>NW_024609881.1:120424389-121093335 GCF_016920785.2 Ixodes scapularis | reverse complement strand
GTTAAATTGGATTGCAATCAGAAAAAAAAAAAGAAGAAAAGAAGCGAGCATCTCGGCAACACTGGTCACCAGCCGTTATCATCCATTCATCGATCCAATCCAAATCCAAATCGGAATGTCAAGATGGCGACTTTTGTGCTGCGAGATGAGTCGGTACGTTCACTTTCACTTCCATGGTCAACTCTCGAGCATTTCCAGGCAATCTCTATATTAGTACAGTAAGAAGTATTTAAGGATGCAGAAATAACAATCGCTTTCTTCAAATAACTCTTGCTCGAAACGTCTTCTCGTTCGTTTCTTTCTCTGCGCACCTGGCACGATTTGTAGCTGTAGCTGAAATCGTGCCTGCGGAGGTATGCTTTTATGTAATCTGTTGTCGTATCCCACAACGAAACAAACGGTTGCGTTGTCGAGACTGCTTGTTGGGGCAGCGCGCGTTCGTGCTGTCCGCGTAACACCACAAAAGGTGTGCGCTTGTTGCTTTGAAAGCGCGCTCTGACGTCGGCATTCGAGAACATCGTCAGTAAGTGAAGTTCGTTTTGCAAGGAACATGTGACTCAGCCTTGTCAAAGAGCCCCGCTTTGATCAAATGTTTTACTTCCCGCATGTCCGGAAAGCGTCAGCGTCGCCTCCGGGGAAGCTGCCGGCAATCTATTGAGGAGCGAGAGCGGAACGACGGATATCGTCGAAGATAAGAGGCTGCATATTACCCTGCGTCTAATCTTATCTTCTTTTCTGTTTGTTCACTGCGATTCCTAGTCACGAGGATTTTAAGGAAATACAAAGAGCAAAACAAAACTGCATTTGTCCACATTCGTTTATTTTTTGGATTCTCAAACTAATGGTGAATTCCACTCGTAGATCTGGAGTGCTTTCCAAAATCCGCGAGGGAGGCGAAATTCCGCTCTGTGGGCCCCGCATCGGAACGACGAGGGGAAGATGAACTCGCCTTTTTAGAGGGACTCCTTCCCCCCCCCCCCCCCCCCCCCCCCCCCCCCCCTGCTCTCCCCTCGGCCGTTCAAAATGGCCGCTGCTTGAAATTAACAAGCCCACCGACGCCTCAGCTGACTGATCTTTCCGATGACCAGTGACAACTGTCACTGCTTAGCTGCAGAAATAACACACAACACAGGCCGGATGAAATTATACATACCACGGAGCCCATGTCACAAATAACGAGGAAGACTTCCGCATTCGGCACCGTCGCATACCTTTCGGCCGCCTCGAAGCGGCAAGGCGTGCACAGCGATTGCCGTCGGTGGAGCCACCGCCGAGGGAGGGGAAATGACGTAGCGTGCTCTGTCAACTTGCATGTAGATCTCTGAAATCCTGTAGATCTAGTTCGGTGGAGTTGGAGGCGCTCCAATGAGCGGGAGCTGCCAGAGATCTATGAGCGGAAGATGACCAAGTCGAGCCAGATCTGCAAGCGGAATATGTGCGCTCAAAATGGAGCGCTTTGGGAGCGCTTGAGAACTGTGAGGGGAATTCACCATAAGCAAAGTGATGAAGCCTAGATTCCAACATGGTCTCTTACGGGCGTGCCTGTCATACTGCCTGCAACTAATCTGTTTCTTCCAGGAAGGGTAGCGAGCCATCACCGAGGTGCTTTGTTGTTTTGTTTGGTTGCGTGCCTTCCTTGTATTCCTGTGGAAGGTGCTGTACTTGAAAGTGCTCCTCCGGTGTGCTTGTGCTGGGGTTTCCACTACTGTTGCAAGGGGAGTTAGAATGTTGTTGGAGGTCTGTTTGGGAGTGGTGACATGTCCAAGACAGTGAGCTGTGGCTGCGAGTCGACGGATATCCACGACCACCTGATCTCCAGTCTTTAAGACCAGTTTCGTTACATGCGAGTCATCAAAGGTGTACAGATCTTTGAGTGCGTACAATTATCCACCACTGAAAGCCGTGAGCACCAAAAGGATGATCATCATCTCGTAGAGGAGCCAGACTTTTGTTGCTTGCGAAATCCAGTCAGATTGGTGTGTTGGTTTGCTAATGCAAAAAAACTGCCATATAGGTTTCATGGATGTTTCGTCAGGGTAAAGTTAACCTGCCTGCGGTGAGTTGTACAGCCGGGTACAAAAGTCCCCAGGATGCGCGAGCTGCGACTGAAACGCATTGCTCTGCCATCTGCCGGCGGGTCGCCTGGTTTTGAGATCACACAAAGGCGCATGCGCGTTCTACTGTGCCCGCAAACGTGTGTTTTCCCGCTATTTTGTGGCAGGGCGCCTAACTCGGAATTGGGCGCGTGGTACTGCCTCGGAGATGGCGCTTGCGGCTGACGAGCATCTGCTGCACATTCCGAAACTGGAGATACCGCCTGCGACATTGCGCCGCATTTCGCCATGTCAGCTCACCTTGCTTTATAACCAGTCGAGTTTATCGCTCAGTTGAGCTGCCGTGACTTCTTGCTTTATAGGTGCCGTGTCAGTAAGCGCTATCTCCGAGCCCCTACCACGCGCCTGATTCCGAGTTAGGCGCCGTGCCGCAGACCAGCGGGAAAACACACATGTTTGCAGGCACAGTAGGACGCGCATGCGCTTTTGTGTAATCTCGAAACCAGCCAACCAGCCGGCAGATGGCACAGCAATGCGTTTCAGTCACAGCTCACCCGTCCTGGGGACTCTTGTCCCCGACTGTACAAGCACTAAGAAGAGCCATTCGATTTCTCTAACGAGCGATGCTCTGTAGTGATGAAAACAATCCAACCAGTCGTGTGTGCAGCACAAAATTGTGTACATGACGACACGCCACCAAAACCGGATTGACTGGCCGTGATCTTGTAAACATCAAGCCTAGCTGGCCTGCGGGATGTCGACCATTCTGCTCTCAGTGGCGGCTCCTGGACCCACCCTTATGCGAGGTAGTTGGGCATATCTAAACGTTTGTATCCTTTCGATTGCTTGTGCGTAGCAAAGCTGGTCTTTAAAGGGGCCACGAAACGATTTTCGGACTTCGGCCAAATAACTCCGGCAGTTGTTCTGCTCCTCAGCTGTACACCGCCTTCGGATCGCTCGATTTATGATGTGCCATGAGGGCACATTGGGGAAACCGGAGAAAACCGACTTGGGCGTCGAAGGTCAGGCTCGTCAGTCGCCGGCCAACAGCAAAGTGGGAAGCGGGGAGGGAACACTTTCATTGACTTCGGGTAGATGGCACCACTCAATATAATACAGCAGCTGTGACCTGCCGCTCGGAAGCTAGCGAACCGCCTCAAAAGTCATGTTGATGTTGCCGGGCAATGAGCGAGCACTCTGCGTGGCGTCTCAAATGTTGCCCTTGCGTGCAGACACAAAAATAATGCGATATCCACAATGCAACGGTTGTGAATTTCATGTGAACTCATCCTTTCGGAGGTTCATAAACCTGTCCCGTGTCACTGTAGGTAAGCAGGCAGGCCTCCAGCACCCGCTCGTCACCTCCCGTTGTGCTTTGGCTGCACAGGCTCTAGGCCCCATCATGCTCCAAGCTTACGAGATTCCAAAGCATTCTTGAAGGCAATAAGCTTGTGCCGTAGATGGGACAACTGCAAGGCCATGCTGCCGTTCGGGTGCTATTACTAACTATAGCGAACACAGCAAGCGACTATGGCCCATGTGTCTGCTACAGCAATAAATATGGGGCTTAGGAGTGCTGTCACTTGCACCGCTTTGGCTATCTAATTGTATCATTGTCTAGCATTGGTTGTATTAGCTGTGCAAAGTAGGTCGATGGAGCTGTTGGCACAGCTTGTACCATTGAAGCCAAAGCAAGCAGCTGCAACTCTTATTTTTGTGGTGACACCTGTCAATGGCTATACATCATTCAACTTGGGGCTTTCAGGGTGGCGTCATGTTGTCCGATTGCCGTGCTGTCTATGTGCATCTGGGCAATTTCACGGAATTCGGCAGGGCGAACGAAGGAGAGGGCACGAGCCAAGTGCGGGCATTTCGCCATTTTCAGCTGTACCTTGTGGTGGGCTGTACTAAACATCTAGCGGCCCCCTCCTTACTGCTTGTGTGATGCTGTTCGTTTGTGCAGCGCATGAATGGCTGTTTTGGGCTCGGTATGTTGTCTGCTGCTCCTTTCATGCGTTAATCACCTAGCATAGGTATTCCATTATTACGTCCAGAGAAATTTCACCTACTGGCGGCACTGCCTCCGGCTACTACGTCTATTGCACGAGAGACTAATATGGTTCCGATTTCATACTTTGCAAAACTCATAGTTGGTTCCCTCGATCCTTGACGCAAATGCACGATTGTTCTTACATACGAACCTAGAGACAGCTTAAGATTTATCGCGCTTTCAATTGTGCTGGTACCAGCCATAGATGTCGACTATACTCGGTCTCGCAGGGTGTGCGCAGCAAAGACGAAGGCGAGGGCACGGGGGCATAGGACTGCAGTGAGCTTTGTTTGCATGAGCACTTGCGCAAGAATGGCACGTTTGAAAGCAACGTGCTCGTGCCTTTGCACCTGCTGCAGACAACTTGTGGGATGGAGCATAGGCAATGAGACCACCAGATAAACGCCAATCTAGAGCAGTGCCGCTCCATGGAAGTTTGGCGCGTCCACCTGAACGCAACTGCGAAGCCGTGGCTGTCATGGCCGGTCCTGGGGCGTCTCAGAGGGCCAAGTAGTGACGTGCTGGCATCGCCAAGTGGCAAAGCCAATAATCGCGCCAGCCTGGAAGTAGCGTGGCCTGTGGTCTGTGGGATACGAAGCAAGCGACGTAACAAATGAACTCTTCTCCGACTGCAACTTGTCGAGCGCCTGCCAGGGTGGGTTGTTTGGAGCAAAAAATATGGCCATCCACTCGAATTACAAATGTGCGATTGTTATTTACGGATATAATTGATCACATCCAACTTACTTCTGAACGTACCAAGCGTTCTGTCCCATGTGCCACATCTAAAAGGCAGGTATGTGACTTATATGTCCCCCCGCCCTCTCTTCTGTATACACAAACTCGGCTCTGTTACGTCACACCGCGGTGGTGGCGTGTGGGGCGCACTTTCGGACTGGGGCTGTGGGCGAAAGTACCCCATGTGAGACGTGTATTCCTGCATTGTTTTGAAAGGAACCGGACAAAAACCTGCTCTCTCGTCAGAACTCTGCGACTGGGCCTGTACCAAAAGAGTCGAGAAAGCTTTGAAGGTCAGTATTCTTGTGCTCGGTTCGTCCGAGAACGTGGATATGTGCCGTTGAGAGGGAAAACCAGACGCCGCCGGACCACGATTGCTTGGGCGGGAAGCACTCTGGGTTGAGTTCACGGATACTTGTGGTCATCAGATTTATTTGATGAACATGAACGCCAGAAAACCGTCAAGTTGTACGAATCACCTGCGGACTACGCTGAGTGCGTCTTCAGGTTAAGCGGCCGCCTGATCGTTCGCACTGTTGTGTGCTCTTTCAAACGTTTCTGCTTGTCATCTCCTCTTTTAGGCGACACCGGCCCGTAGACCGAATGTTGGCCTGGTACTTGTGATAAGAAGTGCAGGCCTCAAGAGACTGAAGTCTGAAGGTTGTTAAGCAGGCTCGATATAGACAGTAGGTACAAGGAGATGTTGATCATTGTTACCAGTGGGCGTCACTGACTTGTTATGCCTGGTTCACTTGGTCTGATTGTGCTTGCGATTTTCAGTATTGACGTCGACCATTTCAGTTATGGTTCATGCTTTTGCAGCCCCAGCGACGTTGCAACTGAAAATTGCGAGCAAAATCTTATCATGCGAATCAGGCTTAAGCATGCATTCTGCGGCGTCCGCGCGGAATGAATCGCTGCATGTCGCATTATTCACGCAAAGTTTTGCGGTGTAACGAGCCCCGGTAATTTCGTTGAGGCCGCTCAAGTAGTCAGACATTGCCAGGAAGACGTAGAATCAACGATTCGAACGCGAAAAAGGGCAGGGGGACTCACACCGACGCCAACAACATCGCATTTCAATGGTTTGTTTATGGGCGACGGCAAGCTTCTTGCCCACACTCCATCGTGCATGCGCGGCGCCGGTGGCGTCCGCTAGGGGCGCTCCGGTTTGTTTGTAAACATGAGTTGGTGTATAACGCTGCCACTAATATCAACAATAATGTAAGCACCCTTGGTTTTTTTTTCTGGAAGGCTTAGCAAGCACTGGGTTTGAGGCGGCGGATTTGTTTTTCGTCGACGAAATGCCTTGAATATGCATAATCTAGGGGGTTCAATGAGTTCCGATCCAAATTGGTGTAAAGCTTTTTTTGTTTTGTTGCCAGAGCAGACTGACTGTGCACATTGTTTATGTGCTTGTTTTCAGTTTTCTGTTTCCTTTGCACAGGAGATGGTTGCACAATTGTGCCCTGTTAATCTCTTCATCAAGTATGGCATTGCATGCTAACCCCCACTTCTAAATTTGCACCTGAAATAGCTTAAATGTGAGATTTGGAACCATGTTGCATGCTAACGAATCATTTGTACAGCTCGTTTCTTGACGCAGACGACGCACCGAGGAAAAGTCCCGTCTGAGTGCTCTGGTTCATGGGTGCGTCTTCTCTCCGAGTGGAATGATCTGTGCTGTGTTTCTCCATAACTTGGCAAAAGGCAACGGCTACAGCATTTCCTCACCATCGTGGCAGACTGTTCCATCTGCGCCAAAAAGTACTGCTACCGTGGCTTTGTTTTGAAAAGCTATTAATCTAAATTTTTTTGAACTGTTATTAAAAGCAAAGCAATAACTTTTACAATGTTTTCAGTCATATCGGCATTCGCTGCCCTGCTCTTCCATCCGCCATGGCAACAACGGCAAAGGAGGCTGCTGTGGTGTATTTGCTGCCACAGTGTGAATGTGCATGCTCTTGTTCTTGCCTTTTTCCCGTTTGTGTATCACAAGCATTCACAAACAGTTCGATGCATTACTGTACAAGGTCATAGGCATGTTTTCTTTTGTACGTGTTTCAGTTAAAAAAAAAAGTAGCATTGTGTTGAGGATGTTTAGACAGCGAAAGGTCGGCCTGCCTCGAATGGTGCCAAGCTTGCCGCTGTAGATGAGGAATTTAGCCAGGGCAGTATGACCGAAAGCCTGGGATCTTTAACGTGCATCATGTAGTAGTGATTACACAAACGCCTACTGGTATGATCCTTGTCCAGATTGAAATGAGCAAGTGCTGGGATTTAGCCCACGATCCCAGGTTCTGCAGCGCAAGCTTTCGCTCCACATGCCCGGAGCTGAGACGTGCTAGCCGACTCGGGCCACCGTTCCGCCATGTGTTTTAGTTGCGTTCAGCACTATTGTGAATTTGAAGTTATTTTCCTAGTAGTTCAAGCAGGGGAAATTGAAACTTCTATGGTACAAACTAACATTTTTGCTAGAGTTTGCAAGCCGACTGAAAGTATGAATGCCTTTTTAAAACCATCTAATGTCTTTAGGTACATGGGGTATGTTCTTCCCAAGTGTGCTAATTTCACAGCAGACTCCTCCGGCTTGCACAGACGCCGCAGTTTCTACAGTTTCCCAAATTAATGTGAAACAGAGTGTAGTGGATTGCGTGCAGGCCTACCCTCTTTCACACTTGAAGAGGTGCAATGTTTTCAGGTGGCTGTAGGTAAACCTGGTATATGGAGAGGTTTATACGTTTCCCATCACACACAAAAGTAGTTCTTTTTTTTTCTCTTTTACTCGACTGCCAAATTAGCAGGAACAAAGAAAATTGGACATTATTTGTCGAGAAGAAGGAAGGTCGGTCTGGCAGCGCATGGTGACACTTTGTCACGCTCTATGTGAGAAATTTGACTAGTGCGGGTACAACCGATAGCCCAAAGTCTTTAAAATGATTCATATAGCAGTAATGCACGCCCATGTGTAGGTGCAGTGCTCATCCAGGTCAAAACGGGCAGGGGCGATCAGTGCAAGTTTTCGCTCCACACACTGCGAGCTGCAGTGGGCTAACACACTCTGCCACCAGGCCCCTCCACGTCAGCACGTCCTGTCGAAGCAACGTGCAATTATTACTACTGCTGCTGATGGGGGCACGCACACGTAAGGAAGGAAAATAACAGCCAGGAATTCTGGTAAGGGGAGGATGCCATACGTCATGGAACACAGGAACAGGCTTGGCTTGAATCCTTTTTGCTTCAGGATCACTATCACTACTCCAAGCTCACCACAGACTTTGCATTCATGGGAGCTTTCTCCAGCAACCGTTTCTTTTTATGAGACACTGCACCGCTTGCAGTGGCAGCTACTCTACGACACCTGCTCGCTGATTTACAGCTGCCCGGCCCGGTATGTGGAGTCACGATAACCTGTGGGTTGCACCTGTTGTGACTCTTCCTTGGCGGTTTCTTTAGCTTAGTTATTTTGCATGGCACCAAGGTTTAAGGTTCTCTAGGACTTCAGGGTCATGTGGTAACTGCATTTTCCAAAGTGTTTCTGACATTAAACAGCAAGCACCCTGGTTGTGCTTGTCACTATGCCACAGTCACCTGTGTGGTGCATGAAGCAGTGGTTTGAACCATTGAAGGGTGCACTGGTGTCTCTTAAGCTGTCCTGGGCACTCATCGGTAAGTAATATTTGTGCTGGTGATCCAATATTCAACGACAAACATTGCAGCAAGAAGTTACTTTTCAGTGTGCACACATTACTGTTGTACAGCCTAAAATATTTCAACGGTGAAGAATAGGAGAGTGACTTGCTTCAGGCTACTGGAACACGTTATTGTGTGGGCCTTTCTTTTATGGAGGGGAGGGGAGGCGAGAGCAGAAGAGTAGCAGAACCGGGCACAAATAAAAATTGAAAAAATCCGCAGCGGAAAAAAATAAATAAATAAAAGCAGTGTGAAGAGTTGCGTTGCTTACACGTCACAAACTCGTGTCAAAAACGCAGGCTATACTCTGTTTCACCTAGTGTTGTACCGCAGGAAAGGCTACAAGCGCGAGCTCCTTGCTCTAGAGCACAGCTCGACGGTACAAGTTCTCGTGCAACAAGGGCAGCTGCCAACGCTATGAGCTCGCGCTTCTGGCCTTCTCTGCGGTACAACATAAGGTGAAACTGAGTATAGACGGAGAACGACTCATTATTAATCCGAGACGGGGACACAAATAATAAAACGAAGAGACGCGCGTGTGGTTGCCCTTCACTTTTATTTTTTTATTTTCCCCTTGTTTTTCTTACTCCGCAAAGCCGACATAGTACGAGAAAACACGCAGAAGTAGGAGAGCAAAGAGGCTCCTCGGCGGGCTTTGCCGTCTCGCGCGGTTCTGGGGTATTCGTATTCGAGTTTGGATCATTGGTAAAATGTATGGGCTGCGCGGAACTGAGCGCTGCGTGACAACCATACGTGCGTTCATCGGTGGTTTTGTACGTCACCACCATCGGCAAAGTGGGCGACTGAGCACGTCTACCGGTGCAAGGCGAGCTTCGCGCGGATGATCACGGAGGATGATGATAAAAGCGGCCGACGCGATCGCGGGGTGAAACGGTCGACGGGACGATACGCATTCAACCGGAGTCTGGGTTGTTTAATGCACAAGCCCTAGCACGTCCACACACACACACGCACAAAGAAACATTACTTGTGAAACTGGAACGGAATTAACACAATACAATTTTCGCATAAAATGCACACAATCGCCGATGTCGTGTTCGCGTTGACAGCGCGGTTTGTCGGTCGTGGGAACAGCGCCGTCACTTTCGAATAGCCAACAAGATCCGACCCGACATGAAGAAGTCGAAAGCGCCATCCGCCGCCCTCGCGGCTCTCCGCCGTCACTCTAGCCGATGTATTTTTCTCCTAGCCGAGCTAAACCATTTGGCGTAGTCAAGCCAAGACGCCTTGAAGTTTACTTTTCGGCCGCTAACAGCGCTTGACGAGGTCGCCCGAGGTCGTATCACTCCCACCCCACCTGTCCCCCCCAACCCTTCCACACATTCCCGAGACCCGTCCGTTCCCCCTTCCTCTCTACCATAATGACCCGTCCGTTCCCCCTTCCTCTCTACCATAATGACAGCAGCCTTCTTAGCATACGGAGCGGACCACCCCACCCACCAAAAGCTCCCCACGTTATCGCTGCAATCAGCGTGAGACTCACTCCCTCTCCCCCTCATTAGGGAGGGTCCCCGTTTTGAAGGCGGATTCCGGGCCGGATTCCGAACTATACCCAAATAAAGGAAACATTGGGCGGGGCGAATCCCGATCGCATCTCCCTCCGCGGTCAGTCAGATTCCGGCGTTAGCCGATAAGACCACCGAAGAACCAATCAGGTGCGTAATAATAGGCTATGCCCTCCCGTCTCTTATGCACTCTAAGAAAGGACTGCGAGTCTTCTTACCGGCAAAACACTCAAGGAGCCAATCATTGCGATCTACGGAATCAGCTCAGGGAATGATTAGACGGAACATCTGTTTAAACCTTAAGATTAAGTCTGCGCTGTGGCATTACGCAATGCAAGCATTGCGCTTTGCATTGCGTAATGCCAGCTAAACGGATGCTCCGCCTCATCGTTCGCTGAGCTGATTTCGCAGATCGCAATGATTGGCTCGTTGAGTGTTTTGTGGATAATTAGCAGCGCAGGCATTTCTTAGAGTGTAAGGTGTCAGCAGACTAGTACATGTACGCTTCTCATTACCGGTGTATATTGTAATTGATTAGTTTATGGTAATTTTGGAATTATTTGAATACATTTATTTGGAAGCAATCGCGAGAGAAATCAGATTACTTTTTGAAGAATTAAAATTACTTGTGACCCTTAGTCATTTTCCTTCATTTTTGTAATGGTGCCGTCTGCTTCTACGAGTTTCCTTCCAAAAAATCGCCGAACAAAAAACAAAAAGTGCCTCGGACAGGAGGATGATTTACTGAAATTGGCGGATAAAGAATAAATAGTTTATAATTCGGTAACTTAATCCGGGAATAGTATGAAAAAAAAATAAAAACCGTTCTCAAACAAGCAAGAAACAAATGTTGTTCTGAAAATTTAATGTAATCGGCAAAGTATCGCTTACTTCTTCAAGTAGCGGCCAATAACTTTTATTCTTAAGTAATCGAGTAATCTTATTGAATAGATCTTTAGACAAACGTATCTGTAATTACAATTGATTAGTTTGTTTGAGTAACGTGTCCAAGACTGGTTGTCAGCTATTTTATAGGGTGGTCCAAGTCACCAGGCTCGATCTAAAATAGACCGTAAAAATCGACGCCTGCACGTAGCAATCTAAACTTTTCGTCAAATGTGCAATTCACAGGTCGGTTATTTCTTGTAAAATTACAAAGCGTAGATATCTTTTAGTAAAACATAGGGCCAAGAAACTTGGCAGGGTATACGGCGGGCAGCAACGCAGACGACGGTGCTCCAGTAGCGAGGTGTGTTTGGCGTTCGTAATGATAGATGGCGCTACCTCCTTATCGCGACAGCTCGCGACCACTGTGGTTGATTAAAATGAATATAATCTTTTTGAAATGTACCTTCGGTTAAAAAATAAATGCGAACAATAAAAGCAAAACTTGAAGTAAAAAAACCGCGTCTGCATAACGTTGGCCCTTTTGCTGCCAACGGATTTCGTCTGCGTGTCGTCAGTTATCTTTCACTGGTCGGCTGCACCTTCAGACGCTGCTCCCGACGCCATTTATCACTACGAACGGCAAACACAGCCCGCTACTGCACTTGGTCGTCTGGGGCGCCGCCCGCCGTAGACTCAGGCAAGTTTCTTGACCTTATTTTTTACTAAAAGAGAACTACGCTTTGTAACTTTAGGAGAAAAAACCGACCTGTAAAATACACCTTCGACGGAAAGTTTATATGGCTACGTGCAGGCGTCGATTTTTACGGTTTATTTTAGATTAAGCCTGGTGACCTGAACCACCCTATAGGTCCTTCTCGATTTGCGATCTCTTCAATATTGCCCGCTCACCCGATACCTCGTTTTTGATTTTTGTTCGTATACCATCGAAATTCTCAAATCAGTGAAGTTATGTCATCTTACCTTTCAGCTGGTCGAATATGTTCTCGAAGTCCGTGTCTGCATAAAAAGGCATATCACATACATAAGCGCGTCTAACTTTGTGAATCGGAGGAAGTAAGATTATTGTAGGTGCCAGTGAATACAATCAAGCTATTTCTAGTAATCCTTAGCGTATGAGTACAGCCTCTTCCCTGACCCTTCCTTCTGCCGTCGCCATTTTTGGAGTGCACCCTCCCACACGGCCAACGTTGTCGGCATCTATCTCTTCGCATGTTTCGTCTCTTTCGACGATTATGTTTCGAGCGTAGGTAGTATAAGGCGAAGCAATAAAAAAATTAAAAAAACACGATACAGCGGCCGTATGCCGATGTGTTCTGACGGGTGGGGGAACGTTGGGCTGCCCTTCGTTTTAAAGTTAGCAGACAACATCCAGACGGCGCTCGGTACTCAAAAAAAAAAAAAGAAAAAAAAAAAAAGGAAAAGGTCTATTGCGGAAACATAAATCGTGTAGATGTCGAAATAAAACGTCACCAAAATAGCTCACCGTATTTCGCTACTGCACCCAATCTTCCAACGCCTGTTATAGAGGGGACAGAAAGAGAACAAACACATCAATACTGATTCATTAAACGGCTCTCGGCGCTTGTTTATTTCCTAGAAATCTGCCATTTTGTAATGTTAAAAAAATTTCAATATTGGGGAATGTTCCGTTGAAATTATTATAAGAAAGTTTTTTTTTTTTCATAATTACTTAAATTGTTTGAGAGGGGGACACATGAGTGATGAAACCGGGCGCCGCGTGGCAGTATCATGGCCACCGGTGCTGGCGTCCCTACGTCACTTCCGCTCGTCGCTGCGTCGCTCAGATCTTGTTTACACAGATAAAGCCGCGCGGTGAGCCTGTGGCGCACCTGGCGGCGAGCGGCGGGTGCAGCGCGGCGACCACTTTCACCTCTCATGTGTTCCATGCTTTACACTACTTTTATATTTTTTTTTTTCACTTTGCACTAACTCCGTCCTAAGTATTTTTATGTAATGACTAAAAAATGTCTGCTCGCGTCAGAATACAAAGGCAATATGACACATTTATGTGAACATAAGAAAAAAAAAGGTTTTACCCTTTTTGTAGCGAAATATGGCCTCAACGAAGTCCTTAACCTCTCCTGAAGCAATTCAATAACAACAACAACAACACATAAATTAATGTACCACAATTTGCATGTGCCCAAAACAAATTTCGCAGGAAAACGGGACTTAGAATGAAGCTGATCTTTGTTCACTTTTATTTGATTGGGGTAATATATTTTGACGACCGGGCAATCTTACAAGCTTGATTGTTATTTGATTACTTAACTTTTTATATTTTCACCGAAACAGATGGGCATTTTATGTCGGTGGTCATGTAACTAATCAAATAAGGTATTTGTAATATTTCAACGTATAAGAAACAGGTATAAACACTCTAGTTAACTTCACTTTTCTTACCTCTGATCACGTCGAAGTAGCCGACAAATTCCGGTTCTGTGTTTTTTTCTTTTGTTTTTGTTTTTTCATATGAGACAGAAAACAATAAAGATATGAGACAATAGCGATCAGAAGATCAATAAGAAAAAATGGGGCAACATTTGCGAATTAACCCGTGTTGTTTAGTGAAAAGATAAAAATTTAGAGCGTTATGTGTAGTCAAGAAATAGAATACATACCGTTGACCTCGAGAGTTCCGTTTTTTTCACGGTCTTGCAAAAATAATACGAGTCATAAAAAACGTAAGAGAATTTGTAATACGCGGAGCAAAAGCTTAGCAATGAACTCGAGCAAACGTTATCACTGTAAATCTCACTTCTGTTGGTTGCAATAAAGATGGGCGTTCTTTCGACACGTATTGCAGCAGTTACTCTAAGTGGATCACCTGCCACCATGTCAAGTGGAAGGCAATTTGTTATTGTGTATGAATCTTCTCAACATGAGGGACTTCCCCCCCAAAACATTATATTTAACTCTATGGTAATGTATAGTGAAGACACCTGTTTAGTAATTGCATTGAACTTACGTAATTTCTCAAAAAACAAAGATATCAGACATCATTTATGGCGATTAACTTTTACCTTTCTTATCATCCATACCGCACACTGGCATTTTCATTACAAGAGTATTAACGTCTAAATTTCAGGGTTGGCGACTTCGTGGCAACCCGATTACAGAAAGCATTGAAGTAATTAGTACCCGTTCCATGGATGCTTCCGATTTTTCCAGCGTTCGATGGTCTCGCTGAAAAACAATGTACGCGAGTGAGAAAATTATGAACAAGAAAATTGCATTCTGTTCGCGAGTGTCGCGAGTGGGCGTTTTCCTGTCTCAGAGAGCTATGCTCTGCAATATTATGCAAGGTACACTCTAAGAAATGTGGAGAGCCTACTTCCCAGCATAGCACTTGGGGCAGCCAATCGCCGCAATCTACGGCGATTTCTCGGCGAATGACGAGACGAAAATATGAGTAGACTTAAGAAAAAGAAAACAGTATGCGCTCTGACACTGAGCTTTGATGAAGGGCTAAGTTTATCGTAGAGTATTTTATGTATGAATTTGTGTTACAATGAAGCAAATTAAACGTTTTTCAAGTAAGATATCTTTTTTCGTTTTTTTTTTGTCTCTAAGTTATTTTGTGCCTCGTTCAGCTCGCTCACTTCACGAAACCCTGAAGGCACAGTCGCATACAAGTAGAGCTCAACGTTTTGCAAGATATTAGATTTTTGTTAGTGAACTATGTTGGACTTCAATGTATTTAAAAGCCGTGCAGTTAGGGGGTCTAGACACGGGGAACGTATAAGTGTATTCACATGGGCTCGTTGGTGATACACTGTGACGATTAAAACCGCAAAAAAAAGCGAAGACCAGCAAAAACACACACACACACGCGCGCGCGCGCACACACACACATGCACACGCACCAAGAGCGCGCTAGCAACTCAAGTTTAATCTGAATTGATGAAACAGAAAAAAAGAGCACATATCTGGCTTATCAATCAAACGCCCATGTTATGTACGCATACTGCTGTACTAATAATCTATACATTTATTCTTACTAAAAGCTTTAAAGCAGCGCAACAGACGAGGGACAAGGAGTACAAGGACACAGACACAGCTTACTAGCTTGGCCCTTTTAAAAGTCTGTAAATACGCCATTCCTGAATCACAGAGGGCATTCGACTGGGCGCTAACGGATGTATCATGACCGCACTTTTCTTTTTTATAAAATACTCTTCTGATTTTTTTTTTTTTTTTCATTTTGTTTCGTTTTTGGTCTAAGATAATTGTTTCCTAAAACTTTGGGACACAATCGCGTCTGTTGCAGTGCTCCATCAGATTACCCGCGGGCGACGATCTCATTGCCAGTGCGTCCTCACTTATTTTTTTTTTTTTTTATAGTCGGTCATTTATGCAGCGTCGCATCGATTGCACTCTGATTTTGAAGTGGCGTTTTCCCAGTCCTTGGATAGGCCAAGCCAGTAACGTAGTTTAGGAGGATGATGTGCGTACATAACATGGGTGTTTTGTTGATGAGGCATGATTGTTCTTTACTGTTTTAATCAATTCATATTAAACTTCAGGTGCAAGTGCGATCTTGGGTTAGTGTGTCTTTTTTTTACTGGTCCTCGTCTCTTTAGCGCTCTTAATCGTCACACGGGGAATGGCTCATTAGCTTCACGCTTCTCGCTTCGTGATTGGTTCTTGGACGTTCTTGTAGGCAAATACCGCGTGCTCATTATCTGCGGAGCCAGAGTAAGATACTTTTTACGGCCTGCGTTTCTTAAGGTGTGACTGACTACAGGCTTTGATTATAATGCAATTAAAACCTAACCCCTGGTTAGCTGAGTTGGTAGAGCGCTCCACCTGTAATGGAGAGGTCCCGGGTTCGATACCCGGACCAGGCAAATTTTTTCGGTCGCGCACCAGTCACCTAGCTGTGTTTGGAGATTTGTGTTTGTCCATTGTCCCTCTTGTTCCCCTTCTCCAGGGATTATTTTCGTCGTGACTACAGGCGCTTTATTTTCCGTCGCGTGCCACGGATGCCGCCATTTCTAGAATATCTTGCTCGAAGGCATAGTCTCCTATATACTGACAATGCCTGACAGATCGCCAGGAGAAGCGGCCGCCGAAATGGAAAAGGTGGAGCGGCACACAACGGATCAGAGGAGAGCCACGTGACTGGCGCCCCGCTGCGGCGAGATGCCGAAACACACTTCTCCCGAGCAAACAAGTGTGTTTCGGGTCCTCGCCGCTGCAAAAGCTGTGCGCTGACGTCCAGGTTCTCCGAGAAATGGCCCTTTGATGCTCTGTGCTACCAGATCCTGGCGCTCCAAATCTTACGTCTGGCCACTCTATGGCTCGGTCGTCGAACTGCCAGGCTTTGTGAGCATAGAGGAGGCCATGGCCAAGGTTATGTTTAAGAAATTCCACTTACCCAAGAGACCTGCCACGACCGCGATAAAAATGACGGGAATATGCATCGTGTCTTCTGGAAACAAACGTGTATAAATGTTGGACTTGGTAATCTATGTCGTATAGTAAGAAGAGCGACGCACTGGGCACAAAGAAAGCCGTGGATCCTAGACGTACGCTGTTTTCATAAATTCTTCTGTAGTTGCGCAGCAAAACAATATAGGGGAGCAATACTGAGTTGATACGTTGCTTTAGTGTAATACTTTCGTGGGGTTTCTAAAGGGGCACTGAGCGATTATAGCGGTTATGCGTCTCATCACCATTACTTCTAGTACTCTTTGTTGCTTCTCTCTTCTGCAGCAAAAGAAATAACTTTGTGGCTGAAAAAAAAAAAAAAAAAAAAAAACAGTTGTGAATCTATCCTTAGTATAGTTAAATATATTAGCCTAAATTTACCGAAAGTTCGATATTTGGTTCTGACTGGCTGAGTTTAGGCTTCGATTGCGCGGATTAGAAATCGGAGGCAGCATTGTTTTCTCGGGTTTTGAGTAGAGTTCAATCCACAGCCGCTGATTTTTGAGCCTTCTCGGCGGCTTGCTACGAAGCTTCCTGAAAAGTCGCTGTTTCGAGAGAACTTCTCGCACAACAACTTTCACACGTCCAGGAGAGGAAGCGCATTTTAGCACTCCTGTTTTTAACGCATTAATATCTTCGGTTTCCGTAAAGACTACTAAAGTCCGCTTCAGCTGACGTCCGAACGCAGCCAAAGCTACCTGCGGTTGGGTCGCCTAACACACGAGCGGCAAAAACGGGCGCCACGCACTGATTCCCATAGCAGCAGCCCAGGACGCTGTGACGTGAACCTATGCCAAGCCGTTCCCATGGAAACTGCCGCACGGCGCCCGTTTTTGAGGCTCGTGTGTCCGTATCATTCCGTGCGGCGCCCGTGCTACCCGCGCCAAGAAATCGAACGAAAATGTTTCGTCTAATCAAAAGTGTTCTTCCGTGGCGTGGAATGAACCATTTTGGTACAATACCAATATGTATCAGCCCCTCTGAAGGGCGGCTGACCATCGATTGGTGCTCTCTTATGTTTGGATTTGCAGAGACTCGTTCCCACCAGGGCTTCTTGGTGTCCATTATGTTCTACAAGGCACCATGACAGAACAGCACACGACATAACAGCACGCGACAAAACAGCACGGTCAAAACAGCACGCGTCAAAACAGCACAGCGTCAAAACAGCACGGCGACAAAACAGCACGCGTCAAAATAGCACGCGACAAAACAGCACAGCGTCAAAACGGCACAGCGACAGAAGAGCACGTGCCAAAACAGCACTGCGTCAAAACAGCACGACGTCAAAACAGCACAGCGACAAAATAGCACAGCGTCAAAACATGACATTGACAATATAGCTAGGGTTCGGCGTTTTCGGTTTTTATTACTTGAAATTCCGCGCACTTTTGTTTTTGGTTTTTATTCCAAACAAAAGTTTTCGGTTTATTGCGGTGAATATTTGTAGACTCAAACTTCTCAGTTATATTAGGTTTATTGACAAAAACCAGTATACTAACGAAAATGCAATAATTAAAAGCGTTTGTGTAAAATGTATGTTGAGTACCATGGTACTGGTCTTCTTATTTGTTGCCGTCTTTAGCAGCCGACGCGACCAGTTCTGTAGCACGCACTGGGGCCTTATCGTGAACTGACATTATTGTCTTGTGATCGTATTTGTACGCAGGACGAGCATGAGCTTCAGTACATCTTCGGTCGGAGAGGCAAATATCAAGATGGAGAAATTAGCAAGCATTGTACTCAGTGCACTTTCCCCCATTTTCACGACTGCGAGAGGTGATAAATTCGCGCCGACGGCGAGAATGACATTAAAACACTCGTATTTATGCCTTCCTCTAGTAGACGGAAGCTAGGGATGTTAAAAAATGCGCGGCATATACGGACGCTCTTGATTTCCGTTGTTTGATTTCACGATTAAACTCTCTTCTTTTAACAAAAACTTCGGTACAAATACCTATCAGGTGAAAAACCAGATCTCTTCCTGAAGACCCCTGCGCCCCCGGGTGAAAGTTGAACCGATCTCGCAGACAAGCTGGAAACTTCGAAAGGAAGTGGTAATAAGGACAGTAACGAGTAGGGTTCCGTGTTTTTGGGAGTTTAGTTTTCGTCAAGTTCGGAGGGTGTTTTTCTGAGCTTATTTTTTGCCATAAATTCGTAGTTTATCGTAGTTTCTTTTTGTTTGATTCCGAATTCTCTGAAATTCGGAGCTCAATTGCGCAGTGTTTCTTATTAAAAATGAACAAATAATATCCAAATGTAAACGCATGCTGGACAAAAAAGAAAAAAAAAAACGCGATTGTATCAATTAATATTTTCTTCACATGGATTTGGCGTTGGTGCCATTACTACTGGCAATACTAATTTGTCCTAAAACAAAAGTGGCACACAAGTGTTATTTCGATAAAGGTCGATACCTTAAAATCAATATCCTACTGGAGGTAGTTGCTGGGAAGCCTGTATTCATTCCATGCTATTCCATCAACCTAACTCGCGGCCGCGAGAGGCAGAGTGGAAAAGGATGAAATAGAGAAGTTTAAACTGTTCTCTTCCCCACTTCATGTAATTTCTATGGTCTATAGCTTTAACGGTTACAGAAACACAACCTCTCCTTCCTCTCAGGCACAAATAGTATGACCCAAACCGGAAACATAAACAGTGACTTTTGTCTTGACCCGATAGTACAGTGACCTGTTGTTCTGACCGAAATTGGAAAGATATGTGTGGTGGCATTTTCCCAGGACCATTTACTCTACGCGCTGATTAAACCATTAATTGTAAAATATATATGTGTGTGAGTGTGTGTGTGGAGGGGGGGATTGGCACATCGGAATTCAGAGTTTATCGGATAAATCCGAATAGACGAAACTTTTACCGGCGGGTAACACCAAACCCTATGTATGAGTCACATTCTCCCGCCTCCTCCCTCCCCCCCCCCCCCCCCACACACACACACACACCACTCCAAACGCTCTCGAAAATACTGAACGTTTTCAGTTAAGACCGAATTTGGACAAATGAATTCGGCGTACTTTTACCGGTTATATTCGGTTTAACCCGAAAACTCTGAACCCTAAACATAGCGTTTGAAGTTAAAAAATGCATGTCTCAAATAAGGCACTGTAAAGGAATTGAGGTTCTAGGCCAATTCGTCGAAAGCCAACTCGTCGACGGCCAATTTTTCGAATCTGTTCTTTTGGAAGCAAGTTCGGAAAGGGGAGAATACTCGATGCGCGCATGAGGGTTCCCTGGGCAGTACCGAAGCCCCCGCTGGTGCTTATTCTGGCTGGTTTGTAGCGTGAGCTGCACTGGCCGAGGTTGAGCAGTTTCGCGTGGCTCGCATAATGAGTCGTGCTCCGTGCTGCGCATGCGTGAGGAGCAGGGACGTCACACGGTGCACAGCTGGCGCGCCGGAGCCGCCGCGCCCGCCTCGCCGGTTTGCGCATTCCAGAGGAGTGACGTCATAGCCGCGGCAGACGCACTGGCGCCACCGCGTGCCCAGCTGTGCGCCTCCGTTGCGCAGTAGCCAAGTCTGACGCTGCACCGAAGCCGGTTGATAGCGCCTCTCATTTTGTGCGCATAAGGTCACACTACGTATATCCTGGCATAGCCGAGCTAAGCCACCGCAATTTTTTCGAGCAGTTTTGCTCGTTTTGACGCGCAAGTTTGCTGGTGATATCGCCTACAATAAATAATTCAATCGCACGGCAATGTGCTGTCGTTAGTTGTTAAAAGGAAAAACAGAAAGCGAGCGCGGCAACGGTGTGTTCAGCCCATGCTGCAGTGTAAGGCCACAGCATTGAGGCTGCGGCATTTTACTGCTTCACCGGCTTCCACTCGATCAAGGCCCTTCGTCGGCAATAATCTGTGAATTTAAATCAAAACGTACAACTTCTCGCCTGCAAGCTCCAGCCACGTGTTTCGAGGAGATTTTATTCACGGCGAATGTAGCCCGCAGAATCGGTGCCCATGGTACACCTTGAGTACGCTCCACATTAAAGTCACCTTATCTTACCGTTTCTATCAATGAATCTGTAATCGGCGCATCTCCCGCTTTTTTTTTTTGGGGGGGGGGGGGGGGGGGACGTTTTACGCTTAGGTGGTAATTACGAAACGAGGAGTGCTACGGAACCTCACCGGACCGCCACAAACAATGGCAGTTCATAACTTGAACTTATGGATATCTTTTTCCCAGTAACTTTTCCTCTTTCCCTGATACTTCAAAAAAGACCAGACAACGCAGCCAACATCGACGCGAAGGTATCCCCTCTAACTCTTCAGGGATTAGCGTAGTTAAGTAGTAGTAACTACTGCTACCTTTTTTGTTTTTAGCAATCACACAGCAGCAGCACTCGGGACACTGACTTGTGTGCGATCCCGTCAAAGCCAGCGTACTTTTTTTTTATTGTTTCTCCACTAGCTGCTAAATAATGCCATGCAATGTCCAACCCTTTTTCTTTGCATTCTGTTTTGTTTTCATATAACGCTACCTATGACAGCCTTTTTACATGCGTGCTGTTTTGACGTCGTGCTGTTTTGACGCCGTGCTGTTTTGGCAAGTGCAGTTCTGTCGCTGTGCCGTTCTGGCGCCGTGCTGTTTTGTCACGTGCTATTTTGACGCGTGCTGTTTTGTCGCCGTGCTGTTTTGACGCTGTGCTGTTTTGACGCGTGCTGTTTTGACCGTGCTGTTTCGTCGCGTGCTGTTTTGTCGTGTGCTGTTCTGTCGCGTTCCCGTTCTACAAATGTCGAGTGCCGTTGTTTGACTGCGCGTTCGGCAAATGTACTGGCCTGGACGCCTTTCTCTTTCACATTTTATATGTGAAAGCGTGTAACGTACTGGAGTGTTCTTCACCTCCCCGACGTAAGGTAGGGAATTTCACTCGCAGGCGCGAACAATGTTTTCTTTGGCGATGAGGCAAGAATATCGGTGTTGTTTTTTAAATGACAGCAGTTCTCTAGCCCCTCATCGAAGGTTCTAGTGCTCAATGTCGCTCCCCTTATGCAAACTTGGCTGGTTCTCGGTCATGCTGTCCTCATGTGGAAAATTTGACTTTTGTAAAAGTTGTCAAAGTGGGATCCCTGCTTAGCCCAACGTGGCATTTAAAAAAAAAAAAGGTATTATTTCCCCTCCTTTAGGCGGATATGCTAATGAAGCTTGCCTCTCCCGCTTAATGCTAGATTCACTGAAATGACAGCATATTTGTCATTATCGGACCATTTGTATATGACTTGTCAAGCTGCCTACAATTCTGTGAGAAAAATTTATACGCGTGATTTTTAGATTATATATAGTAAGCTTTGTCCAAAGTAGTAATTTCTAACTTTCTACGCTTGCGACTGGAAAACTTCACAAGCTATGTTCCACAATAAAAAAGGCCATTTGAAGGCCTCGATAAATGCAAATAAATTCTAAACTGATTTAATTCTTGGTCTGACTAAACTAAATGGGAAAAAACGATGCTCCATTTGGCGCCGATTCATTGGTTTCCTCAGATGCGAAACGTCGGCCGAGTTCGGACGGTCAGCGACTGTTCTTAAATGCGTCCATCGGAGCGCAAAGAGAGGCAACACTACTATAGTCTCCTATAGACCAACACGCGTCCCTGACGTCACGCAGCTGCGGTGGCGCTGTCGACGGCACTGCGCATGCGCAGAAGCTTCAGTTCACTCGAATTCGGTTTCTGCGCATGCGCAGTGCCCACACCTGGTGTGGGCAAACGCGGGCTTGTTTGTAAACAGCGTGTCGGTCTATAGACTACTATAGACTACTATAGACTCAAGATCAGCGTAGAAAACAGAGAAGACGCGATGACGAGGCAGCCAAGCTGGCGTCGTCATGGGCTGAGGTTGGGGTCAAACAAACGCACGAGGTGCGCAATGAGACGACCATCTTGCACGCCGTATAGTCGCGCTCAGGCTCGGCGGTTCATGGGCGCTCTTCTCGGCTGACGCCGCCATCTCGGTAGCGCCATAATACGACGCTCGGTACCCAGCATGCACTGCTTTTCCCGAGCAGTGACTACGTGCATTTTGGATTAGATTAATGCCTACCATTTTTCGCACCATATAAAATAGAATAGAAGTTTTATTTATAACGCGTACATTTCCACAAAAGCAAAAAAACTAAAACGGGCCGGTGTGAGCCTCGGGGGGCTTATGTGCCTTACTCGGAAGGGTAGGGGGCAATTTAGTACGCGACACAAATAAAATGCTCATACATCGTCGAAATCATGCATTCAAGCAACCGAACGACCGCAGCGCCAAACAATATAAACTGCATCCTGGGAAACCATCAATTTGGAATCAGTCAACAGAACGACAGCAACTCCTTTGCACAATACGAAACTATATCGGGAACACCACATCTCTGGAAGAAATAACAAATAGTCCCGCACTCAAACTTCACCGAGCTTAATTTCATGAGGCTCTTAAGTTTCGCCCTCAATGCGACCGTTCTTGCATAGTATTAAAAATATGTGGCACATAATACATCGGTGTGCGTTCTCCGTATTTTGTTGGGATTCGCGGTATGCTAAATCGAAATGATTGTCTCATTGGTCGCCCTTCAACGTGCGGGCTTATAAAATTCGAATTTCAGAAATGTTGAAGTACTACAGTCTCTTTAAATAACACATTGAAGGACGGAAGGTGCAATTCTAAAGACAGCAGGTGCAGTTCTTCACTCTAAATACAATCCTAAACGAAACTGGCACGTCAACGTGTTGACACTTCCGCAAGTTTCAATAAATGCGTGTAAATTAAAATCAATCTGTAAATAATATCGCACCACTGGGACCCTTTAAATGGATGAGCGTATATAGAACGTAAAATTATTATTTCCTGTACAACTCACCGTGCGACTCGAAACTGCAGGACGTTCGCTATGCTGTACTTATGAACTGGGTGATCGCATTTGTAGGTTTAAGCAGAAAAAAAAAAATGGGACCATTGACCCGCCTTTTTTGCTATATAAGATTATGTCGTTTCCCCTTTTGAGCACATATGTGCTCGTTTTGGTGGAGCAGTTGTGACTTTAGAAGTGATAATACTAGTTGCCACACGTGGAACGTTTGTTTCCGGGTAGAACAGGTGCAAAGTTCGTTGATCTCATATCGGGCATTTGAGTTCGCTGGCCGGGTTACTGGGAAAATATTGTTCGTTTTGTTCAAAAGTTAACGAGCATGCGAAAGTTAGGGCTAGCTTAAACTTCAAAATAAAATACAAATGCCACCTAAAGTCAAACTTTCGATATAACCTGACAATTGTGCGGTTGACATTTTACCCTTACTGCTCCGGTAGCACGTCAGTGAAATGTTTTAACTTGCCTAGGTTTCCCAAGCTTGGCCTAAGCTTGGTAATCCTAGGGGTTGAACTTGGGCCTAATGAGCTTTTACTCCAAGGCGTAGGCCACGGTACTTCGCTTTAGCGTTTTAATGGCATTTCTCTAGCTCGTTACATAACAGCCGAAGTACCAGACTTGAGTAAAAGCCGTCAATTATGAACCGAAGAACCAGCAGTGTAGCCTAAATACGGCACTTGTATGGCAATTTAAGCTACAAAATGTGGCGTGAAAACCGAACAACCAAAGGTGATGGCTAACTCTGGCACTTGTTTGGCGATTCAGGACCAATATACGCTTTTGCCAAAGAAGGTTAAGTATGGCTTCGCGCTTTTTAAGAGCCTTAGACAAAAACCACACTTTTACCTAAAGAACCTTTCGTTAAGTTTGACTTCGGACTTTTTAAGACCGTAAATTCTTAGCCAAAAACCTCATTTGTGGCCCAAAGGGTTGGTATACTCTTAATCATGGGTAAGGTTTGTGCGCTGTCGACATAAACCAGTAGATACTTCCTACAGATACTTTTTTTTTTAAACAAAGCGAAACACCTTTGCATTTGAAAGAGACGAAGCAACTCACGGATAACGATAAATATAACTGTGTGTTTTTAGAGCATTTCTAATACTGAGCTCCAGTTACGCGGTTAGGATGCGGATCTAGAAGTCTTAAGATTGCAGTTGCCAATAAACCCTTTTCAAAAGTGCGCGCCATATACTAGTTGCTGCTCCAATTATTCGAGTCGGCCATTGCTTGGTCACGTGCTCTGAGCATGTATTGAACACTAGGGGCTGCGCCAGCATTTGGCGTGACCTACGATCCAATATCACTCGCTTTGCGCACAAGAAATGGCTACCGCCATTGTTGCTTGATGAAATTTTGAAAAGGGTCTGTTGCGGTCTTGAAGTAAAATTTAAACAGTGGAGACGCACAAAAAATGTTGCTGATGTGGTAGGGACAAGCTGCTAATGCGTGACTACCCGGTATCACGTGATGACAATGGGTCACGTGTCCTCAGAGCGCCGCGCGACATGATGTAACATAAAATGTTGACGTCATGTGACACTGTGATGTCGCATGGTACCCGAACTTGACGTCAGATTCACGTGACGTCATAATGTCACGTGACCTGCGTTTCGGTCAAGCCGGAGGTGTCACTTTTGTCGTGCTACCCAGCCTTATAAAGGGATGCCCAAGCGGGATACGGCGAATGCTGTCACGGTAAAAGAAAGCGTACACTTGTTTCAAAATACGTAAAAGTTGCGGTGCGCGTGTCAGTTTTCAACTTGGACATCAACAAAAAAAAGTCACACCACTTATTAGAAGGAGTTGGATGCTAAATTCAAGATGAACGCTAGAGAGTTTTGAAAATTTGTCGAAGCAAATAAGAAGGATGATATATTTGTTCCTCTTTACGTATAAACGAACGACGTATCGCAGGTGAGCAAAAGAAAGCTACTTATCTCAATTGCCTTAAAGTACATGTTGAAAAACAGCGCGACTGGGACGAGGACACGCAGAGACGAAGAGAACACAAGACAAAGCGCTGACTAGCAACTGGTTCGTTATTACAACATAAGGAAGAATGACAATGAAATGAAAAACATGGAGTCAAATGTCCGCGCGCTTGCTTGGCGCGTCGTGGTATATGCCCCCTTCTTTTCTCTTTTTCATCCGATTGTAGACTGGATGAAAAAGAAAAAAAGTAGAAAGGGGCATATTCCACGAGGCGCCAAGCAAGCGCGCGAACATTTGACTCCATGTTTTTCATTTCATTGTCATTCTTCCTTATGTTGTAATAACGAACCCGTTGCTAGTCAGCGCTTTGTCTTGTGTTCTCTTCGTCTCTGTGTGTCCTCGTCCCAGTCGCGTTCTTTTTCAACATGAACTCTCACGGACTCGCCCAGTTATCGATCCTTATCAATATCTTAAAGTATTTTAAGTTATTCTTTTGTAATCAATACCCGATGCTGCTACCCAAACGAACAAGCGCTGATGGAGCATGTTAGGCCACCCTTAGAAATAACGTATAATAGAATAGCTTTGTTATCATGAGAACCTGATGTAAATAAATAGACTGGACCAGATACCATTTCTTGGGCTATATTAAAATACTTTTCTGACGAATTGGCAATATATTTATATGTGCTTTTCAGCAAAGCTTTAAGAGAAGCGAAGCTTCCATCCGACTACAAAAATGCAAACGCATGTCCAATACACAAATCGAGAGCCAAAAACTGCGTGCAAAATTATATACCTACTTCTTTAACATGCATATGCATGGAAGCTCATAGAATATGTTTATAGCAGTCTCATCGCTTACTTGAACGTTGACAATTTTTTTTTGTAAAGATCAGCACGGCTTTCACGTTAGAGCGTCCTGTAGCACTCTTAACAGGCTGTTTCCAAACAATCTCGCGTTTGCCCACACCAGGTGTGGGCACTGCGCATACGCAGGAACCAAATTCGCGTGAAGTTCTGCGTCTGCGCATGCGCAGGACCATCGACAGCGCCACCGCAGCTTCGTGACGTCAGTGCCACGTGTTGGTCTATACGTTTTTCTTTTCACGTTTTTACTGGTGCCATTTATACTGGAAATGTTTTGTGTTGTTTATTTTTTGGTATTAGGAAAGGCGTTTGACCCTGTAAGCCATGATATCGATGCGAAGAGGAGAAGGCAGTTTGAGCTCGGCTGGTTGAGGAAGAAGAAGAGGCGGCAGCGCTTATTGGGCTTCGCAGAACCGCCATCTTTCAACCTCTCGTTCATTGTAAAATATTGTATACCATAATCAACGTGCAAATACGTTATTTTATAAACTTAGATCACTTCTCTTTAAGGAGCGCGTTAGTATTGCATAGAAAGTTTTACGAAATGATTGTTTTTTGCGGAAGATGTGTTCTGTCTTTTCTGTGTCTTTCGTAAAAAAATGTAGATCGCTTTCACTTGGTAGTAACGTTTAGGCTAGGTTGAGAGACTACCTTAGCGTCGAAAGCAATGTGTTGTATTAAATGCAGTAAATTCGCAATTTGTAAAAGTCATTTCTGGTGTCCCCACCGGTCTTGTCAGGCTATATTTGTTCTTCCTGATACACGTATATAAACGATATTATCAATTGCATACAAACGAATACTAGACTAGTTGCAGATACCTCTATTATTTACCGATTAAATATTGATTCCAAGTAGGGCTGGGTGCATGAACGATTATCCTAACAATTAATCGATTAATTCTTCAATCGCTAATAATTTTTTAACCGGTTAATCGGTTTAATTTCGAAAAACACGAAAAGGACTAAAATGCTACGCTTTCAATACGTAGACTTGGAAGAGTACACTAGTATGAAGGTAAAATTTAGGTTAAATGTTGGCCTAAAGTAAACTGTAGAGGCGAGATTTGTAACTCCAAACAAGTGGAGAAGGTTATACGGGTCCCAGCTTCAACGCTGCGTGAGCTGTCCGTTTAGCTCAACAGAAGCTGTTTCGAACAATCAAATGAGTTCGCTATTACTGGAGTATATCAACGAACTTTTAGGGGCGAAGCTCCTTAAGGTGTATCCACACGACGGACCGGGCCGCGGACCGATTGATCACGTGATGCGCGGCCCGCGGGCCGCCCGGCTGCAATGAGCATCCACACGGCGGACCAAAAGAGCAGATGACAGAGTGAACGGGCCGGCCTAACCCTCGACCTCACAGCTCCGCCAAAAGCATGCAGCGAGCTGCTTTGAGGCTATTTGTAAGGAGCCAAGATGGAGGTTGAACGAAAGAGACTTTTGGCCGCGGTGGCCCTGGCGTTGACTATTGACGACGAGGAGGACTTAAGTGAACCGAAAAGGGCATGCATCTATTGTCCCACAGAGCGGGGAATTGCTCCACGAGCGCGATGAAGTAAAAAGTTGCATCGTCGCACCATGCCGCCATCGTCGCACAACAAAAGGTTCGTCTTCTTCGTCTTCAACAGTTGGCGCCAAAAGAACGCGACTTTGGATTTGGATTCCAATCTAAACAACAAAAGTCAGCTTGTTGCCAGACTTAGCACTTCAATTATACTAAAAACGCCGCGGTCCGCCGCCAAGGTCCGGGCGAGAAAAGCGCTTGGCATTTCTCACAAGCGCGGGCCGCGGACCGCCGGCGGACCTCGAAAGCGGTGACGTAAGATCACGTGATGCGCGGCCCGCGGACCAAAACAGCAATTTGGTCCGTCGTGTGGATACACCTTTAGGGGCTAGCCATGTCCGTATGTCCGTCCGCCGTTGGGTGCACGTACTCCTGCTCGTGAGCTCACGTGCTCACGTGCTCGTGTAGGGCAAAAAAAAAAAAAAAAAAACACATCTCCACGTGGTGAATGATGTTGATCAGGGCGAAGCTCTGGTGGTACTTGTCTGCGTAGACGCTGAGCCGCAGCATGCCGAGCCTTTCGTTCGTTTTCATCCATGTCAGAAAGAGAATGTGTGGTATGGAACGTGGTTATATACGCATTTGAGCATTTGACCGCAGCGTGACATGGATGAAAACGAACGAAAGGCTCGGCATGCTGCGGCTCAGCGTCTACGCAGACAAGTACCACCAGAGCTTCGCCCCAATCAACATCATTCACCACGTGGCGATACGGTTTCATTTTTTTTTTTCAATCTGCGACTGAAATAATAACTTGTGAGTGTATGCATGGGTCTTTTCACTGCTCTCAACTACAAACTAAGGTTTGTTTAAAATCCGATATTGTACATTGCACCGTTTATTATATATTCAGCAAAAGCACAAAAAAAATGTTATTTTGACTTTTTAAAAATTATTGTGCATGGAAATAAACTAACCCGATTAATCGATTAATTATAATCGATTAAAAGGTGATTATTAGTCGGGTTAAAAGTTTTAATCGACCCTCAGTCCTGATTTAAGGATACTGACCCTTTACGGGTGATCTAGACAAAATTTTTGTATGAGTGGCAACTGGAAACTGAACTTAAATTAAAACTTGGGTTTGGGCTAGCTGGTCCATTACTGAATAAAAGGTTAAACAACGCGAACAAACGAGGACAATAAAGAAACACGGACGATAGGACAAGCGCCTGTCCTGTCGTCCGTGTTTCTTTATTGTCATCGTTTGTTCGCGCTTTTTAACCTTTTATTCGGTAATGAACTTAAATGTTAAAAAAATGTATGCACGGGAGATTTACTCAAAACAAAGGTCCCGTTATTTCTTACTAGATTATTAAAAATTAATAATTAAGGTTAGTTCAAATGTAAGCTAGGTACCTTGGCGTCATGCTGTCAGGTGACTTGACGTGGAAGAGTCAGGTTGAAATGTTAGCTTTAAAGGCATATACGGATGCTTAAATTTATACGTCGAAATTTTAGGCAAGGTTCAATCAAAGTTAGGGAAATTATATTTCACATCTATGAGCCATTTATTGAATACGCATCGGTTGTCTGGGTCCCTCACCATGTACATTTAATTGATATATTTCAAGTATACAAAAGCCAATGTGGTGTATTTGTATTAAATAATTACGAATCGGGAGTGAGTTTCACAGGCATAAAATAAATCTTACACTGGGGTTTACTTAAAGAACGCAGGAAATCTTTTAGGTTAAAGTTTTTAGACAACATATATAAGAATAATCTATCAATTAATATGGATATATTTGCATGGCACACAGAAATTAATTTTTTAATATCCGATTTCATAAATAACAAACACCCTGCTCTTATGACTATTACCGAGGGAGGTCTGTGCAAACTCCTAATAGAAACATAATTGCGTACCTTTTGTCGTTTGAAGAGTGACTGTAGTTTTCTTTTTGTACGCTGGTGACGTCCCAGTTTGTGCAGCGTTTTGTGGAAAAACATTGTTTATAATTCTTCTTTATTTTTTATAAAACGTTGTTTTCATTGTTGATGTGCACTTTGATCCCTGACACGTCCTGGTCATGTGAGTGTACTTTCTCCGTCAAGCATTTAATTTGTCTCAACTTGCTGAATGATGGGACTGGGTATGGCGGCTGTCGCCTCGTCAGGCATGCCTACGCATTTTATCGCCCTCCCCCCCCCCCCCCGTTCCCCCCCCCCCCCCCCCCCCAGACTATTGTACTACCCGTCGGTAATTGTCTAAGTACAACTTTGATTTGACTTGATGTGTCGGAAAGAGCGAACCACCCAAACAAACTTCGACCACACTCATTCCAGACTTGTGTTTTCTTTTTTCTTTTTCCTTCTTTTCGAGGGCTGTCGATGAAAGTAAAAGGTTGCCGAAGGGTGTGTTCCTGACTGATTTTTAAAACGGTGTTTTATATACTTCATTTTTTTGTCATTTGTTTGAGGAATAACGCTTTTACTGTCTGGTGGATGAAAAATGCATTTGCTATACCATAGATAATGCTTCTTGTTTACTGCTTCTGTTCATAGATAATGTTTTTTTTTTATTTAGGTTATGTTGACGAACATTTTCTGTTTTTCTTTTCAAACCCATCCAGTGCAATACCGTAATGCTTAACGGCAATGCGGGTTTCACTGTAAATGATAATAAAAACCACTTTCTTTATTGCCTCTTCCCCTTTCTTGTTTTCAGGAGATTGGGGACTGACAACACCAGCGGAGGCCTTGGCAACAGCCAGCAGAGCGTGTGTTTGACTGTCCGGACCCACCTGATGAGCACGTTCGAAACATCTGTCCAAGAACGCGAGCAAGGAAAAAGAAATCTTTCCCACCGGCAAAAGAAAAGTATTAGTGCCAATGCGGACCGTTAACGGAGGAAAAACTCTCCTTCCTGTACAGCAGATGCTGTGAATGTAGAAACAGTAAAACCGTAAAAAAAAGTTGTGTAAAAAGGCAGAAGTTGTCTGGCCTGCGAGAAAATTTCTGTAAAGCTCTGTTCTCTGTTTTAATTTTTCTGTTATTCAACATACTTTTTTTTTTCTGTGGAATAACAAGTTCTCGCAAAAGAAACATGGCTGCTGCCAAGCTGCTCAAAACTAAGCTTATTGAATTAGGCGGCAGCTTGCGCCATCTAGGAAGTGTAGTAGTGACCGCTAGGTGCACTAAAAAACTGTATTTTTCGTTCAGATTTTACGGGTCAACCACTCATATTACTTGCTGTTAACGGCAAGTTTCCCCAGGATCGTGTCCCCCGCAAAGAAATGTCGACACAAAACTCTGGTTGCCGCCGTCGCTCATAGATGGCGGTAGTTGTCCAGAGTGTTGTGTTTGCCGATTGTCCGCTTGTCGCCATCGCTCATAGATGGCGCAACGTTTCGAGCCTTTCCACTCTGGCTTGCCGACTTGTGGCCGGCCATTACTTCATTCCCACCATACTACAGCTTCGCTGGTCTTCCTTCTTCACCAAAGTGGAAAGGCTAAAAGCTTTTTTTCTTTCTTTTACTAGTACTCGGGTATGTTTGTTTAATATTTTGAAGGAAAAAATTCACTATCTTTGGCCAGGTCTCTAGAAAACTTTAGTGCGATGCGTTAAGAAAGTGGTTTATACTGTTCGTTCAAAGAGACTACGATTCATTCGACTCACGCAATATTTGCTGTTGGAATAATACATTTGAAATTAAATCATGATCCAAAGCCCTGCCATAAAACAATCTTAGGTTGCATTAAATTATGCCAGAGAGTTCAAATAAGTGCAGTTTATTCAGCGTTTTTTTTTTAATAGAAACCTGCACGGGTGGCGTCCTTTTTCTTAAAAATTGGTGCTTGCCAACGGAGCAGGTGATCCTGGCTTAGTTTCTGCACTGACGTGCACAGTGTCCTTCTTTTCGTTTACGGACGAGCCGTAGGCGGTGTTTCCTGGACGGTTTCCTGCAGAATAAATATTATGAATTAGTTGCGCTTTAGTAACAAATATTTCTGCGCCAAAGTGCTCTAAGTTTAAGCAAGAAGATAAAAAAAATTCTGAGCTTTTATATTCGCATATGTTTAGAAGCGATTCGATATTAAGAAGAAAAAAACAACAATAACAGTAGTCGAGTACCGCTTTACTTTTCGAAATGAATTGTCTCGAACGGAAAAAAGAAACGAAACTGTTCTTCAAACGCTGGTACATTGTGTTTAAATTTTGTTCAATGGGTCGCGCTTTTTTTTTTTTTTTTTGGCTGCTTCAATAGATTAGTTTTAAAACCTCATCCAGCAACATTGGCGGTTGCCATTATTTGGACACGAAGCTTGCGATTGGACCCGAGTCCTTGCCGAGTGCTGACGCAGCCCTCGTGTCCATTACGTGGCCAGAGTACGTGCCCGAACATTGGCGGACTCGGACAATTGGCTGGGCAGCGGCGCGCACTTTAGGAAACGATATACGTGGTGAAGCTTGAACGGAGGAACAAATTGAAGCGTTCTCAAGCAGAGGTACTGAAGGAAATGTGTCAGGAAACGTGTCTGAGCTCCTTCGTCACATTTCCTGAGAGCTTTACGCCTGCTTGTTTGTACACATAGAAATCGCTCACCTTTTGCATGCAGCTCTTTATCGACGGCGTAGCCTGTAAAGTCAGAGAAGTCATATTATCCTGACCAATCGGGATGAAGTATCACACAGGAGATGGAATACTAGATTTGGGAAGACTGGGGAGGGTGCAACAGCTAAAGAGGGTGCGCCACTCCCCCTTGGAAGCTAAAGCTCCTCGATGTGTTTGCGTTTGTCTTTTAAGTAGCGTCAAATGCGCCAGTGCACGAGGCCCGTGTCTCGAGCGGCCCTTGGAAGTAAATGGTGACGATAGACTGAGATTAGCGGCCCTTGGATGGGGTGTACTGGAACTGAGAGGTGCGCCAAACCTCGTCGGCCTCTCCGGTCGTGCGGCATAATTCTGCCGCAGGCGCCTGGCGTGTCGCTCCCAGTCACAGAGGGGCCAGGAGACCGGTCGGGCAGCGTTTCGCGAGGCGGACTTGGGGCGTCTCGGTGTGAATATTTCTTATTGTTTTGTGTTATGCGTGAACTGTGAAGCGATACAATATTGTGTGGCCGCTAGCTCTGCTGAAGAGACAAGGGACTCACAACAATGTCAAATGCTGCGAAGAAAAGTCGCAGCGGTGGTGTATTGTGCAGGGGTCCAACACGGGTTACAAGCTGGGTGTAAAATAGGCAGGTGGGGAAACGACCACTGAAACCTGCTGCAACGGTGCGACCGGATTGCGTCCTCCTAGCAACTTCCGCTCGGAAGGTACCTCCGCTCTACGATAGATGGCGCGGCGGCATGTGGAAGGTGATGGACTTGGGTTTTTATAAAACATAGCGAGAAAACGCACCGTGTCAGCGATATGCTTTAGTGCAAAGTAGAGTTTACTAAATTAAGGCAAAAGAAACTTACGGCACGATCACCTCGTGACATTTTTCTTAAGTTTAACGTGCTTCCCAAGCCGCGTGAGCGGCTCCAACGTGAAGTCGTCTGCGAAACGTCTGACGTGCTCTTGGTTTTTCGTTTTGTTTTGTTCCCGAACGCGCTTGGAGCAGACGAGTTTGGCGGTAGCAGACGAAATTGGCATTTATCACCGTGCTCACAGGGGTGTGAGGCCAGGATGGAACTTAGTCTTTCTCAAAACCGACCAGTCAGGAACAAACGAAGAATACAAGCATTTTCACGCCGAATGTAGCCCCTCTGCTACAACCGCCAGGTCTTTGTCAGTGGTCGGATGGCCGCGCTCTGCCTCACAGCGCCCTCACCGGCCTGATTGCACATCGCGATTCGCTCACGGCCACCGGACGGTGCACCTCCCCATTTAGAACACCCTACCTTTGAAGGGAATGGCGGCGGAGCACCTGCTCGTGGCACGGGTCTTGCGCGTTTCCAAAACAATGGTTTGCGGTACTCGTAAAAAACGCCTTTATCGAGGGTTTTTATTGAAAGCACATTGACAGTGTTGCACACAACTCACGTCAGTGTTACTTTACGTGAAAACGCGGCGTCTGCTTTCCCCATTCCAATGTGACCGCCGCGTCTGTGTCTTTTCGCCACCACGCTGGTGAATCTGACGCCGGAGTAAAAGTTTTATCTTGATATTTGTAAAAAAACTTTCTGCGTTCAGCGGGTCGCATTTGTATTCGCACGCGATACGACCCGCGGGACTGACTTGAAGTTGGTTATGAATCGCGTCTTCAAGCTGTAACCGGCAGGGCGGTTTCTCAGCGTCATGTTTTTTCTAGCGTTTGTGCCTAGGATGTTTGTGTTCGACGTCGGTATGGTAATGCCGGAGTCCCACTAGGGCGAGAAACATAAACAAGCGACAGCGACAAGCCTCAAGCCAGAGTCTTTCGCGATTTGACAGCCTTTGTAGAATAAAGGAGGCTGTGCTCAAACACGAGCATCATGCACGCGAGGGTGTCTTTGGCAGGCTTGCAATCACTTGTGGTTACTTCACGAGCACCGAACGACTCATGCAACGCGTGTCAGAGGTACCATCGCGAGCATACCGCATGTGTTGGAGGCTTGTCGTTGCCGTTTGTTTCTTTTTGTCGCTCTAGTGGGGCTCTGACATAACTACAACCGAACGACGAAGACAATCAGTGTCAGTGATTGATAAAATCAACATGAGAAGTAAGTTTGGCTCCTCCTTTTTTCACATTGCTTTCGGCTTGCTGCCAGATCGAGCACAGCCTACTGGAAAGGAGGTGATCGCGAGTGTTTTCTGCAACGCATGGAGGGGATCTGCGTTATCCATTTTCATCTAAGTGAAGTTAGCGCCGACTGTGGCCCATCCCGAACGCTTGCTTAGCACGATGCTCAGCTAAGCATTCATTGATTAGAAACGACTGACACAAAGATTGCGGTCTGTGGGATGCTGCTACACGCGATGTGCATGCAAAATGGTTTAGCTGGGAGTCGCGGCGCTGCGCTACTGTTTCGTGGCACGCTTCCCAATAATCGGAACTTGTATAGCTTCACAGCGCAGCAGGGTAGGGGCCACTAATCTGAAACTTGCCTCTTTTGAGCACATTGTAGAGCGCGTCCAGCGTGTCCTGAATCCTTTCTGTTGAAAGGAAAACAAGGAAACAGGCCGTTACTCGTCGTTTGGAGCACACGTACGAGAAGATTCTGAAGTATTTCCTGAAAAAAGCTCTAGGCACTGAGTTTTAACCTTCTAGTGGCCAGCAAAAGGAAATCTCACCGAATTAAAGAAGAATTCATCGCGCCCAAGTATCTATACAGTGTACTTTCGAATGCTATTTGGGCGTATACAGAAAAATAAACCAATAAACCAAAAGCAATCAAACCTTTTTTTTTTTTTTTTGCAAAAGTTTTATTAGTAGGTGTACTTGCTATAGTCAAACTGTATGGGTGCAGGTCTAGAAGGAGGGGGAAAAAAAAAAGATTGGTCGATGCATAGGTTTACTATGCTTCATAACTTTCTGTAGAACTACGGCCACAGCTGAAGAAACGTCCACGGGTTAAATCCTGCCGTTTGATTATGTCGGGTGTGCATGAAGCGAATGTCCCTCGGAGTACGGCAGAGGCAAATATGCAGCCACCGAGCCACCATCTCCAATGTGCACGTGCGAAATCGCGTGCGATTGCTTTTAACGCTTCGCCGAGTCGCGCCAGAGAGTCACGTGAACTGCCCGTGCTGCAGAACACGCGATCTCGGCCGCTGTTCACAGCGATGAGCGATGAATGGGGAATCATGGCTGCCGGAGTGCGTTGCGTTGAAGGGGACGCGTCGGAGCCAGCAGAAAAGGAAGGACGCGCGATTCTCGGCAGCGGGCGGTGATATATGTGACGTCACTTCCGTGACCAAGTTTTCGTGACATCGACCTCTCAATTTTGCTGCCCCCTCCAAGCGCGGAGGAAGACGTAGTTCGACGTTAGAAAATGAGAGCCTAAAAATACTTTTTACAGCGGAGCTGTTAAGGGTTAGTTCTCCCAGATTCGTGTTCCTGGACAAATAACTCTCGACACAACCTTCATGGACTGCTACCGCCATTTATGAGCGACGGTGGAGACCAGACAACCGGCTTGCTGGTTGTCTGGTTGCCGTTGTTGTTTATAGATGGCAGCACATAGTACAGCTGCGCTGCTCTTCTTTTTTCACCAGAGTGGAAAGGCTGAATTTTTTTTTTCCTTGCTCAAGGTGGAAACGGTAAGAACGTCGTGGTTGATGCTGCTACTTACAGAAGGCATCACATAAAACAAAACGCGTAATCTTCTCTTAGAGATGAATACCCAAAACCAGATTCAGTAGATCCGTGCGTTTGTGGTAAAGTCTTTATGCAGCAGCGTTAACCAGACGGATTTTTGTTGTTTACCTTTCTGTGGTAAGTTTTTTAGGGCTTAATATTTTTTCCCTGAAAGCTACACCTGTAGAATTTGAGTGTGATAAATTCAGGACCTTAAGACACCTTCGTGAAAAGTTTCAATGCACTCAATTCATTGGTGTATTTTTTATAATTTTTTTTTCTACGCCCAAACTGCGCTCAGAAGCACCCTGTAGGATTAGATCGATAGATCGTTAGACCTCATGCGTATTCATGAATACTATGAAAAGAAAAGTTTGATCTTCAGTATATTAAAGTGCGTACGTTCAAATCAATGTCACATCTGGTTTATTATTATATTAGCGAAAATATCGTACCTGACTATTTATAATCAGTGACACCGCTGATTATATGCTAAACGAGCCATGAGACAAGACCGATGGACATAATCAGTCTTTGGCTATATTTCTTAATCTCAAGATATTCTGATCGTTCGGTAAGTTTTGTCCACCTCTATATTTTAAGACATATTTTATTTATTGATATGCATCTCCGCCTATCAAAATTGAACGCCAAAAAACCAGAAACTCTATAGCACTGACAGGTTATTAAACACAGTTTTTGTATCTTAATTTGTACCTAGTTTTTTTTAATACGCTAATTACGCTATCTCATTGCTGTAGAGCGATAATAATTCAGACGCTCGGCGCTCACGTTCAGCGTTTTTTTTTTTTTTTAAGTTTTCATTGAATAGTCACATGTTTTCCCTTACCGTTAAGTGTTTCAAAGCGTGATTCCAACTCCTCGTCTGTGGATAAAACAAGAGCTTAGGGTTAGGTATGCTATCTTCGGTTTTGTTCGACACCTATTCAACCATAAAATTCGTGTTTTCAAACAGTGCAGCATTTTTGTAATAGGTAATTTATTTCAAGATGTTTGGTTATTATAAATTAATCTGCGACAGGGAAACCAAACAAAGTGTTGTACACATTCCATCAAAAACAGGAACTTCGGCGGGCGATCCAGGCATGGCAGCATCGAAAGAAGGCAAACTTAGATACCGCATTTTACAGATTGCCGACCATCGCCTGTCGTCGCTTGTTACCAGAGGTGACTGGACACAAGTCTGGGTACCAAACTCGGCGCAACCAAGGAGTAGAAGAAAAACACTTAGAAGTCTTAGAAGACAACGCACAATGCCTCCGATGCTTGGTTACATCCGGCACCTTCGTGCTGTAACCTTAGGCAGGGGTGTAAACTTCCGCCTATGCATCGTCGTACACTATGTAGGCGGTATAGGTCACCCCAGAGGTTACGTTTGCAATCTTATAAACTACTTGGAGTACCGATTGCTTTGGAATTACATGAGATTTCTAAACCAACTGCGCTCAGCCCTATAACCTCTTCAGTTCTACAGTGACTGACTCCTTAAGGAACGCAGTGTGTTACTTATTAGGCTCAGGCGTCGATGTTCGTGATTCTATCCTAGGCGCTCTTTTCGGCCGATGTCTCGTTGTCAGAGGAGTATTAAGCTGTTGGTAACAATTAAAGTCGCTGGATCCTCGGAAAGTAGCGGCATTGCCTTCCCTGCCTGCAAGCCCGGTTATAACGAAGTCGGTTATAATGAAATAGCGGCTACAGCGAAGCCATCACAATTTTCCATTCCCTTTTACACTTCGTTATAACCGAAGTCGGCTATAACGAAAGATTGGATAGAGCGAAGTGATTTCGGATTCCCGCTGACTTTGTTATATCCAGTCTCCACGGCCAAAACCCTCGAAAGGCGATTGGCTGATTGGTCTCTGTTGCCGTGGCAATCGCCATTTCGGTCCTTTCAAATCTTCGCAGCTTTGAGAGGGTCGTTCTGAATCAGTCCGCGGCCAAGATCGCCATGGAGCGTTGTCGTATCGCAAGCGTTCCCGGCCAATTTTCGGCGCTGCGTATATAATCCACTTGTCGATCATTTTTATCTTCACAGATCTCTTGCAAGCTTATATTGTTCTTCTTGAGTATGTCGAAGCAGGAACATTTTTTTTAGTGCCCTCAAGGACCTACGCCGTATCTGGTGGCGGGGCGAATATATGAGCTTGCTTCTCAGGTGTGTGCACAACAAAATCTCTATATGCTATACAAAAAAAGAAAAAGACATTTATGGATTAGTTTGTCACCGGGAAAAAAATGTCACAAGCAAATCAATCCAAAATTTCTTTATGAAACAGTGTCACCATTTCCATGGACGAAAATGTCTACCAAGCTTCGCGATACTTAGTGACAACGGGGAGCTGACACATGTGCAGTCGAGATCGACAGGAAGGGTTTAATATAGTTATGACTATGTGAGGCATTACCATGCTTTGCTGCTGTTCCGAGCTTCCCTAAAGCTGTAAAGCAAGAAAAAGAAAACGATTGAAAGATTTTTTTTTTCTTTTTTGGCCGATTGACGTGAAACGCAATGGCGACGTAATGTTGGTGGTTCATCCCATTAAGCGTACGGCACTTATTTGTGTTTTTAGGCGAAATTAAATCTTAAGAAAATAACTACGGTGGCTATAAAAACAAAAATACCTACTGGTACGTCCCGTGAACCATATTGAATTTGCATCTCGTCTGTGTCAAAACGACGTTTCAATCTTCTCCTTTTGTGTTTCAGCTGCCAGCTAACCATGTGACAAGAAGTGACAGCACCGCACGCAGACCTCTGATTGGTCATCGGTGCGTCCAAAGCGGTATTCACACAGTTCTTAGTGAGCGCGTTGGTAATGATGTAGGTTTAGAAAGAGTTATATACGTAAAGACAGGGGACGGAACAACATATCTTTCAACACAACACAACAGAACACATCTGAAAGATGTGTTGTCCCGTCCCCTGTCTTTACGTATATAACGGTATTCACAGCTGGCGATAAATCAGCGCAGGGAGATGTGTGGCGTTGAATGCGGGCGCCATTTTTCTTCTCAGCTTCTGCGTTCCCTCCGACGAGGCGCCGGGGAGAAGGATGTCGACGTTTAGGTCGACATCCTTCTGAGCGGTTTCTTCACCTGACACCGCCGCAGACGAATTCAGTCACCTCTACATTTACACCGAATAGTTTATCGACAAAATAGCTTTTTTTTTAAAACAAACTGATCCGCCGCCAAGCCAGGATTATATGTGCCAAGCATTCCCCCCCCCCCCCCCTCTGCCATGTAGATGACGTCATAGCGCCGCGTGATATGCAGGCGCCACGGAGAAATCTACGCGATTTCTTCCCCGTGGGAATACCGCTTAAAGCTTCATGTTCCGAGCATTTATCTAATTCCTGTGACATCAATTGTTCGTACGGGCAATGCATAGTTTTAAGGTGACTCTAATGAAGTAAAAGAAAAGCTGGCGTATCGCTGAAACGAGATAAGAATATTCTGGAAGAAACTGAAGAGAGGGAAGAAAAATTTTAGGGAGGCAATCTAGGCCCCTACAACTTTCACGACTCTCAAATAACAGAACGGGCCTGGTGGTAGAACTATTATATTCCTAAAATATTGATATTTGGCGTAAGCTTTTATAGTGTTTCTTTTTTTTTTTTTTTGTGTGTGTGAGTCGCGTGAAATGGTGCCCTGTCTCTTGCCTTATATGTCCATAATTAATTTGTTTAAACGCGTTTTTGCCTAAAAGTACAAGGACAAAAATGACCGACCTCGCTCTATAAATAACCCATGAGTATTTTCGGTTAAAATGTTGTTATGCAGGTTGTTTCAATCGACCATGACTAACGATATAGCTCTTAAACGTTTTGCCTCACCGCTGCTGCAAAACTTTTTGCTAACTTCCCCCATTGTTTCAGGCCTGTGAAAGCCACTCGCCTATGTGGCTGCGACGGACCTGATATAATTGCGTTATATGAGGTAATTAAATATTATAATGATTAACTAGGTGTATAAAAACCATGAACGCCTTATACGACCTAATTTTTTTATAATTGGTTTCCAGAGGAGCAGGAAGACAGTCCCAGAGACTCGAGATATTTTATATAATCAAAGTAATTAGTATCGCCCAACTCACTCTTTTTGTATCGCAGAATGGCAGCGCGGAATGAACGAACATTTCCTGGAGATTGAGAAAACACAACACGTCAAATACATGAGTACAACCTTATTTACGCCCGCTCTGAGCATTTGCTTGGGACGGAGTTCTCGTCATGGCTTAGGACGAGAGAACAGGCCCTGGAGTCCAGGCTCCATCTAGGAGGAGTGCCTGGAACTTCATTTCGCTACAGGGAAGGTTTTGCGGTATCAGCGAGATCTAATGTACAGAGCGGTCCACCGTAGGCTCCTATAGGGAGTATTCACTAGACGCCATATCTGTGGGTGCTGTTTAGAGCGCATGCTCTATGCCTGCTAACACCGGCACTCTTAATGGTGCGGAATGCACGTTGCAAAAGAACTGCGGAAGCTCGCCATCAGCACGCGCTCAGCATTCGCGCACACAGCTATGGCCGCCAGTGAATACTCCCTATATACTGACAAAGCCTGGCATATCGCCACGAGACGCGGCCGCCGAAACGGAAAAAGGTGGTGTGGCAGGCAACGGATGAGAAGAGGGCCAGGTGATTGGCACCCCGCTGCGGCGAGACGCCGAAACGCAATGTCTCGTCACTGCCGCAAGACGCTGCGGTGAGATGCGAGGACCCGAAAGTGCGTTTCGGGTCCTCGCCGCTGCAAAAGCTGTGCGCTGACGTCCTGGTTCCCCGAGAAATGGCTCTTTGATGCCCTGTGCTACCAGATCCTCGCGCTCCAAACCTGCGACCGGGCACTCTATGGCTCCGTCGTCGAACTGCCAGGCTTTGTGAGTATAGAGGAGGCTATGGGTCTAGTTTTAAAGGATACACCGGAACGGCTTTACGGAACGCGGGGCCGGTTGCTGGCGCCCGTGGAAGCTTGGTGCTGAACGCAGTGCATGAGCACCAAAGGCGATGCGCGCAAGTAAAGGCTTCACTGCATGGCGAAAGAAAAAACCAGAAGGCTTTACTTGTAACAGAAGTTCGCAGGTTTTCGGACTGCGTCTTGAATTGAAAGAAAGTTGTTATTTTTTGTTTTGTTTTTTGTCCATACTGCCAGCAATAAATGTAAACGCCCAGGCAGAAAATTCAAGCAACAAATATTGCCGCTGTATAGGAAGTATTCACTGGCGGCCATAGCTGTGTGTGCGACTGCTGAGCGCGTGCTGATGCCGAGCTTCCACAGTTCTTTTGTAACGTGCATTCCGCACCCTCGAGATTGCCGGTCTTAGCAGCCTATTAATGTGGGCTCGTTCTGAGCATGCGCTCTAGACATCACTTACAAATATGGCGCCCAGTGAATACTCCTTATAGTACAAATCATACACGCGTTGCATGTAATCACGTTGTATTCTTATTAACAGATGGCGCGACACTTACGTCTTGTATAGAGTTCAGCTGTATAGGCTCCCTACGGGAGCCAAAGTTGCGCGTCTGTTTTCCACGTGCCGCCGCGGCCCTATTCGCCGAAATCCGATCACGTGAGGAACCGGATCAAGTGCCGTGCAGGAAAGTAGACGTTGCACGCGCCCCGCCGCACGTTCCTCTGCTTCTGAGCGCGCCGCGCGCCTCGAACGCGCGGCGCCGCTATTCGCCGAATTCAGTCACGTGAGGAGCGGGGTCAACATGTCGTGCAGGAAAGACGGTGCTACGGAGATGAACGCGCAACTCTGGCTCCCGTGGGGAGTTTATACAGGAACTCTAGTCCTGTAGCGAAAGCAGCTGAGGCGCACCATTTAAGAAAATGTAGAAAAAAAAAATCGCTGTACACCACGTATTATGTGACATAATAGTTTACGTGTTCCATCTTTGCTCCAATGAGTTTGCTGTGTTTTTTTCGAGGAAGCTTTCGTTATTTCACAAACATTGGAAGGCATATCTTGTGTTCACCGCGAACGTAATTGGTGAATCTTATCTAGCAGATTTGAAGCCCGAACTCACCTCTGATTTTGTCGAAGGAAGTCACAAACTCGGGATCTCCGGAGTGCGTAGCTGCGACGAAAATAAAAAGGAACTTTGTTCCTCCCGTGTTAACAATTTAGATTAGATCTTAGCATTCCTTTGTTATCGTTCGTGTGTTAATAAAAATAAAGTAGGTGCAGCGTTTAGTTTAATAGAAATCTTTCACAGCTAAATCGAGCAATACTGGCGGTCGCCATTTTTTGAGCACGAAGCGTGTGATTAGATACGAGTCCTCGCCGAACTCTGACGTAGCGCTCCTCCTCGATACAAGTATGGCCGAGTTCAAGCCGAACTCCGACACAACCCTAGTGTCCAATCATAGCCTTCTATATAAGTACTCACAAAGCCTGGCAGATCGCCACGAGTAGCGGCCGCCGAGGTGGAAAAGGGGGAGCTGCAGACAACGGATGAGAGGAGAGTCACGTGACTAGCGCCCCGCTGCGGCGAGACGCCGAAACACACCTCTCCCGAGAAAACAAGTATGTTTCGAGTCCTCGCCGCTGCAAAAGCTGTGCGCTGACTACACAGGTTCTCCGAGAAATGCTCCGTGCTACCAGATGCTCGCGCTCCAAATCTGCGACCGGGCACTCTATGGCTTCGTCGTCGAACTGCCAGGCTTTGTGGGTATAGAGGAGGCTATGGTCCAACACATGTCCATCTAGACTACGCGTTCCTAAACAATGGTGGACACGAATAAGTTTCGCTTCAGCTACCAGATGCCGCGTAGTTTTGAAAACGTCTATTAGATCGCGAAGATCTAATTACGTATCAGGGAGAGAGAGAAAGTGAGATAATATATTAAAATTGGGAAGAATTAAACTGCATTTCGTTAGACATTATGCTTATTTTTTTTATTGGAACCAGACTTTAAACAAGAAGGAGCTTCCCATAGAATTTTGCCATGGGGCAAAGTTGGTGACCGTAGAGCCCACAAGAGAAAAAAAAAACACCAGGGGGATTGGTTAATTAGTTGGCTAATTAACTAAAACTTTTTCATTACCCCGGTAATATTTTATTTCTAGAGTATAATGCGGTCGCACAATTCACGAGGGACGTTAGTATAATTTAACCGTGACGCGAAGAGTCTTATTAAAGAATTCGTCGTAGTGGGCGCTACGGGGCGACATTGTGATTCACACACACACACTTTCCTAAAGTCATCGCTGAATGGATGAATGAGGCTGAACCCTTGGAATCGGGCGGCGGCTTGCGCCACCTAGTGGATCCACGCAGCGCCGCCTACCTTGCGTAAGCATCATTTCCAGCGCGCCGTAGAGTCTCGGAAGGAGCCCGACTACTCGGCCATGTGAAGACGGACCCGTCTGCCGCAGCTTAGTTTCTGTTTGCAGCCATGGACAAGTCTGACATTTATCTACCCGTAGCGCCGAGCACGAGTTTCTTGATAAAACTTTACGTTTTTGTTTTTTGTCACGACTACAGGTTAAGAAAAGTTATCGAGGGAAAGGAAGGCTGGGAAGAAGGAAGCAGGCGGAACGCTGGAGAGAGAAGGCGTCCCCTTTTCTTTCGTTATATTCTTTTCGTCCCCCAGTCCTCCTTTCCGTCAAAACCTTTCCTTAACCTGTAACTGACTATAGACTATAATGAGGATGACCATCGATTATGCAAAGACGGAAAAAAATTTAGAAGTTTGAATCTTTTACTAGGGTGAAAGTATATTCGAGTTTCGAATTCGATTCGAATGATGATTGTACGAATAACGCGATTAGACTTTCGGGTTCCTGGTATCTGAGTTTTGGAATAATTATATTCATCTGATATTAGTGAACCGATTCTGAGGGCGGAGGCGAGCTGGCGTTAGCTGGACTGGTCCAGAAAAAAAAAAAAAAAAAAAAAAAAACGTTTAGCCGAAGGAACAGACACAGAAGGGAACGTCTCAAGCTCAGCTAACGTGTTTATTTCTCAATCATCCTATGTTTAGCCACACATCTACTCTCAACCACCTACTACGCAGATATCTCCTTTGTTGAAAGCATTTTCAAACACAAAGAACACACACATTCACAAGAAACCAAGCGGTCAAACCTGCAGTGCCCAAATTCATTCCGGAACTGTGTTCGTATGGTAACAGAGTCCTTACAGTTGGATATAAATCAAGCCTGCATACACCAGCTTTGACCAACAAACAATATCGACACAAAGATGTTTGTTGCTTGTGCTTCTCGAACGAGGTATTCCTGCTCTAATGGTGTGCTCGACTAAAGTACGAAAACCACGCAAGTAGCTCTTTAATTCAAAGACACTACGCAACCTCCAGTCAGCTCTATGCACTAGAAGCCTAATCTCGGTTGTTACGTCCATAAGCAGCGGCCAGGCTCTTTAAATCGACCGCAAAAATCAGTTATCTTAATCTAGCGCGCTGCGATTTTGTGCGGCGTTGCCCACAGGTGGCGCTTTTTTTATATAAAATTTGGAAAGAGCGAATTTACCTGAGGAAAAGTAGAAGAAGACGAAGGTTTAACTCCTACGGAAATGCAGCAAAGCCTCCGGTCTCCAAACATTAGTGCACAGTTCGGCACGGGAAACAAGAGATGGCGCAAGCGGTCGCGACGCCAACTGCCGCCAACGAATGGCCATACGGCGCCGAGAGCCGGCGCCATTAGCAGACGACCTTTTCAACCCAAAAGCGGCGCCAGCTTTTCCTATGTCAGGTGCTAATGCATGATTTTATTATACTTACTAAAAAAACACATTGAATGAACTCATAATTCATTAAAGCAATAATTTGTCCAATTATTTTGACCGGTTCTTTTTTGTATGTCGTTCGTTTTCCAGTTCCTTGTTGTTACCGCGCCTGTTTTTGTTTCTGCCACTGTCGCCGCCTGCGGAACGCGGGCCGCTTTCGAGTCAAAAACGTCGTCTGCTAATGACGTCGGCTTTCGGCGCAGTATGCTCGTTCGTTGGCGGCAGTTGGTGCCCCGACCGCTTGCGCCATCTCTCGTCTTCCGTGCCAAACGGCGCCGTATTGCTTGAAGACCGGTGATTTCGCTGCGTTTCCATAAGAGTTAAGCCTTTTTCTTTTCTACTTTTTCCTCAGGTAAATTCGCTCTTTGCAAATTTTATAGAAAATATGCACCACCTCTGGGCAACGTTGCACAAAATCGTAGCGCGATAGGTTAAGAAACCGCTTTTTGCATTTGAGACACCTATGATCAAACTATAAACGATAGCGATAACTACACCAGTTCTTAGAATGAAGACCGTGCTGTTAAGGGTAAAATATATAAACGTCCGCTGCCAGTTGGGAAACGTCTTGTCCGTCCTCGTCTTTTATGTCCTTCCCTTAATTATATTTTAAACCGGTACCTTCTGTTCACCCGTCGGCTCCCGCGGCGTCGTGGGGGGTCAGGTGGTGGCAAAATGGGAGAAAACCTCACCCGATGCAAACGGTTCAGCCATAAACGTTCATTTATCCGGCAGGCTGACGCGGACGGGTGGACACATCAGTCACCTATGTCTTAAGTTTGTCATTTTAGTCTGGTCATGCACACCGTTTTTATGCGTGCTAGATTATCTTCGTTCCGCGTGCCCTGCAGGGGAATTAGCACGAAGGGCTTATGTTCTCATCTATGCGGCCTTTTTTGTTTAGTTTTGTGAATGTTGAGAATGAACTTGTTTGGTATTCGCGTTCATTACGATACACGATGTTGGCCATGATTAGGCACTATTTAACTCTATTTCAATTCGAGTTGAAATTTCACCACTCTCACAATTCTAATTTTTATGTAATTAGCTAACTAATGAACCGATTTCTCCACATTCCTAATGCTGCCCCTGTTAGCCCCATGGCTAAGAAACCGTGACGCAAGTTCCATTCTTTTTGTTCCCGTCCCTCTGAGAACACCGTGTCTAGAAGAAATGGCGCTGCGAAAGATTTTGGCATAAATTGACGCAGTTTGTTACCTCTGGTGACAGCATTTCCGGTCTCGAGGTAACCCGCGGGTACCTCTGAAATAAAGAGAATTTTGTGCATCGTTACAAATTTATAAATATATTACTGTGATTCAGTTCGTTATTTATAGACCACGAAGAATCTATTTGAACAATAGTTCCTCCATTTTTTTTTTTTGTGGAAAAATTACTTGTTTTACTCAAACAAGAGTAATATACTCGTCTGAAGCACAATTTTCAGCGTTTTTTTTGTTGTTGTTATCTTTGCTCTTATGAATTTTATTTCTCCCTATAATCATTCGAAACTTTCGTTCCATTTGAAGTAGACTAAATTTTGCCCGAGTAACACTGATCCTGATTTATTTTTCTCTTATGGCACGCATACATTGTAAGGTAAATCACTCTGAGTATGTCTGTCTGTCTCTCTTTCTTTCGTTATTTGTTTATTTGCTTATATATTATTTTATTTATTTAATATTTATCAGTGCAGTCGGCCTCTTTTTGAAGGCCATTGCAGGAGAGCTTGATATGTATCGTCACACAATCTCGCCCAACTTTCGGAAAACAAAATAACTTAAAAAAAATTTAACAAAGTTATCATTTTTGAAAGACACTCGAGCACAACTCACGAACACCTCCTGAACGGACAAAAACCTTAACTCACCGTAAAATGCTACGCTCGCCAGGAGAAAAACAGGCAGGAGGATGTTCATGTTCCTCATCTAAAGAATCTACCTGGATGGAGAAAAACCCACCATTTTATTCGTTCGGGAGAAATGAATAAAAGACAGTCTCTGCTCTAGTGATAGCCGCACTTCTTACCAACGGGGCCCTTGCGTCTACTTTCCTGCAGAACACGCTTGCAGCCAATCATCGTGCTCTCCGTAAGAAACGCAGCGAGTAACAATAAGGTCTTGAACACGATTCTCCGTAAAATGCAGTCTGAGCATGCAGAGAGCATATTCGAGTGAAGTTGTTATGCCTGTCCGGTAAATCGCTGCCATTTTTCTGCAGATCGCGGTGATTCGCTATATCCTTGCTCCACGGGAAAGCAGACTTACGGGCCTTGTTCAGAACAAGTGCAGCTATTACTCAAGCAAATACGGTACTCAAGTTGTTTTTTTTTTTTTTATTTTTTGTTTTAGTAATATCCAAAACTCTGGAACATCCAGAGCGCCTGCTTTCCTGCACAGCACTTAAAACAACCAATCGTTGCAATCTTCGGAGGCGGCTCGGAGAATGGCCGCTCCGAAAATATATGTTGACCTCGAAAATAACCATGTGCAGTGACACCGACAGCCAATCAGCACACACCGATTTTTAGGTGTAAGTATATTTTACGCCTTGTCATTTGTTAACCCTCCGAAGATTGCAGCGATTTGCTCTTCCAAGCGCTTCCGAGGAAAGTGAACGCTTCAGACTTTTCTTTTTTTTCCCCCAAAGACTTCATTTTTTGGCAAGTTGGCTCGTAAAAGGACTCAGCTTGCGAGAGAGTAGCCTTTATTGAGCACGCAACGCTAATATTATAATCACTTACGGCTAGACGCAGGGTGCAAAGGGACCGAAGCATCTCAGCGTTCCGCAGCCAATGAAGATGCGCCGTGAACCGATCAGAACGCCGATTAGCCAATCACGAAGCGAGACTCGAGAATATAATAAATTAAGCACCGCGCTTTTTTTTTTTTTTTTGGTGGGTAAATTGACGTCGCGTGACCTAAACACCGAATTCAGTTTTCCCGCTACGTCCGTTTAACGCCTTTTAAACGGGTTTAAACGACCGCTCCAAAACACTGCGCTTGAACGCTTCGTGGGACTCGGGAGATAAAGGTCACTGGCCAGTATTTTTAATCAAAAGGTGTACAGTTGTATGATTACCTTTTGGTAGGCGATATCTGTGGAGGTGAAGTACGAACTGAAATCCGGGTCAACGGTTGTACGAGCTTTATTTGCTGTCTCCCAAACTTTGAAGTGGGTGGGATCTCTACCGACCAATGGTCGCCTGCTGCGATTGGTCGGCTCCGCACCGCTGGCCAATCGCAGCAGGCGGCGATGTCCCTCGGTTCCGCTAGGTCCCGCCGTGTAGATTAGGAACCCCGTTATCACTTCCGGTTGACTTTTTGTGCTTTCAATGAGAGAATCGCGGACTCCCGTTTGGCAGGTGTGTCGATAGGTGAGTTCAGTGAACTCGTTTGTGGCAGATCGTTGGCAGAACGACACAGCATGGTATAATAGGAGCATGTGCATACTTGCCCGACTGCTGCTTTTTATGGCTTAAAAGTTGGCTGAACCCGGAACTGGCAGCAAACTGAAAGCTATAATTGATACCGAGTCGCTGAAGCGTAAAGTTACGTCGGACTTCCGCAGAGTGTTGAACCGAAATTTTTGAAGCGTGTGTTGTGCTTTTTAAACAAGAGCTCCGGCGGGTTTTTTTTTCTTGTTTTTTTTTAGATACTTAAGTTAAGCACGTTTTCGGACTATCAATGTTTTACTCTTCCCTGCAAGCTATTTATTATCTCTAAATTAAGAATGGCTATTGAGAAAACGGCAAAAGAATATTACGCCAAAAACCACCCAAGCAGCACGGATTTTGGCCAAGCAATGGCCAATGTCTGGCGATGGTCTTGTGGCCAGTGGCCAGAGAGTGGCCATTCATTGGCCAATACTTGGCCGATGGCTGATGGCCTGGCGATTGGCCAATGGCCAGATAAAGGCCAGTCATCGGCCAGTCTCTGGCCACAGTCTGGCCACTTGGCCAAGCACCATTGCCAGCCATTGGCCAATGGCTGGCCAACTCTGTGCTGCTTGGGCAACTTTCAAATTGTCCCGCGCTTTCTGGTGGGATGACGTCACATCTATACCTTGCAAGTGTAGCAGCAGGCAGCCTAAAAAGAAACGGTATTTTGCGCGTGATATTTCTTTTTGAGTTTTTCTGGCATAAGCTTAACCGGCATTCATATCACATCATCAAACTCCTTGTAAGCCGTCGGGAACAAGCTGTACTGGCCCCATAATAAAAGCTTCGACAGCAAGTTTGAAGTTTGAAGTTTTTATTTCTTTCGGATCAACCGAAAGGGGAACATAGACTAAAGGCAGAAAATTCCTGACGAAGGTCTCTGTCCCATTTGCAATTCATTACATACGGTACACAGTTCTTCGTGCAGCTCAAGAGAGGATCGTAAGAAGTAATATAGATTATAAAAGAAACTTTTTCACAAGTTCAGACACAAAAACCATCAATTTGTACATTATAAAAATGGCTATAAAACAGTGTCACTGCCCACCAAGAGTGTCTTTAGTGCTGCCGGTGGATCTTCTTAGCCTCTCAGATCTAACCTAAAACTTCAATCACTTCGCAAGCAAGAAAAAAACAACAACAAAAAAAAAACGAGCGGCCGCGTGATCTGGAGTTGATCCTATGACTTCAATGTTGATCATAGCCACGCGCAGGGATTGGCAAGACATAGGACACGCGCTGAGTTTTAGACATTGTTAGGGTTCGGCTGTTGTCGTCACTGCAACGATTGGACACGGGCCACTACCCGAATACTTGTCGAGCTGTTGATTATCACGAGCCCAGCTCAAGTGTTCACGCAGACCTGCGACCTCCAGCTACGTCATCAAGATTTGTGAAGGAAAGATTGAAATAAAACGCTCGCTTTTGTCCTTGAAATCACCGTGTTTACTCGAGTAATAGCCTCACTATTTGTGAACAAGGCCCTTGCGTCTACTTTCATGCAAAACACATATACAGCCAATCATTGCATTGAGCATAAATAACATAGCGAATAACTAGATCGAGAACAGGAGTCTCCATAAATATGCAACCTTCACAGCTGGTATCTTCGCGCGAAGACGTTATCTCTGTCCTGTAAACCGCTGGAATCATGTTGTCGATCGCGGTGATTGGGAAAAAGCGTGCTCCACGGAAAAGCGAGCCCTCAGGTTTTCTTCATAAACAGTGCGGCTTTTACTCGAGTAAATACGGTATACCGCAACAAAGATGACAAAATTAGTTTCAAAAAGTAATTAAATTACATTAGTACTTTTCTGAAAACTGCGAATATGTAAAGAAATTAGATTACAATTTACCACAAACTAAAAGTAATGACGTTGCATTATAGTTACTTAAAAAAATACTTGACATTACTTTTTAGTACCTTGAGGCAGTAATTCGTGCTTATTTTATTTACAGTGTATGTGCTACAACTCAAATCTTCCTGTTTACACCGTTACAGCCTCATGGGCGCCTTAAAGTGAACCACACTGAACAGTCGTTCCGCTGGAGCACAAGGCGGAAGTGCAAAACACGATGGATAGCTTCTTTAGATGTGACTCAAAGACAATCGACTCACCTATGTCGCGCTTGGTTCAACGGTGAAGGTCTTTCGATAAAGGCTGCTATGATTTCGTCTTTCTGATTTTGAATGAGTTCTAGTCGGTATCAGTAACTGTAGTGGGGCCATGGGAACCCTTTCTTACGAGGACCAGATTCGCGTGAGGCGAAGCATCTGCGCATGCGCCGTGGCTGCAACAGCGCTACCGTAGAGGCGTGACGTCAAAGCCGCTTGTTAGTCTATAATCTATACATACCAAGGCCAAGGCTGCGCACGAGACGTTCTGGGGCTTTTTGACGAGACATTTGGGATTGCCTATTCATTCACGAACTTACGGTTTGACCTTTGCTTGACGAAAGAGTAAGAAGGCTGGGGATCTGCCCGTTCTAGCTCACGTTTCAGCTTTTAAAATACTTTGAACTCACTGGTGATGCGCCCTTCGCATTGTGGCCTCTAAGTCGTTCACTCCTAGCCTGACCAGTGCGGTATTTCGCCACGTAACCAGGTCAGGGAAAGAAAGGAAGGTGGTTGATTGGTTCTGGTGAGCTCGTAACTTCAATGCACTGTCAGCTTAGGGATAAACCAAGTATAGTACCGTCGTGATGACGTCCACCGTGAACCGATATTGTTTGGAGTTCTTGAGCCGTGGCCTTCCAGAGATGACTTCCCACGAACTTTTCTCCATCTCCTTGACGCCTCGAACCCGCCTTTGTGCGTCTGGCGTGTTCCTTGTCCGAGGCGCTGTCCTCAGATGGCCCTCGTTTATTTTCTCTGATGTCTCTTTCAGGACATTTTACCATGCAAAATATTCTTCCAACTTTTTTGATAAAAAGACACTGAAATCAACCCCCAAATTTTTTTTTATTTTTTGCCAGGTGATTAATTATGGTGTCAGAAGATTATCCAGTCAATATTCTGCTACAGCGTCACATATATTTTCAATAAAGTAAAAAAAAAAAAAATAAAGAAAGAAAACGCAACTGCTTGAAACCGAAACCGAAACCGGACTGGGGAGGAAGAAGAAATATACAGGAGAAAGTTACCAGAAGTCACGGGGCTGTGCAGCTTTTTTCTCTCCATACAACGTATGTGCAGCTTTTTAGAAGCTACAAAAAATGGGTATCGTATTTCTTTTCTTTTCTTAATATTGCGTGTGTGCCTTCGATGACCCACGACTTTAATTATATTTGATGGTTTTGTCTAAACCATAGAAAACGGCCCGTGACCACGGAGAAGAGAGTGAGTGCGACTCAAACCGGCCAGTTCTCGATCGGTGGTTTTCGGTCAGAAAGAAAGCGAATTTCTAGCCACGAATTGTTTTCTGGGTAATTGGGCTCTTATATGTCATGTGCAAATCAAAACCTTGGTGACCATAAATACCCTGTCAGTGTCGCTTTAAAACTTGCAAACAAACTTTTGTTTTTTTTATTTGTGAAAAGTTATTTTAGAAGTAACGAGTAATATTCTAGGCTTGCTGCCTGAAAGTAATTCATTACATTACTCATTACCACAGAAAATAATTTAATTACTGTAAATGCATTACAGTAATGTCATTATTTCCATCACTGCTCCGCAACAAATTAGTTTCTTGGTCAGTGGCGTTGCGCGCGAGTACACTTGGGTCCCACTAATGCCAGTAAGCACGTGTAACCAGGGCTTAAAGTCTGGGGGGTCTCAGGGGGTCTCGGACCCCCCACTGATTTTAAATTATGGTCTGAGACCCTCCTCCAGAGCCCCAGCATTAGTGAAAGCAAAATCATCTTGCAATAAAATAGCTTGTTTTCAGGGATGTGACATTTGGGGATTAGCAATTTGAGGGTTGCAGGTACAGCGTGGGTAGAGTCAGCAGTGAATTTATTTTATGTGCATCTAGTACAACTCGTCAGAACCCCCCCCCCCCCCCCCTCTTCCCTTTACCTTCTTGTAGGGACCCCCCTCAACTTACGGGAGACTTTAAGCACTGCGTGTAACGTGAAAAACGTCCCAAACAAATATCGTTGCACGGCTCCTTAAAGGCTATACATAAAATACAAAAAAAAAGCAAAATAAAAATTAAAAAGAAAAAAACTTTTAGCCTTTCCACTTTGGTGAATAAGGAAAACCAGCGAAGCTGTACTACGGTGGGAATGAAGTAAAGGCCGGCCTCAAGTCGGCAAGCTAGAGTGGAAAGGTTCGAAAGGTTGCGCCATCTTTGAGCGATGGCGACAAGCGGACAACCGGCAAACACTAGAGCACTATATAGCTCCTACGGAGCAGAGTAGCGCAATCCTTTGAACCCCGTGTTTTGCCGACAACATGGCCGACAGAGCGGCTCGGCGCGAGTCACGTGGTACTCAGGGTTCCAGGAGGCGGCCCGCCCTAAATACATGGAGATCGACACATCACGGCTGATTAAAAAATGAACGGCGAGTTCACACTTTTCAAAACTAGTCTGTCGTGAAGTTAGTAAAGCAATAAACACTTTATCAAAGTTTTAATAATATCGGATGCGTGTGCAAATGTTGAGAAGGCAATTTCCACGGCAATGGCGTTTGAAGCAGACGATTTTTGCTCGCAGCGGAAATGGGCTTTTCGGGTTGGCCGGAGCGGGTCACGTGAATGGTGTGACGTCGCCGTGTCGTCTGCTGCATAATGCCGCTCAGGCAATTTTTTAAAAAAAGTCAGGTCCTTGCGGGGCACAAAACTTAGCGCGAATTATTCTAAAGTGTTCCATTATTATGTCAAAAACGATTGCGATTCCGTATATTCCCACAATACTGAAGAAACAACGATTTTCTCACGTTCTCGATGCATTTCTGACCGCAGTTGAAACCTCCGGGCGTTCGCCGCTAGTCGCCGAGAGGCGGCGTTCTAGATCGCGAACTTTTGTCGAACCGGCTTTTTAGGTCGAACTTTCGGGGTTCGACTGGGTCGAACCGGTTCGACGAACCTTCGAACTTTTCACCAAATTCGACCGGTTCGACTTTGCGGACAGTGTGGCCAGACCTTGATACACGCATGTCTAGGTTTGGAGAATTTATTTTTATGCAAAGAGTTATTTTATTTTATGAACAGCTGCAATTAAAAGAAACCAATTTTAGTCACTGAAGACGTTAATAACCTAATTGTTTTGTACTGTATTAACTGAAATAACCAATCAGCGGTGCTTTTAATTCTTCCCTTAGCCATTACCATCCAATCCGAAGCCAACTGTCCAGCCTGTCGCGCATGCGCACACGAGTCGAACCTCAATACAAGGTTCGTCGAAATTCTCGCAAAAGGTTCGAAAAAGTCGAACCTGGTCGAACTCGAACATCGGCCGGTTACACTACCCTCTGGACAGCTACCGCCATCTATGAGCAATGGCGGCAACCAGGGTTCGGTGTCTTCATTTCTTTGAGGGGGACACGATCCTGGGGAAACTAGGGGGAAACTAGACCTTAACAACTCCGTTGTACCAAAAATTTCAAAACTAAAAAAAAAAAAAAGAAAAAGAAAAAGCGCACGCGTTCTGAAAGTTTTGGCGCGCGCGTTCGTTTTCACTGAGGACATCAACCAAGCAGACAGAGCGACTTTCCTTCTCACCTCCTCTCCGTCGACTCATCCCTCTTTTCGGGAGGTCGGAACTGACAAGAACAGCGGGGGCCTTGCCGACAGCCAGCAAAGCGTGGGTGCCTGGTGGCGTCGATACACTGTAGGTTGGCCTCGATGTGTCCGACCGCAGGGAACGTTGCATACCATTCTGTAGAGCCAACCAAGAAAGCAACCCCAAAAGTGCATCGTCATGCATTGCTCGTCGTCTTTGTGCATTTACTCGCTGCCGGCAAACGCACAGAGGCGACGAGAAACATGACGATGCACATTCGGGGCTGCTTTTAAATTAGCTCTATCGGTTCATGGTGTCGACTGTGGCACAACTTAATGTAAAAAAAAACAAAAAACAAAGAAACGAGTATGGATCACATAGGTTTTCGTGTTTCTTCGAATGTGTGACCAACGACTGATACAATAAAAGATTGATTTCCGGTCATTGAGCGTAATGGAATCTATTTCTAGAGTGTCAGAGAAGAGTCCGAGTACAGTAGTGTGAAAATTGTGACGAAATTGCGAGCGGTCGAACACGCGACCACCCCGAAAGGTGGGAAAAACGTCAGTTTTGGACTCGGTCGCTTCAATGGTTACTAACTCGACAACAAAGCATCTGACGAGCCTGTCGTTTGCGCTCTCTTCCATTTTCAAGAATGGTCCCCAAAACTATATTTTCTTTGTCAAAATTAAAAAAAAAAAAAAAAAATATCGACTGCAAAACCGTTCCTGCATTGAAATGAAAGCAATCATATAAGTAGTGCGAGACAATCACATTTTCTTTTAACAATGATGAGCCCATTATGTAGAGCTTCGATCCTTGCAGGGGTTGCTGCGTGTGAATGCGGCAGGAAGGTGTTTCGGATATCCTAACGGCGGGACGTCGTTAAAGAACTGCTCCGTCTGACAGCGGCCCACCCGTGCCAGAGTTGGCGAGGGCTACAACGCGCGAGCGAATACGTGTCGGCTTTGTTCACAGAGAGATATGGCGGCGAGATGTTTTGGTGGCGCCCTCCTATTAGAACACTTAGAGCTTCTGAATAGACGCTTTACCCACGCGCCAAATTACAGCCGCCATTGCTGACCTTCTCTTGTCTTACCGAGATGCCGAGCAACTGAAACGGTAGTTGACGATCCTCTGCAAAGGCCGATGCTTTAGAAAAGGACACAGTTGAATCTAATGTGGCAATAACCTGGCCTGCTATGGTAATGATGAAATGAAATAAACAAATTAAGAGAAAACAAAAACTGAAGGTCAGTTATGGCGGCGTCCATGCACAGCTGCTGCAAAGCGTCTATAGGCTCCCTAGGGAGCCAGAGTTGATCACGTGAGGAGCCGGATCAAGTGCTGTGCAGGAAAGTAGACGTTGCAGCGGGATCAACATGCCGTGCAGGAAAGACGGCGCTACGGGGATGAACGCGCAACGCTGGCTTCCGTAGGGAGCCTACACAGGAACTCTAAGAACACTGTACTCCTATGGTCCCGTCTCCTGACGTTATTACCCCGCTAAACAACAACATCGAAGGTGTTTGTAATTGGCATGGTGGAAGCTTCAAATCACTGCGCTCTCAAAGCAACACGGCCAACACCGTCGAAATTGAAGTTCTTTCATTCCTCTTATTTCCGTCAATGAGAAATTCTTTGCTGACGTCATAGTCAGCATTCGGCCAACCGTGGAGGGCCAACCACAGCGACGCTTTCAATCCCGCACGTCGCCAGCAGGTTTGTAGTTGGAAACATATATTCATTTTTATCGATTAGAAAGGAAATAAAAAGAAAGGTAATTATTTTGAATCCTAGCGCATCTTTAATGATCCATGACGTTGTCGTCGGTGGCTAGCAGTTTCTTCCCGAAAGGCGTGTCTGTCGCAACCTCTATTTGAGGGTGTTTTTGAAAGTATTCGCAGGAACAACCCGGATATTTTCAAATACTCGGGTCATTGTATTTTTTTGGAGAGACATTCGTTAATTTTGGCTCGCTGATGTCCGCTTCTCCGAGTCCCGCAAACCTCGCATTTGACGATGCGTTTGCGGTTCTCGATTGCAGCGATCATTAGAGACTATGTAAAAACTTGGGAATTCAACGTATAGGACAGAATACAGACAGCACTGAAGACGTGCTCTCCGTGTTTCGGTTACAGTGAGAGCTGTTAGTGGGCTCTTCCTACCATGGGAAATAACGTTCGTTGTTGATGTTGTTGTAGTAGTAGTAGTAGTCGTTGTTGATTATGTTGTACTAAATCTTTGAAAAAGATCTGCCTCCGCCTGCGGAAATTGGAGCTAGGTCTGTTGCGTGCGAAGCGTAGGCAATGGCAAATGACTTACGCCACAGCGTTTGAACCCAGCTCTAGAGTTAGGATTCTAAAGTATCCACTGCCCACTGCACGTAATATATATATATATATATATATATATATATATATATATATATATATATATATATATATATATATACAGGGTGTCACAAATGAAAATTTACACGGTCTTTTTTACCGCAAAAATAAACCAGGCATCGCCGAACGCTCATTCTCCGCCCAAAGGTAGAGCTAGAGGTCACAACCAGATGCCAAAGTTTCAGCCCGATTCTAATACTTAATCAAAAGTTATAACAGATTTTCTGAAAATTTCAATGGGAAAATGGAGCCCATTTTTGGCCGTTTTCGGTTTCTGGTGTCATAGAGCCCCATGTGTTCGAAAACTCCGTCGACCACCATTTTCCCATTGAAATTTTCAGAAAATCGCTTATAACTTTTGATTAAGTTATCGGATCGGGCTGAAACTTTGGCATCTGGTTGTGACCTCTAGCTCTACCTTTGGGCGGAGAATGAGCGTTCGGCGATGCCTAGTTTATTTTTGCGGTAAAAAAGACCGCGTAAATTTTCTTTTGTGACACCCTGTATATATATAAAAATATAGCCGATAAAAAATGCCGTTGTAGTACTGTGAATGCCAAGAGCTCGTGCCAGGAGACGCGCTTTCAAGCGCTCCGGAACAAAAAAAGTAACCAAAAGCGTTCGGAACGAAATGGAACAAAACAAACAAAAGCTTTCGGAACAAAGCGGATAACTTGTTCCGAACGCTTTTGTTCACGGACCTACTGTTCCACGGTGCGTGGCCTCGACGCCGATGCCCAGCAACTTCGCCCTGACGTGTTGTGACTGTACTTTGAATGAACAGGGGACATTGTTAAGCCTTTGTATCCTTCGAATACGCTCACTTGAAAAAAGAAGTGTTTCAGACTGAGGTTGGTTAGTAGTGTGTGCCGCCCAAACAAACCTGTACTTCGTTCATAATCGGTGCTACTTCGTCCTAATAAGTACGAGCGGGATTCTGAGGAGGCTTTCAGCACCCTTGAGTTACAAGGGCATACACCAGAGCACTGCGCGGGCCTACTTTTTGAGGCCTGGCCCCGACCGTGCCCGGGTGACTATTGGCCTTACTCGACACGGACCCGTGGAGCCGATGGCATGCCTACCTGATCATGCCCGGCCCGGCCCCGGCGCGGTGAGAGACCCAAGGCGTGCTTCGTCTCTTAAATTCAAAGCGACTTTGGGAAGGCGTCGGTGCATTTGGTTCCTTTAGCTTACTTTCCACGAAAGACGCTGTCAAGACGTTATGTGTCAGCATAAAAATGCGAATGTCAACATTTAAGCGTAGCCGTCACCCATTCTCGTTTTGCCTCCCCTCTATTTTTTTTACTATTTGCAGGTTGAAAGGTTTTGATATTTTTTCGTCGCCCATACCGGATATGCCTACTTGGCGGTCGGCGGCGAGAGTAAGCGGCAAAGGTCTATAGACCTTTGCATCCCTTATCACCCGAGCGAAAAATGCCGAGTCACTCACTGAGCCGCAAGGTTTTACAAAAGTGTGCTACGCCCTTGCCCGTGCCCGGCCCGGTTCAGGAAAGAATTCGTCAAACACAGCCGCGCACGCACGCGCACATATGCGCACACAAACACACACGCGCACATTTGCGCACGCGTACTTCCACACATTCCCAAGCACATGCGCAGGCCTACACGCACAGATATATATGCACATATATATTCACAGACAGTCACACACACACACACACATGTACATACCACGCACGCACACACACATGCACATACGCACACACCCATACGCACACTAATGCACGCTCAAGCGCGTGCGGACGCACGCATAATAAATAAATTGAAATATGTTTATTGATGCAAAAAAGAAGGGTTGCGCTCCCATGGCTTGAGGAAATTTGAAAAGCGCGCTGCCGGAACTTTTGCTGGGGAACGATAGATGGCGACACGGGTCTCGCTGTAGCGGAGCGGAGCGCTGTAGTAAGATCTGTCTGTCCTCTACGCTTTTTCGAGGGCCGATTGTTGATATATTTTCACCGATATCACACAAACCTAGAAAGCGAGGTTGGTACGAATATGTTACCGGTTTGTTAACCAGGACAGGCTTCAAAGAGTGAGGCAGCATAATCAGCAATATGAGTAATAAGAAAGCAATTAGCAACTAAGCTTGCGTAGCTTTAAAGGTTTATTCGAATATTTGCGTGCTTGAACGATGAGGTGAGTGGGCATGCTTCGACGATAAAGTGAGTGGGCATTTCGGCAAAAGGTTATACAAAAAATAAAAAGCAAAGATAAAAAAAAAAAAAAAAAAAATCCGTTGAGGGGGCGCCCGGGTTTGAACCGGGGACCTCTCGATCTGCAGTCGAATGCTCTACCACTGAGCTACACCCCCAGCGGAAATACGCGGTTGTTATAAGCGCTCATAAGGACGACTACCTAATCTTATTAGGACAGAACGAGCGGGTTGGTATGGAGAATTAATCCCTTTTCCTTTTCTTCCTCGAGTTTAATTACCTAATCTTGTCGTTGCTTGTGCCTTCTGTCATTGTGTTCCATTCTCCTCCATCCAGTCTCGGGTATTCGAGTTGACTCCGAGCTAGAAAAGCAACGACAGGTGCTCTTTTCGTACCGTACAACCCGTACAACCGCCACGGGGGCAGACTCCAGAAGCTATCGCTGGTGTCGAAAAGAGTTTCTGCGGTTTGGTACGTGGCGCCGGCGGCGCATATGCGACGTGGAAGACAAGGCCTGCGTATTACGTCACTTTAGTAGGCCCCCGGCTGGCTGCAAGCAGCAAACACGCTCAGACTCGACAAGGGTGCGCGACAAACCGCTGAACGCTGCGTCTTGTGGCATTGCCGCGCTCGTTGTGAATCGCTGCAAGACGCGCTTGGAGCGATGCGAACGCACGGTAGGGGACGCTGCGTGACTCGTTTATTGATGACGTTACAAGAGGCCTTGTCTCTTAGATGGCCTTGCCTGAGCCTCCTACGCGGTTGTTTTGCGCTAACAAAACGGCGAAGGGAAACCGAATGATAACGCATTCTTTACGGGGTGCGGGCCAGGGGAACATAGACCTTTCTTCGACCGCAGGCTGCGGATTGCGGGTCCTGCGGGCGCCTGCTCAATACGCTCCCTAAGTGATTGCGTAAGCTACCGCGGGAGCTGTCGTATACAGTATACGAAAAGCCGTCTTTTCTACATTTATAACTATTCAACTTAGTGGTGTGCACGTATTTTAGTACTATGCCAGACACTAAGTTCATAAATTGTTTCAGAAACCGTTTTCACCCGCAACAAATATGCAGTGTTGTAATGTGGCTATTTAAAACTTAAGTAGATTTAACATTATAATCTCCATTAAAAGTAAGTCTCGCCGCAGTAAAAAAGAGAAGAAAAACAAACAAACAAATGAGGTGGATGTGTACACGTGGGAACTTAATTCCTCGTATAAAATATTCAAATTACAATATTGTACTCCCAGAAACTTTAAAACCCATTTGTCAGACCTCCTGTGAAAATAAAGGGCAATTGGACGAATGCATAGAAAGAAAAACAAAAGCAAAAAACAAGAAAATAAAATAAAACTCATATTGAAAACCACTGGGAATAGAGCCGACAGCAGACATGTACATGTTACTGAAATTAGGTGGGTAAATACTAAATACCGTTACTTGTTACTTACTCAAAAAGTAAATGAGTGCGTTAATCGTTACTGCGATTCAAATGAAGCGTGTTGCCTCAGCTGGAAGGTAACACTTCTTTTTTTTTTTTTTGCTCTTCTCTACGAATCTGTCGTCTTTGAAGCAGTACCCGCTTCCAATATTCGTCATCGTTACTATTTCTTCTCTTTTAAACACGTTGATTAGGGGGGAATTGTGCTATACAAACATAACATGTGGAGAACCTTTTTTAATATATTTATTTTTATTTTGTTAGCGTAGCGTTTTCTTGACCTTGGAAAGTACAGGCTGGGGGGGGGGGGGGGGGGGGGGGGGGAAGAGAACTAGGTTGGGTACCTTTGTTGGTACGCAAATATCGTTACTATAGTAACGATATTTAGTTACTACAGTATCGACATTTAGAAGTGACTATAGGGACTTCTAAATCTGAGATATTATGGGTCACACCAAACAGCACATGTTTATTGCATATCTTTAAGTGTTTGGAGACTCGAGGAATTTTTGTTTGTTTGTTTTGCTTGGAGTGTTTTCTTGTTTTTTTTTTTATTTTTTTTTGTTTACGCAGGACGGTCCGGGTTAGTCGTCAGGCGGCGCAGCGAGGGGACCGTGGATGAAATCCCTTTCATCAGTAGCCAAAGTGTTTTGGCTGGAATTCTCTCCATACACATTTCTGCGAAATCAAGAGTTGACAATGTAACTTCGTTTGGAGGGGAACAAACATATATTATATAACGGAAGAAAACCTAATATATATATTTAGGTATTTGACCAGTGTGCTCATGAGACATGATGCCACGTACATATTTTCCTTCGTTTTAAATAAAACAACTCTTTCTCTGATAAAAGAACAAAAACAAGGATCACCATGCACAACTTTTTTAAAATGTTGGTTGCGAGAATTAATAGGCGGATTTAATTCACACTAGAGGAGAAGTTGGTTTATGAGATTGCATTCTACCGACATGATCTAGGACCCTAACTGTGTCGTTCTGGGTTCTCAGGACCATGAAATGTATCTAGATAAGACACCCAAGAGCTTAAAGCTCCTAGAACTTATAGGAGGTGTTTCTCGAACACGTCCAAATTTTACTGAAAAAAATATCGAAAGAAACAACAAAAAAAAAAACCTCGTAGATGTAGTATTCAGTTTTGCCGAAGGGCCAATTTAAGAAAACGATGAACGTTCGTATACGTCGGTTATTCCTTACTTTTGAGTTATTAACTTTATAGTTGAAAATGTCAAAGATGGGCTTTTAATTAAAATGGTTGTGGAAAATACCAAAAAACGACTACTAAATCAGCCCACTTCACAAAGCATTAAGGTACGTTGTGAAGCACATTACGGTGTTAAAAAAATACAAACAAAAATTAAAAAAAATCCTTTTGGGACATAGATGTACGCAATACTGAAATAGAACAATTACGTACCGACACACGTTACTCACTCCGGAAGTAACGAAGTATGTAACTCGTTACCGTGACTTAAAAGAAACGCGTTACGTCAGTTTAAAAGTATAACGCGTTATTTTCTCGTTACCCCGAACGTGTCGTTTTTATAATTTCAGTAGGAGCTTACAATATTCGTGGTGGGTAAACATTCCTCGCTTTTTAACGTCTTCATTCGGGCAAAGTCGTGGCCTTACTGACATACCTTGTGCAGATCCTTTTATGATCCATCTATCGTTTTCTGGTCATGTAAACTACGGGCGCGAGCTGAGATGAGAACTAGCTTGGGAACTACTGTCGAGACCGGTTATAACGAAGTCGGTTATAAGGAAATAGCGGCTACAGTGAAGCGATCACGATTTCCCTTTCCCTTTTGCACTTCGTTATAACCAAAATCGGTTATAGCGAAATAACGGATATTGCGAAGCGATCACGATTTCCCATTCTCTTTTGCATTTCGTTAACCGAAATCGGTTATAACCAAATAGCGGCTACAGTGAAGCGATCACGATTTCCCAGTCCCTTTTGCATTTCGTTAGCCGGAGTCAATTATAACGAAATAGCGGCTACAGCGAAGCGATCACGATTTCCTTTTCCCTTTTGCACTTCGTTAACCGAAATCGGTTATAACGAAATAGCGGCTACAGCGAAGCGATCACGATTTCCCATTCTCTTTTGCACTTCGTTATAACCGAAGTCGGTTGTAACGAAATAGCGGATATAGCGAAGTGATTTCCGATTCCCGTTGTCTCCGTTATAAGCGATCTCGACAGTATAGCTTTGTTCTCCTTACCCTCAAGATGTAACTAAACACCCTTGCCTCTTCGTGAAAAAGTGACGAAAATAGGTTACTCTTTTCTTCGCTCAAAAATTAACAAAGCGCTTACTTCGTTGCCTAAAAAGAGTAACTGGTTACAAGTGACTCGTTACTTGCAACGCGTTCCACATAGATCTGGTTTCGACTCTTTTGCAAGTTTCGATTTTTTACCAGAACGCACCACTGTGCCAACGGTCCTGTTTTCCGTGGCCAAAAAGCGCGACCACTGCCTCACCTTTCCTGTAAACGACGGACTTCCCTGTAAAAGACGAACGCTGCAGACGGGTTCGTGTTGGGGCACAGCCGCCTGCTAGGGTCGTGCTCGTTGGAAGACACTTGGATTGGATTGGATTGGATGTTGTGGCTTTTCCCTTTGTAACGGCTGAGCGATGGTGGCGATGCTGATGCATGCGACTAGTGACGACGATTAGGGGTGTCGCGAACCGGTCGAGGTTCGAGTTCAACCAGGTTCGACTTTTTCGAACTTCTAGTGAAACGTTTCGACAAAGGTTCGATTCAGGTTCGAGTGCTATGCGGATGCGCGATAGGCTGGCCAGTTGGCTTCGGATTGGATGGTGATGGCTAAGGGATGAAGTAAGGGCAGCGCTGATTGGTTATTTCAGTTAAGACTGTGCAGAAAAAATGAAGGTACTCACTTCTTCAGAAATTAGAATTAGTTTCTTTTAATTGCAACTGTTCAAAAAAAATTCTCGAAACTTAGACAAAGTCGAACCGGTTGAATCTGGTTAAAAGACTGAAGGTTCGTCGAACCGCTTCGAACCAGTCGGACCCGGAAGTTCGACCTAACAACCCGGTTCGACAAAAGTTCACGACACCCCTAGTGATGATGCTTGGGAGGGAGGGGGGGGGGGGGGGGGTGGCGCAGACCTTGTCTTCTAATGTGGTATTGATCAGATGCGGAAATGTCACTATATCCAAACGCCAATGCATATTAGACGGAGCATTACCTCGAATAGGTCGAAAAGGTTTGTTATGCTCTTGCTGATACCGTCAGGCTGCAAAATATCGGAAAGAGACGGGGGGGGGGGGGGGGGGGGGGGGGGGGGGAAGGGTGCGTAGAGGTGAGGTTTGTATATAAACATTACACGAAGCGACAAGAAAGAAGATATAAGTAATGATAGCGCTTATCATGTCTCATGTTACGTAAATGTAAAGTCCTGGCAATTTCCTATAGTCAATTTTCGAATAACTCGTTAGCGCAAGCCAACGGCTCCCAAGAAGCGCTTTGCGCAGGCGCGTTACGCCAATCACTTGGACATCGCTGAGCGCGGAGAGGAAACGTTGCTGACGTCATTCGTTACGCCTGCCCGGAGAAGTAAAAAAAGTGAAAGCCGTTTACAACTCCCTGTAACGCCGAATTGGAGCGCAGCTCTTGAGGAGGAGGAGGGAAGGGTACTGGGGGCCACGTGTTCTCGGGGGGGGGGGGGGGGGGGGTCACGTGGGGGAGTCACGTACCCCCCTCCGAGGTCACGTGACCTCGGAGGGGGCACGTGACTCCCCAGGTCACGTGACTCCCCGTCATGAGACCAAAATTTCCCCTCTAGATTTAGCGGCGAAATTTTTTTCCGCTAGATTTAGCGGCGAAATGTTTTCGCTAGATTTAGCGGGGAAATTTTTCCGCTAAATTTAGCGGGGAAATTATTCCGCTAGATTTAGCGGGGAAATTTTTTCCGCTAGATTTAGCGGGGAAATTTTTTCTGCTAGATTTAGCGGGGAATTTTAGCCATAATGCACCGCGCGGTTCCGGCGACGGCGACGCCGACGGCGACGCCGCTCAAGCCGGAAACGGGCGCCTAAGAGCTGCGCTCTAAAACTAACAAAAAGGGGCAATGGTGACGACGTTTAGCTCAATGTTGGCTACGCCAGCGCCATAGGCTTGACCGCGCTGTTGGCTGCGCCTCAAATCGCCCGCTAGAGTCTGCCGAATTGGTGACTTGGCGCGTTGCAAAGTTCGCCGGACCGTTTAAGAAACATTTAGACAGAATTCGACCGGTTTTCACCTCTGCGGTAAAAGAGGTCTCGCTCCCTCGCGGAGGATTACTAATATCCCCCTTTACTACTTTATGAAGAGAATAAAGATACATAGGCGCATTTCAGATTAGATATATGTCATCTTATCAAGGCGTACACGTTTCAAACGCCAAAAGCTTCGCTTCTTCCGTCGAAAAACAAAATCTTGTAAGAACTACTTCTCACGGCGTATGAACAATGCGCAAAACTTTCTTTTTTTCTTGAGGTGAAAACGATTATAGATAGAAATATTCGACGTGTGATCTTGCTAGGTGATTTTGAAGAGGACTGCATAGTTTTTGTTTAAAGCCAAAGATATTGCGAAATTAGCCAACAAGGAAGCCGAGGAAGCAATCCCGAAGCAGCAAAAAGCATTAACCGCAAAGACACACGGAGAACATCTCTTTTTCTCTATAGCGCGAGACATTCAAATCAACACGTACCGTTGCCAGGTTAATGGATTTTCTGTAGCACGTCAGCAAATACTTTATCTGTGTATGTGGAACGTAATGTTAGAAAATGTCCTTAAAATGTTAAGCGAAAAATGCTTTCAGATTGCTGCAACACGTCACACGGGCATACACGTTTGCAAGCAGCCGCGCTGCTGAAAGTTCGTCTGGCCACCGTGGGCAGAAAGTACTTTGTTTTTTTAATGCTAGATGGCGCAAGGTATACCGCCACTTATCTAGGGCACAGCCATTAATATTCATAAATCCTATGTATCCATTCCCCTAGACTTGAGTAGCAGACGATACAGCCCCGCCAGAAACAATATGGCGACATCCAATAAGGCTCATTTTACCTTCTAACAGATGTCTATGCATCTACTTTCCCGTATACCATGCGAATCAAATGTATATCGTTTACCCTTTGAACGAGCGGCAGAACTCGGTTCCTTAACGCATCGCTCTAAGATTTTGCATAGAAGCGGCACAAGATGGTGCATTTTGTGTAGAACATTTTCATGGGGAACTTACCTGAGCGAGGAGCAAAATATCAAGAGCCCGATTTCGTTACCTACGATATATGCCAGAAAAGGAATGGCGTATGATTGGCGCGAAAGCCGACAGATGGAGGCAGGTAAGAGTGAAGATTTGTAGTCGAAGTTGAAAGAAAACCTCGTCTGTTTCGTCTCCTATGTGTGCGTCCTCTTTCTAACTATTTAAGAATAAAATTAAACTCAGAATTCAGGAGAATCGAGAAGCTAACGAAAATAGACTCCCATAAACCCCGAATTTCCAGCCAAAAACAGGCTCCGAAAAACACCCTCCTAATTTAACGAAAACAAACAAACAAAAAAAAAAAACACCGAATCCTACTATGTGTCAAGACCAGCCGCTAGTTCTCGGGTGTTTCGTCACCCAGGCGTCTTTCGTTCGTAGACTGCCGTCTTAGGTAGTGACCTGAAGGCCCGTTCACACACTCTCAACCGAGTAGGACCGACTGAGACAGGAGCGCTTTTTAAACGGATTACGATCGCCTGCGCTGCTGCGGAGCCGGTCGCTCGTTCAGACACTCCCGACCGAGTACGACCGTGAGAGACAGGACCGGAGGCGCTTCTGCGGAGCTGGTCCTAAGGCGTTGTAAGAGGCTTAAAAACCGGTCTGGTCTTTCTCGGTCGAACTCGGTTGGAAGTGTGTCAACAAGCCTTAAGGCCCGTTCACACTCTTGCGACCGAGTACGACCGAGAAAGACTTCTTGGGACCGGATGCGCTGAGCGGAGCTGGTCCTAAGAGATCGCAAGAGGCTTAAAAACCGGTTTGGTCTCTCTCGGTCGTACTCGGTTGCAAGAGTGTGAACGGACCTGAGAGACGAGATCTCTTACAACTTCTTAAATGTTTCTAAAATGAGGGGACACACTGACATTGTGGCGCCACCTATGCGGTGACCCTGGAACTGCATTTCACAAGAGCGAAGGTTTTGCGGGATTTCCGAGGTCAAATGTGCGTAATACCTATAGAAAGGCTCATTTATAACATTGACAAAAGTTTTGCGAGCCAAAAAAGAAAGGATATTGCGCGAGAAATAAGAAAAAATATGCCGGACAGCCGAGTTTACACTGCTTCCCAATAGATGGCGCCAGTGTGTTCTCTGGTTTAAGAAGTTTTAAGGAACCCAGGTTTAAGACGTCGCAAGCAGTCGCAAGAGTGTGAACGGGCCTTTAAGGCCCCTTAAATCCGAGTACGACCGACTGAGAAAATACCCATTTTTAAGCCTGTTGTGAAGGCTTAGGACCGGATGCGCTGCTTCGGAGCTGGTCTCAAGCCATCAGAAAAGGCTTAGAGTCCGGTCTTGTCTCAGTCGTTCCTACTCGGTTCCAAGTATGTGAACGGGCCTTCAGGCTCATAAACTTTTACTCTATATTCGGAAAGCTATACTTATTTGAAGTATTTTGGTACACAAAGTACGCCATCGTCGGTCACAAATCGTAGTTCAATACGTCAAGAAACCGATTTACCCGGTCTTTTTGAAGGGCCAAAGATCAATTAGAATTACGCAGTATTTCAGCAACATTGTATTAAAATCGTTTAGCGGAAAAAAGTGATTTGCTCTACACTCATGATAAAAAAAGTAATCTGATTAACACTTGTTGTAATTAAGAACACGAAGGATATGAATATCATTCGCTTTTTTTTTTTTTTATCCGTCCCTGTACGTGCTGCGTGAGTGGTACCTCTCGTGTACCCCCGTGCTTTCCGCATGCTTTAAGTGGCTGAAAAAATAAATGACTTATTCTCGATGATGCTCAACAAGTTTCTAACTAGAACCATATGTTTATTTTCAGCATTTAAAAATGAATAAGTATAGTGTAGCTAATTATTTCGCTAATTAGTTAGTTTTATAGCAATCCCTGACGTCCGCCGTGCCTGGCAGTTAGTTAACCAAATATAGTTCCTTTTTTTTAAACACCCTACTCTTAGGAATTTTTTGAAAGCATTCGCCAAAACACCCAGTGTGCAGGCACTTCAAAAATGTTTTTTTTTTTGTTTGGGGGGGGGGGGGGGGGGGGGACTTCTGTGCCACTTTTATGCATGAGTCGTTCAAAGGCCGTTCACCTTTTTGTTATAACTGCAGATATCCTCGGCTCTGATGCTCCCTTCGGAATTGACGCAAGCCTTGGCATACTCGTTGTAGTCCACGAAGCCTTGGGGCATCTGCGTTGGACAGAAACGTACGCCTAACTGTTGACGTCACGCCTATAGCTGGAGATCCAAAGGTTCAAGCTGGCTATTTAATCTCGTGTTTTCTAGCTGGATACAAGGATTACACGCCAACCTTACTGCCACTCCAGCTGAGTACGATTGTGCAACTTTCTTTTGGGCGGCCAGCCACGCCAAAGAAACATCGCACTTGGCACAAGCTTGGCAATGTTAGGGGCCTAACTTGGGCCTAATACGGTTTTGCTTCAAGGCGTTAGTTAGCGTCAGAGTGCTTTTCCTTTGGCATTTCTCTGGCTCGCCACATAACTCCCAAGGTGCCAGGCTTAAGTGAAGATGCAACGTATTAACTGAGCGATCCAGCACTGAAGTACAAAACTGGAAAGTATTAGGTGATTTAGGCCCAAAGTTGTCACATGGGAACCGAACAATGGGAAGTGAAGCTCCGGCAATTGTTTGGCGATTCAGACCCAAAGATACCAGATGACAACCAGACCACCAGCAGCGAAGGCCCCCTTGGCACTTCTTTGCCGAATTAGGGCCAGGGTAACCAGACTTTGGCCAGAGGACGTCAAGTTTTGCTCTACCTTGGCCTCTTCGGGCTTTTTAAAACCGCAAGCTTGCAGACAAAAAAAAACAAACAAAAAAAAAACAAACATATTTTGCCCAAAATAGCTGTGCACAACATAGGTTAAGAATGGCTCACACACTTCAGGCTTCTTGCGGCCGAGGTGTTTTTATTTACTACGACGAGAGGACACACTGGCATGCTAGCGCCATCTACGAGGAGGCCTACATTTCACAAGACCGAACGCTTTGCAGTATTAGCGAGGTCAAATGTAAGCCCCATGTATGAGAATGCTGTAGCTCATAACAATGTCAAAATATTTTTTTAGCAAGAAATAACAAACAAAAATACATAATATGCGAAAATTCTCGGTGTTCTATTGTCACCCTATAGATGGCGCCAGTGCGTTCGTAGGAGACCCCAAAAAATTTTAAAGCACTCCGTCGCAAGCAGTCGCAAGTCTCTGAACCAGACTTTAGGCGGAGTACAGTTGCCGTTGCGATTTCCATGTGCGTTTGCGCAGCATGAATTTGCAAAACGCGTAGACTCGTTTTTAAGGGCGCCGCCATCTTGAGAATCGCGGCGCCGACGACGTCGGCTAGCGGCTTAAAGGGACACTGGCAGGGTATTTATGTTCGCCAAGGTTTTTAGTTGTACATGGCAAATGAGAGCCGAACTACCCAGAACACAATTTTCGGCTCGAAATTTGGTTTATTTCCGCCCGAAAACCGCCGATCGAGAACTGGCCGGTTTGAGTCGCACTCGCTCACTTCTCCGTGGTCACGGGCCGTTTTCTAAGGTTTAGTCACAACCACCGAATATAATCGAAGTTGTAAGTTATCGACGGCACACACACAATATTAAACATATAGAAAAGAAATATGATACCCATTTTTTGTAGCTTCTAAAAAGCTGCAAATGCCTTGTTTGGGGGGAAAAAAAAGTGTCACAGCCACGTGACTTCCGCCACCTCTCTCCTCCTCTATATTTTTTTCTTCCTTCCCAGTGCAGTTTTGATTTCGGTTTGGAGCAGTAGCGTTTTTTTGTTTTAATTTATTTAAAACATACATAACGTTGTAACAAATTATTGATTGGGTAGTCTTCCGATAACCACAATGAATCGCCTGGCAGAACATAACTAATATTTGTGGGGTGTCATTGTCATACCGGCTGTTTCTGGCAGCACAGCTGTCGGGTATGCAACGATGTGGGTATGGGGGAAACTTGGGTAGACCAGTAGTGGTTATTGTGGGCTACAATAACATGGTCGAAACTTGGCCGGTTGACTCGAGCTGACTAAAGACAGGCCATCATAATGCCTCCTCGAAAGAACGAGGACCACGACGGTAGGGTGCTTCGATTGAGTTTCCACAACGAAGGTGGTTATGAGCAGTTAAACGTAGTCTACTCAGGTAAGCTCTCGGTATCTGGTAGCTGCGTCTTGAGTAATGCCACGTACACATTTTTTATATCGTCCACATGCCATGGAGCAACAGCGTATACCTTGCGATGGTAACTTAATTGTAGCACCTGCACTAGGTTGGTATCGGTCCTTTTCGTGGGCATAAACGTGGGCATAAACGTGACGATGAGTCTGCTACGACGCCCTCACTATTCACGCTCGCAATAATAACTTTATAAATAAAGACCCTCGTGGAACGTGTGAAGCTAAATAACATTGCAGCCCTACTCGCGCTGAAGCTTCTTGTGCTCATCGAACATTTTCCGCGATTGTTCTTACTCTTATTAAAACTATGTGTGCACACGACAACGACGACGCAGTGATAGTCAATCAACCGTAGATTTTAGGAATTGTAAGACGCTAGAAAAAAAAGAAGCACTCCGGATTAACTTACGCACGACGTCCGTTCCTAAGCCTTTTCGCCCATACCCTCGGCGGTTGCATACGCTGTGTCAGCGAGCAATCCAGAAACGCACCGGGTTGAGGGATACTTCAGTTGCGCGCTAATATGGGGTTGTGCGAAAAAGGTCTGTGGGCAGCAACTCACGGGTTTCACAGTGAAAGAGCGTCGCTGTAGGTTTTTAAACTGGTTCGAATCCTTGATGCGCCTATTGCAGATCCTCATGGCATACCTCACTGAAATAAAGCATGACGAGTGTTCTTACATAAATGTGCGAAGGAAGTAACGAACCTCTTATTTAGGAACGCGTTCATATGCAAATATTCGGATGGTGTACGTGTAACGATATATTTTGAAATTTGTTTAATGTCCGAAGGGACTGGAAGAGTTTACTGCTTTGTAAATACTCGGTTCGGGTGAGCACCATTCGCGAAACGCAGAAATAAAGGTACGCAACATGATTAAAAAAACGCCGACTGCTGGTAATGAAGCACACACACTCAAAGTCTCAAACACGGCTGAACATTTTTGAATCATGCTTAGTGTACACCAGCCCGTTTGCGCCCTTACATTTATTTCAAGGTATGTAGGGATAAGAATAACAGTAAGAATAAGGTTTATGTACGAATAAATAAAAAAAATATAAAGGCACTGGCCCGAATTACTGTAAGATGCTTTTATGCAGGACCAAGCAGTAGGTCATTAGGTTTGAAACATATAAAGCATACATGAATTCCACATGAACACGTAGCAAAAATATAAAACCATCAGGGCAACTATATGAGCAATGCAATATGACATCAAAAAGGTTTAATCTCTTTCAAATTAGGGTTGCAGACCTGAAGAAGTAAAGAGGAGAATAAATAATAATCCAAAAGGCAATTGAATATAAAGTAAAAATATTGAACAAAAAATCTAGGGTGCTTCGAATTTATTAGATTTCAGTTTTTCATTTTTATGACTGTTCTGTTGGCTAGCAGTTGTAATAAGATGCACTTCCTTTGAGCTGCAACTTCCAAAATACGTGGAAGATACAATAGAATTGAAATTGATGTATTCAAAGGATTGGGTTTCAAAGAGAGAAAACTTGCTTTACTAAGACGAAGTACCGCTCGTTCGTGAGAAGAAAAACTCACGTGTGTTTCTCTCCGCGTAGTAAACTCTACGCATCGCAGAAAGCTCTTACCCCGGGAATATGCGGCGTAAGCGAATGAGATAAAACGCGAACATTTGAGAACATGCTGCTTCTTCCATCGAGAGATAACTCAGAAAGACAATGGTTTTGTCTGAGCCGAGGCCCACCTGAGCATAATATTATCAAAACAATAACTAAAATTGTGGACGGATGTGGCATTTATATCAGTGAAAAACACTTGTAAGCAAAAAAAGGAGATATCGTTTTCTTTTCTTGCTGGGGAGTTTTGCTGGAATGGATGCTACATCTCCCACAATTTGGTTTCTTGTTTTATTAAGCATAAATGGCGCCCGCAAAAAAGAGAAGAAAAAGAAAAAAATAGTTCTTTCTATTTTATTTTTTGTTCATCGCGCTCTCAAGTTTTCGCGTTTTATCACAAAACGCTAGCATCACCTTCCCCCGAAGGTTCAGCCAGAGGTTTCCCTAGGAACTGAAACTAAAAGGGGGGGGGGGGGGGGGGGGGGGGGGGGGGGGGGGGGGGGGGGGGGGGGGGGGGGCATTAAGAGTAGAGGAGCCGTTGCGAATTAAGATTAAGGGCGTGCCTTCAGAAGAATAAGGGGGGGCGTGTACAACCCTTCCCCCCCCCCCCCCCCCCGCCCCCCCCCCCCCCCCCCCCCCCCCATAGGGTGTGTAGTGAAATCATTGGTTTTAGCTTTCTGAGATTCGTAGCTCGTTTACGCGGGTCAAAAAACACGGCTATTCTCTCTTTAAAACACGCGCGGTATATATTTATGCGAGGAACATTTACAAAAATCCTCTACTTACGTTCCTTGCAAGGCCATGAAATTTCACGTCCGATTCTCATATCTACCGTCGTATTTTTCGCACCTACTGAAACCAGCAGAAAGATTGCAACAAAAGCGGGAACTACCGGCATTCTGAGAGACAACGATGCGTGGCTGGACGAACACGGCATTGCTCTAAGAACGACACACGAACAGAAAAAATGCGAAGCTTGGAAATTACACCGTCTCCGAGAGATTAAAAAAAAAAATTTTCTTCTGAGAAAAATGGATGATTATTGTTTATATCACAATAACGTTTCATAAACGTTCTCGTTCAATCGCGGTTTTCTTTTCTTTTTCAAAGTACCGGATCCACGCTGAAAAAAGTAAAAGAAAAATTTGTGGCGTTTTGGAAAAGCGGTGAATTTATTACCTGCTGTTCCTTAATCGCCCCCATGGGTCACGAATGTGAAGCTTTTAGTGGGCAACTACCGTTTTCTTACAAACGCTTGTCGTCACGGGCGCGTTATGTCAAAATTATAAATAAAATATTATCATTAAACTAGTCCGTACTTAAACAAAAAAAAGGGAAATTAAACGAACAAAGGGAAAAAGATGATAATTCGTAATAGATGGACACCTGCAGCTGACTTGTACGTAACCCGTCAGGAGCAGCGATGTACCTAGCTACTTTTTCGGCATCAAAAACAACGAGATAGTTTCTTTTTAAGAAGAAAACAAAACAAAAACAAGTAACATATTTCCGTTACGTCTTGACGAAATGCCGAGTAACGGTAGTTAGTTACTTTTAGAGGAGAACGTGCACAACACAGGTACGCAACCTTGTTTTCACCATAGCTCGAGCCTGTAGTTTCCAGGAGGAAACGCTGTAGAGAGGACCATAAAGATATGAGCGCGAGGTATGTCAGTCAGTATAACCACCATTATCACCGAAGGAACCCGTGAAAAAGCGAGGAATCAATAATGACGACAATTATAGGAAGTGGGTATTGCTTCGCAAAAAGAACGCGTTTGGAGTAACCAGAGAACGTGTAACTTTTAAATTGATGTAACGGGTTCTGTTTGAATCGCAGTAAAGAGCAACGTGCTTAGTTATCTTTTAGTGAGTGACGAGTGGGTGGTATTTAGTTGCTCGATTACTGAAACATGTTCATGTCTGACCTGCAGCGAGGTATCCCCAGGATACAGATAGGAGGGCCATTACCATGCACGTGAGGATTCATCTACGAGATAATTTTCGGATGGCTGAATCTAAGATGGTCACGTGGACGTGTGGGTGACACGTGGTAGACCCGATAGTAACTGACAGCCAAAAAAGCGCGGAGCGTGGCTTGTCATGCACACGCCTCTGTGATTTGTTCTTAGACGTTCATATGAGCCAGTGGTGTCGTGTAGCACGATTTCCCCGCGGTAGTTCTCCCGTCTCGAATGCCACGTGCCTTTTCTCTCAAGTATATCAAAAACGCTTTGTCTACTCCAGTGAGTCTGTCTTTAATGCTCATCAATAAAGCAAAGTTGCAGGATGTTTATTTACATACAAACTTATACCTGAATGGCGCAAAATCGTCGGACCAACTTCAAGAAGACACCCGAGTATTCAACTCCCCCGTTTGACAAACGTTCCTCTACCTTTTTAGATGGCTTAGTTTTTCTTTACCCGCTCCTGCTTTCTGCCATGACCACTGTCGGACACTTGGATGAGTGAGACCCTGGTTTCGTCCTGGTCCAGGTTGATAAGGTCCACGAAGATGAAAACGTATAGGGTGAGTTCATTGGTGATTTTGCCTAATTGAAAAACACAATCATTACATCTTGCGAATAAAAGCATTAGATTGTGCAGAGTTTTCTCATGTTGCAAATTGGAATCACTGGTGCAGGCCTCCTTTACGGTTTTTGTCCGGCTCCCGTTGTTCTGGTGATGGTTCCACTGGTGGATATCGTAGTTCTCAAACCACCAAGTGTCCTCAAAGTACAGGATGAGTTGCGGGGTTTACAGTGGCTGGAGGTGCCGTGGTCTTCAAACTCCGCCAAGCAAGTGCGCATGAACGTGGGTGGAAGGAACGCTAAACTAATTGTCAAGGGAACAACCATTGTTACCAGAGAGTCTTTCTAATATGCTTTGGCGAGACGAAGCTCCTTAACCTATGCCAGATTGCCTCAGCAATGTGAAATGGCATCCTGATGCCGAATGCCAGGAAACGAAAAGGAAAGCTTTTATAAGGTCCAGTTCAAAGTCCGTGCGAACAACGTTGAGGGTGAGAGGCACACCGAGAACTTCCAACGCCGTCTTGAAGTTTATGAAGGCCACCACATATACTTCTCGATACTTCCCAGGTAGAATAGAATGAGATGTTAAAACTAACTGTGACGAGTTGATACAACAAGGAAGGACAACAGAAAAATGTTCCATCGATGAACACTTCGCTCACTTCCCGCGAAAGGAGCGAGCGCCTCTTGCGTGCAAAAGCAAAGGACGCGATCCGCGCTTATGGAGATGTCGAAGGGCGGGAAGTCCCGCTTTTGTGTAGTCTTCCAGGGTCACTCCCGGCCGTATCTTTTGGTAGATTTGGTTGCTGCTTCCTTTTTTTCAAGAAACAGGGCGTTTCGCACGCTCTCGAATGTAGGCAAATTCAAGCCATTCCGGCGTCGTCAACCTAGAACAAAACCATCCCGTTGCAAATATGATTCAATCGTGAACATTTTTGCACACGTGTACGCCAGTAAGGATACGCGTGACATGTTACGCAAGCGAAACAATATTTTCACTTACTTGTCCCACAAGGCTCAAGATCTCTGTACTGTATGCTTCTGGTGCTGGCACGTTCGTCTCCACCCTTACGCTTTCTTTCAAAAGCATCATGCAATCGTGGTTCACGGAGTGCACTGCCATCGGGGGGATGAGTGTGCTCTGAAACACACTCGTCCAAAATATTCCACTGCCGCGCGAAGAAAATTGTCTTTATGTTAAAGCGACCGAATTAGAAAGTCGTTTAGATCACCATCTTGTCGGCCAAAACGAGTCTCAGTAGAGGTTGTAAGAATGCACGAAAGGAATGGAAATAAACTTACGTTGGGTTTTTTTTTTTATCACTTTTCCAACTTCATTGGACCGTGGCTTTGCAGTCCCGCGCCAAGCATTTCGCACATCGCCATGTAGTTCTGTCATTTTGGTTCTTTTTTAAAAGCAATATTTGAATCCGTCTACGACTGCCTTGTCCTTACCTTTTTGCCGCTTTTTAAGCATTCCACCTCTATCTTCCGCAGCAACTAAAGGAACCTGCTGCGGTTCCGTGTTTCTGGAGTTTATTTTCAGTCAAAAGTCGAAGGGTGTTTTTCGGAGTTTATTTTTTGCCAAAAAATTTGAGTTTATCGGGGTTTATGTTTTGTTAGATTCCCAATGCTCCGAAATTCGGAGTTCAAATTCGTAATGTTTTCCAAAAAAAAAAAAAAAAGATATTTATGCGTAAACGTGTCCTTGATTTAAAACAACGCGCTTGTATAAAATAACATTTCTTCGACTGCATTCGGCGTTGACGCCCTTGCAATTTCCAATACTAATTAATTTGTTCCGCGACGAAAATTGCAAACAAGTTTTCTTTCAATAAACATTGATGCCTTAAAATCACTGAACTCCTGCAGGTGGTCGCTGCGAAGCTCGTTTTCATACCATCCTATTCAATCAAACAAGTAAAGGGTGTAATATAAAATATTCAGCTGACCCCCGCCCCCTTCCCCTTCATGAAATCTCTGGTTCATATATAGCTTTCACTATCACAAAAAGATGCACAAATAGTAGGTTCAAGCTGGGAACGTGGCGTTGGTCGTGACCCAGAAGTACAAAGACCTGTTTTCCTGAATGAACTTTACCACATAAATTGTAAGATCTTTTTGGCAACGATTCGAAATTTGAAAGGAAACTGGGGTAACATCTTGGGACCATTGACCCTGTGCGATGAACAAACACAATTATATATAGGATTCCTCGTTCTCGGAGTTTGTTTTTCGTGAAATTCGAAGGGTGTTTTTCGAAGTAGTTTATTTTTCCCTGAAAATTCGAGGTTTATCGTAGTTTATTTTTATAAGCTTCACGAGCCTCCAAAATTCAGTTTCATTTTACTGTGTTCTCAATTTCTCAAATTCAAAGTGACGAAAAATAATTCCGGACAAAAACATACCCCAGGTCGATAAAACTTAGTACCCCCCAATCGCCTTTGCGATTGGGAGTAGTAACTGTACCACGATAAATCTTGGAAACACCTATTGCTTCAATAAACATCTGCATTTCGACCTATAGTTAAGCTCCTGAACGTAGGTCGTTGAGAAGCATAAAAACTTCAGCTGCCTTTCAATAAAATCTACAGCTTTTTTCCACTCTTATTAAAACACAACCCCTTTTATCTAAGAAGCACAAAAAGTATGGTTCAGACTGAAAACCGGAACAGCTGCCTTTGTCGTATCTCATAAATGCATTGACCCGCCTCCCTGTACGCACTTTGACGAGGAATGGAAACTCTACTTTTATATAACCCGAGGTTATAAGAAACAAAAATGAGGTGGCCTTTTTTTTTTAACCGCTAAACTTGTGCTCGAAAAACTGAATTTGTAAAATTCCGTCTTTATTTTTATTTTTAATATCGTGATCTCAATACTCGGAGTGTTTCGGATATATCAGAATGGACGAAAATGTTACCGGCTAGAGTTTTTCAGAGTTTCTCGGTTTTATCCGAAAACACGGATCCCTAACTATAAAATACCGTCGTTTTTTGTTATTTTTTATTTGCATTTAGACATAGGCGGAAAGCGAACTTGTGTACGTAGATTTGTTTAAGTGCTCGGGCGTGCCTCAAGGAAGGGGATGATGTTTTATCTATCTTGCATCTTTTATGTTTTCCTTTCTGTTCCTTGCAGGAATAAACTTCAGTTGCCAGTCAGCGCTGTGTTCGTTCACTTCTCGTTCTTGTCCCTCGTCTTTTTTTGCGCTGTTTCCAAGTTTGCATTATGAACCCAACTAGCCCAACTTCACGCCTTGTTGTGTACGTTACTTGAAAAATGCAATGGATTACAGTTACAAATCACCGGGCCTCTAGCGTAATAAATTGCAGTACCGAATTACTTCCGCTTAAAGGGCGACGACCAGGCCCGAGATTCTGCAAGGCAGAAGATCCTCCTCACCCTGGGGGAGGAGGAAACAGGCAACGGTGGACAGGCTACAAAAGGGACGGAGAGACGACGGTTACGTCTCTCGTCTGCGCGAGACGAACGTCAGCGACTTCCCGGCTTCAGGACCACGGGAATTCGATTGCCGCCGCAAGCCGGTGACCTCCCCGGAGCCCTGGATGACAGAGCCCGTCGAAACCAATGCGCCCACTTGCCCGGAACCGCAGCTTCCCATGGACGACGTTTGCGCGCTGCCCGCCGACTGCCCGGACATTGACGTGAGGCTTGCCTCGTAAACAATATGATGGGTTAATAAACCGTTAACCTAGAGCGTGTGTCGTGTTCACCCGAGGAAGGGGCGTTAAAGAACTGCCCACAAGGTAAGGAAGTGATCTACGAAACCTCCCCTTTGAAACGGGCCTCCCAGTGTGACCGCAACGTCTTAAGCTGCGGTCTCGTGCATGTAACTTTGGCGCACTGTCAGCTTATGCATGACCGGAGTATAGTTGCCTGCAGTACTGAAAAATGCGTGGGCTGAAAAATGCACGGGCTGAAAAAAACGCATGGACTGCATTCATTGTCTTCTTGACCTTTCTTTTTCGCACATTTATATAAGCCTTGCACATTTTTCTGGTGGTTCTATTGACCGGCCATACAAAATATTGTGTTTTCTTTTCGGTTATTCTCCTCTTCGTCATGCTTTCTATTTTGTTGCACTTGATATTTTTATGCTGTTGAATGGCGTATTCATATGCTGCAGTTTCTGTAGGATGTGTTTAGATAAGGACGGTCATAGTGGTGTCACACTTTTTTTTGTTTTCAACTAGAATTTTTTTATGAAGTAGAGAAATGTGTCCACACAACGGTGAAAACCTTAGTCTTGCAAGAAACCTTTTCGTATTCTTGAGTAAAAATCGCCCCTAAGGTGAGGTTGAAATCAGGACTTTCTCCAATTGCGTGTTTACGCATCTTTGAAACCACCCGGGAAAAAATATACGATTATCTACCTTATCAAATGTTTTATGCTGCACGCGCACAAATTTCACCATAGAATTCATCAAATTTATTTTATCTGATCACATACCTAAAAAAAAAAATAAAAAGTGCGAACTTGGCTTTTTGAGCAGTTCTTTCGTAATAATCCATTTATCGGCGAATGTTTAGGACCCTTTATTATTAAACCTTCAACTTCATTTCTTTTTTTTTTGTCCTGAGTACACCGTTTCTTGTACATTTTCAGAAAAAAATATAGCATTCTACTACTGTTTTTATATTTTGTATCACGCCCCAAATTTTGCAAAAAAGAGAAAAAGTAAAAAAAAGCTGAAGTTTTGTGCTTTAATTAAAGAATAATCATCTTCAATATTAAAAAAAAATATATATTCAGTGGATTCTTCGCAACCGGTAGTTTCATACCTGCAGAAACATGTTGCATTATGTTGTTTAAATTTAAAAACAAGTGTAATCAGGTTAATGTTACACTCGATTAGGGTTGGGTTCTTTCTGTTTTTATGACTTGTGATACTCGAGCACCGCTAAACTCACTGGATCCTGGGAAAGTAGGGCCACGCTACCCGTGTGGTCCCCATTTTGGTCCGTGAAATGAGCAATTTCTCCTTGACCTCTTTGTTCCTGGTGAGCCGATCTGAGTTCGCTGTGACGGGTAGCTTTATGGAGACGTTTCTTGTATACCGAAATTCTGCTATTCACACACCAGCGAAACAAGCGTGCATCTTTGTACCACCACAACGTGCTGTGTCGGTGCTGGGAGGCACTGAAATAATAAGTTTATTGTTCAAAAATACGCCAGAAGAGCAATATAATTGTAAGAGATCCTGGGAGATGGGCATGATTGATAAGTTGATTGGATACACAGTGCCAAAGACGCTTATATTGGCGAGGAACACTTCCAGTACGATGACGCTCCATGGTGATCTTGGCGCGACTGATTTAGAACGAATCTCTCGAAGCTTCGAAGATTTGAATGGACCGAGATGGCGATTTCCATGGCAACGTAGAATCGCCTTGCGAGGTTTTGGTCACCTGTATGTTAGTATATATAAGTTTGTGTTCGTCCAGCAGGTAGGGAAGGCAATTGCGCTACTTTCACGGTATCCTTATTTCGTCGTCTTAGTCCCCAGGCACAATAGAGTTCTGCAAAGTAACAAATTATTTTTTTTTATATGAGTGATATTGATGATATTGCTTATAAAAACTTGACTTTGCAACGCGTTCGGTCCTTGGGTGTTGTACTCGGTTGATTATATGTTCATTACGCAAGCTTTCCAGTGTAATGCTTTAATGTGGGTAGTTACTTGATCAAATAATCCGATTAATTTTTTGAAGATCGCTAAGGACGGCAGTTCTTTTAAAAACTCTTCTGGTAAAAATTCCTCTTTTCTTCGCTGTCCCTGATCCCCTTCGCAGCCACCCGGTATAACACCCTGCATGCAACGCCCGCAGGTGTCTTACCTGCAGGAATGTCGCTCCTCCCCTTAACTTTAAACACAAAAAACAGATGACAATATCTTTAAACAATTTTCAATTTGTGTTGCGAGAAGATTTAGACAATGAAATGTTATGCTCTCTCAGAGTGGCGCCAGGATTCCCGCTGTAGATGAGAACTTTTGCCAGTGCAGTACAACCGCTAGCATGGGGTCTTTAACGTGCATCACGCAGTAGTGCTTACACGAGCGCGTGCCGGTACGAAACTCATCCAGATCGAAATTCGGGCAGGGGCGGGGATCGAACCAAAGGTTTCTCGGCGCCTCAGCGCGAGCTTCCGTGGGCTTCTTTGAGTACCACCGGCTTGTGGACTCTGAGGCTCGCCAACAAAATTGATTTTAACCTCTCCACACACGTTTCGAACCACGTTTCCCGCTTGATCTTTGATATTCGCACTAAATTCCCCACAGCTTAAACAACAGACTAACTTTCGGCAACTAGCACTTTTCCGTCTTTTTCCTGGACGCGTCCTGGACTGCCTGAATTTTCCCCTTTGTTTAACCTTGGCGGTTCCCGGTATCTCCCTCCAACGTTCTCCTCTCCCTCCGCTTTGTTGACTATCGGCGTTGTCTCTCGTTTCTCAGTTTCTTCTTTCTTGTATATTCTATTTATCTAAATCCTGTGGCGTAGCTTTTCGACTGCCCCGAGTCTTGTCTTTACGTGCACCCGAAACGCCACTCCAGTCCCGTCGACTCCAGAGCACATGGAGACTTTCCGCCAACGGTTCCTAAAGGCCCGTTCACACTCTTGCAACCGAGTAAGACCGAGAGAGACCATTCCGGTTTTTAAGCCTCTTGCGATCTCTTAGGACCAGCTCCGCTGCAGCGCATCCGGTCCTAAGGAGTCGCAAAAGGCTTAAAAACCGGTCTGGTCTCTCTCGGTTTTACTCGGTCGCAAGATAGTGAACGGGCCTTAAGGCGACACCGACGACGGATGAATAGGGTTCTTTGTCTTCCTTATATTACCCGATTTTTGCACCCCGAACAGTTTTTTTTTAATGAAAATCGGATTTAACCAGATTTCTCCCGAATACCGGTCTTGAAATCAGCTGAATTCATGGAAAATAAGAACAATTCTGGATTTGTTTCAGAACTGCTTGCTCCGTCACTCGTTTGACATGGTAACAAACTTCTTCGATTTGCGTTACCTCTGCATATATTCGCTTCGGAAGGAATCAGAAGGAGGAAATATACTCTAAGATCGAGCACCATTGCTATGTCATATACTTTGTTGACTTTTCTTCGTGTAAATAACACATTTCAGGTACTTGCACTTCAGAAATAAGACCCGAGAAAACTCGATTTCCTAATGGCTTCAGAAAGACCCGATTTCTCCCCGATTATCAGCCTCAAAAATAATGCGCGATTTTTACCCCCCCCCCCCCCCGCCCCCCCCCCCCCCCCCCCCCCCCGATTTTTGAAAGTTCTAAAACCCGAAAATGAACAACTCTACGTATGAAGGGACAGCTCGCGACGCTATCATGTTTATAGTGTCGCGATGAGGCCATCACAGTGATAGCGTAATTGACTTTAGTTTTTGTATTTATTAATGGTCGTATAACATGGTTCAAACATCTGTTTTAGATAAAACAAACAGGCTCCTAAATTATTTGTTCTCAAGCACGCAGTCTTGTGGATTCCGTAACTTTATTGTCTTTATTGTTGGCAAGTCCGCCATTTACTTGGAAGTTCGCAGGATAAACCCAGACGCGTCGCTGGCGCCGAGGTTTCAGCACGAACTCAGTCGTCCGCCTTCATCCTCGGGTCATTCTTCCAACTGGGGTTGAAAAGATCCGCTGGCCCAGTCTTCATACTTATTGTAGATCTGCACAATACACAACTGAAAACCAGTAATATTTAGGTACTACATATTTTGGACATAATAGACAGATATCACCAGCCAGTTTGACTACGCCACCGCTGCCGCAATGCATCGAGAGAACTTTAGTCTTTCTTCACGTGCGACAACCTCGCTGGAGCTCTGCGCGTGTAGAGCACGATATGGCAAGAGCCCTCGCATGCACGGCCGTCTGCCTTTTGTGAAATAAAAGTTATGGCGGTGATATGCATGCGCCCAGCACTTAGTGAGATCTCAGATCGGTCTATTAGAGAAACAAAGAATAAAACGCCTATGACCTGACAATGATACTGGTGTGTGCCATTGCAAGGATGGCAGTGTATTGAAGATAATTCAATATATATGAGGAAAAAAAAAACAAAAAAACGAGAGTGCATGGGAGCTGGTGATAGTTCACCACGATGTTTAAAACCCGAGTATGCGTGGAGAAATAAAAAAAGAAAGTAAACAATGAAGTCGAAGAAAAAAGCAACAGGAGAAAACATCTCAATTTAAAACCGAAGACCGTGGTGCGGAAAACAAAAAAGGCACAGAAGACGTCTCAAAAATTGAGGGAAAATATTGAGACGTCTTTTCCTGTGCTCTTTTTTCTTCGACATCAGAGTTTTCAAATTTTTCCCTCACCACAGTCTCTGGTTTTAAACATCAATATGGTATTTTCGAAGTTGTGGAAGGTAATTGCGCGGTTTGGGATTAAAAAAAAAAACGCTGTGACTGGAGATAGGTTTAACCCTACAAGCTAGTGCAGTCATTGGCACTAAAAGAGCGCTACGGTACTAAATGCAAGTTTTAACGTCTGCTTAGAGTAAGGTGACCGAAGAAGCTTGGCGTGTATGGGAGATAAGTTTAGCTCTTCACCTACTCACTCCCCTACAATTTATTAAGGGCATCAATAAAAGAGAAGAGTGTAATATATAGGGCAATGCGTGAAGGGATACTGAAGTACGAAATATGTTTTTGTTAAGCGCTTGAATAGGGCTCGTATGTGCAGCTCTTTCTTCCGTATGTTCTTCGCGGTGGTGTTTGAGATTTAGCGACTTAGGGTTTCTGAACATCAAGTCCTCCCATGGCAGTATGCTCTTCCGAGGCGGGTCCTGTCCTACGGATGGTCGCCAGTCCTGTAATTCCAGAAGACGTTGACCGGCTCTAGTGGATGTTCGGTGCCGCTGATGGCCGGTAACGCGGGTCTCGATGATGCTCTGTCGAGTGGGAAGGTTCGAGTACCGATAAAACTCTTCCGTCCTGTTGTGTGTTGGGAGACCCATGAAGGCACGCAGACATTCACGATGCAATATTTCCAGCTGCTTGTGCCGCGCCTTGGTCAGGATGACAAGCGGCCCCATAGCAGGCTTCTGAGATCAGGACTGCCTGAGTGAGCAAACGGATGGTGCGCGTGCCCGCACCGCCAATGCAGTTGCCCATTCTCTTAATGAGGTAGAGCTGCTGTTGCCACTTGGGTAGGGTGCCTCGATGCGCGTCTGTCACATGGTGAAGACTACCACTGTAGTATTGAAAACTGCCAGCGCGTGCCAAATGGGCCTCAAAATGGTGCCAAAACACCGGCCAGAGCTAAGCGCTCGCTCCGAACGAAACTGAAGCGCGTGCATTCTGGGGACCGAAATGGCGGAGATGTCACCACCCCAAGGCAGACGTGCCGCCTGTGTATGAAGGCTCCCTACACTTCCCTATTGAAAAAAAACCAGCAAGAAAGTCAAGCTGGCCAAGCTGGTTGAGCTGGTTGCTGGTTCAAACTGGTCTACGTGGTAATCAAGCTGGTTCAAGCTGGTCAAGCTGGTTCAAGCTGGTTCGAGCTGGCACTGCTGCTGGGCAAGCTGGTACGTGAGCTCGTTCGAGCTGGTACTGAAGCTGGTTCAAGCTTGTCAAGGTGGTTTGAGCTGGTGCTGAAGCTGGCTGAAGCTGCTCTTGCTGGGAGCGCGCACGCCAAGGTCGGCTAGAGGTGGTGGAGCTGGCATTGCTGGCATTGCTGTTCTTTGTCCTCTCGTTTTTGGTAGACGACCGGGCGCTTCATGCGCGCTGCGAGCTGCCTTTATGTGCAAGAAGAGAGAGAGAGAGTGGTAGGAACGGAGAATTTGCAACACGTTTGGCTACCTTGGGCAGTTTTTCGAAGGAGCGGCTGTTTGCGCGTTGTTTTGAGAGTACTTGAACGTTGGTGCAAGCGAAGCGGGATTTGAGGAGACAGCGAGCGGCAGTACGTTCAGCGCAGGAAGAAGTCGGACGCCCCGACTGAGGCGTCTTTTCTTGTCTTTACCCATAAAACCGAGTGCTTCGAGCATCCCTATTGAAAAATCTAATTTGTGTGAGAAGTTATTGTGTCCAATAAAACGCATATGAATCATACAAGGTACATACAAAGCAATACCAAGTACCTGCGCCCCAGAACGAGGCAGCAACCCAGAACTCTAGCCAGCCGCCGGCGTGGATACGACTCATACAGCATGCAGCAGCAGCAACAAGCGCAGCAAATGAAACAAATACAGCAGATGCAGCAGCAAATACAAATGCAATAACAGCAACAAACGCAGCAGGTTCTCCAACAGGGTTTCCACATGCTGAATCGGAGTCACGTGGTTTGCGGGCCGCGTTTGCAATATGAGCTGCGGCGAAGAGGTGACGAACGCATTGATCGTCTGCGAGCGTCTCTGCCTTTCCGCCTGCTTTCCTCCTCGCCACGCGACAAAGCTGCACACGCGCACTGGCGACCAATGGGTACGCGAGGCGTCCGCCATGCAATTGCAACCCCTTCCCGTGGTTTGAGATGAACGCTCTCTACAATCTATAGGCTTGCTACGCAACTCAATAGGGAAGGTGACGCCACCCGGCGGGAAAAGGTGTGACGAAGAGAAGCGGCCAGCTGACGCTTACTCAAATATACAACAAACATCTCGAAAACCTGCATGGAGCCAGTTGGCCGAAGCGTGAAACAGAGGAAAGGTGATTAAGTGCGGGCCAACCATTGGAATCGAGCATTGCTCTGATCAAACCATGCACATTACGTTGATTATAAAGTATACCTAGTTTAGAATGCATGCATAGTACGCGTAGATATTCTAGTTGCCAGAGGATAAGACCGGTAATCTTGTTTTCCTAGATTTCACAGTTTTCCAACTGCAGGATTGGGATGCTCGCGGCTGATGGGCCTTGTTCGCAATCAAAACTGCGCCCTATCTGTCCTGGAAGATCTTAATTACAAAAGCGCAAAGGACAAGGGCAGAACAAAGACATGAACAGGACAAGCGCTTTTGTTTCATATTCTTATCTTTGTTCTGTTCAGATCATTCGTCTGTCCTTGTCCTTTGCGCTCGCGAAAGGGTAAAAAATGCTCGAGTGGTTCATTATGCGCGAGCTTTGGTGCCACGTCAAATCAGCAGCCGAAAACGTTCTCGAATTCCCCTTAACCGAAAGCCAAACCCTGATGCCTCCGTCATTACATTGCAAAATGTTGCTCCCATTCATAAATCTAGGCTCTCTACACCAATTTCGCGAGGCCATTTTGGCGTGGGGGAGGGGGGGGGGGATCTTGTTAGAGGCGGAAAAATTAGTATACCTTGAAGTATGATTGGATGTCTGCTACAGCCTTCTTGAACTTCTTAGGCTGCAAGAAGTAATAAAGCGCCAAGTACGTAAGATGATCCTTGAAATGACGCCGTGTCATAAAACGTTGCACTGGCATAGGCACCTAAAACGATGATGGCATATTTTTCGCGCTATGGTTAGCCCCGCGTGCATTGTCCACAGGGGCCGCTTTCGACCCAAGAAAAAGAAATTTGTATCCAGATAGGTGGCACCCACTGCAAACTACGTACCCTTTGCATAGTGCGCCTCTGGTAAGTAGTCCATACGTGGCACATATTTCGCAACTCAAAAAATTATCATACGCAACACACCCGAAAAAAAAGCCTTGCTTATTAGCGAGCAAACAACCTTATCATTCAGAAATCATCAATATTATTCTGTCAGTCACAAAACAATTGTCACGTGTCGTCATAATGAACGATGTTCAAACACAAAACAAATCTTCGTGTAGTCCGCCATAGGCGGAAAGCTTTCGATCTCTTCAGGGGGGGGGGGGGGGGGGCCGGAGCCCGACCAGTCCTGAACCCCGTCCCCCCCCCCCCTCCCTTTCCAATTCAAAGTAAGACGCATTACCAAGTTAAAAATGCGATTTCGTCTAGCAAATAATTATTCGAAATAAATGATTTACCAGCGAGACGTGGTAATGATAAGTCAAGCTCCAGGTATTGGAGCGGTCGAATAAATATACCAGTATGATTGATTTACTATTGTCATCTTGTCGGCTTTAATCGCAAAGCATTACGGATATTCCGCCCCAGTAGTAAAGTAGCAATTACGATCGTTTTGATTGCGGTATTTCTGGAACAGCTACTCGGCATGCGAGGTCTCACCTTCCTTTTCGTGCCTCGAATGTAGAAGTTTAAGGGGACGAAGACAGTGAGAGTATAGAAAAATGAAAGCCGTTTACAATTAGCTGTAACGCCGGTTAGAGCGCAGCTCTTGAGGAGGAGGATGGAAGCGTGCTGAGGAATAGGTGACTCCTTCACGTGACCTCAGGGGGAGGGGTCGTGTGACGTCTGGGGGGGTCACGTGACCTTAGGGGGTAACGTGACCTTAGGGGGGTCACGTGACCTTAGGGGGTCACGTGGCCTTAGGGGGTCACGTGACCTCAGGGGGGTCACGTGGCCTGAGGTTAGGGGGTCACGTGGCCTCAGGGGCGTCACGTGACCTCGGGGGAGGGGGGGTCACGTGAACTCAGGAGGTCACATGACCTCGGGGGGGGCACGTGACCTCGAGAGTCATGTGACCTCAGGGGGTCACGAGGCCTCAGGGGGTCACGTGACCTCGGTTGGTCACGTGGCCTCAGGGGGTCACTTGACCTCGGGGGGTCACGTGACCTTGGGGGGGTCACGTGACCTCGCGGTTACGCCGACGGCGACGGTGACGCCGCTCAAGCCGGAAACCGGCCCCTAAGAGCTGCGCTCTAAAAAAAACACAGAAAACGGCATTAAGAATTGTTCAAACGAAACATCGAAAAATGGAAGACGTTTTCAATTCTCTGCAATACCGAAGTAGAGCGCAGCTCTTTAGGAGGAGGAGGGAGGGTCGCGTGGGACGTCACGAGGGTAACATTTTCCCGCTAAATTTGGCGGGAAACTTTTTCCGCTAAAATTTAGCAGGGAAATTTTTTAAGTGAATTTAGCGGAAAAAATTCCCCGCTAAATTTACCCGAAAAATTTTTCCACCAAATTTAGCGGAAGAAGTTTCCCGGGTTGAGTGCGTCACGTGTGACGTCATAAGGGTAAAATGTTCCCGCTAAATTTAGCTGAAAATTTCCCACCAAAATTAGCGAGAGAATTTTGCTCTCATAACGTCATCATGGGAAACGTTCAATAATGGAACGCGCGGTGACGGCGACGCCGCTCAAGCCGGAAACGGTCGTCTAAAAGCTGCGCCTTAAAAAAAAAAAAAAAAAGAAAAGAGCACGAGGCCTGTTTGATGCTGGTTTGGCTATCTCTTAACAAAAAGCGTGAAGACCTCCTTCTTGCCTTCCTCAACACCCCATGGAGTTGAGAGAACATCCAAGTAAAGAGCTACCGTGGAGTAAAGAGCTACCGGCGGCCTGGCGCCTCTGAGTCCGCGGTCGTTGGTCGCCGAAGCTTCTTCGCCTTCCCGGTCGCGTCCGGTGGCGCCTTCGGATTTTGCCGCCCGTTGCCGCCATAGAACAACAACACATCGCCGGCAACACACAGATGTTCCTTTGACTTTCATGTTGGGCTTTTTGTTTTTCTTGCCAGCGTTTTTTTTCCTTGCGAGCCGCCAGGGGTCTGTCTCAAACCGCGTTTGTACCCGCTTACGTAAAAAAAAAGAAAAAAAAAATCATTTCGCTGTTGTCGTTTGTGCGAGTGAGCGGACCACTTTTCTTTTTTCACCAATTCCTTGGCCTTACTCTTGCTTTCTTTTTGCTTCCGACACCGCAATAGGTGACATTCACTTGACGTCACTCGCTAGGTTCGCTGGCATCGCCCACCACGGTCGCCATCTTCGAGGTCTCTTGCTATCGCGAATGCCATCTGGCCGAACCTTTTGAGCGTGGTTTAGCAGCATTTTACAACTTTAAAGGGTCTTTTTGACCGAAACTAGGGGTTATTCTTATACTTTGGTGCTTTTGAAGCGCTGTGGGAGTATTTTTTGTGTGTTTTAGTTCGTTTTTGTCGCTATCGGACTCGTTTACCGCTGCCGCGTTGCTCCCTCGGCTCCATGAAGCGCTCCGTGTCGCCCGCCGTGCCGACGGCGGTAGCTCTTGCAAGGACTAATTTTTCTACTTTGGTGCTTTTGTAGCACGGTGGGATTACTCTTTGTTTTGTTTTGCTAGTTTCTTTATTGTTTTTCTCTACCGGATTTTCTGTACTACGGCCGTGTAACCGTGTTGCTCCATCGCCGCTGTGTCGTACATACGTCTTGCCTTCGGTGTTTGTTTCTGTGCAGAAACATACCGTGCGGCTCACAGAGTGCGCAGCTTATGAAAAATGCGGCGCACTTTCATTAGCGCGAGCGATTTAAAAACCGCATGTAAGCGATTTGGCGAGCGGGAAGACAAGCGACGGCGACCCGCTTCGCTGCCGCTCGGTCACTCGCGCGACGAGGCAAACCGCATGAAAGCGACGGGAGCACACGACCAAGGCGATGAGCGCTAAGTTTTCCAGAAATCCCAAAACCGAGCTACGCGACGAGTGACAGTGGAGGGTGAACCGCATGTAAGCGATTTAGCGAGCGATGGCGACAGCGACGGGAGTCGGCGACGAGCGACGGAGATTTCTCGCGGTCGGTCGTCGCGTCGCTCGGTTTTTGGATTTCTAGAAAGGGTCGCTTATCGCCTTGGTCGCTTGCTCCCGTTGCTTTCATGCGGTTTGTCACGTCACGCGAGTGACCGAGCGACAGCGAAGCGGGTCGTCGTCCCTTGTCTCGTCGCTCGTCTCGTCCCGTCGCTCGCCAAACTGCTTACATGCGGTTCATCCTTGACACACGGTACTCGGCGGCAACAAGGAAAACGGTTAATCATGTCGTATTACACCTGAGACTGCGGTGGAAGAAATCGGAAGAACTTTCAGTGGAAGGAACAGACACAAAGAACGTCTCAAGTTGAGACGTTCTCTGTGTCTGTTCCTTCTACTGAAAGTTCTTCCGATTTCTTCCACCGCAGTCTCAGGTGTAATACGACATGATTAGCTACCACCAGCTCGCCTGCACTCTCACCGTCTTTTCACAAGGAAAACGGCCCGCCCCCGAGACCAACTTTTCTTCTATCTTCTGTTCAACGAAGCTTCAACGATATGAAATTAGCACACACTAGCAGCGGACGACCGCGTAGCGTATACCCAGGCGACCCAGGCCAGTCAAGCCCGAGACTGCCGAGACCTCGAAGATGGCGGATCGACGGTGGCGCTCCCTGGCAAAATCGAACCTGCAGGCAGGGTGTCGAACCGGAACCGAACCGAACCGAAAACCGGAACCGAACCGTTATTTTTAGCCGAACCGGAACTGAACCGAACCGAAATCTTCGCCACCATCTTGGAACTGAACCGGAACCGAACCGAAAAAAATATAACGGTAACCGGTTCAAAACGGTTCAAGGAATTTTTTTTCTTTTTTGTTAGTATCACAAAATGAACATATGGGAATATAAAATTGACGGCTGTATTTCTATCTATTGATCAAATTGTCACATACATAATTGTAATGTATGGTAAACTGTGGGTTTTCGTGGCGCTTTTGTATTGGCACTATGATTAACCATCTGCCATGTTGTCACGTGATGTCATGGTGTCAATACATGCTGTCAAGTAATGTCACGTGACCCTGTGACGTCACGTGACTCACTGCGTCAAGTCGATTTAATTTGAGAAAGTCACTAGATGTATTAACCTTGTTGACAACGTGACGTAACATGATATCAGGATTTTGCACCGAGAGCCACGTGACACCGTGACGTAAGCAATTTTCATAGCCCCAGATCGAGTGCTCGGGTTCATGACAATCTGCATCGCCAAACATTCGGGTAACGGCTCGTGTTCAATTAAAGATGATGATAGCCCAACTCTAACAATATCTGAAGCTCAGCCCAAGCTTTTGCTTTCCAAACCTTAGCGCATGACTATGATGAACACTGACGTACATATAATTAGTGTCAGATCACTTGGCTGCTTGTTCAAATTGCGAGTTGAGGGGAGCGACAGCTTTTTTTCTTCATCTTGTAAACCCTGAGATGGGGAACGATAAAAAAACGGACGAACACAACAAAATCTCATTTCTTTATCTCTTTTATCTCTTTACTTCTCTTTATCTCTCTTTATCTCTTTTCTTTATTTTCTTTTGCAACTGCTATTGCATGGAGAGGAAAACTAATGGATGTTTTCGCAAGCTATCAACTTCAGGGGTTACTTCTTAACAGTATGTATTGAAAGTACAAAAACAAATGTTTCACGACCAATTTTACATCATTGAAGCACCCAAAAATGTTTTCGTTATTGTTGAACTGCATCCGAAAGATGTCCCCGAGAATAGAAGTATTGAAATGACTAAATGCGACTTATTAATATGGCGTTACATAGAACTACATGTGTGTACGGGAGGAATATTTGAAAGAAAAAAAGAAAAACAAATTTAGTGACCTCAGAGGGAAAGCCGAACATTGGTAAACTGTGGGTGAGTTCTAAGGCTGTGTTCCAAATCTTACCCAAATGGATCCGAGTTACTCCCGCGGGTCATGTCACGTGACGTCACAGATTGAAAAGTGCTGGACGCGGGTAGGTTTTGGAACGCCAGAAAACAAAACGCTTACTCTGGAGTAAGATCGAGTAAATTTCGGAACACGGCCTAAGTCACACACGAGCGTTGTTCTCAAGGTTTCTACCATTTCTGTATTTTGCTTAAAGGAACAATAAAAATATTTCTATACATTTACATAACCCTGCTTAAAATCACTTCCTAACGTTAATAACTAAATAAACTTGGCTTTACTCTTTTTTTAAGCAATGGCAGTGGCCAAAAAATTAGAGAAATATGAGCATCGTTGATCCCTTCAACTCGGAGCCAGAAGCGGCCTCGTGGCCTGGTACCTATCTGAGGCCGCCAACGTTAACCATGTCCCCGTGCTGGGGTTGGAAAGGAAGAAAACGCGTGCGGAGCTCCAGGCATTTTTAGAGTTCGACCATTCTCATCACCGCAGTGGTTGGACACGAGTAACTATCCGAGTGTCCGCCGAGGCGCTGATTTTTACGAGCCGAAGTCGAGTACTCACGCAGTTCTCGTGTCTAATCCATGAGCAGCGCTCGACTGTCGTCAGGCGGGAGGTTTCGATCCCACAATTACGTCATCAAGGTTTGCGAAGGCAAGACTAAAAGGTATAGTCTTATTTTATCCTCGCGATTTCACCATGACAAAGAAGCTTCTGAATCAGTGGCGGCCTGTGCGAGTATACTTGGGCCAGACTAGGGCCAGCACGCCTCTGCAAAGTGCTGAACATTCCAACTTGATATCATTTTATGACCGCTTTAATCTTCACGGGGTGCAAAATAATAAAAGGACAAAAGCAATGGACGGTTTCTGTTAACAAGTGACAAATAAAATTGTGGAATTAGCACACACAAACGGAGGAGGCAATTCCTCAGGAATACTTTCAGCCTTTCCATCCTGGTGAAGAAGGAACACCAGCGAAGCTGTAATATGGTGGGAATGAAGTAATGGCCGGACGCAAGTCGGCAAGGCAGAGTGCAAAGACTGGAGAGGTTGTCGCCATCAATGCGCGACGGCGGCAACCAGACAACCGGGAAGCCAGTTGTCTGGTTGCCGCCATCAATTATAGATGGCGGTAGCTGTCCAGAGTTTTGTGTCATAATTTGTTTGCTGACTGACATGATGCGAAACTGGCCCTTAATAGCTCCGCTGTAAAAATAAGCGTGTGTGTGTGCGTGAGTGTGTGTGTGTGGGGGGGGGGGGGGTGTAGTTTCAAAAACATACTCTGTTGTAAAAAGGTTCCTCTTTCCCTCATCTTTGGCGGAGACCAAAAAGCGTGGGCCCGGAAACTACTTTGTTTGCAAAAACACTCTTGCCAAAGAGCACGTTTTTGTCGTGCCAGCCGCTCGCGCAGTTCCTCGCGAAGGTGCACTAAGAATAATAATACGTGCCTCTCAAGTGCTTGGCTCTCACTGGGCTCGAACATCCTGCAGCGTGCATTTTGCACCATCGAATTTGATTTTCTCAGCAAGAAGTCAAAATGACCACCAGCATATAGTGTGATGACGTCACGTGCATGCCATGTTAAACCGTTCAGCTTTCTGTTGAAATGTGATGTTCGCAACACTAGCAATAGATGTGCTAATCGGAAAGTTTTGCAGTATATATAGCAGTGTCGCGATGATATACGGTAGCCGAGAAAAAATGTTAGAGCGCATGACTATTGAAGCACAGTGTTGTAAAGCGAGGGCCCAAATCAAGTGCAGGTAAAACCGAATATAACATTATGGCTCGCGAGGTAGTATTTTGCGAAGTTTCGAGCTCATGCAAGCTGATGAAATGTGATTTATATTAATATTTTAAGAAACTTCATCTGTCCTTCGCACTATTCGTGTAAAATTATTAATTTCATTGCGTGCATCTTTACGCATCTCTTTTTGCAGTAAGGCGTCCTGTAAGAGATTACTTAGAAAAATACCATTAATTACCTCTTTTTTTAAGGTTTCGAGTATTTGCCTTCAGATCTGTCATGTGAACACAGAGTCCCTTTTGGCGTACCCTGCAACCCGATAATTCACACTGCCAATCAGCGAACAGAAAAACACTTTTACGCAGACACAACAGCTCGCGTAGTTTCGAGTATCGTCCTTCCGTGTCGGTCTCAAGCGGTTATGTGAAATTTCTAAGGTAATATTTATTGATCATTATAAAAATATATTTAATCTCTAACTGAATATTTGACAACATAAATAAAGGGCCGACCACCCAAAAGCTATGCCCCCCAAAATTATTTGAAAGGTGTTCTGCCAATCTTTTCCGGCGTTTGTATCCTGGACAGACACGTTGTAAGTTATTTGGGACAACCTTCCACACATTTCTGATTTTGAAGCTAATTTAAAGAACAATGTGTTCCTCACACATATAACTTCTTAAACATATAGAAGCCAGTTATTCCCTCTTTTATGTGGTGACCATTGCATTTATGTGTCTCTGGACTGGACAAAAACAAAGTAAAGAGGGGCGCGCGGCGGAACCATGATGATTACGCACGCAAACTGTCAGAAAATGTCCAATTAAGTACATGCCATGTCGAGCGGAACTTTAAATACTACTTCGCTTTACTTAATAAGAAAACTATTTTGGAGGACGCTTAAGCTTCTCCTTTAAAATAGGAACGCGATAGCGTTAAAAGGCCTTGTTTGCATTGCCTTCTTACTTGCCGCGCAAGCGTGCCTCGGTTGCCTAGTCAGGGGCGTCTGACTCGCAACCGAAGGGTCGTGGGTTCGAATCCCGCCTAAAATTCAAAAATAAATTTTTTCTTTAGGGCAAAGGGAAATTATTAGAGACATACGGCGACCTATAATTCGCGTTACATGCTATGTTTTAATCACTTTTACTCCATGCGTGATGTCACGTTTCACGTGAGAATTGTGAGTTGTTTGAAATTCTTGAGCGAGGGCATGTAGCTTTGACGTTATGACCCTATCGACCAATCAGGATTTTCCAGTCACGCCACTGAAATCGGCTTTTCTGCGACATGAGCTCCTCAACGCCATGGAGTTTAAATCATCAATTAGCAAGGGTGATGCGCATTTGAAAAATAATTTGACCGGCCTCTTGTCAAGAGCAAACCTCAATAGACAGGCTATGCCAGCTTATCCTGTTTAAGAAAATGTTAACTTGGGCAAGCGTTATTTTGGGCCAGATTCGATCTGAGTGCGAATGTGAGTATAGATAAGAGTGCACAATTTTGATTGCTCCTTGCTTCATGATTAGTCGCATGCATCGCGGTGCTCAGTGTAAGCAATGTTTGGTTAAAACAACAAGCAGTTTGACTGACGCTCGGCATTTCTTTAAAAAATACACTGAAAAAGATTATCCTAGAACTTTCGTGAAATTTTTAAAATTTCATTGCTTTTTGCTCTGTTGTGTCGTCATCATAGACATATATATTGTGAAACGTATCTTGTAAACAATATTTCACAATATATATGGCCGCTAGGTGCCCATTTCATAATTTTGTGCAGTAATTAATTCCTTAGTTCAAGGACACAATCACGATTTAACGTTTAATACTGCGACACAAACTTGTACCAATCACGGGTATTTTTGGTGACCGCCCACACTTGGCGTCAATATTTTATAAAGTGTGGATAAATCAGCTTGAATATTAGAATTGTGTTTAAACACAAAGAAACGTCAGGAAAAGACAGTATAGTTCTAAATTTCAAGCTGATAAATTTACAGGTATGTACCAACAAGCTCAACTCTTTACTCTTGTATTGAAACATTTGGATTCAGGTAAATATATGTTACTGGTAAACAAAGGTATGTGATGTCGTATGAACACGCCATTATGTGCGTTAAGAAATAAAAAAAAAATAATGAATTTCATATTTTTGGTACTCGAAACCAAAAGTAAATTGCACGGATGAGAGGAGAAACTATATAGCTAATTGTTTCACGGCGCAAGTAGTGTATAGTGTCAGAACAACGCGGAAAATATATACTCAATTTAGCGGTTCAAACCGGTTCAAACCGGTTCGAACCGGTTTGAACCGTTATTTTTTGCTCCCCGGAACTGAACCGGAACCGAACCGAAAGCCGTGAACCCGAACCGAAACCGAACCGATAAAAATTTCGGTTCGACACTCTGCCTGCAGGGTCAGTGAATACCACCTATAAACAATTTGCAAAAGTCCGCGTCATTGCCTGTCCGCCATTGCTCGCTCACGTATACTCTGAGCAAGAATTGAACATGAGGACTGTGTCAGCGTCACTGATCTCTATGACAATTGCTGGATCGCGCTTCCCCCTTGTTCCTTGTTCGCTGCAGCGCAAGTGAAGCCACCGGACTTCACTCGCTTGGGATACGATTTGCCGTTTTTGCTAGCCTTTGCTGCGGTTTTCCAGCGTGCTGTAGACACGTTTTCTACTCATTCGTCGTCATTCGCCGAAGAAGTTTTTTGAAGACTCTGTGTATTGTTGAGACTTGCCGTTGTGAACACGGGGAAAATTTTACGAAAGTGCAGTGTCGCAGGAAAAAGGCACAACGCGTCGAAAGGAAGGGCTGGCGGCGTGTTCAAAGCTTCCTTGGCACGCCGAAGTGCCGTGTCTCTGTGCCTTCGCACGCTTGGATACCGACCAAGAACCGACGCCGTGTGTATGTGTTTAGCGAGTGCAATGTGCGTGAAGCTGTTCGTGCCTCTGGATCAGCGTCTTTTCCCCTCGCGGTTTAGGAACGACCTTAATCCAGCGTCCACTAGCGACGGAAAAGGGGGGGAAGGTACGTCTTTTTTTCGTCCTTAGACGATTTACACATTACCGTGCACAACAACTCCTCATCACTGATCAGTGCTGGCTTATTATCAACCTACTTAATTGCACTTGACGTTTGAGCGCGGCTCGCCTAATTGTAATTGGTCAACAGATTGCACACGACCATATCGGCCGCGCTTCAAAGATTTTCATTCTCGCCGTCTTGTACTTTTGCTTTCGAAAACCCCCCTGGCTCCACAACGTTGCCCTATTCGTGCTCCCAAGGAATCTATTAGAGTAGATTTGGGATATAGCCGTACAGATCTCAACTCACCGGAACAGCTGGACGATCTAGAACTCCGTGGCCGATATATATAAATGATCTAAAGGCATCTACGCGCGACACACGTTCAGAACTTTGGCGCGGCGTCAATTCTTGACCGGTATCCAAGCGTGCGAAGGCACAAAGATGCATCACTCGGCGTGCCAAGGAAGCTTTGATCACGCCGCGACACCGGCGACACGTTTTCGACGAGTTGTACCTTTTGATACGGCTTCACGCACATTGCACTCGCTAAACACATTCACACGGCGTCGGTTCTTGGTCGGCATCCAAGCGCGCGAAGGCACAGAGACACGGCACTTCGGCGTGCCAAGGAAGCTTTGAACACGCCGCCAGCCCTTCCTTTCGACGCGTTGTGCCTTTTTCCTGTGACACTGCACTTTCGTAAAATTTTCCACGTGTTCACAACGGCAAGTCTCAACAATACAGAGTCTCAAAAAACTTCCTCGGCGAATGACGACGAACGAGTAGAAAACGTGTCTACAGCACGCTGGAAAACCGCAGCAAAAGGCTAGCAAAACGGGAAATCGTATCCCAGCGGGGTTGCGTCCGGTGGCTTCACTTGCGGGAGCGGCAAGCGCGATCCAGCAATTGTCATTGAGATCAGTGGTCAGCGTTCAGCATGAGCTCGGCTGAGCTCGAATTGAAAACAAGTGCCTAAGGATAAATGAATGGATGCTAACAGCGCTACCCTTTATATCGGGCGGCAGCTTGCGCCACCTACCCTAGTGGTCGTCATTCAATTCTTCCGTGGCTGGATGGATGGATGAATGTTAATGGCTATACGCTTTGTGATGGGCGGTAGCTTGCGCCACCTAGACTAAGTCTAAAAAGACAAAAACATGATTTCTTCCGCTCTTTTAAGACCAATTTTCTCCCCCTAACTATCACCAGGCAGGGTGGGATATCACCAGGATAACCTTCGGAGGATCGAACAAAAAAACAAAAAAAAAACAAAAAAAAAACATCATCCCCCTGTTTCTTTCCCCCGGCGAGGGAGTCACCGATTTTCCTTTGGTCAAACCTTTTCGGCGTTACCCCAGCACCGGACCCACTGGGGGACAGGGTTGAGACTTTGGGCCGGAGCCACGCGGGAGAGAGTCTCAATTTTCCTCTGTCTTGTCTGTCCCCAGCTGCGCTACTTAGTTGTGCATCATTCAATTTTCCCTAGATAATTTTCACCAATCTTCTAATCGTCTCCTTGTCACTGTGGTCCTTTTATCTTTCGTCCTTCCGTCGTCGCCAGCGAAACCCAGGGCCCCGGCCAAATCCCTTACCCTTTCAGAGAGGGCAGGGCGAAGCACCATGCACTTCAAAACATAGTGCTCTAGTATCTCGCTATCATTATGGCAGGCGGCACATAATGTGTCTGTCTCCTGAAATTTAGCCCTATACGTCCTCAAAACTCTCGTACTCGCCTCGAACAGTAAAGCACTTCGCAGTGAATTGTCAAACACTTTTTCCTTTCTGATGTTCTGCTTTCGTGGCCTGTACATTGTTAAAGCTAATTCCTCCTGCATTCTCTCCTCGCAGGTTTTCCTCTCTGCCTCTTCCACCCCCCTCTTCACTAAAGTAGTCTGCTCAGCCCCATCACCAGTGTGTAGGTATTTAAATGTAAGCTTTGGGGTTCGGTTTGTTCATTTTGTGTTTAAACTTTTCATGCATAAATACTTGAATACCTTCCGTGCCCACAGTGTGTCACCCATTTCGGTCAACCTTTGTTCAAATTTGAACTTATTAGTTGACTCCCTGCTATCAAAAGACGACCAGGCCATGTTCCCGCGTACTCCCTCATTTGGCATCTTCACATGTGCTCCTAGTGCCAATCTGCCTACGCTTCTTTGTCGAATTTCTAATCGTGTTTGAACCTCTGATTTCATGCATAGTACCCCATTGCTAAAAGACAGTCCTGGTACCATCACTCCTTTCCATATACCTCTGACCCCCTCATATCTATTATAGTTTCAGGGTGCCTTGAGCTTATTAATAGATAAACCTCTTTTCCCTTTTCTAAATATACTCTCCTCATTTTCCTCTAGATATTTCCTTCCCTCATTTAGCCAGACTCCCAGATATTTGTATTTTCCTACATGGCCTATTACAATGTCTTGTATCCTCAGGGGTTCCCTCATCTCGTCGTTAAACACCATTACCCCAGACTTGTCGCTACAAAAACTCACACCCAAGGTGTCTTCTACCTCTCCACATATTCCCGCTGGTTCCTGTAATGTATTCTGGTTATCTGCCATGAGTACTATGTCATCCGCATACATCAGTCCTGGTATTTCCTGTACATACATTCCTCCCTCCTTCCATATAACTCAAGAAATGGCGATCATCAATGTTGCTTGACTGGCTTCTGAAAAGGGTCTATTGTAAGACCCTTTTCGCCTTTCTCTCTCCGTTTTGTTGGGCAAGAGTGCCGCAACGATTACCATCGCTGAGGGAGCATATTCCTACGCATTTTCTGCCGCCTGGAGGCCTTTTTTGTATTGCTGTTTTTTCCGCCTGGAATTGAGTTTTCCCCAGTGTCTCGTGTAGTAATGTTTGTGAAGTGTTTTGCAGTTCATTTCCCTCGTTGCTCCTAAAGTAACCGTTCGGGCTCTGCGCCGAGCATGTACAATTACTCTGGTTGCTCTAACTCACGAGCGACACCTGTCGAGATGCGCGTGCACCCGCCACGGCGCACATCACCGGGCAAGTCTACAAAGGGTCCCCCCCCAGAAACTTTTACAGTTTTTTTATTGCAAAAATAAAATACGCTCTGCCGAAAGCTCACTCTCCGCCTGAATGTTGCCCATATAGCGGTCTGAACTAGATGCCAAAGTTTCAAGACTAACCGTTATCTACGTTTATTTAAGCGCAAAAAAAAAAAGAAATGAAGAACAAAGACGATACAAGACGCCAACTACAAGGGGGGGGGGGGGGGGGGGCTCGTTCTTCACTTTGTCCTTATTTCGTGGCCTGTAAGTGTACGTAATGAACCAACTAGCCCAAGTGATTATTTCGTTAACTGTTATCGCATTCAGAACTTGTAAGTGAGATTCCGAAATTTTCGATAGTTAAAACGGTGCCCATTTTCGCCCGTTTTCGGTAACTGGCGGATAGGGCTCCGTGTATTATAAGAAGTTCATCGGCACCCATTTTCCTATTAAAAACTAAAGAAAGTTGCTCATAACATTTTGATAAGATAACAACTGGGGCTGAAAATTTGGCACCTGGTTCGAACCTCTAGCGCTACATTCGGGCGGAGAGTGAGCGTTCGGTGATGCATAATTTATTTTTGCAGTGAACAAAACCGTGTAAAGTTTATGGGGGGCACCCTGGGGGGTACTCGGTTTCCCGAGGAGCTCTGGGTGAAAAAAAGGGGGGGGGGGGGGGGGCAGGGAGGCGTGGGAGAGCCTGTGCCCTTCCCTGGAGATTTCTGGCGGCCGGAATGGGGGCGGCTGGCGCCCCCTTTCCCCCTTTCTCCCCCTCCCACCCCCCCGGTAGTCGGCGCCTATGTAGTCCACATCGCGTAAGATTTCAATTTTTTAAACATGTTTAAAGCGAAACACGCAAGAGGTATGCTTGCAGAGGCACCAAATTAACTATTTAACGGGATGCCGGTTCGGTATTCGAGAGAAAATCGGACCCTTCGAATGCTCTTGTGAAATGTACACGTACGCCCCATCCGACTCGCTGAAAAAAGTAAAAATTACAAAAAAAGTGAAAGCCGTTTACAACTCCCTGTAACGCCGAATTAGAGCGCAGCTCTTGAGGAGGAGGAGGGAAGGGTACTGAGGGAGGGGGGGGGGGTGATGTGACCTCGAGGGGGGGGGGGGGGGTCACGTGACCTCGAGGTCCTCCCGAGGTTTTCCCGAATGAACCCGAGGTTCTCCCGAAGGAACCCGAGGTCCTCCCAAAGGAACCCGAGGTCCTTTGGGAGGACCTCGGGTTCCTTCGGGAAAATTTACCCATAATGCACTGTGCGGTTACGCCGACGCCGACACCGCTCAATCCGCAAACGGGCGCCTAAGAGCTGCGCTCTAATATAGAAGTGAGTAGCCGGACCCTGTGACTGTAAGTCATATATATATATATATATATATATATATATATATATATATAGCGTGGGATAGAATGATGCGTGATTTCCGTAAGCAGACGAACGATTAAAATTTCATCAGATAATATGACGTGGAAAACATTCAAAATATTTTCTTAATTCTGCTCAGGGAAAAATGTGACAGATAAGTGGTAAGACCGTGATGGCGCAGGTGAGCTGGTGTGGATTTACCCTTTCTAGAACCACCTGAGACTCGGTGGAGAACTTGGAAGAACAAAGAGTGAAAGGGACAGGAACACAGAGACAAAAGGCGTCGAGACGACGCCTTCTGCCTTTCAGTTCATGTCCCTTCCACTTTTGGTTCTTCTAAGTTCTCCACCCAGACTCGGGTGGTTCAAGTAAACGGCAGATAAATGCTTTTAATCTGTCACGTCTAGGTATGCCACGTCTTGCGTCTGACATGTTTTACAAACCATGTCTAGAACAATAATTGCCGTACTAGTCTGCGGCATCGTGCTTTGTAAGACCGAATGATTTGTTCAAACTGGGGTTAATTTAATAGACAACAAACTTCAGAATATATCTCGGGACTTATTTATTGTGCATCTCGGAGTGTATCTCACAGCTGTCAATCTCATGTTTCAGCCTATATCATGCGGAGTCCACTAATTACAAAGAAGAAGAAAATATGATGACAAAAACAACCCTACGACCTCCTCATATAAGTGAATAGATCCGCACGAATCACTTTATTGAAACAGTGGTGTGTTATCTGTGTGGCCTTTTCACCCTCCGCTGCATGGGAGCTTCCATCTTGGAATCACATGACGCGGCCGCAGTAAGGTTCTTATATTTGCGACCTAACTGCATCCCGTTATTATGTGCGTGCAGAGCCTTTCAAGTTAATATTCCGACATGTTTTGACTATTTTTACCGTCAACAGGCCGGACACGAATCAGTACTGACGCAGATCGAGTAGGGGGGTGACTTTAGGATTGCACAAGGGTTCAAAGGCTTGTGGCAACTTAAGTCTGCTCAGAAATAATCATTGTATGTGCTTCCCAAAAAATATCGTGCTTTGCCTTGATAAGAAATCAAAAACAATCGATTTTTCATTATATATACGATATATAAGCTGAGCAACGAATGTTCACCTGTTTTTGTCTGATGCTCGAATAATGGTTACCTCAACAACAGGTGATCTTTTTGTTTATCATACTACACCTAAACGCGTAAGATGCTCGTCGTTTTTGCGACTGAAACATTAGCCGGACTGGTTCATTGATAATTTTAAAGAGAGTACACCCGCTACTTGGTAACGCGTCTACAATCATTCAGATGCTTTAAATATATTGTTTTTACGGATATCAATATTTAAATAAAGTGCTTAATTTAAAAACGAAAGTTGGTACTTCCCGAGTGAAAAGAATGTCACAGATAAATTGAGAACACCTGGGGCCTGATGGAACAAAGCGCTTCAGTTCGAATAAATAAAGAATCGTCTACACAGGTCCACATGAAGTAGTGCCTGGCATTCACTGGAGGTGACTTCTCTTGCGCCATTTAATTTCGTTTGGCAATTTTCATAAGATATAAATGCCAGACTTCACTTGACGGGCGTGTCACTTATATCCTGAGCACGCCGTAAGTAAGGGTACGTATAACAAATAATTAAATATTTTTATTTTGCGATAATCGCGAGATGCGGACTCCACGAGGGCCGACAGGAGGGCTGATTTCCTCCTGGGACTATGATGGACCATCGAAATATTTCTGGAGTACTTCCTTTTTTTTTTTTTTTTAAAGAAAACAAGCCGATACAGTATCACTTCTTCTTCAGGTTATCTGCGTCTTGCAGATAATCTGCTAAATTATCAAAAAGTTGGTACCCGCGAAAATTTAAACATTGAGCAGTAAACTTGAGAGTTGCCTGTTTTGCGGGTTGTTTTCCAGGTTGTTGCTTTGCTCTTTTACTATAGACGAAATTAACGACGAACGTGAACACATCCATGATAAGCTGTTTGTGAAAAAAAGTTATCAGTTTTAACTCGAAACCACTACGTAGTTCTCAGAGGAATTCAGCACCACTGTTTCGTTGATTGTGTGCTACAACTAACATAATTTTATCACGAAATGAAGCTAAAAGGACGTAACACACCAACACAGTAACGAGGGCGCTGAAACCGAAACCAACCAAATCGAAGCCACTCAATGGCAGCAGGTACGTCAGCGCCTATTCGTAGGCCAGGTAACTACTAAGATAAAAAAGGCCTATACTATTCAATGATCAGTACACAAAGCCCACACATTTAAGTCATTTGTTTCGGTCACGTGATTCGTGCCTGACTTGTACTCACAGTCGCTGCATAGATGGCGTCTTCGTAGCACTTGATCAACTTTTTAGTCTGCAGATTTAGAAACGATGGCTATTGTAAACTTTGGAAGCGGATCTAGTGGAGGCAAAACGATCTCTTTATATCATAAAGTGCGACGCCTCTAGTAAGCGATGACAATTAACACGCGCAATACGCGGCTAAAGAAACTATATTGTATTTGACTGGATCAGCGTCCCACTTCTGTCTATTTTATTTTCCACTAAAGCGTATAACATTTTTATGCATCTTAGCCTTAGCAGAGAACAACACTGGTACTTCTCTTATTACCTGAGCATTAAACCTCCAACAACATCTGCTTTTTGTTCTTTAAAGGTCTATAGTGTTGTTGACGAAAGTGAAGAGTAGAGAAGCACTATGGACCTTTAAAAAACAAAAGGCAGGTGTTGCTGGAGGTAGAATGCTTAGGTAATAAGAGAAGTACCAGATGTTGTTCTCTACTAAGGCTAAGTTGCTGAGTGTTTAAGTCGCGGGCAGCGTTAGAGATGTTCATTTATCAGTACCATTAAGGCAGGAGCAAATAGAAAACAGCCTTTCCACTCTCGTGAAGAAGGAAGACCAGCGGAGCTGTACTCGATACACTGTGTGCTTCCTCTTCGTTGTCTCTTTTTCGCGCTGTTTCCTAAGATGAATTCGCACCCAACGCGCCGCCCAACTATCCATTCTTCTATTATAGCTGGAAAGGTTGGCGCCATCTACGAGCGACGGCGGAAACCATACTGGTTGTGTGCTTGCCGCCGTCGCTTCTAGATGGCGGTAGCTGTCCAGGTAGGTTTGTGTCGTCGCGGAACTGGACCCGGACGAGCACCGCACTCTCATCAGAAACGAATGTCGCATTCGGCTCGAGGAACTTCTGCCCGAGGACCCGGACCCTCTTCCGTCGGGGTTGGGTCGTCGAGCAAGAGTCCTCCTTCTGCGCATCAGAACGGACACAACGGTCGATCCAGCACGAATAGCAACATGGAGCCAAAACAAGTCCTCGGGCTTGTGCCAGCGCGGCAAACTCGGAGCCCGGGCTACCTTCGCCCACCTTGCCTGGTCCTGCCCGGACCTGGCAGCAATACGATCCCGCCACCGGCCACTCGAAATCATCCAGCTCGAAAGCTGGACGCACCCTCCAGGAACAGAGGGTGCACGCAAGCGTGTGCTGCGGACCCTCCTCGACTTCGTGTTCGAGGCGGGACTGCAAGCGCATATCTGACTTCCCTCACGGCCTAGCAGCCAGGCGTCCGGCCACCGCTGCATTCTCTCCTTTCTCTTTCTTTTTTTTCGGCCAAATAATAAACGTTTTACTGACTGACTGACTGACTGTCGACATACACGGACACGATCCTGGGGAACCTAGCCCTTAACAGCTCCGCTGTAAAAACACATTTGAATGGAAGTGAACTACTGATCTGTATTTAATGGTGAATTCCGCTCGCAGATCTCGAGCGCTCCAAAAGCGCTCCATTTGGAGCGCGCATATTCCGCTCGCAGATCTGGCTCAAGTTGGCCATCTTCCGCTCGTAGATCTCTGGCAGCGTCCGCTCCACGGAGCGCCCCAAACTCCGCCGAACTTGCTCTGCGAGGTTTCACAGATCTCTCCGGAAGTTGACAGAGCGGCCCACGTGATTTCCGTCTAAATCGGCGGTGCGCATGCGCGGCGAGGTTGGAGAGATCGGCGGGCCGGTCGGGTCGTGGAGTTGAATCTGTTCGGGTGCGTCGGTTGTTTACTCTGGATTGTGACGGCTCGAACGCTTCTACTTCGCGTAGATCAGGGATAAAAAGCCGGGAATGTGGAGCGTGGCAAATCGTAAGCGCTGACTCTGTGATCGCGAGAGGAAGAACGAGAAAAGGAACGACAAAAAAGCCGGAGGCAGACGCAAGGTTAGGCCTATTCATTCTGCAGCCAGTGATTGTTTACCTTTTTGCACTGCATTCCGTCGGCGTTTTCCCGTGAAATAAAGCAAGAAGTGGTCAGGCAACGACCGCGCAAGTGATGGTTTGTTACCTCTGTGTTTATTAAAGTCGTACTACAAATCTGAACTCCACCGCTGGCAGTCGGTGTCCGTGCCCCGCCGCTTCGAGGTGGCCGAAAGGTATGTGACGGTGCCGAACGCGGACGTCTTCGTTATTTGTGACATGGGCGCCGTGGTACGTATAATTTCGCCCGGTCTGTGTCGCGTGTTACTTCTGCAGCTAAGCAGTGACAGTCGTCACTGGTCGTTGGAAAGATTAGCCGGCTGAGGCGTTGGTGGGACTGGTCAAGTTCGAGCAGCGGCCATTTTGTACGGCGGAGGGAGAAGGGGTGGGAAGGGGTGTGGGGGAGGTCGCTCCAAAAATGCAAGTTTATCTTCCCCTCGTCGATTCGGAGCGGGTCCCACGGAGCGGAATTTTGCCTCCCTCGCGGATTTTGGAAAGCGCTCCAGATCTACGAGTGGAATTCACCATAAGTTCATCTGGGGTTCTTAAACATAAGCGATCGAGATGTATGCTTCAAAGCAGCTCAGGCGGCCGCAGCATAATTTAAGCGGTTAATTTCAGAGTGTAATTAGTTTCAGCCAATTCTTCAAAACAGTGTTTTAAATAGTTCTTCGCCTTGTATCTGAATGATGATGCTCTTATTTTGCAGTTGTTGTTGATAGTGCCTCTTATATTTAATTTGTGATGATATATAATATTTTTAAGTTCCTGCGATGTTTTTATGAATACTTCTTCACTCGTTTTTATATCAGTTGTGTTTGATAAATTATATAAAGGGTGTTTTCTTTTAAGATTTGCAGATTTCTTTAAAAAAAAAGCTGTGAAAGTTACACTTACGCTGTTTGATGTAGGTGAGTTACACGACCAGGGGGACATTATGTGGGTGGCTAATCTTTGCGATAAGTCGGATAATAAAATAAAATGTGTTAACTTCACAAGTATTGAAAAGAGACATGTGGTTCCTAGTAGAAACTTACCGAGCGTCATCGAAAACCACTAAATCAACTCTTTTTAGAACGACTTGAAGCTCGTGGGAAACTCGGGGGCGCACCAAAGTTACCGCTCGTGAAGCAGGCGCAAAACTGGCAGTGGCAAAACGCGGATGATTGGGTTATCATCGCGTTCGCGGGGGTCACGTGACGTCACCGGGGGCACGTGACGTCACTGGGGTCACGTGACGTCACCGGGGTCACGTGACCTTACGGAGGTCACGGGACTTCACTTCCCTCGTAGAATAAAGCACATATGGAGCAGGTGTGTTGCGCATCTCGGCCAATGGGGGGCAGGACATGAGGGCGCAAGATGCGCTCCGAAAAGAAATCGAAACCTAGAAATTAGTGTTTTTTACAAAACGCCGTAAAGTGCTGCCTCTGGCTTATATCTTTCTGAACAGAATTGATTTAGGGGTTTTCGATTCGATGAAGCTTAGAAAGTTTCTCATTGGAATCATGTTTGTTTTCACTAATTAGAAAACTTAATTATTAAACTTTAGGTAATTAACTTGCTAACTAGTATGTTTTTGCAATCTTTGACGCCTGCCAAGGCTGGTAGCTTGTTCCCGCAAAAAAACAAAAAAACAAAGAAGTTTATTTTTTTATCTCGAACAGCATATTTTAGGGTTCTTTGACATATTTTGCAGAAACTCCCTCTATATTCCAGTGGTGTTTTACTAATGTTTTGTAAAATTATAACCCCCTGCTAACATACCTCACGGGGATGCAGGCCTTTTCTAAATAAAAATTACCCCTTATACCGTGTAAGCTTAATGATGCCAATAAATAACCACTCGAGATAAAAAAAAAAAAAACAGTAAGGCAGGTTTTTATAACAGACTTTGTATGCGCTTCGGATCTTCACGCTGTAGTTTGACAAATGACTGAATTGCTCACCCGTGACCTTGTCTTGCAGAGGTCTTTGAGCGGCAGCGGCACCTTCTCTTGAATGCATGAGTCGGCGTACGCGTTGTGGTCCGGATATCCTGGAATCTGGTTGAAAGGAACGCGGTTTTATATATAAGTAAAGGAGAGATATGTGCGTTTAAACCGAGTAAAATGTACCGTTCTTTAACCGACTGAATTCATTACTGAACATTATTTGAAATCCCGTTCAAGCTCCCGATACTTTGTAAACAACTTGCCTAAATAAGAAGTTTTGGAACTTGAGGTTCGATTCCTGTTCATTTATTCGTTCGATTATATCGACTTTGAATTTAAGAACTGCATTCTACAAAAGTTTCTTTTTATCTATGAATTTAGATAGAACTTTTCCCTCCGCCACGTCGAGAATTCTTTTAACATTCTACACTCCGCAACAGTTAGGTTTATTTATTTTTTCATCAGCACGACATTGTACTAGGTTCTTTTCCTAGCTATTTTTGTGGGGTGAAACGGCCAATACCCGATCACTCGATCCTGTTCGCTAGTTAGACCCTTGTACGACAAGCTAATTAATCGGTCCTATGAGGACATTCTCGTTTAAACATTGTTTCGAACATTTGCGTTGGAATTCGACCAACCGCGTTACAACCGCCTATGTCTGCTTTCGACAAAATGACGAAATTACGTCATCTCTCGGGTAGCTCTGGCCCACTTTCGTTCGGCATATATATGTTCTTTCACCGTAGGCTCGCAATAATTCTGGCAATGTTAAAAGCGGCAATTTCTTATAAATGATGGGTACATTTGATGTCGCAAACACTGCAAAACCGTCACTCAAATTTAGGATCAGAAGCGTTCAAGCGCTATTTGCATACTGTGGTGTCAAGCACGTGCAACGCGTCACGGCAAAGGGTTGGGAGTCATCGCAGTCGGTCGCATTCAACTGCTACCCAAGCAGCACAGAGTTGCCAAGCATTGGCCAATGGCTGGCAATGATCCTTTGGCCACTTGCAAGAGACTTGCGAGAGATTGGCCGATGACTGGCCTTTTTCTTGGCCATTGGCCGCTGGCCACTGGCCATCAGCCATCGGCCAAGCATTGACCAATGAATGGCCAACTCTTTGGCCACTGGCCACAAGACTATACCCAGCCACTGGCCATTGCTTGGCCATAATCCGTGCTGCTTGGGTAAGGTCTGATAATGTTTGGACGTCTTGAGGTATTTGAACATTTAATGAAACTCATCCATATATAAGCGCAAAGTCGCGTTCACACGTGTAACGGGAGCGTGCTCTACCAGCCAACGAACCTTGTGTTTGGCAATCCAGTGCCAGCTGAGATCTACGCAAGGCGCCATAATACAAGGCTAGGTCTAGTTGAACTCTTGGAACCCAGTTGTGCTAACCTTCTTCACGCGCTGATACATGGTGTCAAAAGTAGGATCCGGCGACTACGCATCCTTCGCTGACTTCACGACCAGGCCATGGAAGGACTTCGATCTCCGGACGGACTCTTGCTGGCAGGCAACCTCGCCCAGAATTCGCATAAGTTGCAGCAGCAATTAGAATTGTTTCTCGAAGCCACACAGCTATTAAAACCGTGCTCCGAGAAGCAAAATACCGCAATTCTTTTACACGTCACGGGTTCAGAGGGGTTGGAAGTTTTAATGCGGAAGCATTAACTGTCCCATGAAGCGAGCCGACCTCATCAGCTTTGAAGCTGCGCCAAAAGGTACCTTAAATCTTTCTCCAAGTGAAGCCAGCTCCCAGCTATGAAACCAGGCGAAAAGCCTAGCCAAACGGCACCTAGTTTCCCAGTGCAGTAAACTCTTTCCACTTTAGCACACGAAAGACTGGCGGGGAGAGAAGGATTCTCCCCTTTCCCCTCTAGCCTTCCGTGTACCACGAACCGGACTGGACCGGTGCGATACGGGCCCAGACGAACTGCCCTTTAGGTAAGGCGGCAGAAATAGCAGTCAAGCAGGGGCAAACCTGGGACAGTTCAGAACAGACCATGGAAGTCGTGTCAAAGCAACGTCAGTATCGCCAAGCAGGAAAATGTGGGTGGTGTAACACGAAGCACGACCCGAAGAAGTGTCCCGCATACGGAAAAGAGTGCTGCAAATGCAAAGGAAAAAATCACTGTTGATAGCGTGTACGACGCGCCCGGGGATTATGACCTAGAGGCCTTGGAAGTGCATAACTTGGCAAGGGCGAAGGTTGGGTACAAGCGCATTTTGCTGGGAAGCCACTTGCGCTTGCTATATCGACGAGGCTGTTCCAGTGACCAGAATAACCTCTGGATTACGGGACTACAACGGCAACGTGATAAGCCACTACGGAACTGCCGTCGTCAATGTAAAGTTACGAGGCAAGGGAGCACGAGCGCAGTTTTTCGTCGTGCAAGACCACCATCGACTGCTCCTGGGGCTGCCGGCGTGTGAATACTTCGGACTCGTGAGCCACGTTAACGGTGTGTCGGCCGGTGTGCCAAAGGACATAGCTGCGACCTTCCCAGAACTCTTCCACGGACTTGGGTGTATCAACAAAAAGCACAAGATGGGGCTGAAGCCCGGATCCGAGCCAGTCATCCAACCAGCACGCAGGGTGCCCCACCTTCTGAATGAGCCGCTGAGGAACGAGCTTGAGCGCATGGAAAGAGCTGGAATCCTCACAAAGGTGGACGAGTCACCAGACCGGGTACTCACTTGTTAATGTACGCAAAAAAGATGGAAATTTTCGAGTGTGTATGAACCCTAGGAACGTCAATGAGAGGCGGAAAAGGGAACATTTCCAAAGGCCTAAAAGAGAAGACATCGAGGCAGAGTTGGCAAACGCGAGTGTCTTTTCGAGACTCGATGCCACCGCGGGCTTCAATCAAATACCGCTGGAAGTCTGAACATCGCGAGTCTGCCCCTTCAGCACGCCTCTCGGTCGCTACCATTTTTTGCGGTTACCATTCGGCATAGCATCAGCGCCGGAAGCGTTTCAGAGAACGATGGCTCAGATATTCGACGGTCTTCCAGGCGTACGTGTGTACATAGATGACGTGTTAATTCGGGGAACCAGCGAAGTGGAACATGAGGAGCGGCTGCGCAATGCTCTCGAAGCTGCACGCCGACAGGAAACCGCTAACGATGCTGTGTTGGCCACTGTGTTCAAGTCGGTTCAAAACAACTGGGCGGTGGAAGGAGTCTTTAAGGTATATTCTTTTGAATTGTCGGTGATTGACGGCATGCTCTCCAAAAGTGGTAAGGTAGTAATACCGAAGTGTCTCCGCCTAGAGATGCTGAAGAGGCTTCATGAAGGTCACTTGGGCAGCAACAAGTGTAAAGCCAAAGCGCGGTTTTCGATGTTTTGGACGGGCCTGACATCCGAGATTTAGGACACGACTAGAAAGTGTACCACATGTAAGCAGTTTGCGTATCAGCAGCCAGCAGAGTCCCTATTTATGCGGCAAACACCATCTCAGCCATGGTCCCGAATTAGTGCCAATTTGCGCGAGTATGCTGGGAAAATGTACCTCATTGCGTTTGACGCGTACTCAAATTATCCCGAAGTGAAGCCTCTAGACAACGCCACCACAGCTGCGGTAGTCCACAAGCTTGCGGGAATTTTCGCGAGACATGGGATTCCGCTAGAGTTATGCAGCGACAATGGCTGTGACAAGTTAGTGGCGCCCCCCTCCAGTCCGCCCGTCTGCGGCCGCCAGGCTCGGCGGGCAACATTGTTCACCGCGCTAATAAACACCGTTGAGCACACGTGCTCCGGCCAGACATCGTCCACCCTCACAACCAGGCTGCGTGTCGTCTCTCCTCGGCGGGTGCTTCGGCCCCCTTCGTCCACGTTCGAGAAAGATCGTGACACTGGCGACGAGGATGGGATCGCTGGGTGAGCTGCTCGCCACGCTGCGCTCGCACTTCAGCCCGGCGCCGTCCACGCTGATGGAGCGGTTCCGCTTCAACAACCGGAGCCGCCAGGACGGGGAGACCCTCGGGCAGTTCGTCGCTGCGCTACGAGGGTTAGCGAGCACCTGCGCCTTCGGCGACCAGTTGGACTCGCTACTCCGGGACCGGTTCGTCTGCGGCATCAACAACCCTGCCATGCAGACGCGACTCCTGGAGCTCCCCGACCCCTCGCTGGACGACGCGGTGAAGGCAGCGCTGGCGATGGAAGCAGCAGCGAAGGACACCAGCGAGATTGCGCGTGCGGCCGGCTCACCGTCGACGGAAGCGGCGGTGCGCAAGATGGCGACAAGGAGCGGTGCCTGCAGCCGCTGCGGTGCTGCCCACTTCCCCTCACAGTGCCAGTTCGTCCACGCACAATGTTTCATGTGCGGGAGAACTGGGCACCTCGCACGTGTCTGCCGAGGGGGGAGGACGAGCGGCGGCCAGCTGCAGCAGCAGCAGCAGCAGCCTGGTTCAAGCCCGGGTTCCAGCCAAGCCCGCGGCCAGGGTGGTCGTCGCAAAAGAACGCGGCGGGGACGAGCGGCACAAGGTCTGGGTACCTCTTCAGCCAGGGTCCACGTCGTGGCCGAGGACCCGCAGATTTTCGACGTGTGGCAGACGAGTAAGCCTCCATCGTCTGTGCCACCTTACTTGGTGTCTGTCAAAATCTGCGGCCACCCCATCACCATGCATGAGCTGGACACGGGGGCCAGCGTGTCGGTCATGCCCGGGAAGCTGTTCAAGCGGACCTTCCCCGGCGTGTCCATCGAGGCGTCTGACGTCATGCTGCGCAGCTACTCCGGGCAGCTTTCCCAGGTCCAGGGTCGAGCCCAAGTCAGCGTTCGCTTTGGCGACAGGGAGGCAATCCTTCCCCTTTACTTAACCAAGGGGTCGTCGCCGACGCTGCTGGGCCGGAACTGGATTCACTCGCTGGGTGTTCGGCTGCCGGAGTACCAAGAAGCTTCGCTGCACATGGTGCAAGACGTCCCGAGCCTCCTGACCGACTTCCAGTCCCTGTTCCAGCCAGGGGTGGGCACCTTCGCCGGCACGACGGTCGGCATCCACGTACCCGAGGGAGCCCGGCCTCGGTTCTTCAAGCCGCGTCCGCTGCCGTTCGCCCTGAAGGACGGGGTCACCCAGGAGCTGCAACGGCTGCTGCGAGAGGGAATCCTGGTGCTCGTCAAGTCTTCCGAGTGGGCTGCACCAATTGTCCCAGTCCTCAAGCGAGACGGCCGCGTCAGGATCTGCGGGGACTTTAAGGTCACCATCAACCCCGTCGCTACCGTCGAAAAGTACCCGCTGCCTCGGGTAGAAGATCTCTGGTCAGCTCTGTCCGGGGGACAGAAGTTCACCAAGCTCGACCTCCGAGATGCCTACCAGCAGCTGGTGCTCCAGGATGCCGCCCGGAAGTATGTCACCATTTCGACTACCATGGGACTCTTCTAGTACACGCGCCTTCCGTTCGGCGTGGCCTCAGCCCCAGCCATCTTCCAGAGGGAGATGGGCAACCTCTTCAGGGGCATGAGGCACGTGGCGGTGTACTTGGACGACATCCTGGTTACCGGTACCGACGACGGGGACCACCTGCAGAACCTGCGCAAAGTCCTGACAAGACTACAGGACGCCGGTCTCAAGCTGAGGCTGGACAAGTGCGTGTTCCTGACCCCCAGCGTGGAGTACCTGGGACACATCATCTCCCAGGCTGGCCTGGCCCCGGCACCCCGCAAGATTGAGGCCGTGATCAAGGCGCCGAAGCCCAAGAGCAAGAAGGAGCTTCAGAGCTACCTCGGCCTCATCAACTTCTACAGGAGGTTCCTGCCCAACCTTTCGACGCATCTGGAGCCGCTGCATCGACTGCTTCGTGACGGTCAGCAGTGGGCCTGGAAGAAGGAGCAGGACTTGGCCTTCCAGCGCAGCAAGGAGCTGGTCATTAAGGCTCCAGTGCTGGTGCACTTCGACCCGGCCAAGCCTGTAGTCCTCACCGTGGATGCGTCGCCGTACGGGGTAGGAGCCGTCCTGTCGCACCGGGGTCAGGATGATCAGAAACACCCTGTGGCGTTTGCTTCTCGTCGGCTTCATGCGGCGGAGCAACGCTACAGCCAGCTCGACAAGGAAGGCTTGGCCCTCATCTTCGGGGTCCAGCGCTTCCATCAGTACCTGTGGGGCCGGCAGTTCGAGGCAGTCACGGACCACAAGCCGCTGCTGGGGCTGCTGGGACCTGACAAGGCGGTCCCAGTGCAAGCCTCGCCTCGTGTGGTACGCTGGGCCTTGACGCTGGCAGCCTACAGGTACAAGCTGGTCTACCGCCCTGGAAAGGACCTGGGACCTGCCGACGCCCTGAGCCGCCTGCCCCTGCCGGAGGTGCCTGCTGCCGTTCCAGAGCCAGCTGACGTTTTCCTGCTAGAGCGGGCCTACCCGGGGGTGCTCACCAGGACTGCGGTGGCGCAGGCGACCAGCCGGGACCCGGTCCTATCCCAGGTGGTCAAGGCGGTTGCCCGAGGGGAGCAGCTGCGTCACCAGGCCTACAGCCACAAGACCGCCGAGCTGAGCTTGGAGCAAGGCTGCCTCCTGTGGGGTTCCAGGGTGGTGATTCCACAAAGTCTGCGGGCCAAGGTGCTGCAGCTGCTGCACGCGGGGCATCCTGGCATTGAAAAGACCAAAATGGTGGCACGGTCGCACGTTTGGTGGCCTGGCTTGGACCAGGACATCGTGCACCAGGTGCAAGGCTGCCAGGTCTGCCAGGAGAACCAGCGAGCCTCGCGCCACGTGGAAATCACCCCCTGGCCGTTCCCACAGAGGCCGTGGTCCCGCTTGCATGTGGACTATGTGGGACCCTTCAAGGGCCACTACTTCCTGGTGGTAGTGGACGCCTTCTCCAAGTGGGTGGAGGCACTGCCAGTCACCAGTCCCTCGGCAAGCGCGACCATTGCGGCGCTGCGGCAGGTCTTCGCGGCGCAGGGATTGCCGGACACCATTGTGTCCGACAATGGTCCCGCTTTCGCTAGCGCCGAGTACCTCGACTGGCTGAAGAGGAATGGGATCCGCCGGATGCTGGTTCCGCCGTACCACCCCGCTTCCAATGGTGCAGCAGAGCGGGTGGTACAGACACTCAAAAACAAGCTCAAGAGGAGCCAGCCCGGGGATTTCTGGACGCAGGTGGCCCGGGTACTGTTTCAGTACCGGACCACACCCCATGAGGTCACTGGCCGTGCCCCCTGCGAGCTTCTGCTGGGCCGGATGGTCAAGACCCCCCTGGACGTCTTGCATCCAGACCTCCGGTCCACGGCGCTCCTGAAGCAGCTGAAACAGAAGCTGGCTGCTGACCGAGGATGCCGTCCCGGGCCTTTGCCGGAGCCGGGAGCGTCGGTGTACGCCAGGAACTTCCGTCCTGGCCCACCCTGGTCTGCCGGACATGTGGTTTCACCAGCGAGCGCCTCATCGCTGCTCGTCCGCATGCCCGACGGGACCACCTGGCACCGGCACGCCGACCATGTCAGGCCTCGCCTCGGGACCTGGCTTCCACCCACGGCCGTCGCTTCAGAGAACCAGCCTGCAGGGGGCCCAACAACAGCACCAGTCGCGGCCAGCGGAGCACCACCCACCCGGAGGCGACAAGCGTCGCCACTCCTGTGGCACCAGTGCCACTTCCAAATCCGGTCCCTGCAGCTCCACCGGGTGGAGTGCGACCGGTTCAGGCAGCGCCCAGCGTTGCCACACCTGGCCCGTCGACACCTGTACCCAGGCGGAGTGCACGGCAGCGGAGGCCACCTGACCGCTACTCGCCGGGGTGACCTTCATCGTCGACAGGCCAGGACTTTGCACGACCAGACGCCGAGATGGTGTCGGCCGTGCGCATTGTGTTTAGTTTTGTTTAATAACAAACTGGGGGGGAGGAGTGTGACAAGTTAGTGGCGCCCCCCTCCAGTCCGCCCGTCTGCGGCCGCCAGGCTCGGCGGGCAACATTGTTCACCGCGCTAATAAACACCGTTGAGCACACGTGCTCCGGCCAGACAACGTCCACCCTCACAACCAGGCTGCGTGTCGTCTCTCCTCGGCGGGTACTTCGGCCCCCTTCGTCCACGTTCGAGAAAGATCGTGACAATGGCCACCAGTTCTCCTCAAAAGAGTTCCGGGATTTTGCTTGGCGGTACGATTTTCGGCGTGCCACATCCAGTCCGTATTTTCTACAATCAAATGGTCTCGCGGAGAAGGGAATACAGATAATCAAGAGAATTACAAGAAAACCATGTCACTCAAACGGAGATTTCTACCTAGGTCTCCTCAACTAATAGATCGCCACCCTGGGAGGATGGAAGATCGCCCAGTGAGCTGCTAATGGGACGACACATCAGGTCGCTGGTGCCATACTTCACAGTGGAGCCCTCAGACCACGTGAAGGAGCGTCGGCCGCTCCGATCATCGAGGCACCTACCACCACTCCAGTCAGGGGACGTCGCCCTCATAGGGGATAGCAAGAAATGGCCAACCAAGGCGAAGGTTCAAAAGAAGTTGGCACCAAGGTCCTACAGGGTTGTAACAGAGGACGGGAGAGAGCTGCGTCGCAACCGACAACACCTCATCGCAACGCCCGAGGTCTTCGTCCCTGACCCACATCCTGACGACAACGACGCTCTCATGGTGAACTCGCCCCAGCCATCTAGGAACCTTCCGGACACATCTTGTCCCCAAAACACACCCCCAGCAACTAGTGCAGCCCCGTTCGCTCCACATGTCATCGGCGTCTCGGTACCACCAACGCGACGTCTTCCTCAGCGGTTTCTCTACGATGCCGATTTCAATAAACTCTACTAATGTGTGCTGTTTGTTAATTCATTCAACCTTCCTATGTGATAATACGTGGTGTTTGTTACTTCGACCTTGCTCATGTGCGTTAAAAAAGAATAAAAATAAAAGGAAGTTGTAACAGGAGCTTGCTGTACCAGGCAACCAACCTTGAGTCTGGCTATTCAGTGCAGCTGAGATCTATACAAGGCGTCATAATCAAAGACTAGGCCTAGTTGACCTCTCAGAACCCAGCTGCGCGAACAAGGCATTGAATTTCGATTAAGAATCCCAGTAAATTGTTCATATTTACAACAACTTACCAATTCCACAGCAAATTTCTGCTGAAGGTTCTTGAACTCCGGGGTTTTCTTGATTATTCCGTTACATATCCGGAAGGCGCTTCTAACTGGAATTTAATTTCCAAATAGTGTGATTAGTAAACTGCAATATTGCATTATTAAAGCTAACGTGACAAGCAAGGTGGTGGTTTTAATGACCATTACAACATTATAGGCCCAACATGCAGCAATATCACTGCAGTGGTTTCAGCAGTGATCACAATTTTTACAACAGAGCTATTCAGGGCTAGTTTCTCCAAAATCGTGTCCGCCAGCAAATAAATGTCGACACAACACTCCGGACAGCTACCGCCATCTATAAGCGACAGCGGTAACCAAACAACCGGCTTGCCGATTGTCTGGTTGCCGCCGTCGCTCATAGATGGCGGCAAACGTTCCAGCCTTTCCACTCTGGCTTGCCGACTTCCGGCCGCTCATTACTTCATTCGCACCATTGTACAGCTTCGCTGGTCTTCCTTCTTCACCAAAGTGGAAGGGCTGAAAGTTGTTTTTGCTTTAGAACATGGGAACTTTGGTGTTAAGGCCCAGAAAGCAGGTGACTTTTAATAATTCTTTACGGAGAGTCTCAGGGAGAATATATTGAGCAGGGGATGGTGTCCGTACTCTTTTTATATATGCAGCGATGTGTAACAGAAGTAGGTGTGGCCACAAAATGCCCTCTTGGTCTCTCGGCCAATAAAAAAAGTCACTTCATGGGCGCCGCCGTTTAGGTATGGGACAAACAAACGCGCTGCCATGGCCTCGCCGGGGCAACGCGGTTGGCTGCCACTTATTTACATGGCGGCGTCCACTGAACCTGTGTCGAACAGGTGAGATTCGGAGCCCAACAGCTGCCTGGCCAGCAGCAAGTCGCCGTGCGTCGAACGCTCAAGAAATCGCTCTGGGAGCATCGTCCGGATCCAGTAATTATACCCACCGGGCAATGAAGTTTGGCTTGACAAGCGGCGCCATCTTATGCGGGATTTTTGCAACTCTTAGACGTCCCGCGGCCGCGATCATTGGACCCGAACTGTGCGGCGCCGTTCGTATCCAATAATCGCTCTGTGGCATGGCCTTTCCAAGGCTGCTCTTTTTGGCCAGCAGCCGCGCTCTGATTAGCAGACGACCAAGACGCCTCCTGTTCACTGCCCTAGGTCTATGGACGTCTGCAAGAGCGGCCTCTGGGCGCCGCCATCTTGCTGCTGATGTGGTAGATCGTCTGACAGTCAAGCATTGCTGAGGCGTACCCACAGCCTCAGCAATGCATGACTATCAGACGATTTATCCTCACCTGCAGCAAGGTGGCGGCGCTCAAGGGCCGTACTTGCAAACGTCTATAGCACAGCTTTGAAAAGCGATATATCGGGCGCCGTATACGTACGAATTCTGATAGTGGCACCGGATTCAGAATGCGGCAGAAGCTCTGCTCCCAGCACGCTATTGTTGCCCACCGTCGGGCTGTGACTGCGCGTGCGCATCGAAACTTCTTTGTTTACACCGATAGTACCGAAAGCCAGCCGTGACTACGAGCAGACGACGCATAGTACAGGCCAACGTTACTAGAACCACTCAGTTGGGAAACTGTCCTAGAGACTGCTCAGGAAGAGTGGCACCGATCTGTACTCGTGAATCGAGCTAAAGGCGATCACAACGCCACCACTTCTCCCGCAACGGCCACTCGAGGAACTACACGTCACTTCCATTTTCGTTTTAACCCGCCATTTTAGGGGCCAAAACAGATACTGTGGAAGGGGCTTGAGGGGTGCCACCCCCGACTCCCAAGCGGACGCGCCGCGCATTACTACCGAGGTTAATATGTGCCTAGCTCGGGACGTGCTACCTGAAATCACCTCTGAGGCACGGTTGTATAAAAAAATATTAATTGTCCTGCCAAATTGGCAAACTAAATAATTTAGGGAAAAACACGCGCCCTTTATTTTGTACTAAAGTCCAATAAAAGTTACTACAAAAAGAGTTTTTTCCGTTGGTTTTTACGCAAAAACATGCTTTCTAAAAGCCCGAGGTGACCACAGTTAGGGCAAATGATACAGAGTAGCGCTGTAGTCGTATTTAGCTCGGTCTCGGTGGACGCCAGCGGTCCAGGTTTCAACGGTGGGTTCCCCAACTGAGGGTTCTATTGGTACAGGCACAGAACCGCCGTAGCCTAAGCCTAACGTGGTCAAGCGAGCCCATCGAGTGGCAAGCAGACGATGAGAGCAGCGTCGGTGCGCAAGGCAGTCTGGGTTTGAGTTATTTTTCCAGCGTCGCCGAGCATGATGCCATGCCGGGTCCTGGGATATTTAAACGTCCTTGGACTGTCTAGTGGAGCGCTCAAAAAGAACCCATTGCATTTTACAAGATAAACAATATTACATAAAAATAATACCGATTAACTGTTCTCTTTACTGTCAATTTTAATCTTTCACTTTTAATCTTTCACTTTTATGGGGACTAGATAAAATTCAGTACCGCTAGCTCGTAACTTTAGTGTTTAAATTTAAATATCGATTCAACTCACGATTTCTTTAAATTACAGAGACGACTGATTTAAGAGTGTAAATATTTTTCTCTGCTTTGTTTTCTTGAAATCAAGGACAATCTTGTTGGATGCCGAGAGTAAACGCTAGCCGTTAACGTTCCTAGTGAAACAAAATATATGAATGTGTTCAATAAACACATCAGAGCAAATAAGATCATATAATAACTTACATACGCTTTATACGTGACTTATATGATTTATATAAGTTTTCATACGTTTATTGAACAAATCATAAATGAAAAGTTTTCGTTTTCAACAGAGATATTCACGTAAAAGGAGTTCAAGTTAACCCTTGTAAGGTACATCTTTGAGTAAGTAACCAAAAAGAAAATGCTAAAATCTGACCAAGAAACGCGAAAGTTTGTTTTCAGAATTAATGGAAGAACTTACACGGTTCACACGTGGATTTAATTTCTTTTCCAATTCGAGCGCCAAGAGTGGTCCTATTCGTAGAATCGACGATGACCAGGGTCAGAGTAGCTAGCAAGAATAGTCTTAACGCCAAGGACAACATGGTTTCCGTCAACGTGAGATTGCAAGCAACCGGCGATTTCCAAATATGAGAGGATGCCCTTGGGGAACTGAAGCTTAGAATGGAACATTCAAGCTGGGTGCTATAGATTTCAGAACGAACAAAAATGCGGCTTTATTCCTCAATAGGACACCTTCTGGAACGCTTTCCTGTTCCGTATATTGTTTTCCCGAGGCTGAGATCGCGGTTGAATAACAACTAGTCTTACAATCTATAGGTGGCATCGTGACTGACTGTGAATGTTTCTACGATCGAAATAATGGCGTGGCAGAGCAGAAACAATTGTACTAATCAAATGGGGCTTATGGAACTTGATGTATACGCTTCGATTCTTCGAAATTCCACAATGCGGTTCTTTGAATCCGGGTGAATGTTCTGCGAGATTCTTTAGAACAGTTTCTTGTTTCGGTGTTTCAAGATTACATGGAGGACGGATTTGATAACTTCCCTTTCAACTGCACAGAACCGCGTGCACGCTTCCGTCCGTTCGCTACGGTTCTGCGCATGCGAAGTAGCTTTTAACTTCCACGAACTCCTTTTTTTCAGCCCTTGACTGAAACAGCGGAACCATCGTGGAATGCGTTCAACAGCTAATAGCTGCTATTCACATCGACGAAGCGAAGAATATCTTTAGATTGTTTCAGTTGTCCCATCACATATTGGGGTAGTTTCCGTATATTTGAAAATATATGATTTCGTGAATGTCCCCTCGAGTGCAATAACAGAATACTCAGTCTGAGACTCGTACATAATCCCTTTGATTAAATGAATTTTTTTTCCGGCTTCGAGACTAATATGCCTCTAATTAGTATTGAATTTAATGCACATTATTCGCACATATTGCATGCATCTGATGACGGGGTAAAAGCGGCTGGAATCCTTTTCAGCATAACTTGTCATGTGGCGAAAGCTGTGGCTACGGCCCGCCAATCAGGGCAGCGGAGAGAGAGGCACGTGACAATTAATTCGCCGTAGGGAGCTCCTCGAACAGAAAGATGCCTGGTGCTTTCTTCCGCGACTCGAACTGGCTCAAGTGGACCGTGACCTCTGCCCCTTGTCAAGTTCCGCTGAAACACAGCCGAGACCGAAACGCTGTTTACAAGCAAGTTAGCGTGTGTCCAGACCAGATGCGGGCATTGCGCGTGCGCAGAAAATAAATTCGCTTGAAGTGAAACTTTAAAGATCCGTCGTGTCTCGTCAAACTCTGCACTTCCATTGTGCTTTCGACACTCGAAACTCGAGTTCTGCTCGGTATCCTGTGGAATGGCGTGCAAGTTACCAGTTTCCAGATTTTAAGGGCTCTAAAATAAAATGGACGCGTATTGGGGGCAACATTTGCTTCACTCGCCGCTGTTTCTTAGGTGTAGATTGGTGCGTTCAGTAGCGGCTCCCTCAGCTCCGAACGGAGTCACTCGAGTCTACGTTCTCGGAGAGTTTACTGAACGGCAACAAAGCGCGGCTCTCCAGGTGCTCCTAAGCAGTTTGCACTTCTTCCCTTGTGGCAGATGGCCATCTGCCACAGGGGAAGGAGTGGAAACTGCTTAAAATGGAAGCGAACGACGTCGAGCACGTTCACTTTTATTTGACGCCGATATTGAAGAACTCTCGACAAGGGATCGTTAGAGAAAAAGAGAGTGACTGTAGACATAAGCGTTGCGGCTCGAGGCGATCCAAAGTGATCGCATCCTTCGCAGTGCGCTTCAAACGCTGCTACTGTTACGAAATCTGAGAATAACTTCAACACGCAGAAAATATGGAGCTCTGTGAATCTACGCCGGCGGTTACGACACTTTTGTACGGTCATACGTTTGTTCTGCACTTCCTTTTTGAATTTCCAGTGAAATGTGTTGGTATACGCGTGGGAAAATGGCTGCGCTTGAAGACAAAGGTTTTGTCTGCCGAAGAAAAGCGTCATTCGACGCCTCCATACTCGCCTATATCCGGATTTAGCTACGCAAACTAAGCATTGAATAGGGATCATGCTTCGCGTGAGTGTCCAAGCAAGCACCAAATTTACGTTCATATATCCTGCCTTGCTCTGTTCCGCGCGAACAGGACTATCGTCGATAACCATCGAGTTTCCGTGCATCGGCGATCAAAACAAGGCGCCAAATGAGCCAAATGAATGTTTACGTGGTCTATGAGCGTATCTAAGACAAAAGAAATACTTTCCAGGATATTTTCCGTAAAGAGCCTGAGCTGTTCCTAAAATTCGGACGGGTTATTCGTCTTACCTTGAGCACTTTTCATTGACAGAAGCAAGGAAACCGCAAACCCACTTCTGCGTATTGAAGTTATTCTCAGACTTTATAACAGTAGCAGCCTTTGCAGCACACTGGGAAGCATGCGATCACTTTGGATCGCCTCAGACAGCAACGCTTATGTCTACAGTCACTCTCTTTTTCTCTAACGATCCCTTGTCGAGACTTCTTCACCATCGGCGTCAAATAAAAGCGAACGTGCTCGACGTCGTTTGCTTCCATTTTAAGCAGTTTCCACTTCTTCCCCTGCGGCAGATGGCGACGTGCGAGGCACGTGGCACCGCGTTGCGGGATCGTGTGTGTCACGTGCGCCAAGCACCCGACTGTCGTCTGCTGGCCAAGATTCGTCTACTGGGAAACCAACCAATTTCGGATGAACGTCCACCGCCGTAACATTGCCGTCCACTGGAGTAGCGAGCTCTTCGGAAACAGTTCATGAGACGCTCAATTTACTTGCTAATCTGTGGCGGATGCTAATGCTAGCGCCATGTTTTGTGCTGAAGCGGTCGATTACAGGGCTGTAATCGCCAACGGCCACGGTGCTAAGGAAATAAAAAAAAACATCGAGAGCGGATACGGATGGTGTCGTTACTTCTTACAGCGGAGCTGTTAAGGCCTAGTTTCCCCAGTATTGTGTCCGTCAGCAAACAGGTGATGACACAAAATTCCGGACACCTACCGCCATCTATGCGCGACGGCGGCAACCAGACAACCGGCTCGCCGGTTGTCTAATTGCCGCCGTCACTCACAGATGGCGGCAACCTTTCGAGCCTTTCCCCTCTGGCTTGCCGACTTCCGGCCGGCCATTACTTCATTCCCACCATAGTACTTAAGCAGCTTCGCTGGTCTTCGTTCTTCACCAGAGTGGGAAGGCTGAAATCTTTTTTTTTTAAATCTAATTGAATCTCATAAATTCGAGAATATTCATTCCTTATTTTTTATACATTCTCGAAAGAAAAAAAAAAAAAAACGCGCGAGTTTAATTGCCGTTTAAAGCGAAAAAAAAAGAAAAAAAAAGAAACCAAGATCTACATTTTTTTGTGACAAGATCGGCACTGTTGCTTTGGCGATGACGAGACCTAGGTGACCTCGACCATGGAGTGTTATCACGGGACTTTCTCCGATGCTCTTATTGGGTTGCCGAGCTCGTTGCCTCCACAGTTAGTCAAGTGATCGTGAAGCTGGCTGTAGCTCCTGGACACCCGGAGCCGCTACTGAACCCCCAATTACTGTTTTTCCCAATGATTTTGGAAACACTGACATCTCATAGCCATTTGCGCGACTTTGTAATCTACAAAGGTGTACACAACAGGGAAGACTTACTGGACATGTATGTCTGCTCTTTTTTTTGTGCCCCGCATGAACAGCCGTGATACTTCTTTCACGCCTTCCATCTCCCAGTGTACCTCCCCCTTTATCACCTTTCCATCTCCCAGGTTTCCCTTCCGTCCCCCATATCACCCTTTCCATCCCCCTGTTAGCCTTCCCCCTTATCAACCTGTCTAGTCGGGGTCTCGCTCAGGGTGCAATGTCTTTGCCCAAAATAAACGTCGTTGCTAAATGAAAGAAAATGATTGTCCTGTGCTTGTCCTCTGTGTTTTATTCTTTCAATTTTATGTATGTGTCTAAAACATTATACATGCAACATTCATGTTCACTTTTTTTCTTTTCTAGCTCACGCATTGGAAACAGTTTCAACGCATTCAATGCTCTTGTGGATATTATCTGGAGTGAGCGCAGTGCTCTGACCTCTCAATTAATTGTACAAGCGCGTGTTCTATTTTTATTTTTTCTATAATTTTGTTCAATAATTTTATGAATTTTTGTTTGTTCAAATTTTTGCTTATCTTATATAAGTGGTTTATCCCCGGGAGTCAAATCTGTTGAAGGCGGTTTGTTGGAATCTATCATTTGTAGTAGCATAATTTGCTCTGGTAATCTATGCAGCATGATCCAGGCAATTAGCTGTTCTTGGGCGCGGGTGCTCAATTTTCGAGCTTTCCGTGATAGGACACAAATCGTTGACGAATTCGAGTTTGAGCACACCTCTTCCACAATCATCGGAAGTAGCTAAACTTATAAATTGATTTTGTTATGATCACTGCCATTGTCATTATACTATATACTATATTGTGTAACCAACAACTCGGACAAATATTTAAAGAAAAGGAAAAAAAAAAAAAGACGGATAAGTCTATCAGTTCACCTGCTTTCTTCTTCTTGAAGTGTGAGTGAATGAGTCAACGCTGTCTATACTTTTATTAAATCTACTGTGCTCTTCAGTGTGGTTATGTCTTGTTCTTCGTATGTACTTCTTTTTTAACAATAGGCCTTTACGTATATTATACTTTTGGGAAATACTTTTGGTTTGAAACACTTTTTTGTATATGTTAAAACCTATTTTTCGCAACTGTCACTATGTTCAATAACTACCAACTCGCCCAACTGTCCACTGTATTTTTCGTAATACGAAAGCACCTACAATAATGCCCCTTGTTCGATGCAGGCAATAAATGAATAAATAACAAACAAAAAATCTCACAGGAAATAGGGTTAATGCGGAACGGGTAATTAATCGCACAATAGCGGGGTCATCTCTCTCGTTCCCCTTGGGGAAAAGGAACCCGAGAGAAACCTGCTGTAGATCAGAAGCCTATACGAATAAGTTTCGCAAAGATGCTTATCTAACTCTGCCCTAAACGGAGCTAGAAAAAAATAGGTTGCAAGGAATAGCTTTCGCGAAAATGCTAGCTGTATCTTAGCAAATGCTTTTTGCCCCTCTGAACCTCCTGAAATATGGTTTGTCAATAGATTCGGCTACCTTCGTGTTTCATTTGGTGAGGTGAAGTCTAGGCAATATGAGCTTATTGAATGATAAAAATAAGACTGGAAAGACAGAAAAGAAGATTGTAGGCGTAAAATAACAAAATATACCAAGTACTTCAAGATTGTACCCCCCTCCCCCCTCCTTTTCCCCAAAGGTCCTTGATAAGAGCATAGGAGCGCCATTGAAGCAATCGTTTTATTGAGAGGTTTTATTAGGTAGGGCTTGATTCTCGTCCAGCACTGCTGAAATTCCTGGATGTGGAAAACAGAAAAAAGTAGTTTGCTTATTTCCTAGATTCTAGATACTTTCGGTCACGGCTTAACGCAATAAAGCACACAAAAACGTTGCTTGTTTTTTCAAGATGGCGGCAGTATTTAGGGGGTTCGTGACGTACCCGTGTTGAAAACATGCACTAGTAAAAACCGCTATTAACAAGCTTGATACACATGTATGCTTCCCACATTTGGCGATCTTTGGGAACACAGACGCCACGGGGATCATTTGAACGCTGGGAGAAGCTAAAGTCACTGGATCTGGGAAAGTATCGCAATTGCCTTCCCACGTATAGCTGGACACAAACAAATACTAACATACAGACGACAAAGCCCCTGAAGGTGATTGGCTCATCGCAGTCGGTTGCCATGGTGATAGCCATTTTGGACCCTTTCAAAGCTTCGAAGCTTCGAAAGCGTTGTCAAAACGAGTAGCCGCAAGATCGCTATGGATCATCATCATACTGAAAGCTTTCCTCGGCCAATATGAGCGTATTTGGCAGTGCTCATGAAATAAACGTTTCACTCATGCTGATTTCCCCAGATCTCTTACAATTATGTTGCTCTTCTTGGGTGTCTCAAGACAGTAAAATTATTTTTCAATGCCACCCAGCACGGACGCCGCGCGTGATGCCGTAGGTCTTCGTACCGCCATCACATGCAACGTCAGTGCTTTGAGGCATTGACAAATAAGTGTACTTTCTTGAAGCACGCAAGAAGAGCAGCATAATTTTAAGATATCTTGGGAAATAAACATGAGTGATAAGTTCATCGCAAGCACTATGCCAAAGACGCTCATATTGGCAGCGGAACGCTTTCAGTACGATGATGCTTCATAGCGATCTTCGTGCAACTGGTTTTAACGACCCCTCCGAAGCTTCGAAGCCTTGAAAAGGTCCAAAATAGCGATCACCATGGCAACCAACAGCAATGGGCCAATCACCTTCAGAGGTTTTGTCGTCTGTTTGTTGGTATTTGTTTGTGTCCGGCTAACAAATGGGAAGGCGATGGTGCTACTTTCCCAGATCCAGTCACTTCAGGAGAAACAGCTGGTTACGGTCGTCTTCTTTCGCCTTTAAAGCTATGATCGGCTTATTCGAAGAGCGCAAGCTTGAAACTTAATACAACCTTATACACGCATGACAGACGTTGACGCTGCCTTGCTGCTGAGTATACTTGACAATCCTTAGGCAGGCCGCGGCTGAAATTTTTCACTGATGCATTCCTGAGTCAGAAGGAATAGAAGAAGCGCTTTACCATAGTGATACTATAACTTGAGACTGTGGCAGATAGAGGAAAAGTTTACAGTGGTAGCAAAAGGAAATATGGAGATACAACGTCGGAAACTCAGCCATTGTGCGTCTTTAAACGCCCTTCTTATGTACACACAATCAAAATGCCGCCAAACCGCAGAACATCCTGCTTTCAAGCACACGCACAAAAAAACCAGACTCGCAACACAAAAGTGAACTAAAAAAACCTTCGACTTGTGTAACATGAGGATTTGATTTGATTTGCTGGTCTTCTGCCGGTATTTGCTCCGATCGGCTACCTGTGTGATCAGCTAGGAAGTAGGCGTACATGCTTTTAAAAGTGTAAAGGGGATTTTCTTCATAACATTATTCGTTAAGTGCTTCTCTAAACCCGTCAACTAGTAAACATCTTCACTACACCAATTGACTTAGCCTGTAATAAGAAGCATTTCATAACAAAACTTTTTTATTGTTAACAAGTTTCTTTTGTTAACAATAATGCATTGGGTTTTTCTGAATATTTTAAACTGTTCTGAAAACAAAATCTTTGTTCAATGTGGTATTTTATGCTCTCGCGCAAATTTGCCCAGAAGGAACGCCAAAATCATAATGGAAAGTTTTTTTTCTTTCGGTTTTCAGTTTTTGGTTGATGTAGAGAATTACCGCATGCGCAAATGACATTTAAACACACTTCAGTTCACTATCTATCAAAATGGTGGCGAGCTTTTCTACATATCGGGTGGTTTCGCGGTGAGATTTTGTTCCGGTGAGCTTTTTTCCGCTGATATTGCTTCCGGGGAACTTATTTCCGGTGAACATTTTCTCCTGGGAGCTTTTCTCCGGTGAGCTTTTCTCCGCCGCCCGGTAGTTGGGCTTGCAATTGATTTTGTTCGCTTGCTCTCGTATGTACCCTTTTAAAAGCACATAAATTCATTGGTGATGACTGCAGAGTTTAGTAAATTAGCAAATATTGTAACCATCAAATCCCAGTTTTCCATTTCCACAGGATCGAACGTTATATAGCCTTTTTATGTGCAGGTATTATTTATTACATTTGTTTTCGCCAAAGTGACGAGAACTGATGGCGATCATTAATTAAGGTTTACAGGAGGCGAAACCCTTCTAGACTGCCTTGTTGAATCAAATCCCGGATAGCATAACAAAAATCCAAGCAGCGCTTACCTTGTAACGCTTCACTAGTGTTTTGACGGCCTGTATGACGAAGTTAGCCTAGAAACAAACGCAGGACACATTTTTCCATCATTTGTGTCTACCGAAGCATCATCTTGATTAAAATGAGATGACGAAAACATTACGCGTTCCCGAAGGCACGACCGCGTCGAAAGGCGCCGCTTCGGACGTTCAGCTACACCTGAAAAGGCTGGTCACTGCTTATTCTTAAGCCCTTTTTTCTTCTTGGTATTTCATTAACATTGAGATGGCGGCGAGGTGATGACTGATTCACATTGTGCTTTAGTATCGGGTGTTTGAAAGAAACGAGAACCATATGTTGTTTTTTTTTCGCAGCGCAAAATCAAACTAGGCATCGCTCAACGTCTCTTCCCAAATTGGTACCAGGCGCGACCTTCTCTCGGAGCAGAACGAGCTCTAAAAAAATTGCGGTGGCTTAGAGGATATACGTAGCTTGAGCTTATGCGCACAAAATGAGAGGCGCTATCAAGCGGCTCCGGTGCAGCGTCAGACTTGGCTACTGCGCAACGGAGGCGCACAGCTGGGCACGCGGCGGCGCCAGTGCGTTTGCCGCGGCTATGACGTCACTCCTCTGTAATGCGCAGACCGGCGAGGCGGGCGAGGCGGGCGCGGTGGCGGCGGGGCGCGCGGCGGGGCGCGCGGCGGGGCGCGCGGCGGGGCGCGCGGCGGCGGCTTCGCCAGGCTCTCATAATGAGCCGTGCTCAATATGCGGAGCTCCGCCGGCGCCCCGCGCTCCGCATAGTGAGCACGGGTCATTATGAGAGCCACGCGAAACTGCTCAACCTCGGCCAGTGTAAGTATAGAGGGACTTTAGGCCAGTGTAGCTAACGCTACTAAAGAGAGGAGGACGGCGCGTGTACCTCACTCACCCGCGCATGCGCGTACTTTTTCACGTGATAGCCGGAATCACTAAAGAGGAGTGACATCGCCGCGTCATCTGCCGTCACGGTTTCACGTCGTAACGTCAATTTGACGTAAATTTTCCCGCTCTACGTAGCGGGGAAATAAACGTGATGCGACCACCTCCAGGCGACGGAGTCCCGCGACCTGACGGTATTAGTTCGTGGTGTCACGCGCGATACTGTTAGGTCACGTCACCCAACGTCACGTGACATAATGTCACGTGACCAGTCGTCACGCGACGTGGGCACGTGGCGTGACGTCGTCGCGGTTTCACGTGGTTCAGTGATGTAACCTCTCCGCTAAGTTTGGCTCGAAAACGGACGTCATGTGACGTCAATTTGCCCGCTAACTTTAGCGGAGAAATGCACGAACGGGTCCACGAAAAACGGATTCGTTTCTGGAAGTAGGGATTCTGTCAGAAAGAATTTTATGCTATAAAAATGTATTGGCTATTGTCGATTGCATGAGGTGCTACTGTAAAGAAGTGAAACAGCCTATACTCGTTGTCACATCGAAAAAAAAAGGAAGTTTTGCGCGTTCATCATGCGCTGCGCAGAGGAATTCTTCCTAGATTTGGTTGTCGAAGGAAAAAATGCGATGTTTTTGGCGTTTGAAACAACTTCGTCTTGACAGAATAACATAAAGCTAATCTCAGATGCACCTGCGCATGTCTTCATTCAGCACATGCAAAGGGAAGATTGTAACGTTACGTAAAAATGGCGGACATCTATTTATTTTTATTTATTTTTGACTTTGGTTTTTGAGGTGAATACGAGAATGCAAGTCGTCTGCTTCTGGCGCGGGAGTTGGGGTGACTTCAGAACGACACCGAGCTCTGACTGGCTGATAAAAAAAAAAATAGTGGGTAGACCTTAATCCTAGACCAGGGTGTAAGATAGACAGGTGGGGAAACGGCCCATAGAAACCTACCGCAGCGCCGTGACCGGATTATGTACTCGTCTGCTTGCGGGTGGCTTGGGGGTACCCCCGATTTGCGACAGATGGCGCTGCGGCGAGAAGGAAAAAAAATTGGAATCGAATTTGCATGGAACTCTATGGGAGAGTGCGCAAACTTAACTGAGAGCCCGACAGTCCTCCATTGAAAATCCACGAGAAACCCTCTCCGTCAGTTTAACCGGTCGCCAGCGTTCGCCCACCCGGAGCGAGAGTTCGCGGTGCTCCACATAGATGGCGCCACAGAAAAAGAGAAAACCGGGGGGACACAATCCGGTCACTCATTTGGCTCTCGTTTCACCACCTGTCTATCTTACACCCTGTCCTAGACCATTTTAGGTCTACCCACTATTGTTTTTCAATCGGCCAATAAGAGCTCGGGGTCGTTCTCACGTCATCGCAACTCCTGTGCAAGTGGCAGACGTACTTGCGCTCCGTATAGCATTAGCATCCCGGGTACGTGTTTGTGAAGTAGCGATGCCGGTTCATCTTCGGCGTCGTAATTTCTCTCCCAATGCACTTTCGAAGGTTCTTTTTAATGTCGAGTGTTAAAGACCGACGACCAGTTCGCGCTTTCCACTTTTCCCCCGCTTCCTCCTCTCCCTCCTACCCTTTCTACCCACGCCCGCCCCTCTTGGTCCCTTCTTTCCATCCTTCGCTTCCCTCGCCCGAAGGCGTGGAGAGGAGAGTCTTCTGCCTTGCAGAATCTCGAGTCTGGTCGTCGGCCTTTAAAGTCTCAACTCACCGAGTTCATTTGTAGTCCTTGTTCCAGGCAGCCGGACAACCTGCAAGTCTACGCGGGAGATTTCAATCAAAACGTTATGTTATACGCTGTGGCGGTCTCGTATCTTGAGGCATAACATTTGCAATAATAATACTATAAATATTGTTTTTTATACTTTCAAGCGCCCTCTTTGTTTGGCATACGCAAGCGGTTCGCACCTGCCTTAATGAACTCCCTGGCGGTGACTGCTAGAGCACTTTTACGTTGCCCCCGCGACACATAGGGTCTACTCTGGAGCCTGGTGCGCGTTTCCGGCATGTGTGTATACAGCGTCTTAAAAAGCTCGAGGTACACCTAAACACTTCTTATGAGTTTTGGATGCGAAAGCATGTACGTCGTACTTTCTCTCCCCGTGTTGGCGCGCTGACGGACACGCAGCGCCATGGGGTGGCCGGTCGATGAAACTGACGCGCAGCGTCAGATTCAACAAGCGGCCACCCCATGGCGCTGCGTGTCCGGCGAATGGGAGCCTCGTCGACGCGCGCCAGCCAATGGCACCGAAGTGGGAAAGGTTCCGTTGGCTAGCTTTGCGCGTGGTTTCATAGCTGGGAGCTCGCTTGACTTGGAGAAAGGATTTAAGGTGCCGTTTGGCGCGGTTTTAAAGCTGGTGACGCCGGCTCGTTCCATGAGACAGTTACTGCTTTCGCTCGCCTCAAAAAGTGGTTCCTCGATTTCCGCCCGATGAATTTGTAGACACGGTATATTGTCGCCTACCGCGAAGCTGGCGGTGTCGTGACACTAGCCCATAACGTTGTCTCGTGTATCTCTTTTCTCAGAACGTTTACGCTTGTTCGCCAGAAAGGCGACCTCCAACACAGCATTACACTCTGGATTTTGCGATGTCCTTTGTCACCACATCGGGACGATGTTCGGGATAGGTCCCTAGACAGACCAGTCGGAAACGTGTTCCAGGCGCCGTAGTTAAATAGCCCGCGTGAATCAGAGTGCAGCCAAAAAAAAAAACACGACATATACGCACTCCTTTCCCGGTCCGGCAAATGGTATCCATCGATAGTTCCCTAAATTTCTCTTCCAGACAGAAGCTCGCGTCCGTAATGACATGTACCGCAAATGCGACTGGGCTCGGTCGTTTATCCTGTAAGAATGAAACACGCGTTACAACAGCTAAAGACTAATAATCTAAGCATTGTGAACGCTATAGGGGGCGCCTCTGTGCGTAGAGAGCGCGGGGGGCGTTACCCCCGGTGAAAGAACGCATAAAAGCAGCAGCGGCGACGCCGACCGGCAGTCAGTGACTGGGAGTACGATATAAATGATATAGAATGAATAACCTTGCTGGTTGTTTATACCGGTTTACAGTGTTAACTCTGAACGTTTCTGAGACGTGCAGAAAAAAGCTTTTTAACTGCACTACACAGCAAAGTATGCATTGCATTCAGTTATTTATTGCACCTGGTGGTGTTTTTTTTATTATTTACGTTTGATGAGCCTATTTGCCTTTTTTACATTAATCTAGAAAGAACAATTATTTTTTTAACGTCTGAGATCGAGCTTTTCTTGATAATTTCCCTTTTTACCTACCTTGTGCAACAATAAACCAGGGAATGAAGCTTAAGGAGTGTCCACGTATCTCGTCTCATGTAGCTTTCGTTTTTTTTTTTTTTTTTTTTTTTTTTGTCTTTTTGCTATACCGCATTTGCCTCACCTCTAAGAAAATCAACTTAGGGCAAAAGCGGTAAAAATCTTGGTGCCTTTCGTTGTTTAACTGCATGCACTGTTTCGGGTCTTGCAATTACGCGAGTAAAATCAAATTCTTTAAGGCAACGTTGATATTACAATTATTTTGTTTCTTTATCTACGAAGTAGCCCGCATCGAGAAGAGTTGTTTTAGCAGGGGTGGGTTTTACAAAACATTAAAAAGAACATCTTTGGAATATATCGAATTTATTAAACAAAACTACGCTTAGTGTAAGAAATAACTTACGAAGAAGTATTCATAAAATGATATCACTAGAATAAACAAAAGAGTCTATCAGCACTCCTAGAATATAAGAGGCACCATTCCCAGTCGAAATAAAAAAAAGTCAAGACCTCAAAGAAGTAACCGAGGCGGTTTTCGAAACGTGGTATTTCCATTCAAGATTTGCTTGGAGCTATACAATTTTTGACTTTAGATCATCATATGTGTTCTTGTTGCCTAATCATTTGACTGTATTTTAATTAAGAGTTCTAATGCTTCTCTTCGACCCCGAAGAATCGATGTCTCTAAAGCATTGCCTGTGTTACTCATAAGCGCGGACGCAGAAAGAACACTGGATTGGAAGGCTTATATTTTGTCTGCCGCTCTGAAGGTAGAGCGGCAGACAAAGGATAAAGGAGAGCCATCTAACGAGCGCCCCGCTGCGGCGAGACGCCGATACGCACATCTCCCGAGCGATGGAATGTCCGCTCTTGCTTCTCGCGTTCCTTACGCTACCGCTTATTCGCTCGTCGGGTTTAAAAACCATGTTTCGGGTTCTCGCCGCTGCAAAAGCTGTACGCTGAATACCAGGTTTCCCGAGAAATGCTCTCTGCTACCAAATCCTCGCTCTCCAAATGTGCGACCGGGCACTCTATGGCTCCGTCGTCGAACTGCCAGGCTTTGTGAGTATAGAGGGGGCTATGGGCAGTGGAGACAAAAGCAGCTGGCTTTAGGTCTACTATAGCCTCCTAAATACTGACAAAGCCTGGCAGATCGCCTCAAGAAGCGGCCGCCGAAACAGAAATAGAAAAGGTGAAGCGGCAGACAACGAATGAGAGGAGAGCCACGTGACTGGCGCCCCACTGCGGCGAGACGCCGAAACGCAGCGTCTTGCCACTGCCGCGAGGACACGAAAGTGTTTCGTGTCCTCGCCGCTGCAAAAGCTGTGCGATGACGTCCAGGTTGCTTGAGAAATGGTTCTTTGATGCTCTGTGCTACCGGACCCTCGCGCTCCAAATCTGCGACCGGGCACTCTATGGCTCCGTCGTCGAACTGCCAGGCTTTGTGAGTAGAGAGGAGGCTATGGGTCTACCCACTAATCATTCGAACCAGAGCTCGGTGTTCTGTACGAGCGCGAACGCCGAACGCGAACGCCGAGCGCCATAATACCGAACACCGGTGCCCGGCGTTTGGTGTTCGCAATCATTCGAGCAGTGAGTATAGAAACCACCGGGGTAGAGACAAAGTGAGCTAACTTTGCGTGTGCCCTCTAATTGCCGAAGCAATAAAAAAAGAAAGTCCCATAATGTACCTTTTCCACATACCGACGGCACTAGGCGGTGGCTGCACGAACTAAAAATCGAGGAAGTGACCTACCTGCGCTACCAATCGATAATGGGAGCTACGCTACCAGTTTCTTCGCTCTCTGAGCAGCGGCGCCTGCCCAACGCGACTTGAAAGAGGGGCATCCGTGGCGTCCACCCAAACGTCGTGTTTTCCTTTCCGTCGACGTTCTTTTTTTTTTTTGTGTAACACAAGTATATATATGCTGCCTTTACGTATTCTACTCGCTGATATACAGTCTCCTTCCGAATTTCCTCGATTTTTCGTTCCGACTTCCGCCGCTTGGCATCGGGCGCTCTCGCGTGCGCAGAGCGCTTCTTGGAAAAGGTCCATTGCCGCAGTGGTAGAACGTCGAGCTACCGGTTGTGGGATCGTGTGTTCGATTCCCATTAGGGTGCGTTTAGAATTTTGCTCTTTCTTCTTAAGTTACGGTTTTTTTGTGCCGATTATTATCTGACGTATACGTGAGCGTCACGGTTTTCGTGGCGCTCCGTAAAATTATCATCGGGGTTAAAACAACATATCCTTCGAGATATCTTCTTACCCCTTTTGCCAAGGCTAATTCGTCTCTTCGTAAAGCGCCGGTGGATTCCCGAGAGGCGTGGAAAAGTTAAGACAGCCATTGTTAGGACTAGCAGACGACGCCGGCCTTCGCCTTCCGAAAGCATTCCCTGTCGCCATTGCTTCCTCTGAGCATGGAGCAGACGAGGCTGCTGCTCGCTCCGATTGGAGGGATACACTTGGTAGAGACCAAGGCAGCTGGCCTAAGCCTTTATGTCTACCTCCTATCTTTCCAATCAAAGATCGGAGCTCCGAGCTGCAATATAGCCGCTGCGCAAAAAGCAGGCGAACTGGCTTGGTGCGTACGTACTTGTGAGCCATCGCCGGGCTTATTCAGCTCTGTCATTTCTGAGGATCCCACCAGTGCACGAACCAGGCACGCAGATGATGCGCCCTTCACTGTAACAAAAAAAAAAAAAGAAAAGATAAATGCGGAACGACATTTTTTTTTTTTTTTTCAGTATATGTTATCGTTTAGCAGCTGTAGGTCAGCCCCGATGATGCAACCGAGACCGATGTGGTTAGTACTGTTTCATGTCCCAGGGAGATATGGATGGATAATTTTGGGTCACTTGGGTCCAGGTTTATAATACGCCAGCGAAAATAAAAAGAAAACTTGCGGTAACGAGATGATATTGCGAGTCTAAGTCCCTTGCGAGGCTAGACTGTGCGCTGAACAGTTTGTCGGCCGGATGTAATTTCTTCACTGCTCTAGGCCCTGTGGCACCCGTTTTCATTGTGAAAGCATAGAAGTCATCGGAAATTGATACGAATACTTTGTGGAGGATGGTTTCAGTACGCACTATTGCGGCCAATATGAGCTGAAACTCCATTCGGCGTGGCGCACGGTAGTATCAGTATCAGAGCCGCCTGTCGCATTTTTCTGAAAACAGGTATGCATGCTCATGTCAAGACACCTCCCCTCCGGCGCTCGGAGCGCCACTCTGCACGTTTTTGCCGTCTGCTTCCCGGGCGGCAGTCCTCAGCTTGGCAGGGCTGTCCGGATGGGCGCCTGGATCGCCAGGGTTGGTCGAACCAGCCGCTCCATTTGGAGAGGATTCACCATTACAGCTGCGACGATTGAGGTGTTCTCCTTGTCCCTGGTAGCTCAGAACACCTTCCATATCGTGCATTCCCAGGTCAAGCTCCATAATTATAGGTGTGAATTATGCGACTTCCGGTCGCCAACCACGTCCTCTATACCATTGCCATTTCCCAATACTCTTTAATGCTAAGATGTTTGACGCAGTTCCATCGTCCTTCTGGAATTTTTCGAATATGTCTCTGGCGAATGCAGAGGGACGTTCGTGTTTTTAGCAACACAACTTTTGGGCTAATTTATTGCCTGATCATAAGTCGGGGTTCAGCAGAATATGTTTTGAGAAAGTTCGCGATGAAGCTATGTTGTGTCATGCATAGGTTTTACGGTTCGATTAAACGAAAGGATATCACCTGCACTTCCTGACTAGCAGTCGACAAGGAAGTGCAGTGTGGCGCAATGATCGCCGGAGGAAAGCTGCGTCAGTGTGCGTGGGAGATTCCATAAAAATCCGACAGGCGGCTGTTATAGCAGCGCGAGCCTTGCGGAGCGGCGGTTCGGTCCATATTGGCCGCTATTGTATGCAAGTGAAAACCTTGCAGGAGTCGCATGGGCACCGAGGTAGTCAATGTTAGCTGAGTGCTGAAGGACTTTGGTGTTAGTGCTGAAATACGCCCCCCGGGTGTGACGACATAACATCGGCGGCTGCTACTGTTGCGTGCAGCGCGCGAGGCTCTGTCAATGAGCTGCTAGTGACGTTGTTCACTAAGATTGAAGTTTCGTTCACACACTTGCGACTTCTTAGAACCGAGCGCACTGAAACCTCTCAAAATCTCTTACGACTAGAGGACATACTGACACCAGCTATCGGGTAGCAGTGGAACATAGGGCGGTCGCATATATTTTCAATTTTTTTCGCGCATCATTCTTTCTTTTTATGGTTTAAAAAAACTTTTTGTCAATGTTATGAACGAACATGTCTCTTAAGTAGTACGTATATTTTACCTCGCCAATACCGCGAAACATTCGCTCTAATGAAATGCAGTTCCAGGGTCACCGCATAGATGGCGCCATCGTGTCAGCGTGTTCTCCCGTTGTAAGAGATTTGAAGATGTTTTAAAACACTCGGTTCTAAGGAGTCGCAAGTGTGCGAGCGGGCCTTAATTCTCCCGACCCTGCTACTGCATCTGTCCGAAGACGCGGAAATTCTGCGCCAATTTACCATCCAGAACGTCGTGCGATCGTCAACTCCGAGACCGCTCTCACATTCCCCTCCTGGTTCTGCGCCATTCGATATGGTCCTTGAAAAACATTTAACCCCCCCGGAGCTGTTGCACCTGGCAGGAAGGGGATGTCCGAAAGTTATCGCACGTTCGTAACACCCGCTGTGGCTGTGGCTGGCACTCTACCGCCGCTAAAATAGATCGGCGGTGTGGCACGGAAAGATGCCGACTGTTATATGCTCGGCCAACGGAAGGAATGTGTCAAGCCGTCATCAGGAGCCTGCGGAATCGGGAAGCTGTTTGCGGTCGCTACCAGTCCAGAGTCTCAAGACGCTTTTTGTATCACGCAATCATCCGGCCACTTCATGTGACGATGATGTCGAGGTGCGTAGCATCATTTTACGAGGGAACACGTTTACGTGCACCAAGCTTAAAAACGAAACACGAAATCTACTCTTCGTTTCATACTGATTTCAATGAAGAAGACTTCGACAATGTTCAAGTTGAGGTTGTTTGGCCAATGGGCTCCATTTTCAGGCCATTTGTTTGGTACTGTATGGAATAGCGAAGATCACAAGACGGTCGCCCCTAACTAGGAGATAAATGATTTGGTGCAGTGTTTTATCAAAACGTCCGTGGTTTGCATACGAGGCTAATTTGTTTTTTAACAATGTTGTTTTATGTGACTGATATCATTTCGTTAAATAAAACAGTTAAACGCTTAATTTGCGTACACTGATTATTTTCCCTCAGATTATTCAGTGCTTCGCCGAGAGCGAGATTATAAAATTAGGAATGCCAATTTTGGGGCTAAAATATTTATTGCAGTTAAAAAAAAAAAACTTATCAGCGGGTTGTCTACCGATGGGATCGTGAACTCAGCTGCAAATCTTTGTGGATTGAAATAACTCTACGGGATAACACTAACTTGCTAATCGGCACTTTCTACTTTCCTCCAAGTCTTACTGGCTCTTGTTTTTCTGATCGATTGAATCCAGTGATAAACTGGACGTAGATTGATATCGTATCCTTTCAACGTTTCTAATATCAATGAGAACTTGGAACATCCTACTTTGTCGACTGGTATTGCTTTATACACAAGGAATCCTCTTCTATCCTTGTTAAGTTTTCTCGAATTCGTCCGATAGAATGGTTCTCGAAACACCGCGAGAAATGTACTGGATCAAGCCTGGGCCAACTATTTTATGATGAGTCTTATGTTTCGTACCCACTTGTATCACTTGATTTGTAGCAGGTATGTTACCTTTTTGGGCTTCTTTCAAGGTTTCTGTCGAAAATGTCGAGCACGCAAACTGTCACTCGTTTCTTTTCCCAAGAGGAGATTATTTTGGCTTTTTCAATATGTAGATAATGCATATTGTGCTCCGATATGTGGCATGATGCATTGTGATGTGGACGCGTTTAGGACGCATATTGTAACCGATGCACAAAATGCTAAATTAAAAGAAAAATCAAGTTATGATATTTGCCGTCATCCTCACTGATACTTTAAAGATCTGAGGTCAGTTTTAAAGAAAATTGCATTATCGTAGAAGATATAAAGTGTCACATTCAACGTATTTGCATGCGAAGTTCTCCGAATCTCGTGCCATCGTTGAAGCGTGATAAACGATTGCATCTGGACTCGGTTCCCCGTAGTTTAAATCGCAATCCAATGCAGTTCTGGGGCTCTTAACTCGTCAGACACAAAGTTGGGGCCGAAGTTCGCGGAGAGCAGCGGTTGGAGCATCACGACGATGACTTGGCGCTCTTGTCGCTGGCGTCCAATCGGCGCGCTCCGCTAACCTTCGGTTCCAACTTTGCGTCCTTAAGACACCACCCCCTGGTGGTGTGTTAAGGACCGCGCAAGTACTACAACTTCATCGCCGATTTAGTATAGCCGACTCATCGCGCACAACCTCATGTGAACTTGTGAATCTGTGAAATGTTTTCGGCAAACTATGTTGTTGCCTCAGTTTATTCTCGCCATCCTACTGGAAAATTAATGCCCGGCGTCACTAGCGGTTCCAGCGATTACCTGTCAATCGTATCTTTCGATAATACTACCATCGAACTTGCGAGAAAAAAAAAAAGCAAACCTAAGCTTAAAGTTTGAAAATGTATCTCCAACCAAAAATTGAAAGGCAACTCTCACCCAACCAGGCACATATCTGTCGAATATGTTTACTTTCAAACCCAAGCTTGAGTTATAAGTCGCATTCGACGGTACCCCAAGTTTTATTTTTAAGTGGTACTCTCCTATTTTTACTCCTATCTTAACGCATATTTATATTTATCAACACTCACTATTCCTTCGCCCTAGAAAGAGAAAAAAAATAAACAAAAAACTCCACCGGGTGATTTAGCGAGGGATTTTCAAGAATTTTTAAAAATATAGGGTGACTGAGAAAACACTAGGAACATTTTTCCCGGAAGAAGCTTCCAGCCACGGCCGACGTCAAGGCTCGTAAAATACAGACTGATTAGCTAAATAATTAACTAAGATTTGCTTATAAATTTTTTAAATTGTTAAAATAAAAGTACGATTCCAACAAAAAACATGCTATGTGCAATCGAAAATCACTATATCAACTTATTTTAGAAAGGAATAAGGCAGAGGCAGCATTTTAAGGCGTTAAAAAAATGGAAGTCGTTTACAACACCCTGTAACGCCGAATTAGAGCACAGCTCTCGAGGAGGAGGAGGGAAGGGTACTGAGGGGAGGGTATTCCCCTCCTCCCTCCTTCTCACCTACTCGTCCGGTCTGCTACTCCTCCTCCCCTCCTCCTCCTTCTTCATCTTCATCCTTCAAGCTCCTCCCCTCTTCTCCTCGTCCTCCCCCTCCCTTTTTCCTTATAACTTATTATTAAGTCATTCCTTATAACCTTCGAGAATGATTTGATTTAGAGGTTTTCCGTGATGCTTAACGTGTTTTTCTTTGGAGCATATGTATATGCCCAGTGTTTCTCATCCAAAAGATAATTAGTAAATTTTCGTTAATTATTTAACCAATCAGCGTGACCATTTTTATCCTTGACGTCCGCCGCGGCTGGTAGTTTGTTCCCGAAGAGGGTTACATTTGTTCTTAACCACCCTATTTTCAGAATTTTTTTAAAGCCTTCTTTGCAACACATGGTATATCGATCTGTGTCAGTATACAGACAAGTAAAAGAACGGATGATGTATGGAATTCCGTATCTTTTCTCGACGAATTGTCGCTTTTATCTTTGCTACTCCCATTCGCAAAGGTCTATGAAATTATTTTGCTTAGACATCTGGGGGATTTCTTTATATGTAATATAGGATTAGAATATGTTTCAAAGTGTTCTATTTAAAAAATATATCGAAAGTGATCGAAAGTTATTTGACACTGATTCTCTTCAGAATGCAAAAACAAAAGTCGGGTAACAGATGTATAACTTACAGGGGCGGCAGAGTCGTACATGGTCGTCATAAGGAGTGGCCAGCGCCCCGGACAGAGCCAGGCCAAGAGCAAGATAAAACAACTTTTCCATAATTCTTCCTAAACAACAGCCTACGCTCTCCTCACTTGATTATCAGAGTCCTGAACGTGAAGGTTATTATATGAACATACTGACGAAATCGACAAAATCATTATTTCAAATAATATGTATATATCTTTAAATGATTTTACGGGTAGCGGCATTGTGAATGCGGCGATAGTTCGTGACGTCCGCACTCGCATTTTAATTATCAATCCGGCGTTCCTCTGTAATACTTCAATAGAGCAGATCGCTCATCTAGAGCTATGGTCTACTCCTACTGACACGTTGGCTGTTTTCTCCAAATGATTGTTGTCAAAACATCGAGTTGGTATGACCGTACAAAAAGGATCCGATTAAAGAATTCGCTAGTTATTTTTTTTCTGTCTCCAGCTGTTGATCCTAAAGTGTTTTCAAATGTGCAATAGACCGAACTGACTAAGCGTACGGCGCATGCGTGACGCAGCCATAACTTTTGTTCATAGGAGGCAGACGGCCCTGCATGCGAGGGCTCGTGCAGTTTTGCGCTCCACACGCGCAGAGCTCCAGAGGGGCTCTGCGCGTGTGGAGCCTCACAGGAGAGGAGGAGGGGCATAGCCTCCTCTCCGTACCTTCCTTTCCTCCTCCTCCTCAAGAGCTGCGCTCTAATTCGGCGTTGCAGGGAGTTGTAAACGGCTTTCATTGTTTTTTTGTGTTTTTTTTTTTTGGTTTGGGGGAATACAACGTCCACAAACCTTAAGCAGATACAAATTCTGCAAAAAAAAAGTTGTGCGTATTATATGCCATACTGTATACGATGCTCAGACAATACCATTGTTTAAAAAACTTAATATCGTACATATTAAAAATTTCTATAGTTATAAACTTTGTAATACCTATAAAAAGTATTTTCATCACAAAGAAAACGTATTTCTGTCAATCTCACAGATTACAATTAGAAACACGATTCGTGATACGCGCAGCGCGGATACGTGGCTTGTGCCGCACTCTAGAACAAATTATGGAAATCAGATGTTGCGAAAAACTCTTCCTCGTCTTTTAAATCGTTTGAGGGAATTCAGCACAGAACTTTTGACTTCGGTAAACAAATATTTGCTTTCGTTTTTTTGCTGAGCCTTCAGTGTTAGTGTAGGTGCATGAAGTGTGGTGATTTTCATTTTTCTTTGCTTTTGTTTTATATGAAACGAATACTTACACAAACCATTTCTTTCTGTGTGTTAACTGTTTTGTGTGTTGTCTCTGCCGCTGCTGGGGGGAGACGGAGACCTGTCAAGCAACTGTTAGGTTGCTTTTTTCTCTGTTTTCCCTCTCCAAATAGAGTAAAATAAAGAAGTTGATTGAATTTGATTGATTGATGGCTTGTCGCATGTGCGGAAAGACTGTGTGGAACGCAAGTTCGTCTGCTTCTTGCTCAGGGGTTGCGATGACGTCAGAACGCCGAGCTCTTATTGGCTGACTGAAAACAAAAATAGTGAGTAGACCTCGAGGCATCTGGCATTGAGGTCTACCCACTATCCTTCCAATCAAAACCAATCGGAGCTTGACATTGTTCTGACGTCACCACAACTCCCGCGCAAGAAGCAGGCGACTTGCCCTTCGCAATCCCTCGAAGCATTGCGGAAGCAGTGGCGCAGTCAAACTGGCTGATGAGATCGGTCCATAGAAGCTTCCAAATACCTCGTCATTTTATTTTGACGATGGTCGCGCGATTGAAATTGCTAATTGCTCTCCCTCTCTCTCTTTCTGACTTTCTATACTCAATGTCCGCTTAAGAAACGCAAGAATCGCACGATGTTTAGGGCTCAATGTCGTGCGTTTTTTTGAGGTCTCAGTAACTATAGGGACAACACCTTTGTTTATGAATCAAGTTCGGTGAATATATCTGTATCATTTTGCCTCGAGCACTAAAGTTTAGAAATCCAAATTGTACACAAAAAAATCATTTAATTTACAATGTATTTGCGCAGTGTGGGCGCGGTATGCGGTTTTCTCCGTTTCGGACCTGATGCTAGGTAGATTTACAACATATAATTTCTAGACCTTAATGACCTGCGTATGCCAGGACCTAGGCTACTATTTGTGCCAGGCTCTAGCGCCAACTTTTTGTTTCTTTTACAGCAAAGCTGTAGATGATTCGTTTGTCAGATTTTTCCGTGTCAATGTCCTCACGGAAAAAAAAAACAAAAAAACTTCAGCAATTTAAGCGGAAGTGAATATCACGCATACAGGTACAGCACAGCATTCGTTTCAATGAAGAACGAGCAAAAGACAAGCATCCGAACCCCATAATTGATGATAAGGCGCTCCTGACAACAATGCAAAGTACGTATAGCGCTCACCGCATACGTTTCGCGGTAAAGATTACTGTTGTGCAAGCTGCCGCAATGAAGGCAGCTTGAGACGAGGGGAGTGAAGTCACTAGCGTTTCATACAGGGTGTTTCACGTAAGAGTGACAAAACAATTCCTAAAATTAGTGCATTCGAGGTAAAAGGATAATTTTCTCGGGCCCGCATTACTCATAGTGGCGACGTCAGATATTGCACGATACTTACTAATTAGTTCGCTAATTAATTAAAATGACTAATCAAATTTTTAATTATGAAAAAAAGACATATGGTCCCAATTAGGAACTAGCTGAGCGCCATTGAAAACCACCAAATTAGTCATTTTCGTATAGACTATGAGCGCATGAGAAGCGTTGTAGTGCGCTAAAGGTACCACTCGTGGAGCAGGAACAAGGCTGGGGCTCTTACAAGAGACGGAAAAATCGCACAGGCGCCTTACCGTAACCGTCGTCCTTGTACTTGCTTCACGAGTGGTAACTTTAGTGCACTCCTACGGTTCTCATGCGCTCAAAGTACGTGCAAAAATAACTGATCAAGGGGTTTTTGATGAAGCTCAGCAAGTTCCTAATGAAACCATATGTACATTTTTACTAAATAAAAAGTTAATCAGTCATTTTAGTTACCTAGCAAACTAATTAGTAAGTATCGCGCATTTTCTGACGTCCACGATCCCGAGTAATGCGGTTCCGAGAAAAGTTTTTTTTTTTACCTCGAATACATGAATTTTAGAAATTTTCGCCACACTTACGTGAAACACCCTGTATATAAAAAGTTTCGGAAACAGTGCATATACTTTTCTTTAGTCAATCATTTGGTATAGTGCAGTGGGCAATCGTTGCAGGTGATACCACAGCTTCGCGGGCCAACCACATTAACAGCGTGGATTGGAGCCCGGACTTTTTTTTATCACCTCTCAACTGTACATTTTTGTGTACGCATAGGCAAACATTGTGTAATTGACTTTTAAGTACAATATGTGTAATTGTGAAACTGCAGGCCGTGAAACAAAATGGTTGTTAGATAAATAAATTGTTGGCAGTTAAATTAGTTATATTAAGCTATCTGTTAAGTATGGTGCTTAAGTGAGCAAAAGAATGTGGGATACAACAATCAAAGTAAAGTGGCTTTAATTGTATTATTATGTAAATGTCGCTCTACATGCTTTAGTACTGCAATTTTGGTGAAATTTTAGCTACCCAATATTATATATATTTTTAATTTTCTCTGCTACTTCCATGTGTGTGAAGTTGACTAAATTTTATAAGAGACTTTCGTCTTGAGACTACTTTGACTGTCACTTCTTGGCGTTTTTAAATGCAACGGTGCTCTGGCCTCCCTTTCATAATATTAATAGACGAAAGACGAGATTTGAGTGCAAATTATTGTTTGCGTTATCTAGTGGTGCTTTTAAAGAGAACACAAATGACAATTTAAAGGAAATCGAGCGTAACATTGATCGTTGGTGTTTTGATTATTCGCTGCGCCATGTTTTGTCTGGTTGGTCTATTTTTCTTTTAATTATTACGGTGTATACAAGTTTGAATAGAAAAAAACGCGTAACGGACTACTTTTTGCCAAAGATCAGCTTAATTTGGTCTACCGGCGGCGGCCATTTTTTTATAACATTTATTTAATTTTCAAGTTAATGAAGCCAAGGGAAAACACCCATTGTTAAGCTTTTCTTTTCGCATAGGAATAACACAATGGCTTAATCTGCTATGTTTCTGCTATGCTTCTGTCAAAATATTCGCATAGTACTGGCCTTAATTTGTCACACCATACATTTGTAGATGCTGTTCTATTCTGTTTAAAATGTAAGCCTCTTCGTTTTTTTAAGGTGTGTTTTATTTAATGCGTAGGTAATGACTCAAGGTCTGAACCTCCCCAGCATTTTATTTGCTGCCCATTGTATGAAACAGTTTTGATCTCTTTTTACCAGTTCTGAGTCCTCAATAGGAGGCATTTGTTACAGTAGTTATGTTTGTAAATTTCTATATATGGTGCGTAATTAATATTGCGTAGCCTGCACGGCACTTCATAGTGGAAAAACACTGCCCTCCATTTTACTTTTGTTTCAAAGCTGCATATTTTTTTATATGTTGAAATTTATTATATTTTATCGTCCCCCACAGTTACTTTTTGAATACGTAGATCGTCCATTTGCTTTAATCATTTCAGATACATTTTTTTTAATAATTGTTTTTGGAGTTTTTTAGATTTTAATAACGTCTTTGGTTGAGATATGGATTGCAAGACGGCCATCACAAATGTGGAGCAGTTCTTACTTTTTTGGGTCAAATTTCTGTATACAAATGTTTCATTAAAATATTTTTATTTTTATTATACTTAGTCTGCCTCCCCGATACGATAGTACATACTGATTAATTCATCGCAAAATGGCGTATTTGGACAACAGGTAAATAGAAAAAGCGAATCCGAATAACGAATCACCGTGAATGAGACTTTGCGAACCACATATTCGCTCTAGCAGACTTTGGTTACGTGCAAAATGGCAGAAAAATAAAAAAAAGAACACTATCTATAGTGGGGGAAAAAGTTAGAGTAGAGGGCCCTTGTTTTAGGTCCACAACGCATCAAGGCACCTCTCATGTCAGTGGATTTACTCTTGGCGAACCGTAGAGAAAACGTTTTCGGCTTGACGCTGACCGATGTCCCGCCGTCCCCGTCTTGATGGATCGTTGGCGAAAACTGCACGGTAGAAAGCTAGAGGGAGACACTGCAGTCACGGTCGGTGCGTCCACAAGCACCACCGGGGCACAAAAAAAAAAAAAAAAATTAAAGGCAGGCGTGACGAACGTGTCCAATTTCGATTTTCCAATATCGAACCGACTCGACCGTAAGGAAACTTCGTCACCCAAAAACAATGATTCGCCAATTTGGATTGCGACTTGGAGGAGGTGTCGAGCGCAAGTTCGTCTGCTTCTTTTTTAGGGGGTTGTGGTGACGTCAGAAAGACGTCGAGCTCTGATTGGCTCTGATTGAAGGATAGTGGGTAGACCTCGAGGCAGCTGTAACATTGAAGTCTGCTTACTATTCTTCAGTCAGAGCCAATCAGAGCCGGGCGTTTTTCTGACGTCACCACAACCCCCTGCAAAAGAAGCAGACGAAACTGCGCTCCGCATGGCTGGAGTCAGCCTCGATCCTCTTCGCGCTATTTCTCTCGCCGAGGGGCGGAAGGTGGATAACTAGCGCCCTCTTTTTGGTGCTCGAAAGACGGCACAAAGCTCTCCAAGACCACGCCCGCGTAGCGAAGGATATATTTTCGACATCGGCTATTGATAGCGAACCGCGAATGCGCTCGTAAACCTGGACGAGGACGCCCCTCGTGAAACTCGCGAAAACCCCGTTTACGACCCGATACGCCACGGGTGAAAGCAGAGTGTCGGCGATATAGCGAGGCTCTGGGTGCGCGCCACCGCGGGTTTGTGGCGATTTATTGAGGCCAGGAACGGTCGCGCACTAAGCTGTAGACCGCCGGAGGATAAAGGGCACTTTCTGGGTGTGTATCTACAGCGTGGAGCCCAACCAATAGCACCTAAAAGACAAGTCCGGCGACTTTTTGCACAAAGCGTCATCGTGAAACCATGCAGCGCCGCCTGGTTGCGTCATATTCGCTGCCAGCGCGTTGTGCAGCACAACGCGCCAGGACGAACGCGTCTGCCACTTTGAAGCGTCTCTAATTGAGCTGTAGCGTTCTGGCCGCTTCGGAAGGGTCGAAGATCCACTAATAATGACGTCCTTCGCCGGCCTTGAATTATACACGGTATTGGCCTAGCTGATCAAGCACACTTTAAATAAACCTTAAAAAAAAAACAGTTTTGCAGGTTTGGGCGTCCTAGTCCGTTGCAACTCAAGAAGGTAGGGCGAGGGTAAGACGGGCCGAAGAGGAGGAAGCAGACGGAACGCTGGAGAAACCTCCTCCTCTCTTTAGCGTTCCATCTCCATCCCTTCCCCGACCTTCCTTTCCCTTGCCCTACCTTCTTGAGTGGCAGAGGACTATAGTATTTAACAGAAAAGTGTGGCTCGGTTATGGTTTTTAATGTCAAAAAACAAACTTTCCCAATAAAAAAGAAGAAAAACTGATGGTGGAGGTAAATTTGTGAAAACCTTATGGGTGATTATCATTGAATACGAAAGCATTTATCATTTCACACACGCGCAGGTGTTCGGATCCCCGCTAGATTTAGCGGGAATCCTGAATTGGTCCATAGGGCACGCGAAGTAAATTTTCCTCTCAATTCGGCGGGGAACCAGACTCTGCTAAATTTAGCGGGGAACCTGAATTGGTGCATAGATCTTATGAAATAAATTTTCCGCTACATTTAGCAAAACATTGAATACATTAGAGGCGACCTACATAGCTGAAATCTGTGATGAATGGCCTAATAATGCTGTCGCCATAGAACCCCATAAAAAGCTTACTTGCCCTAGTTTTGTGCCCGTGATGTCAGGGACACGAAGGCGCAACGACGTGGCCCTAGACATCCATTGTATTTAAAACGCCCGCGGGTCTACTTTCCGCAGATTGCGCAATGGACCCATCAGGGCGAGTTACGCAGCACACCGCACCGAACGGTTTAACTCATAAACGCACTCTGCGCAGTGACAGTTAAAAAGCTATACTTATACTACAGTCGGCGACAAGTCAAGAACGATGTTCTAGACCTGTCGCCGACTTTCAGCTCTCGCTTACCTAAAGTGGAAAGAGGTGGGAAAAGCTTCCATTTCGTTGTTGCCATGTTGCCGACTTTATCTTTCATGCTTATATTGCATTCTTACACCCTATCGTCCCTCTATGTATGCTCTACTGATCGCAGTGATTGTTCTATCGCGTGCTCTCCGCTAAAATAGGACCCTAGAAAATGTGGAATGTATACTTCAAGTAGCAGCGCAAAATCAATCACACAACACGTCACACAGAAGGATAAACACACGCGCTGACTTACAACTCTTTGTATTCTGCTACTTCTTTGTTCTCTTCATTGGGCCGACTCTCAAAATCTGCGCTGTTACCTTATGGCATGAATCACAAACTCGCCCAAGTTTCCATTTTAACACAGTATACTTCAGCTTACTTACACGCTCTTCTCTCCTTCTCTTTCTTTCTCTCGTGATAAAGAAAATGGAAGGTGAACAAAATTAGAGCGAACAAATACCGAACAAGCGGGGCTATATTTCCTTTCATCATAGCCTGGCAGAGAGCCAAAGCTCTCTGCTAATCAGAGAGAATAAAAAGCAAACCAGAGTGACCGAGCAACACACGTGATAGCTCTCCACCGAAGGAATGCATTCTTACTATAAATACATCGTCCTGCGCCTCGCACTAACGCTCCCACTGGAAATCTGGAACCGTATCATTCGTCGCTTGCCAAGTTATCCCAAAAAGGAGACCAGACCTGTTCAATAATGGCGCTCTGCACAATTCCATCTTTGTCTACTGCAGGCTTTGGAACGAGCTCTGGGCATTCAGAGTAGATCTCTTACAAAGAATATCACACACAATGCATGAATCTACGGGACAATGAATCGGCAATTTCCGTCTAGATAGTACGCGCTGGAAAGGTGTACCGTGTTTGCTCGAGCAATAGCCGCAGTTTTTCCGAACAAGGCCCGCGAGTCTGCACATTTCCCACGTAGCAAGGGCATAGCGAATCATCGCAATCTGCAGAAAAGTGGCAGCGATTTACCGGACAGTGATAACCTCTTCAGGCGAAAATGCCATCTGCTCAAATCGCATTTTAGGGAGAATCGTGTTCTGGACCTCGTTATTCGCTGCGTTTCTTACAGAAAACGCGGTGATTGGCTGTATGCGTGCTCTACAGGAAAATAGACACAAGGGCCTCGTTCACAAGAAGTGCGGCTATTACCCGAGCAAATACGGTAGACACGTAGGGCCACTAAATTCGACATGCTTCATAGTAACAAGACCTCACCATCTTGTCGCGTAAAATCACTGAGATCAGTTATCCGAAACTTCATGTGAAATCACCGGAAACGCTTTTCTGTACCCCAGAAACGTTAAAACAGGCATCGACAGAAGAAAAAAAAAAAAAATTAACGTCACGTTTCGGAATCCAGTTAATCCTAATTATGCAGGCCAGAAGAACGTCTTTATAAAAGTTTGAAGCGCGTACATATGTATGAAGCAAACATGCTTAATGTATGGACAGTGTGACTGGGGCTGAGGACAGAAATCACGCGCAGGAGGTGGAACATACGCTGAATTCTTAACCTTTGGCCGACTATGGGTGCCTATAAACTCGGGAGTCCCCGGTCCAGCCACAGACGTTTCGATCTCGGACGTCTTCAAAGTTGCATCGCACCCTCGACCGGAGAAGCCGACGCCGTGCGAGGTTCATTCCAAGGAAGACCCTTCCAGACTGGGTCCAGACGTATACCCCCCAGGCCACGTGGACCGTTTCTCTTCGTTAGGGCTATAGGGTGGGGTCCCGATCGCTGATTTACGGCACCTCGGAGACCGGAACCGGAGGGCCAGTCGTAAAGCAGGAAGAAGTGGTTCGAGTGCCCGGCTGCATTAGGTTCCTCCCTTCCCCAACGCTCGAGTCCGTTTCACTATGCGGTGGATCGCAACGGACGCTACGAGCCAACGTAGCCAGTCCAATGTCACGTGAGTATCACATTACATGAGGTTTCGGAACTATTCTGGAGATGGTGGCGATGGCGGTGCTGATTACGGGGGGGGGGGGGGGGGGGGGAGATTCTGCCCTTACCCCTGAACATTTTTAGACCCCCCCCCCCCCCCCCCCCCCCCCCGTTCCAGCGCCACTGTACGTGACCTAAGGGAAGGTAGCAGCAACTCGCGGGGCACGAAGTCACGTGATGAATTCGCAACGCAGGATTGGGTGGGAGAGCTTGAAACGTCTGCTGCGGTCCATCATAAGCTTAAACGAAGTATAGAAGTGGTCGGGGCGCCGCGTGAGCGATGATAGTGGTCAAGGCTATACTAGTCCTCTGCGAGGCGTCTGGTCAGCTTGATGCGCACTTTCGCAGATGAGGGTGTTGCATCGGGATGCTCATGTCTTACTTGATGTTTGTCCAGGGGACGGCTTATACGTTGTAAAAGAACAATATCATCGGAATAAGATTATCGTGGATTAGCGCCCGCGAAGAAACCCGAGGGACATCTGAGGTCTGTGTTGCGGTCCGCGTGGCATATGGTTAGTTTTCGTTCAGCGGTGCTTGGCGCTCATTGAAATTTCCGTCATCTTCACTCGAACTCCGTGTTTGTTGACGAGGCGACGGCAACCAAGGCTTAGTTGCTGAACCATACGCTCAAATTGTCCTTTAGTCACTGGCAGATGAAGAAACTCGGAGCGCGGCTTATTGTCTTCCCGCTTCTTACTTAGGGATTCGTTTTTCGGCTTTCTAATTGGCGAATGCCACAATGTCAATGGCTGCGATAATAAGACGTTAGGGGCTCGCCAAGCCACACTTTTCTTAGCTGAGTATAGACTATTATGGTTTATACAAGAAAAAGTATATTTTGAGTATACTGCTTTATGAACGTAATATTAGAAGTGTACGTTTAGTTTATTCGAAATGGGAGCTTGGGCGTGTTGCTACACTCTTAATCTCGTTCCACTTAGGTTCCAGTTGGTACCTAGAACTTTCTTGCAAAAAAAGTTTCGCTTAACGAAGGGGAACCATGTTCCGCCTATTTTGTGGTTTATACGGAACAGCGTTCCAGAAAATTTACAAGGTGTAATGTGCAACGATCGAGTTCAACATATTGGCATCTGGAAAGCCGTTCCACATATATTTTATAGAACTTTATGTGAAAGGGTGTTCCACAGACTGGACAGAAGAGAGAAGGCACACAATCGCTGAACTTACAACTGAAGTTCAATCGTCAAGGTGCAGCCGTAAATGCAATACTCAGTCACTCGAAGAAGCGGCAAAGCCCTGACAAGGGAAATCATCGAAACAGAGATGATTGCGCGACTAAAGGAAGATTGTGTAAGTCCCATGTTTGTCTCGCTATTCGGTAAACGGTTAGACTTCCTCACACGACATCAGCATTCGCGATAATGGTCCTGGGAACAGGTGTTGTGTCATGGGTAAGTGAGTGCCTTTTCCTTGTTTGGTCGTTGTACTTATAGAGTTGCGCCTCTATCGCAACTGCCGTCTATTCTGCAATTCCAGCATAACCCTCGAAACCAGTCATGAAAACGTAAATTAACAGATTTTAGTTAATTAGGCAACTTACCACGACGATTACTTTCTCACCTAATGGCTGCCGAACTCGAGAAACACCTAGCGAAGACAGCATTCAACTAGCAGTTCGACCTTTTTTTTTTAAAGTCTGTTTAAGTTTTTTTAACTTCCTGCTGAACCTCGAGCCTCAGCTTTTTTTGTTTTTTAGTTAAATATTTATAGCAACATGCTCGGAAAACTCTTCATTCCTGCTTTTTTGAGGAATTATGGCAGTTTAATACTAACTGACGGCTTGAGAAGTGCAAGGCGTCGCTAGTTTCAACATCTTGTTATTGTTGCACAGCCGATAAGATTGCTGGATTAGCCGATATGAACGACAAAAAACTAATTACAAAGCGAGAAGTGAGATCAAAATAATGTATGCCCTGCATCTGTTCACTTACCACAGTATTAACAAAGATAGCGTAAAGAATGCTCGAAAGCTTACGCAACCCGACACCAAGCTTTCTCGAACAAGCAAAACGCTCCTTTGCCATCTCTCCCCCACTTTCTGTGGCTGGGATCTAGCTTTTGTTTATCTTTATTTATCTATATATCTGTATCTAATACCTTACGCTTCGTTGCGCTACCACGCCATAGCGAAATTTACCGGAGGCAATCTTCCATAACATTGTTCGCACATTTCTTCCGGCCAATCAGGTGGAAAGAAAAACCTCCCCCCTGCTGTCTTCGCACCCCCCGCTGTGCCGCGTCAACACGCTGCCAGGGGGCGTACAAGACCGTTTCGGCCATTCTCTTCCGCCCCCCAACCGCCAGGGGATAGCGCGTCGCTACTATCGATCGCGTTCTCGTGTAGTGGGGCGAAGCGGATGCGCCGGACTCTGTGGTCAGAATTTCAATTCGGCCACGCTCCCCGCTGCGAGGACGGGGGGAACCTGTTTATGGCCTTCTTATATTATTGCTGTGTCTGATGTTTGTTTTCTCGGCATTGCTGACGTCACCCGAGTGTTCGTTGGCCCGGCACTTGTTCGTTATTGTGCGGGGGTCAGCGCTGTTTCGGCGTTCCCCCTTCAATTCGATTTTAGGGAACTTGTACGCATTGTTTTTGTGTTTTGGTTATCTTGATATTGTTTTTAGTTTTGTTTTCGTTCGGAGGGGGGATAGTTGCATACTTCGCATTTCTATGCACGGGCAATGTCGATTAAAGTGCCTTTACTTTGTCTGTTGGCTCGCTCTGCCGTGCTGGTCTTCTATACTGTTGGTGCTCACTCAATTAGCGTGAACAAACAGCATAATCATCAAAGCACTTTTGAGATTAAGAAAGTAAAAGCTGGAGTGGCTTGGAAAGAGAAAGGGACAGAAATAAATATGAACATGAATATGTATTAGAATCAAGATAAATACACTCGTATTAAAATGAAACGACCCTTCTGATTAATATTTTAGAATTAGAATACTGTGTTCGCGATAAGAAAATCTAGCTGAGTGAAATGGCGCACAAAAAATATGTGTTACGGTTTTTGTAGGTTTCCTTTTATATATTTAACTGCTGTGTTGAAGGTGAATGCGACACAAAATTAAGTTCCTTTCACAAGCTCAAAGGTGTAATTGCAGAACCCTGCATAAAGTCTTTGCTGACACTGTTATGCCAATCATGTCGTATTACACCTCAGACTGCGGTGGAAGAAATCGGAAGAACTTTCAGTAGAAGGAACAGACAGAGACGTTCTCTGTGTCTGTTCCTTCTACTGAAAGTTCTTCCGATTTCTTCCACCGCAGTCTCAGGTGTAATGCGACATGATTAGCTACCACCAGCTCGCCTGCACTCTCACCGTCTTTTCACTGTTATGCCCACCATATATTTGTTTCGGCGAGGACAATAACTATGCAAACTTTCTCCATTAACCTATAAAAAGTGTCAGCAATTGAATGTTTATGGCGATTTTACAGCGTAGAAAATCACTTCGGTGGATGATAATTTCTCTCCCGTTAATGTTATTTCCACCTCGAGTTTTAAACAAAGTTACACTATTGCGTTGTATCGTACAACTCAGTAGATTTACTTTAAATACCATTCATATAAGCTGTTTTTTATTTGAAATGGGCGCAGAACTATAAAAAAGAGGGTCAACTATCCAACGATAACTGCCTAAAGAAAACACATATTGGATTCGACTACAGTTCACAATTGTACAATAAAGCCTTGAGTAAGAAAATCTGTCCTACTGTTATTACTTTCTAAAGTCGTTGCGGTTGCAATTAACATAAGCTTAGTACGCAGGTTTTGTTTTAGTTTAGTTCAGTGCCATCGTCGCCTGAACAATAGCCAGCAAACCACAGAGCCATCTGGGTCTGGAACCAGCTACGTTTGTTCCGGCGGTCACGTGACAGAAGGGGCCCGGTGCCCAGAGGCTATTCCATCGTTAGGGGATTAAGGATAAAGGTCCGAGAAGTCTCTACGAATTGCCCGGAGGGAGTCCGGAGCTAATCCGAGGGGATCCTGATAAAGGGGATCAGCGCCACCTCGCGAGTAATTGGCTGCGCACCCCCGTCGGCGTCGGGAAAACTCAATCTCAACTGCGCCGTTAAGTCCGAGCGTGGTCAGGGTACACGAGTGGGTTCTGCGAAGCATGGCCGACGGAGTCGTGAGGTCGGTCTGACTTGGCTTTTGTCAAATCAAATTCTTTATTTTTTCTCTCCGGTGGAGATGAGAGACAGATAAATAAAAGCAACTCGTGTGTTGGTCTCCCCCACAGCAGCAGGGAAACAACACGAACATACACAATATTCGAAATACTCATGCAAATGCACACAAAAATATTGAAGTAATATATAGGTGTTAAGGAAGAAAGAAGCAATTAGTCCAGGCTTTCGTTCTTTCCACCAGCCACGGATTACATTTTTATAAACCATGAACGCACATTTTTATTGGCTTCACGCAATACTTCTACAATCGGTTGGGTCAAAACATTTTAAACAAACGAGGTACTGCAGATCTCCGTTGAAAATTAGACGAGTCGGTTATGCATAGTTACGAAGAGGGAAACATCGCCGAAAGTACGGAGGACAAAGAACAAGGAACAGACAGGCGCTCGGTCTGTGTGTTCCTCGTTCTTTGTCCTCCGTACTTTTGGCGCTGTTTCCCTCTTCGTAACTGTAGATCCCAGCGGCTGTCTCCCATAGCTAGCCCGAAAGTGCGGTACTAATGACGTATCTACACGGTGAGTTTCATACACTGTTTTTCGTATATTCCTGCATTGATGTTAGATATTGTAATTAATACATTTCCGCTATTACTAAAATAGTTTATTAGCATGCAAGTTCATATTTTAGTATGTTTTCTATATTTTATTTAATTCACTCATTCATTTGTGTGATTCATACGCGCGATTTTATCGTCTACTTTCTCTTATCGAATCTGTAAATTGTCATTGGTGATATAAAAGACTCGAACGCAGTACTAGACCGGAGTGTTTCTTTAAATGACATCATAGTCACTGATATTGTAAGAAACGCAGGGTGGGGCAAAAGCCATGGAGATTTTATTATCAATTAAATATATTATATTAAAGTTAATTAGATTGTGGTATTAACCGACAAGATGGCCGACAAGCGAATCACGAAGCAAGAAATGTGAACGCAACAGGCCCTTCGCCGTTAAATGTAAGGCGAATGTCAAAATTATTATTTTATAAAATAATAATAATTCATTTCTTTGCATCACTTGATAGCGCAGACAAAGTAAAAATGCTGCCTACATGCAGCTTGACAACCACTTGGGCCTTTTACAATGTCAGGTTGTGCTTCAGCGAAATAATATAAAAGTATACATTTCTATATAAAAAATATAAACACACAGCATTTATGTACAAGTATTCAACATTGAATACTGAAAACATCAATAAACACGAAGCATAGAACTATAAGTAGAGTGGCTCCAATTTTCTAAGATTAATAGCAACCAAATCAATATTGTCTCGTATATAGTTCTTTCAAGTTTTTGGAAGCTATATGTGTATGAGCATTTTGGAACGGTGTTTCGTTCTGCACACGTTCACCTTCTAGTATTTGATGTGACGGTTCTATAAGCGGGAGTTTTTCTGGTCGATTAACCTAGCCATGTTAAACTCCCAACAGTTTGTCTTAACTCCGATAAAAAGCTGAGACTTAGCCAATAAGTACACACATCAAAAAGTTAAATAATTGCAAGTTGCTGAATAATGGCAGTGTGTGAGCATCGCGAGGAGAATTACAAATACGGAGTGCGCTTCTTCTTTATTGAAGCGCATTAATTGTTTTCGACATTTGTGAATATTGTTGTGTCCCATAAAAATAATTTACTGTTATAATAAGTCTAAACCAGTACAATAAATAAGAACCCTTAAAGAAAGCTACATTTCTTGATCCATATCGCTTTCATGTACAAAGCTATGTTCACAGCATGATCTTGCATTTACCAAGTATTTATTACAAGGTGTATTGTCGTGTCATACCTGTCGACGTACGCCTCTATTGTTACGATATTTAGTGCAATATTTGGTGGCAGTTCAAAGCTTCATTGATCAAAATCGCTTGTTTTTCAAAGAAGTTATATTTTCCAGGGTATCTCATTCACCTAACGTCCCTTGGTACTTTAATGTAACCAGTCTCAAAACTTGGATTCGTATAGCCCCTGTTTTTTTGTTTCTGTATATGTGTGCATAGTTCACTGGGTCCGTTTTATCTGGTTGACTTAGAAAAAATCTTTTATACATTCACTCACAGATCAGTTGAAAACACGTTTCGACGTTTGCTACTGCAATATCTTAATGGCGTCGCAAGTGTTAGTCTAACAGATAACAATTAAGCCGACAGTAAGCAGAGATGACGACATTATGACTCTAACTTAACACAAAAATGAAGTTGTTTATAATTCATCAATACAAACTCGAGAACCTTTTAGACCGCCATAAAAGAACATTAACATTGCTTGAAAACAGCTTAAAGTACCGCCGGCCGCGAAACGACAATTTCTCCCTCTGGCTAACTAACAAAATACCGGCTAAATTTAGCGGAACAACAGGTAAATTGGCAGCACTGGGCGTAAGAGATCACGAAAGGTCGTAATGCACTTGGTCGTAAAAAAACTCCAGTGTGTGAAGCAAGCCTTTAGGCGGAACGAAATGACAAAATTTCGTGAAGTATCTTTGATACAGATGGTGAGCAGCGATTAAACGTGCGCGCGACTGTATTCCAGAAAAAAGAATGGCTCACGTTGCTGCTCTGGTAACCTCTCAAAGATATGCACGGGCTCCGATAGCCGCAATCATACATCACCACAACAAGAGATATCGCAAAACAAACGCAGATCTTGCAGTGGTATCCCGCCCGCGAGCATGAACTTCTATGAAAACAAAGGCGTGCGATCGCTGCCAGGTACACCGGGGAATAGCACGCAGAGATGGGCCGGCTTTCCCCGCATCCTTTGTGTTTGCTCCAACGAGGGGAATTAAGTGGGCGATATTTTACGCGCGGCGCAAAGGCCCTCGCAAAAATGCTCGCATGCGTGCGTCTGGTTTCGCGGGTAATTAGCTCCGTCCCCCTCCGCTGTGGGGCGCTGCACGAGCTCTTTTTAGGACGCTTCGTTGGGGCTTGCTTCCGTTTACTGCGTATTAACTGTTAATTATGTGTCGAGCATTTAATAACAAAAGCTTTTGGCGGTGCCTGCAGAATTTTGGTTCTAGTGCTTTGAGTCCTTTCCTGTCCTCACAAGTTTTTTTTTTCTAACTTAAGATATAAAAATACTCGTTTCAAAACACCATCAAGCAACACTGACGGTCACCATTTCTGGGGCACCGCGATGCTTGTGATTGGATCCGAGTTTACGCCGAACGTTGACGCTGCTCTCGTGCCCAATACATGCTCAGGGTAGGTGCCCAAGCTATGGTGGAATAGGACAGTTCGCACAGCGGGTACTAGTCGGAGCACGCTTTTGAAAATAAAATGCATGTTACGTGGCATTATTACGGGTCAGGAAGCATAAATATTTGGAAGCGGTGCGATTTAACGACGAGCCAATGACAACACGTATTTCGGGTCCTGGTTAGGTTTTCTTTAAAAAGAATCTAAATCAAATTACAAAAAGAATAAAAGAATTCCGTGGAAACTTTGCGGAGACAGCACGTTGAACGTTGAACTGACTAACGTTGACGTTTGATCTAGTGGGTGTTTCATGGGTAAAAATTAGGATGCCAGCTTTTCGCTCCCACATTCCTCGGGAGTGACAGGCGTGAACCACAACTGCCAAGCTATAAGTTTGGCTGTTTCCGTGTTTCTATTGCGTGCCGCGTATGTTCCTGGTTGCCAGTATCAAAATGCTATGGACGAAAAAAGAATAAACAATTAAAACAGGGACAACACAACCACATCTTTCAAAATGATGTGGTTGTGTTGCCCCTGTTTTGTTTATTCTTTCTTCGTCCATGACTTAAACCAACACGCTCTTCTACCAAGCGTATCAAAATGCTACAAGGCCATTTTTTTCGTTCACGTTCTTCAATTGTATTTTAGTACTACATTATCTGACCCATAATAACGCGCTTTCTTTTTACTTTTTTTTTAAACGATATTAACGTGAATGTAGAAACCTAAAATAGCGTGGAGGCAAAAATAATTCTACACATTTTCTGATAGCCTTAAAAGAAAAACTATGAACAAAACTCAGAGATAGGACATACAATCAAAAAAGGAGCTTAAATAGGGTAGTGTACAAAGATGACTAAGACGAAGATCAACAACCGGTTAGAGTTTGCGTGATAAAACCATTACTCGATTTGTACCGGCTAACACTGGATTATGCGCAACATTTCTGCGTCAACTCGCCTAGTTTTACTCCTATCCAATGCATCGCACAGTCGAACTCATGCAAAACGGTAATGTAGTCGAATACTCTTTCTAAAGTAAAACTAAGAGTTTACCGAACAAAACTGCTTTCAAACGAATTCAACGGGACGAAGAGGAAATAAGAAAGAGCAAGCGGAAAAGCTTTAGAGGATTTCGACTACACATGGTTGATTGAATCCAAATCCAGATCCGCAGACGTCGTAGACTTAAGCCGGCTTCAAATAAAAAAATAAACATGGACAAGAAATAAAGCCATGGAATCGCTAGAGACGACGGGAGACAAGCAATACTGAGAGGGATTTCCAATTGGAATCAGCCTAGCGTGGCAAACGACATACTGTCGTCTGCTATATATATTTTTTTTCGTGTAACCGTGTTTTAGTTCTTTCAATTGCCATTCCTGTTTCTCATTACTTTTCTATTACCCCTTGTGCATCTTAACGCTCGGGACTACAGCGCGGGGAAGTTCGAGGTGAATCAGGGCGGAAGAGCAAAGTTCCCTAGGTACACACAGGAAGTGAGCGGGGAGCGGAAGAGAGGCAGGGGTTGCCAACCTCCTTTTGTGTTCCTGGCTGCTTCTGGCGAAACATAAACTCCCCGCGGAGTTGGGGTGCCGCGCGGTGAGGGGAAAGAGGGGTGGGGGTGGCTTGGTGATTTGAGGTGTGGGGTGCGTCGGTTGCTCTGTCACTATAATGCTATTACGAGTAATTTGCCTTTGTGGAGCGTTTTCTTGGCTTGAGTCCGCCTGCGAGCAGTATGAAAAAGCGAGGCCCTGGGGTCAGGTGGTCGCGATTTTTGCTACACATTATGTTTGAGTTTTCAATTCGGGTTGTCTTCTTTGCTATAGACTTTAAAATGCTATTGTTCTATTGTGTACAACTTTGCTGTAAAACTTTATTTTTTTTCTTGCTTGTTGAAGTTTTGATGTGTTAAGTCCAGCGCTTACAGCATCTACTGAAAACCAGCCTTCAAGCAAGCCAGTAAGGACGCAACATTAACTTTCCGATGTGTGTTTTCATTCAGCGCAGTCGTCAATAATTTATACAGATATGCATACAGAAGAAGAATGCACCAGTCATGACGATTACTCAGTGACGAACATTTAAAACTCAAGGCGAAGAGTCGCACTTCAGTGGCTAAGTTTCTCATTAACAACGTAAACCATTGCAGCCACACCTCAAAAGAAGACGGACTTGACACTGCCCAACCAGCCATGTGTAATTTGCTTCGCGTGGTTGCACGTTAAAGGATCCTCAGGTGCTCAAAATTAACCCTCAGTCATCCGCTCTGACGTGGCAGATGTCCTTCGTCGTTTTGGCACGTAAAACCCCCAAATTTGATATGATTCATTTGGCATTGAGTCTTATAATTTACCACCATTTTAATTGCCCTAACAAGTTTTTAGGCTTTCTAGTGCAGGTCACGACCCCACATCTATCAGGGCCAGCAAAATGTGGAACAATAGTACAAATTTGGGCAACTTTTGAAAAAGACGTTGATGGGGATGTTTTAACAGCCTTTTCGTTTGGTGTATAGCCTAGCTCAACAGCTACAACGGATACAATATTAATAACCACACTCTGTCCTCCCATTATAAAGCTTTTTTTTTTTTAGAGAGAGAGAAAGAGAGGGAGGTGGTTGTATATTTATGTTATGTCTCTTAATAAGAATCCCTCACCTGTGTCACATGCAGGAGTCGTATATAAGGCTGAGTCCCGCCTGCTTCGAGTGCTCCATGTCGGCGCCAGGTGCGTCTGAAGGGTACTCGCCTCTCCGGCCCGGCTTGCCGATATCCGCTAGTGGCTGTCACGTGTAGCCCCGGCACTCGAATTCTAAGCAGAAGCCTCGGGTGGACAACGTTTTTGTTGTTTTCGCCTTTGAACGCTGTCCAGGCTGTGCAAAACAACTTGAGAATTAACGACGAAAAGAAAAAAAAAACACGCAGGCTAGCTGTTGAGTGACATCCATACTTCAGCTCGAGGCAAGGCAAAAATAATATAATAAAATATACGGCCTTCGCAACGCAAAATAAAGCTTATTAATTTCCAAATCCACCGTGTCTTCCTCGCTGTTCTAGGTCGAGTTTTTTTTTATGTCAATAGCACGGCATTGCATAGAACGATAACAGCCTGTATTATTTCAGACAAAGGAGCATCATTCAAATAGGACCACTGTTGTTTCTTTCTTTTTTTTTTTTTTTAAGTTATCCTACAATGCGAACAAAGCGCTTTCACTCGGCGGCTGAGAAGGTCATACGACGTAACTTTGGATGTGTGCATAAGAACCTTATTTGGATTTTATGATCAATCATACTTCGGTGACAAATCGGCTGCAGTGTCATGCAATGTTTATTACATTACCGTTTTTAGCATCATCGAGGGTGAAACCGCAAAGCTTGATCTGAACCATGTTACAAAATATACTAAAAAAAAAGGATCGATGGACACCTCGAATCACGCTGCTTTTTCGAAAATTTTAGCAGTGTTGTAGATTATAGTATTGAGCTAATTAAAACTCCAGACATAGCACATAACCTCTTGAGTCATTATTACAAAAAAATTTGAGAATTTAAAGAAAGGTCAGTACTTAACTGGTTATCTTGGAAACAAACTGCACCCGTGTAACGACCACCCTTATTTAAAGCCACAAACATGTATTGATTAAAAACAAACGTCTTGTATACATGTTGAAATAAATAAAAAAAAGACCTCACATAGACCTTAGAACAGACAGCCGTCATTTCGCAACAATACGTCGGCTCGGGATCTGAGGTTTTCAATAGTTAGATTTCTTTTTTTTTTTACTTGTTGCTACCGGATTTTATTTTTTAATCTGTCTTTTTTAGACTGTTGATACTCCTCTTGTCGGGGCTATAGGCCAAGACCAAATCGAACTCACTTCCCCGTTCGACAAAGAAGCTACACCGTATCGAAAGCGAACAGTATTAAAAAGAATATCAAATACATTTTTACTCGCACAGCGGGTATCTGCAAATGCCAACTGACATCTGTCCCTGACTTCCTCGTCAACCTGAAACCTAGGTTTCCAACTTCACCCACATCCTCAGATACCATAAAATAAACAACCCATCAAAGCCCTTAACAACCAAACAAAAACCTTCCCGGCCGATTGTGAGGTTACCCGACGCTGCGTCTCCCATTCTCTGGGACATCGCTCTCCAAAGCAAAGAAACACGTTTCCTTTATTTGGTGAAAACTAAGTCACGTGACGAAACCTCGTGACAGACGCCCTCTTGCGGAGTGAAAAGGGAAGGGGGGGGGGGGGGGGGGGCACGTCCCTGGTACGTGCTCCTGTCTGGTCGCTCTGGGGCGGCTGCACTTGATGAAGTGGTACATCCGGGTGACTGCCCAGGCTTGTTATGTAATGGCGACGTGTGACGCCTTCATTAGTGTAAATGGCGGGCACCTCCGGACGCGATGTTGACCGAGAGATGGCGCGGATGCGAATCGGGACCCGATGATCTGTTTGCCTTTTACTTTGTATATTTAGTACTCTTTTATTTCATGATATATCCATGGAAAGATAAGAATGAGTATGCTTGCAACAACGTCTGCCATTCCTGGTTGTACGAGCGGAAGTGTGCTTGTGTTTTAAACTTAATTTTACGTGTCAGCAGCCTGGTTGGTTTAGATGATAATTTTCTCTAGCTATACTATTCACTGGGGCCTGCGGGGTTAGGTGCACAGGGACAACAACGTCAAATGTGGGCTTCAATAGTCGCAGCCATTGTTTTTAATTAGATTTGTTTAATTATGATAATTTAACCAAACTGGACTCTATTAGATTGGCTACATCGTATTGTGTTGTAACGTAGTACGTTGTGTTCCGTTATATTGCAACTCGTTAATAGTGTTCTAAAGTTGTTAAAATGTTTATGTTGACGAAGAATCGTGCACACTCCACCAAATTAGGTAGTACGTATCGGATATATTATTGCCATTTTTATTTACATAACTTCTTAGTTCAAGCAAAACTCCTGTGGAGCGTCCGTATTCGGCTTAATTGTATCTCCGCTGCATGCTATCTCATTGATGAAAGACTTCATTCAGAAAATGCTCTTTTCATAATTAGTCTCTACAGCATTGCTGTTGTTTCGTTGGTAGGCTATTTTGTAATTTTTTTTCTTTTGCACTGGCGAGAAAGATGAGTTTCGCAAGCGTAGTTTTGTGAGCACGTTTTTCCGCGATACAAGATTCCTAATCGCGTGTCATACAAAAAAAAACAACAACAAAAAAAACAAACAGATAAAAAAACTAAATGTATAGTTATTTACATAAATAAGGTTGCATTACTTTAAGTGGAGCCAAGTCTGCGTCATTCTTTTTTTTATTTCTAAAGCTAGATAAGCCAGTTCAGGCGAGGGTCCCGCCATCTGGTAAGAGTCGAAGCAATATAATTAATCAGTGCCTCGCTATTTTTAGTACTTAGTTGGATATTTTAGTATTCCTCTTGAAAAAGATCATCCCGTATGACACTCAATTTGGGTGTGATGCTTAATTGTTGCGATGCTAATATATAATCCAGCGAGGTATTAAAGAAAAAACAGTAATATTGCAAAGGATGTCCTATACAGATTGTAGTATAAACGAAAATCTTCCTAAATCGATCGGTTAAGGTAACCGGTAGGAAAAAATTCGACTGTGGATCATAAAGGTGGGTGTACAGCTAGAATTCTTAGTACTTATCTCGGGCGTTCGCGGCACCAGAATAGTTCGATTTATTACTCCCTGGACGAACACTCGGGAAAATCAAGGCAGATGTTTTGCACGAATAAGATGTAAACAAAGCACGCGAAAACAAGCTTTCGTGTCATTATGTAATGGAGGGGTGTTTCACGTGGAGTTTATCGGGACACGTTCCGAAATAGGGGGCTTTTGCCAGGGCTCCCGGAGGAGTCATACACAGAGCCGAAGATTCTAGCTCTGACAGTGTTTACGTTACCGGGAGTAGGCATCCAAATATCAAAATGGCTGCAGGTCTGGGCAACTTTATACTTTAGATGCTCACCTTTATGGCGTATGCCGAAATTCCAACTTCATGCCTTTGCTTTTTTTTTTTTTTTTTACGCATAGCGTTTATGGGTTTAGCTCTTAGGGTTGTTGTATCCGTGCTCACAAGTAGCGTCGTTGGTGACGTCATGCTGATGACGTCACGGTGTTCACAACAGTTCTTATCTTACCATGGGGCTGGAATCGTGACGCAGGCTCTCAGAGAGACCTTTCGGGTCATTGTTTTTACGTGAAAATGTGAAGTCATGTGACACCTTGATGTTACATAAATCGGGAGTTTCGTGACTCCGTGACCTCTAATAATATTGTGACGTTACGTAATGTCCTGACGTCACAGGACATTGCGACGTCACGTTACATTATAACAGCATATGACACTATGACGCATGTGACATTTGTGTACTGAAGCAAATATCTGGAATATTGACTAACCTCCGAACAGGTTTCTTTTTTTCTTTTTTTACTTTAGAGTACAGGCGATCCCTGCAGGCTTGATATCGACTAGCAACGCGGAATAGACTGCGTTTAAACCCGTACATAACCTTACCAGCCAGCGGAAATAAAATAGGTAAGTGAAATGGTGCGTCCACCCGTTGGGAACGTCATGCTAAACCATGATAGTTTTTTTTGCATATTTTTTTATTCAGGGGTGCATTGTTATAGTTTTATTTAACTTGGCTTAAACGAGCTGCTGCACCGCAATAAGGCAGGTTGTTGTTTCCATGATGGACGTTGGCTTTGATTCTCTGTGAGATGGTGTGACAAACCCTGGGGATCTTCCTTGTTTGAGAAACATCTCGGGAAGTGCACTCTTCGAAGGAAAATTAATAGAAAATAAGCCTTACACGGGCTATCCATTCCTTGACCTGCCGAATGACCAGACCACGAATAGGTGGTCGAATATTATCGCATAGAATGAGGGTCTAATAACTTCGAAACACCCCTAAAACAAGGAAAGTGATCGAAAGAAAAACAAAACAAAAACAGTTTCTACTAAACCGACATCTTTTATCTGTTTTTTAGTTTCTGATAGAGTAACTTGCTAGCAAGAGAAGGGGCTGCACCTTTCGCAGTTTTGTGGCCTTGTGACTGAGGTGAAAACAGTCATGCTTCACCTAACACGCTTCACAACCCAGGTCCTGCTCCTGTCTGTCTCCCCCAACGTTACTAGAACACTCAGTTGAGAAACTCGCCGTCGAAACCTGGGCCGCTGGCGTCCACCGAGACCGAGCTAAGTGCGACAACAGCGCCACTCTTTATCAATTGTCTGTACTGCGGTCACCTTGAGCTTTTTGAAAGCTTGTTTTTGCGTAAAAACAAACTGAAAATACTCTTTTTGGATGAAATTTATTGGAGTTTAGTACAAAATGATGGGCGCGTGATGTTTTTACAATCTTTAGTTTGCAGGGTTTGCGGCAAAATTAATATTGTTTTTATACAACCCTGCCTCAGCGGTGCTTTCAGGTAGCGCGTCCCGACCTAGGTGCATCCTAACTTCGGTATACTCCGCGACAACCTTTCTTGGCAATGCAGTGGAAGGTACAGGCCTGCGTCCCCTCTCCCATTTTGAGTGTGCGCGGGCTCTCCTCCTCTCCCCGGAAATGGGGAGAGAAAGAGAGCCTGCGTACACTCAAAATGGGAGAGGGGACGCGGGCCTGTACCTTCCACTGCATTGCCAAGAAAAGTTGTCGCGGAGTATAGTAAGGTGCGGCGCGTCCGCTGGGGAGACGGAGGTGGCGCCCCGTAACCTCTTCCACTGTATCTGTTTCGGCGCCAAAGTAGCCGCTTAAAGCCAAAATAGAAGACACGTGCAGTTCCTCGAGTGGCCGCTGCGGGATAAATAGCGGCGTTGTGTTCGCCATTAGCTCGGTTCTCGAGGACGGATCAGGTCCACTTTTCCAGAGCCGTCTCTATTGCAGTTTCCCAACTGAGTGGTTTAGTAACGTTGGTCACCGCGAACCTGACCGGTAGAAGCCTTTAATTTTTCTTTTAATATAGCAAGCATTATGAACTTTAATCAAATCGTTACTCAGCCTACAAGAAACAGTGCTATACTAGATCTTGTGTTTACGTCGTCTCCTCACAATATTAGGTCAGTTGATGTTCTTGGTAAAATTAGTGACCATAAAATTGTTTTTGTTGAAATGGCACTCCCGATTGAGTTTAGAGCTACGGCACCAAAAATTATATATGATTGTTCTAAAGTCGACAAGGAAGCTCTTGTTGCCTCTTTTCAAAATATTGCTTCCAAGTACTTAGATAATTTTAACAAAAGGTCGCATGAGGCAAACCGGAATATGTTGAAAATGTAGTTTAAGAGACTAAAGTCGACTTCCCTTCCGAAAACTGTGCTAAATATGAATGTTGATCGGCCAATGTTCACTAACTGGTTAAAAATACTATCTAATAACAAAAAAAACGTCTGTTTTCTAGAGCATAGTTATAGACTCACCAAATATAATGAGTGCTAGAAAAAGTAAGAATCTGAAATTGGAAAGGCAAAAAATCAATATTACGTACGTGACCTTCCAAATTTATTAAAAACAAACCCCAAAAAATTTTGGAAGACCATCGGTCCTCAAGAGGAGCAAACTTCGCCTAAGGCTTATGATGAGCAAGGACAGGGGCTCTCCAACCAAGATTCAGCAGCCGTTTTAAATATGTATTTGGTATCTGTTTTCACTGAGGAACAGCTTCCTTTGCCATGTGATCCAATTTGTGTATCCCCAACCATATCATCTGAACCTGTCACCTTTATACAAGAAGGCATTTTGGCAATTATTGATTGACTCTCCCCAAGCTCTGCACCTGGCGAAGACGATATACGTCCCAAATTTTTGAAGATAACACGAACCTTATTTTGCCATCTACTATGTCTCATTTTCAAGCAATTTGTCGAGCTAATGGACCTTCCGACGGATTGAAGATTTGGGAAAGTGCTACAAATTTTTGAATCTGGTGATAAAAGCATGTCTCTAATTATAGACAAATTTCATTAACAAGTGTGCCATGCAAAATTACGGAGCATGTCATATATTTCCATGCATTATATAGCTACTTATTCATCACCTAATCTGTACTAACCAACGTGGATTCAGAAAAGGTTTTTCGTGTGAAATGCAACTTTTAGAATTCGTTACTGATTTGCACGAAAACATTCATTCTTCCAGACCAACTGATGCCATATTTATTGATATTGCCAAGGACTTCGACTCCGTACCTCACCAACGCTTGTTGTAAAAGGTGTCTCAACTTAATATTCTTCCTGTTATCATACAATGAATCGCCACTTTTCTTGAAAATCGTGAACAAGCTACATAAGTCGGAGAGAGTAAGTCCTCTTAGTTATCAGTAAAGTCCGGAGTCCTTAAGGGGAGCGTATTGGGTCCGTTTATATTTCCTATTTACATAAACGACCTGCCTAGCTTAACATCCTTCATAAGACTTATTGCAGATGACTGTGTTATTTACCGGCGAATCACTAACCCAGATGAGCAAGCACTGCTACAGCAAGACCTGAACATGATTTCACCTTGGTGCAGCACAGGGCAACTGAGATTCAACACAAACAAAACAAGACTTATACCAATTGCCAGTCAGCATTCTTCCACGCCACGGAAATATTCTATTAACCACGAATTTCGTAGCCTCTATCTCCAAGACCTATCTTACATTTCAAAGCGCCGCGATCATCCGCTAAAAATTCAGCCTCTCTTCTCCAGAACCAACAAATATCAAAATTCCTCCCTTTTAATTGTTATTGCCGACTGAAATTCCTTACCCGCTCACATCGTCCATGAAACTGATACCAATAAATTTCGCAACATTTGTAATTCCCATTTGTAAAGTGTGATCAGTGAACGTGTTTTTTTGTTGTTTTGCTGTTTACCTTTTATTTTTGGGCATCAAATGTTGTATTTATCCCCCCCCCCCCCTCCTCATGTAATGTATCCCAAATGGAATACCTTTGAGGAAATAAAATCCGATCTGATCTGAGCTGTTCGCTTCTTTCGAACGCCTATAGCCCTCAGTTTGTGCTCGTTGCCTTGCGCCGTTCGATGGCTGCGCGCAGCCCTCGCACGGGGCTCACATGATGCCAGAGCGTTACCTGAGGTAGCGAACGCCTTCTAAAAGCTGAACAACTCAAGCTCCTCCCTGACGTTCTCATTCTTCCAGTGAATTCAATAACACCGTGCTTTATGAAGTTAAGGCTCTGCCGGGCGTTGCACAGTCTACCTCGAACAAAAGAAACAAAAAATAGAATACACCTATTTACGCGCTCGCGTATTACATAAAGCCCAATTTTGTTTCCAATCCCGACTGACGTTATCAGCTCTCTTCCATCACGCGTCTTGAATCTGAAGAAAGTAAACGAGAAAGAAGATGAAAAAAAAAAAAAGGAGCATCGACAGCCGCCTTCGCCAGATGAAGCAACAGGAGCTCGGCTATTCTCCCCCGGCAGCACCCCGTTCGCACCGAAAACAAAGACGACCGGCTCGAAAACGGGCAGGAACCGGGAGATTTTCTTCCCCTTTTCCATAAATCACTTCCCGGAGGATTGCCTGCCGCTGCCATCAACATGACCTCAGATTGCTTCGTCCGCCGAAGAATCCGACACGCCACCCCACCGCCTCCAGACTTTACACGAACACAGACGCAGACACACACATGCGTAACACCAACACACGCACACAAACTCACGGGCGCGAGCACATTTCAACCAGATGGATAGAAACCCAAGGGTTTTGCCACCAAGGACGAGAACTTCACAGCTCGGAAATCGATAATAATCCCGGAGCCTCGTACCCCCCGAAGCTGACAGTGCGGTGGAACCTACCTGCTTGTTGGACCAATCACGTCTCTAGTTTTCGCCACGTGGTCGTACTCCTGTTCATACCCGCGCCCAGGTCATGTGACGAAGGGAAAGGCGGATGATTGGTCCGGCCCGAACGAAGCTTCCTCCGCACTGGCACCTCAGGAGTGCGCGGCGTACTTTCTTGTTCGTCGACAAGGCGTACTAGTACATCCTTCTTCGAAACAGCTTGGAGCGGAGCGAAGGGTACGTACCTTCTAGACCAATCAGAACACATCGATACGGTGACGCCTTCGAGCCGATGAGCAGGCGTCATCACTCGTGTCAATGATTTGGACCAATCAGGCGTTACGGATTGGGAGAGAGGTGTTCGTGCGATGCAGTTGCTATTTCTGTGGCCTTTCACGGCGCTCGAAGTGTGAAAGCGAATGGAACGCGCGCTCTTGGTGCGTCTGGTGTCTTCGATCCTTTACCTTTTGGGCCTGGTGGGAAAACAGACTTGATGGATGCACTCAGACTGGTCGTATAGGCGCGTGGTGAGGAACGATATTGTAAATTGCCTCTGCGTATAGTAACTGCGTATAGGAATTGGCTGTCGGTTATTGTGACATGGCAGTTGTCTGGCTGTTGTTGTTCTCCTACTCAAAGCCTCGATGACATCCGCCACTGTAGACGATAATTGCATCAAACTGTCTATGGATCATCTTGGTTGACATGTATTTTTGTTGAAAAAAACAATATTAAAATATGAAGTTGAGAGCACGGGTCTCATCACCGCATTAAAGCACACAAATGTGTCCAGTTACAGGAACTCGAGTTTCAGCCGGAGTTTGATTACAACAGTATTTTCTTGTCACTAGTGTTATAATTGATATTGATATCTTCATATTTGATTCACAAAAACCTTTTTATAAAACCTATTAAGATCTCTTCAAATTTTTCAACAGGTGTGTGGGATTGAAAAACTAATTTTAATTTAAAAAATGTGAACCACATGAACTCTAAAAGAGTTGTTTTCTAGAAGGTTGTGCTTCCCGTGCGTGACTTTTGATAGTCATAATTAGAACGAGCATTGCAAATGGACCGTAGCTGACGGTAAAATGGACTCGATAGACGAACTTTATTTTGGAACCGTGATCTGACGAATCGCACATTTCACAACCGGCACGTAATTCGCGGTAAACTATATTGCCAGAAATGAAATATTTTCTGAAACAAACAGCCAAATCACAGTATGCCGGAAAAGTTTTGCCGCTTTTTGAACCCAGCAAAAGGAAGGTGGGCATGGAAACTTCCAGAAAAAATAGTACACCAATCGAACGTCTTCCATATGTACACGGCGTCATACGAGCCCGAACACGACATCGGTGCTTTCCATCTTCTTTACTTGCATTCTGCTAAGAGGAGATATCGACGAAAATCAGGTTTTGCCGCTCGAGTTTGTGTCAAAATGAGCACTTTCCACCAACACTACTATAGTAGCTGTCAATATACGAAATTCGGAGCGTGGTTTACTATGGTCGCGCTTCCTGCTGCGTGATTGCTTTTTCATCGTTCTTATCTGTTAATGCTGCAATCTCATTAAGTAAGAAACGATAATAAAATGCTCGGGGCACACAACGCCCGGCGTTTCGTCGTCTATCAGTGACTAAAGTTTTGACAAAATTTTATTAATTTTACAAAACACAAACAAACCAAAAAAACTAGAAAAGACCGACGATTATTCGCGCTATGTCGCGTAGTGTGCGGTACACCTATAGCAGAGGCGACGCATACACTGTTACCACATTTTATTCTCAGGGGTGCGTAGTACGTAGTAGGCATAGGTGGCCTGGTTTGGAGGCACGGCTCCTGGTCATTTGTCAACCGGGATCTTCTTCTTTGGGGCGTCTCCGCTGTCGTGCCTTGTCGCCTCTCGTCATCGCACGCTTTTGGTACCTACGTCCCTTTTTCGCAACGCCTGTCCTCGCCGCGCAAGCTCAAGAACAACAACGTCGACCACGTCGAGTTGTCCTAATGGTGGCAGACATGCCGCGGAACTCGGTGTCGGGAGCTTCCTCGTGTCACTTTGCCCCGTGTCATCAATACGGCTTCTCCTAGTCGTGCTCTTTTTTTTAGCGTTTGGTCGTGTTGATATCTTGTTCTATATTGTGGTAAGAATGAAGGGGATGATAGGGGTTCTGGAATGGACCGAGCTTCTTAATGTCGTTATAGTAGACTCGTTGACAGTAAGGTTTGGTCTATCGTCTTTTCCGTGCTTACCGTGGTTTTTACGAATTACGAAAGTATACACGCCGCATGTTTGGCGAGGGAATACTTTCGAAGTGAATAGGCGGTTCGGTAATTGTCTGGAAACGTTTCCAATATATATGTGCAGGTACGGATTTATGTCTAAGTCTTGAAGGGGGTGGGACGACGGATCAGAGAGATCTGACGTCATGGGCGAAGCATTGCCCAGGTATATTTTTCTTGCCTAATATTTGCCATTTCACCCACAACTTCACATTTCTTTCTAAAGTAGAGATGCTGTATACCGCTTTTTAAATAAAAATGTCACCATTTGGGAGGCTTAAGTGGGGCGGTGGCCCTCTGTCCCACAGAACTCCTCCCCCCCCCCCCTATAACATCAGCCCTATAATATCAGCGCCACCTCCGTTCGATTACTCCCAACAAAAGGGCAATCATTTCGCAACCCAGTGCACGTGGTAGGAGACTGGAGTATGTGCGTCACGTTCTCAGCCTTGGACCAAAGTTTGCGGTTGAACCAACGAAGTCGGCACCGGAACTCCTCTCTTTGGTAAGGCTAGTTGCCAGGCGGGCGCCAGAAGCAGAAAGTGGGCGTTGTATATCTGAAGGCATTGACCTACTCACTAGATACAGACAGTCAGGCTCAACTATGCCAATTAAGGGAATCGAGACCTGCTTGAAAGAAAAGTCGATGTCCATCCTACCGGCATACAAAGAAGGAGGTTTCGTGATTATACATAAGGCTACATTTAGAGAAAGAGCCTTAGCTGCGATCGACTCTGTATTCAGCCGCCACGTTGACGTTTCGTTAGTTAGGGTAAAAAGTGAGGGCCAAGAAAATATGTCAGAAGCTCGACTTACAGGAGCTTTGCTCCACCATCGACCGAAGCAAAAATTTGAGTCTACAAATTATGCTCAGTGCGAAAACACACAAAACTGACTGTCCCTAAGAGTAATAGTGTCGGAAAGGGGGACATGGCAGAAGACTGTTGCCCTATTTTTACAAAAGAAGCCAAACTGGCTGACAGTTGACGACCCTTTCTTGTTAAACAACACAGATGAGGTCATTAGGTTCTTAAATGAACACAACAACAATGACTTACAGGCCGTCTCTATTGATATGAAGGGCTTGTATTGTGCTATATCCCAAGAAAGACTTTTAATGTGCATTAAAACCTGCATTGACTCTTTCGGCATTGTAGTCTTCCGAAATGCTTCAGGAATGTCCCAAAGCTGTTTTCTTGAATTGCTTACAGTCCACTTGAAATCTACTTTCACCACGTGGGATGGACACATCTACCGACAAACGAAAGGTGTTTGCATTGGATCCTGCATTGCGCCTCGTCTTAGTGAACTATACCTAGCACATCAGGACAACATCCTACAAAAGTGTTTGGACATTTCAAAAGTTGTGAAACTGTTCCGCTACGTAGATGGGTTTTTGATTTTCTTGGCCCCTGATGGCAACGACATTTCAAGTACTGTGTCCAATGTCCTCTCGATATTTAAGAACTCTTTGGATCCTTTGGACATAACCCATGAACTTCCGGTTGAAGAGTCCTTAAGGTTCTTAGACCTCAGACTGTGTTTTCTTTCTCATCATACTTGTTGGACATACGCTCCCAGGAGGAAAAAGCCACTCCTCCATTATCAATCGGCCCACTCCAAATTAGTTAAGAGGAGTGTAGTCAACCTATGCCTTAAAAAAGCCATCACAAAGTCATGCCCGCATACTGTAAAAAACAGCTTTGACACACATACAGCTAGGCTACTTTCAGGGGGTACCCTAATCAAGTCTTAATATCTGTCGCAAAAAAACTCACTCAGAGCTTCAAAAATTCTAATTTAATCCAATGTAAGAAGAGGGACAGAAACCAAAGGCCAGCGGTTGTGCCTTATATTCACAATAATTCTCATGGCCTTAAAAATATAGGCAACCGCGTAAACGTTAACGTAGTATTTTCTGCTCATACAAGCTCTCTAGTTTATGTAAAAAAGTCAATTCTTCCTCCGATAGGACCTTAAGTTGTACCAAAAAGCACCACTCCCGTTTTGTTCCATGCTCTGAAGGGGTGGTTTATGCCATTCCCCTCTCATGCGGAAAACAGTATGTCGGGCAGACCGGGAGGTGTCTCAATGGCCGGTTACGAGAACATCATTATAACATAAACATAGTAATATCAGGGAATCTAGGTATTCATTGCCGGGATTGCGGGTGTTCAGCGGACCTGAGTATATATAACTGCACTGTCATTGATAGGAAGTGGTAATCAGCTGTCACGAGAGATCATCGAAGCTGAAAAAATAACCAGGTTGGATAAACAATGTGTTAGTGTATCATCCTTAGCTTTGTCAAAGAAAGAATTGGATCATCTAGAGATATCATCAAAGCAAAATAGTGATGAAAAATTTTTCGCTTTACTTTTATTAAATTTTTCAATTTAATTTTTAATTTAATTTGTTAATATTATTTCTTTAGTTGTCTTTTATTTATTTCATTATTAGTTATTTATTAATGTGAATTGGCTATTTGGTCTCTGGTGTGTAAAAATTTAAAATGTTCTCATTAACGGCAAAGGTGAAGAAGTTGAAGATTTGAGGAAGAAGAAATATAGAACTGAGTTGAAAGTCAGTGCTGCGAGTCTGTTTGCTTCTTGTGTGCATGTGAGTGTGACTGTTCGTCTGCGCTGTTCCATCCAAGCATGAATTACCAACTTGCCCAAGCATCCTCATTATCAAGCAATATATTGGAGATACATAGAGGAATATTGTCGCATGCACTATTTTTGAACAACGTATGTTCTTTGTAGTTGATTGCATATACATGTAAAATAATGGCGTTAAACATTTTCTGAAACATGACAAGGTTGATCAAATTTATTATCCCAACAGTTGAAATTCAAAATTTATTTCGGGGAAATGACTTGAGACAGAGAAGTATTGACTGGTACCTTAATAAAATAAAAGATCGAAATGAAAGAAAAAAACAGAAAAAACTTTGGCAAATAAGCAGTTCACCGCAAAAAAACGGTCCAAAAACAGAAAATCACGAATGTAAAAGTGTGGCCATTACCGTTATTCTGGTTGAATGACAGCTAGACAACTTATAAATAAATGATTTGCAGAATATCTTGAAGGATTGATATCCTGACCTGAACATTAATTTTAAACGTTAACGCAATCTTAGCTTATATATACAGGGTGCACAAAAAGAAAATTTACACGTTTTTTTCTTCTTTTTTTTACCGCAAAAATAAACTAGGCATCGCCGAACGCTCATTCTCCGCCCAAAGGTTCTCTGAAATTTTCTGAAAATTTCAGTGGGTAAATGGCGGCCGACGGAGTTTTCGAATACATGGGGTTCTATGGCACGAGAAGCCGAAAACGGGCAAAAATGGCCTCCATTTTCCCATTGAAATTTTCAGAAAATAACTTAAAACTTTTGAATAAGGTATCGGATCGGGCTGAAACTTTGTCATCTGGTTGTGACCTCTAGCGCTACCTTTGGGCGGAGAATCAGCGTTCGGCTATGCCTAGTTTATTTTTGCGGTAAACAAAACCCTATAATATTTTTTTGTGACACCCTGCATATTAAAAAAAAAAAAATGAAGAAGGAAAATAGACTACAACGTTTTACGGTTTGAGAACAAAAAAGTCGCAACGCTACTTTCTGCTTAATTTTGGAATTCCCAATCGGAGTTTGTAGTACCTAGTCTTTTTATTGGGGTAAAATTTTCTCTGCGCTGTGGCCATTTAAATCTAAGCGCAGCCACTGAGATGTCCCAGTGAGCAGATACCAAGACCGAAGAACGAAACCTAAGACAATAGGCGTGAACATAATTAAACACGCCCGGCGTTCTTCAAGATTTCGGTAAGTAGGTTATATAAATCCTCAAATCTAATTGTCAATTACGAGCTTACACATTCTAAATTTGATGATGGAAAAAAAAAACAGCAGATATTACCGAGTTTAACTGGGTTAATCCAGACGCCATGCTAAGCAAGTCCTCAAAGTAAGTCCCGATAACCTTACTAAACGCGAATTTATAATCAGTATCTGACGCAATGGATTCTGGATCGCTCCCCATTTCCGTACTAATTATGCACTTCGATACTGGTTCGTGACTTGCCCACACAGCTTCACAACTTTGTCTTCCACCACATTGATGGTCATTCTTGAACTAAAACAAAATACTGTGCTAATTTTGTTTAGGTTATTGTGGTGTTTTCATTTTTTTTATATTGTGCCCTGTATGTGCAGGGACACGGTACCTAGTCGAGCCTCCAATTGTACGATTTTCGTCCGGTATCGTAGATACAAATGTGTTTTAGTAACGTTCAAAGTTCAAAGTGGGAATACCACCAGTGGTCGCTATAGTCGCCGAATGCTTAATAAACGCGGGACACGCCTTATTATGTCCATTTTTTTTTGTTTGGTAATTTTGCTTTTGCGTTGTTATCGGATACTGCGGAGCGATCGCCCGGAACTCAGTACGCCCTGCATTTCTTAAGATATCAGCGACTGCACAGATGTCATGATGACCGAGTCCTATCAACAAGCATCGTACTACTGATTCATAACGTTCGACCCTGCTATAAAACAAATGAAAGCAAGAGTCATGTCATCAAATGCCCGTTATCTGAGAGAACAAGCAGACGGAGAAATCTTGACCGCCCCAAGATGACCGCCGACTCAACACCTTTGGAGCGTGGAAAGCCGGGATCACTGCACCCGGGGTCCGGACTCCGGCTAGCTGCCTCTCTCTCTCCCCGAAGCATCGCCCCTGGGGTTCTTCCCTTTGCACCCAGATGTCGGCGTCTCAGGACTGAAACCCCCAGCAGGTTCTGTCTGGAGGCCATTTCCAGGCCGTTGATCTTGGCAGCGGCAGCGGCCCCCCAACTTCCAAGACCCAGCAGTTCGCTGATCCCATCCCCCACTTTACTTCCGCCCCGTCCGCCAGGGGGCATTGTTCTTCGTCTCCCCGCCAGTGCACCCCCGGCATATCCGTCAGTCAGGTCCCCTTGCGCCCTCGTTATAGCCATCCCTCATCTCGCTTCTGCTTCGCCTCACCTCCTAATTTGCCGCCGCGCTCAAGTGAATATATACTGCGTCCCCGATAATATCTACAGGCAGAGCGTTTGGTGCGCTGTATTGTTCGTTGGCAGATATGGGCCTCGAGCTCCGCGGTGCGTAGGAAACTACTAAGGGGATGATGTCTTTCATAAACCTGGTCTCGAGTCTCCAATCTTTTGGAGGTCGTTATACACGCGTCTCCTAAGGAATTACATATTAAGCGCTCTTGTTTTTTTGTTTTTTTTCTTTTATTTTTTTTTATTGAAGCTCAAGGAACGTAAGCGCGCTTTGTTCGACAGTCAGAGCTGCCAAACCGCTTTGATGTCATGCACGTAAATTGGTGCACTTAAAAAGAAAAGTTCAGCACGTGCACTTTTTTGTAAAGCACTTGGGACTTTCGATCGCTGGAATGTACAGAAGAAGATCGGTGTATGACGAGGCTGAAAATATGATGATAATGCAATCAATACAAAGGTGGAAGCGAACTGGACAAGAATGACGAAAATAATCCCTGGAGAAGGGGAACGAGAGAGGCAAACACAAATTTCTAAACACAGCTATAGGTGACTGGTGCAATACCGAAAAAATTGGCCTGGTCCTGGTATGTGTATATGTGTAGGTGTTTGGAGATTTGAGTTGGTTCTTTGTCCTTAATGTTCCCCTTGTCTTGGGATTGTTATAGTCATTCTTCACCAGCTAGCTGGCACCTTTGCATTTAATTGCTTTATCATCATAACCTTACAATGCAGGCCGTTCACCCTTGCTGATGTTAGACTGGTGGCAGCTGATAAAACCCGTTTGCTCTATGATTTGTAACTCCTGGCTAGCTCAGTTGGTAGAGCGATATACCGGAAATGGAGAGCTAGGTCCCTAGTTTGATACCAGGACGAGGCGGATTTTTTTTATCGCGCACCAGTCACCTAGTTTTATTCGGAGATTGGTGTTTGACCTTTGTCTCCCTTGTTCCACCTCTCCAGGGATTGTTATAGGCCTAAAATACGTTAAAACCTAAAAGAAAAGAAAAAAAAGCAAAAAAAAAACCACGAAAACAGTTTGCGCTGTGACACCGCACATGATGTTACACGTTTTCACGCAGAGCGTGCTCCGCAGATTTCAGTGATTGATTTTTTCAAGTGCTTTGAAGGAAAGCAGGCCCACCAGATATCTCGGAGTGTGTATGTTTATGCATGATTTTACCCTTCATTTTTAACCCACTATCTACATAAAAAAATAAAACACTTAAAAATTTAGGTCTATATAATGCGCTCTAACATTTTTCCATAGAAGACTTCAGGCTACAATTCAATGTCTATCTCGATCATACGAGAGAATGTTGTCGTCCTGAAAAACGAAGTGAACAAAAACCTTTGATTCATGTGTTGGCTGAATAAAAGACGGGCCCCCATTGCTGCTCTGTTCTCCCGCCCTGCTTAATATTTCAAAGAGGAATTACGAACGGATCCCATCGCAAAGTAATTTGTCTTAGTTGGAGTTCGAGCAAATGGTTTTAGTTTTACTTTCTGCAGTCGATAACACACCGGGAAAGGTCGAAGGGATGGGACTTCATTAATTGTTCTCGAAACTGCAGAATAAAAAAATACATATATAAATAGATGACTTCGAGTTTTTGTTAAGTCGGCAATTTTGCGATAGCTTTTTTTGTATTTGTTTTAGTCATGGAATAAATTCTAGCTTGCGACCTGTCTCCCCCAAAAAAGTATAGCGAATGAAACAGACAAATATTTGCTTGTGACGAGATAAGTGGATTTTCATGTATAAGGTCAAGATTCGCCGGGTGCTAATCCAGCATCTGTCTCGAATATCTGTGTACATTCATTTCGGATTAGTTTTAATTTTGTCGTGTTTTGCCTCAATCGATCTTTCTATAGATTTACTGGCTCCTTCAAAAGTTAGGGAGCTTTTTTATTTCGAACTTGTTTAGACATCATACATAGTAGTTTTGTTATAACTTTTCGTTCAATCTGTTTATCTTATGCGTGGTGATTAGAAGTGAGGTGATCACACGTCGACGCATCTTTTATTTGTAGGACTCGTAAACCAAATGAAACTTATATTAAACGCTAGGAGCTAAAGTATGCAGGTGAGCTGCTTAGGGAATATCATAATCTAAACCCTGAGTCTTGTCTGGTATTTTATTTCTTCTTGTCTCAGGATTTAGATTGGATTTGACGTTTTTCTTTAAAATCTTACTCGTAAATTGTAATTGAAGAAGCAGGCAGGTCGACCGCGTCTCCGTTTCAGGTTTTCCAGTTAGCAAGGGATCGTAAACTTCAACAGGCCTCAAGAAGCTATCGCTCAATTCTATTTCACTATGTACGCCAATGCATTATCAGCAAAATGCCCGGAAATGAACCGCCCTTTTTGGCGGTTCGTCATTTCCGGTTCATTCTTTGTCTGGGGTAGAAGAGGGGAAAAGGGGGCTTTAAAGTTGATGACGCTTTTCCATTTTTTTCTGTCTGTTTGAATATGAAGAGTTGCCTCCAGTGAGGTGTTTTTTGTTTTGTTTTGTTTTTCTTTGGGAGAGCGAGTTTTTACTCAGAATGTTAATATAGGGTATCGTAGCCGGTAAATGCATTCGCATTTTCTTCTGAGACGCGTATGTAAGATTAAATCTATTCAGCGTTTCTTGTTGGGTAGACAGATTGAATATTATGTAGAGCGGGCTTCTCTTTTTTCAGTGAACCAAAAAAAAAAATGGCATTTTTTTTTTTGGGGGGGGGGGGGGGGGGTTTGTTTCCGTGTATTACATTTCCCCGTGTACGGGCGTAATAGGTAATATTTTATACGGTTCCTTGTTGTGGCTGCTGAAAGTTGGTTCCGAGATTTTGTTTGTTGGAGCATTAGCGCCTGTACCATGCGGCGCAAAATTTGCGAAATGAGGTAATAGATATGAAGGTATTCTGGAATAATTTTGTGTTCTATTTTAAGCGTACAAAAATGTATTTCTTCTAGGCATATGAACTGCTATTATAATACAGGTAGGCTGTTTTACTCCTGATGGTTTTCTTTCTTTCATATGCTCGCAAATAATGACTTGTTTCCACTTTTTTTTGTCGCTTAAATGTCTTTTTATTTGTTTCGTTGTCATTCCATCATACTGTATGTCCGCTTGGTTGCACGGTAGCAGCACTCGATGCGAACAAATTGTATTTTCCTTCCCAGAACATATTTAATTATTGATTGATTAATATACTCGCAAGGCCCGTCAAAGACCATGTAGAGGGGAGTCGGCAACAATGAATCGAACAAATAAAACAAAAACAATGTCCAAGTATAAAATATAGATGAGAAAATTGTGAAGACAACGCTTAAATGTGTTTGAGCCCTAGAAAAATAACGCAGATGATGGAAGGTGGTTTCAGGAAGTCATAGCTCCGGGAATTTATGAACATGTAGCTGTTTCACACGCACAGACACACACTCACACGCACGCAAGCACGCGCATATTCACACACACACACACACACACACACACACACACACACACACACGCACACACACACACACAAATGGGGCGATTCTCCGTTGGTGATCAAGACGCTTTGAGACGTAGAAAGGAGGAGTTAGTAACCTGTGATCTGAAAGAGGAATGTGGTAGTATATTTTATACAACAGGCACAGGTAGGTGAGATACAATGCGAGGTTCGGCAGGTCCGAAGTGCACTTCAAAGTTATTACGCTGGCAGCGCGGTAACAAGTGGTGAGAATGCAACGGGCAGTTTCATTTTGAATAGCGTCAATGGCAGATGTTAATACGCCAGTGCCGGGGTTTTAAATTAGATGGTGAATTCGATCTTTGATCGCATGAGTTTTTCGTAGAGATAGTTTTAGAAATACATAGACGGATGGAGAATTTTGTTCGCTAAAGCCTAGCATTCGTTTTGAATTGTTTGCCATATTCTTCGAGCTTTTCGAGATGCATTAGGTGAAATATAAACAATTGAGTACATAGAAAACAATGCTCGCTTCAAAAAAGCATCGCTCAGGATTTACAAAATATGATGAATTGCTAGCTGTGTTCGTCATAAAACAGCGCGAAAGGACGAGGACGTAGAAGACACACGCGGGGACGAGCGCTGTGTTCGTTCTACGTCCTCGTCTTTTGGCGTTGTTTCCCTTAGGAACTCCCACCAAGTCGTCCCACTATCCATTCTGTGCTTGCTTGCGCTCTCACAGTCTTGTGGTTAATCGTTACGGCATTGGAACGAAGATTCAATATTAAGTCGAGAAACTATCATTACGTTTTTTTTTACTGTTCAGACTCATGTCTTATCAATCGCATTACTCAGATGCACTGTTAAGGTGGCAAAGCACGAAGCCAAGAACAATCACTGTTGTTACTCACCAAACGGTTTAGTATATTACAATATTCAGAAAATAGGCAAGAGCAAATGAAACACAGGAAAGTGTAATTCGCTGATATCGAGACGACCTGTAATGCAAAACCTTGGGCAAGCCCTAACGCTGCAGGAGTTAAACTGGAGAAATATGGTACAATTTGCGATCACGACCTGGGCGCAAATGAAGGCAAGTACGTCGCTATCAATATTCATTTAGCAGAGCTTTTGGAGCACTACATTATTGTAATATATATAAGGTGTTTTTTTTCTAAGCTTTACAAATTTGTTTTTAAAAAGCTGTGAAAGTTACACTTACGCGGTTTGCGCACGTGAGTTACATGGTCAGGGGGACATAATGTATGGGGCCAATAGTAACGATAACTCGAATGATTAAGCGAAATTTGTTAATCAACTTTGAATTAGTGAAAATAGGCATGTGGTTTCAATCGAAGAATGCTGAGCGTCATCCAAAACCAACTAATCAATAATTTTTAGAAACACTTTGAACGCGTGAGAAAGGCTGCAGTGCGCCAAAGTTACCACTCGTGTATGCCAGGAGCAAGGCTATACGATAAGGCTCCCGGGCGATTTTTCCGTCTCTTATCACAGACCCAGCCTTGTACCTGTTGCACGAGGGGTACCGTTAGGCTTTAGCTCACTACTACGCTTCCCACGCGCTCAAAGTATTTCTAAAAATTATTGATTTAGGGGTTTTGGATGACGTTCAGCAATTTTCTAATTGGAACCATATGTCTATTTTCACAAATTAAAAATTGAATAAAAAGTTTTACCTAATTACTCGAGTGATCTTTACGATATTAGTCCCATATATAATGTCCCCCTGACCGTATAACTCACCTGCACAAACCGCATGAGTGTAGTTTTTACGGCTTTTTTTTAAACGAATCTATAAAGCTCAAGAAAACATATTGCATATCAGAGCATAACAGCTTAGAATGCAAGCAAAGAAGTGTCAGTGCATCCCAAATTTTCCACCGCACTTCCGCCGCATGACTGTAGCATTTATTTTCTGCTACGCCCGATTCGCGTCGTCCTGGAATCGCCGCAATATTTTGCCTCACCAAGATGGCGGTTCTGCGTTTAGACGCCTCAAACACCACTGTTCGCAGATGGCTTGCTAGCGAAAAGAAACCACTCGTCCCGATTATTCCTGGCACCGTTTATATATATTCGGTTCAAGAGGAGTTCGGTCTGTATATTTCCTTATCTCTGAGAGGCAGGTTTCTTCCTCGCGTCAAACCGACGAACGCGCAGTTCTTCCGCGAGGATAAACAAAACCCTTTTCACCCCCGCGCATTGATACATTTTTATCACTGTCTCCCAAGGAGCAGGTGTCATCCTCTCCCCCTGGCAAATGGGATAAACAAACACACTAAACCTTCCGCTTTTGTTTACAGACAGCTCGTAGTGAAGACAGACTGGGCCAAGTTTCGGCTTCGCCTGAAGGGCGAACCTCTGACAAAGTTACGAGCCAACCGAACCAGTCAGGGAAGCCGAATGTTCCACGTGACCTCCTGAAGTGGCGCTGCAAGTGACGGAGCGTAGCGCCACGTGACACCCAGCCTTCGTCTGATTGGCTGAAGCGGCCGTACAGCTTTCATTCTGGTTTGCTTCACTTTCTACGCGAACAGCGGTATAGTCCTCCAGAAAAAGGGGTCCACATTGCTCGGCTTTCGCTTTCGCCCAGTTGTTCCTCTGGCCCGTGTTTACATAATGGAAGGGAGTGGGGTTTAAATTAGGTGCACCCGGATGCTGGGACGAACCGGAAGCGACGTTGGCGTGCGGCGTGCTCGTCGGTTTTGGGGTTGCGCGCACTCTAGTTTCGGTTTGGTGGGTGGCAAGGTGGTTCGTGTGTTGTTTTTTGCTGAGTCGGCGCGGATCAAAGGCCGTGAGTGTCGTCTGCAACATCGGATACACGCAGTGCCCCCTAGGGGTGGGATCTCGATTTGTCAAGTTTGGATGGACGCCAGGTGGGCTATAGGTGTGCTAGGTGGTCGTCGTAGGGGGTCTTCTGTCTTCGTGCAAGACACTATGCTGTTGCAGTATGAGTGCAACTCGTTGAGTATACGCTTACTGAGAGCATTTTGAAATGATGGCGTTCTGTTTTCATTGAGTAACCTGGATCGGACACTGATTAGTGTTAAAACAAACAGTGTCCAGAGGAGGGTTTAAATAGCATAAGATTAACGTCGGGTAGATACATTTCAGATGGACTAGCTTTTTCATTCAAGATAGGGTTACGAAACAAACTTGTCGCCTGTAGCTGGTCTCCAATTGAATTGAAAAACTGTTAAAATTTGTACGAGTAGAGAACGCGCTGGTCATCGAATTTTGAATTCTCCTTCAAGTTGTGCTTTGTACTGTATCTGATGTCTAAACATTTAGGATGTTCCCGGAGAAGGTGCTGAAACCGTTGTATTGTAATTATCGACACTAAGCTCTCCCAAACGTTTTATCAACGGCAGTTTTTGTTGGATTTATTAAAAATCGATCCTTCTTTTAAATTAGTTAGGTTTAAGTTACCCGCAACTAAAGTTAGTTCGCAAATCATGAAACACTATCGCCATTACTTAGCGTGTAGACGTTCGACCTTCACCAGGTAATGGTTCGCCTTGGACATTTATTCCTGCCCCCTTTTGCTTTTGCATTCGACCTTGAAAGATGGTTCTCTGGACCAGCTTCAAACATCGAGAAGTGTCACAAGGCGACAGACGTGCCTCTAGTCTTCGACATCAGCCATGATTGGATCGGACAGTGAAAATAAGCAGCGTCTGCGAATCGTGGCTGCTCATCACAAATGGATCAAAACTGAGTGCGAGGTGAGTTTTAATGTGATTTCTCTTGAGAAGTTGGGGACATTTCACGCTTTATACACTTGGTCAAGAAGGCTGAAGGTGATCTTTTTTATTCGTGTTTTGCAGGCTCCATTATATACTGTATGTTTTGTGCCTTCAACGCTGAGCCAAACGTTGAACTTGTTTATACAGTGGTACAGGCCTTCTGAGTTACTTGCTACAGAGTTCTTCTTTGTTAAATCCCAGTGTTCCTCTTCTTTCTGGTTTCGCTATTTGATTTCCTCGTTTGAGTGTCAAATATTAGAATTACCGAATAATATTATTACAGTCGTACGGTTGTCGCCATTCCGCGGAAAGAACAGAACAAAACCAAAGCAAAAAATAGCTACCTTTCATTAGTTGCTTTCTAGTTCAAAGCAAGTTTAGATGCGCTAACCATGTGCATCTTTCGATAGCGCAGCAGGCTGTCATTTTGAGAGGCGTTCTTTTTTTGAGACTTTCGTGGGTCTTGTAAGAAATCAAAGGCAACTCTGCCTAAAAACTTGGTGTTTAAAAGGTGGTGAACACAACCGGACATTTCACGCACATCTTCCTTTCATGTGACTTTTGGATAAAATAGCTTCATCCGGCAGAACATGTGCGAAAAATAAGCAGAACACATATTAATAATGATAATATTAAATATAGCAATAATAATAAAAATAACAATAATAATAAGAATATGCTTGATTTTCATTATAGTTTGATGGCGGCGATCAAGAAAAGAGCTGCAACGTGTTCTTGACCTCCTACAGTGCACAACAGGAAATAAAAAATACGGAAGACACAACATACGAAAGTCATCCTGGCAAATTCAACAGGCGGCAATCACAAAGACAGTAAATGCAAGTAATAATCATAAGCATCCGTAATAGGCAATGATCGAATTTCTCTTATCGTTAGTTTTTTTCAAATGCCAATGTTTGGATCAATAAAAATGGAGTAAATTAAGGATACTGTATTTTAGCGTCTGTGTGTTATATTTTTTCTTTACTTTGCACATCACCTGGCACTTGGCACTACGGGTAGACAACACATCGATATTTTGCGAGAGACGTCCAATGGTTATTAGAAAGTTTGTGTTCCTAGTGACCTTTAGCTTTAGGTTAGTACTGACTGTAGTGATACAAAGTGTGAACGTTGCTGATGCGGAACTTTTTGAATAGGTCAGATGTAGGGGACAGAAATAAAATAGTGCCTACGGCCCTTTGTGCTTTTTTTTTTCAGCAGGTGCATTTTTTGTGATTCTTTGAAGTGGTTGTGCCCCTAACTTAATGGCAATAATTTAGGTAGGATTAAAACAAGGAATTAAAAACCACTAACTTAACGTGTACCGGTAAAGTATAACGATGACAGTATAGCCTGCCAACAACTTGTGACAACTTTTGATAATGTAGTGGTGTGATTATCCCGTGACATATTATAGGAAGAAATTACGCCTTGAATCTTGAAGAAGTTTACAATATTGATATTGGTTGAGTTTATGCTCATTCCTTTCGTAAGCTTGCCTACTTTCTTTTTCGGGACGAAAGAGCTCGGCTTTTGATTTTTCACTGTCAATGTTCAATGTATCAATTACAAAATAACAAAATGTGAAGGACGACCAACGAAGAACTAGATTTGACGGTACAAACGTTTCACGGCTAACTTGGTCTCTTCATGAGGAGCGACTACGCCAGTTTATGGACAACAGCTTCTTGTACATTGGCGTTGCTTTTATTTCTCTTTATTCCTGTCCCTTGGCGTAGACTTTTCACGTACACGGATGGAGAAATGTACCAAGAGGCATGTTGATGTTTCTTGGCGTAGTTTGAACATGTCAATACCCTGCCTTTCAAATACATCAACAGGCTTCGCCACGGGATGAGCACGAAAAAAATTATACTGCCGCCTAGAAAAAGAAAAAACCTACTGCTAATATACGAACGGTGTTGCCCTTGATGAAGAAACTGAGTTAGTCTTGAAGCGTTGAGACCCTCAAAGTCAGGGCTTGGTTTGGCGTCTTTGATTTGCTCATTTTAGTCCAACCGGACAGGCATCTGTCAAAAATGTTTGGGTTAAAAAGAAACAAGCACAGGCCGAAAGCAGCAGTGAAGCTGGGAAGCCCACCCTTGTTTAAAGTTTTTTTTTTTTTTTTTTTAGGAATTTGTTGTTGAAAGTTTTTCATTTTAGATCCGCGCTGTACCACTGTTCACATTTTCTAATTTCATTGAAAATTCACATCAGTAAAATAAAAACAAAATAGAAGAAATTCTGCTTCGACAAAAACACTGTACGCGTGAGAAGAAGGGGAAGAGAAAGATGAGATCGTAGAAGCCACTCGCGTCTCGAAAACAAGGCCATGGATACACGAAGTCGGGGCCGGCACCTGGGGTTTTCCTTTCCTCTTTGACGTCCAGACACGGAAGCGGGGTTTCCCCGCACGACAGCCGACCACGGGTCGATGAGAATTCCCTCCCGTGCCGGCGTTTCGCGTCTCTCTCGCCTCGTGGCTCCGGGCCTGGGGCTCAGGAGCCGAGCCCGACTCCCAAGTTCGCGTTCCACGGTCGGCCGTCGCGAATGCATACACCGTATTCTTCCGAGATCTGCAGTTAACGTCTTTTCTGTTCGGAGGTGTTTCAGAGAGGAGGCTGGTGACGACATCAATGTCTAGGGTATCGGTTTGACGAAGTGTTGGTGCGTGATAACCTCCGATCGTGTGGATAAGTGGATAATAGAAGCGAGAGGCTCTGCGGTATCCTTTACGAGCTGTGAGAAACTTCGGTGATCGTCTGGCGATTGGAATGAGAAAAGCTAGGATTAGTGCAATCCCTAAACTGCGCCAGATTCCTCGGGATACACAACGGCAGCTCGAGGTGAGCTGATTCCTTTTATCTCACAATTCCTTTCATTCACATTTTTTTTTTAAATTTAATGTGTTGTTCTTTATCTGTCACTCGTTTATTTTACATAGACACTTCTTTTTGATCGCACTGACTTGCTGTTTCTACTTTCTCGTAGTTTTCTGTGCGCTTCACTGAGCTTTATGCGAAGTAGAGCCATAAAATATACAGACATAAATTCGAATATAGAAGCCGTTTTGGCCTTGTCAAGTTGGTGCCACGTTGTAATATTTCCCCATGTTGCTTCAGTTATTTTCTAGAGTTCATCTATATTCCGGGGCAACTGTTTGTTACTAAATACCGCTGAGCCATCCTGGAGGTAGTTTTTCGTATTTTCACTTACTGTATTGTGCTGTTAATGTTTTAGCATGTTGTAAAGGCTGATTCTACATTGTGACTTTGTAGTTGGATACGTTGACGACGCCTCTTCGCAACTTGACAGCACCTCATCATGAACTTTGTTATTAATGTTTTCTAACACTGCTTGGTCCCGCAATAGCGTGTCCTATAATACGAATAAATACACAAATAAAAACCGTATCCTACACCATATACTATTTAAGATACTCGATGTTAAGTTTCAACATCTTCAACTGCATTTCATGCCTTATGGCTATACAATTACCCGGAACATATCGTTATCTTGTTTAATGATTCCTCAAAAATTGTTATAAATACACGGATACTCGAGCCAGATGTCTAGGCGAGCAGGAACTCACACTTGCCGGCACATAAAGTAATCTATAAAGACAAGGGTGTGACGATCCACGATCCCCGTATATGACCCATTTCACCGATGGACTGCAGCAAAGGCTACAGCCCATATCCCAGCCAATCCGCTACCGAGAACGCGTCACGTGACAGCGCGACTCCTCACATGGCGGCATTTGATTGACTTGGGTGACTTGTAGCGTTCGCAGCGATCCATCAATCAATCAATCAATCAGTTTATTTTTTATTTCAAGGGGTACACACTCCTCGAAATGGTACCTTGGTGCAAAAGGCGATCGTGTCGCCTGACTGGGCACCAAAGTCCAATGGGAAATGGAGGGCGAAATGGAGTAAGGCACAAAGAACAAGGCTGCATTCTGTCTCCTGAAATCAGATGCGTGAAAGATATACAGCGGTTACTGTCTGTTGCGACAGGCGTAAAATTACGAGCTCGTAGACACCACTTGTGTCAAGGTCAAGTTACGAAAATAACACGGCGAGTGTGAAGAAGGGAGACGTGGTTTCATCTGGTGTAAAGAAGTCACGTGTGCCGCGGCGATAGTCTAGATCGGGGGCCTCCAAAAGACTTGGCTAAGATGCCCGAGACCTGTCGCGGTCTCGAAGGCAATAAAGTAAATAATAATTAGAAAGTACTAAATAGAAAAAGCTTAAATAAATATTTATATACAGAAATTTAAACCAGAGCAATAATTTAAAGAAAACTGCTAGGTGGTTGAATATGTATAGTTCCTTTTTAAGTGCAATATGCTGCTAATTATGAGATTACAAAATAATTTGGCCCAGAGAACTCACAAGGCATAGATCAAAGCACGAAGGAACTTTGCCATATTCACACGGGGCAGAAGGCTCATGAGAGAGGTATATCCGATGACGACGATATGCAAGAGTTGTGACACGAGGCTACATCAAAGCACGATATACATTTAGAACGCGGGGGAATTTTGTCCTATGTTACACAAACATGAAACTGCGAACTACGTGAGGTAATGCTGGTGTTAACAATGTGCGACAAGTAATATGGCTAGAAAACCCGCATTTCTAATGCAGTTTTTTTTTTTGTTCATTCTTTCAGCTATCTTTGTTCGCGCTTTTGTTGCTCGTAGCGGCGCAATTATTTGTTTGCGTTTGTAGAAATGGGCCTCAGGCCGTGTGCCGCTGGAAAGACCGTGGGCTGGGGTTTGGACACCCCTGGACTAGATGCCTTTCTGAGATTCTTCTACACTGTAAAAAATTCCTGCGCGTCTACTTACCCGGAAGGCACTCGAAGAGCCAATCTCTGCGATCTACGATGTCAGCTGAGCGAATGATGAGGCGGAACATCTGTTTAGACCTAAAAATGTAGTCTGCGATGTGGCATTACGCAATGCAAAGCGACATGCTTGCATTGCGTAATGCTACAGCGCTGACTTGATCTTGAAGTCTAAAATGATGTTCCGCTTCATCATTCGCTGAGCGGATTTCGTAGATCGCAGAGATTGGCGCTTCGAAAGTTGGGCGGTTAAGTTGACGCGCAGGAATATCTTAGAGTGCTTTATAAACATAGGTTTGTGTGTATAGGGATTATGAAATCACGAGATAATTCGGAAGAATAAAGTGGCTTAAATTTTTTTTTCGGCATGACTTTTGATGTAGACCCTAGATTTTACCCCCGTAGTCGCTGAAAACTAAAAAAATGGGGCCCGAAGCTTATCGTGTTCGCTCTTGGAGACTGGGTCTTCGGCCTTCTCGTCGGACGCTGTAGTCTGATTGGCCTTCGAGCGATAATCGGGTGCTGGCCACTGGCCGAACCCTGTCTATTTTAAGTTGTCGGAGACAATAATGAGATTGACGCAACGCTATGACCCCTAAGCGTATCCAAGAATGTACGCTATACAAATATTCCGCACGTCGACACTTTTGACCGAATATTATGCCGTCAGAAAAGGCTTTCTTCGCTTCCCGAGGGAACATATTTTGGCCCATTCATTTGCTTTTTTTTCTAACCGGGTTATGTTTTATTTGATTGCAGTATTTCGGTTTATAATTCCGACTGGAAGTATATGCAACGCAATAACATTTCGGGTAAATTAGTTTAAGTGACGGCTTGTACTTGCGATGTCAGAAGAGCAACACGTGTTCTTTATGTTCAGCAATAATTTTACCTTCGCTCGCGACGAAAAATCACATCTTCCTACGAGATTTTCTCTCGATACGACATTGGCCCTTGTATTTAGTGCCTTTCTGTTTATCTTACTATCCCAATAACACGCTCAGTTCAATATGGAGAAGTGTTTGCTGCCAACGTCTTTCGATGAATGATCAGCAAGACTTCTTCGAGGAAGCGCATTTGAGAAACTATACAAGGAAATACAGTATAAGAACCGTAGGGCGTGACTTACGATGTTATGTTTGCTTTCTAATTCGTTCTTTGATGTTCTTACTGGCGAACTCGGCAACCTCACTGGCTGCGGAAAGCTAATAACATGCTCGGGACTTGTCGCGCCCTGCGTTTCTGAAGTTGTCTGTGAGTATAGTAAAACAAGACTAATAATGATTTAACTAATGCCACGGATAGTTCAATAATTATCCTCCAAAATATTAACATCCCAATCCCGGTGATTTGCCAAATTTCGTTGATTAGTTGAATCACCGTGACTCGTCGCATTACAGTCCAACGATCCGGCCGATCATTGAACCCGCCACCACGCTCGAATGACCTGAACTAAAATGTCGAACACATTGACATGATCAAAGGAGGTCGACTCGTGTTTAAGCGTGTTCGTGACTCGCGCCAAATGAGAGCGTGTCATAGCCACACTCAAACATGATTGCGTTCCTCCCAAGACGTAGCCTCTTTCCTTCCTGACTTGACATGCACGGCTCGTGCTCCGTGGTTGAGGCGTCGACCGCCGAAGAAGTTTAGTGTGTCCCGATTTGAGAGTGTTTCCAACTCGTAGATCGCGGTCACGTGCTTTATGCGCAGCGTTTGCAATACGACCTGCAAAGAGGTGGCGAATTCTTCAATCGTTTGCAAGTGTCTTCGCCTCCACTCCCGATTTTCTCCTCTACACATGACAACACGACACGTGTGCACTTGCGTTCAATCTGACCAGGAGGCGTCTCTGCGACTAAAAGCTGCAAGTGCCCTCCATGGTTCGAATTGCTCCCTCTCTTGATTCTAGGCTCTCTGAGAAGGTCGTACTCAGGCGACGCCCTCTCGTGGGTGAATGTCGTTTCCTCTTTATTTCCGGCTTTTTCTTGCCCCAAAAGGTGTCGCCCCCAACTCTTTCCAGAGCGCGAATATTAAACAGAAGAGCTTTTCCAGTGTGTCGGCGCTCTCAAATGGTGCTCCGTTTTCTTGGAGATTCGAACGCATCCTCGTGGTCTTGAAGACGTCTGCTCCATGAAGCGTCTTCCTACGCGTCTTGGGAACGTATGAATCGTCAAGTCTGGTTTTCCGAATTTCTCTAACCTCGTTTTAAAGTAGCGTTCACAAACAACAGTTTTTCGAGTTTTTTGTTTAGCCACGGATTACTTAGTTTTTGTGCCTGCTTTAGTGACAGCCTGACTCTGATATCGTCTGCGACGGTTCGCACAAGACTGCTGAAAGATTGTGGCGGTCTACGTGTGTTCGAGTGTTCGTATTCGAAGTTTAGTGGCTGTGAACGTATTCGCAAGCTGTCAACCTTGCTCGAGGGACGTCCTGAAGCTGCCATCATCTTCGAAGGTGCTGAAACCAAGTGTTAAGGGTGGGGTGGTCACCACATGTTCGAGTCGGCGGTTGGAAAGTATTCGAGGGTCCTACATTGCTCCGCCCTATGAAGAGCCTTCGTTTATGCAAGCTCCTTCCTTTGGAGGAGCTTGGCTTGTTCTTGCTTTTCACGTTGAGCGTGTTCCATCTTAACGTCCTCTACTGAATTCAGCGGAGTTTAGCACCTCTACTTCGTTTCGCCTTAAGTCCAGACGTAGCCGACGCTACGAGCTAATGGGGCCAGTCAGTGACCGTCAAAAGCGGACCTTCGTGGTGTTAATCGTGTTCCCCTAGATGTTCTATCATCGCTGAACCAATCGTAAACAGGACAGGCCTAGTGACTCGCGCCTTTGACGCAGCTTTATGCGGCCCATTACCCCGAAGCGTCGGCTGTGTCTGGACTTGAGCTGAAATGAAGCATAGCTTTGCAATTTCGGTGGCAACGTATCACAGAGTCGTGTCGGTCTGATGTTTTCGGGTGGTTTCAAGAGACGTTCTTATCACGTCACAAGGACCATCGGTGTAACGGAAATCTTCTCGTCAAGGCATCAAAAAACGTTAACTGTCGTTTTTTATAATATCTTCGGCTTATTATTGCCTTAACACTCATCACTCACCGCATGAATACTGCCCCAGCAATTTTCGAGGGTCTCCTTATTTCGTGAGCCAAACTGTTTCGTTCCAGTTTAATGGACAGCCAGTTTCGAGAATCTCTGCATTGGCGACGGAACGGGTGTCTATAGCTTCAAACTTTCGTACCTAGCGAGTATGCACTGTTCTTCTCAACTCCAGGGTGCATCAATTCCCCGCTTCTCGCATCTGGATACGCATTCCCCGCGTCTGTGGATGTTTCAACATTTGGTGAACCGAGTGAATTCTTCATCGAATGGGCCTCTTCTGTCAATGTGAGAAGCGGGATTGAGGTGACGCTCGTGTGAGCGGTCCTGCTCATGACGTCATGGCAAGAAGGCCGACGACGCTCTTTCTCGAGGCCTACCAGGAGAGGATTAGAGCGGAAGCTCAAATCCACCATGCCAAGAAGAGCGCAGCTGAGGTAAGATCGTTCTCAGCTTGTTCGATAGCAGTATAGGTAGAAATGTTATCCTGGAGCAGGCATGTAGCCAGGGGGGGGGGGGGGGGGGGGGTCATGGGGCCCGCCCCCCCCCCCCCAAATTTTCCATTTTGCTGGGGCCTCCTCTCCCCCCTCCCCCTCATACAACATTTTGTCATGGGTGCCCCCACCCCGAAAAAAAATCCCGGCTACGTGCCTGTCCTGGAGGGCTGTTGTTTTTGCAATCTTGCCATAACGGAAGGGCTGTTTTTGGGCATTTCGGGTTCAAGATCTTTGCTGTATGTTTTGATTGGATTTTCTGTACTACTCTTTGTAACATCTGCCTATGACCTATCTGAGATTTGGCTTCTTTTTCTTTCAAATATCTCAAATAACTAGGAATAGCTGCTGCTGAAACAATAATCGAATATATGCCAAGCACTCTTAGAATAGTCTACCCAAACCAGAACACAACAAGATCAGAATGCTTAAAAATCCATAAAGGTTAGTTTTTTTTTCAAAACTTGTAGGCAAGGTAACTTTTTGACATCTACCCGGTCTAGAAACTTAGGCAGTGTAACGCAAGGTATCTAATAATCGTAATGCAATAAGGAAACTGGATAATTCATATGGTCAGCTTGATGGCGGGTGTAAAATAACTGATTTTTTCTTAAGGCTGAGGTTGCGCTTCGGCCATTTTAGCTGGTCATGAAATTAAAAAAAAAAAATGTTCGTGAATAACTTGCATTTAAATTTTAAATTCTCGACAAATAACTCTACTATCAAGTCTCTGATTCAAAAGCAAAGCTCTGGTATGAAGGACTAATTTAAGTTCGAACGACATTTTTGGGAACATACATTGAATGAAAAAGGATACTTTTTTAAATTAAATAAATCAGTTTTATATGATTTAAATCAGATTAGTTTTAATGTAAATCACTGTAGCTCGAAAATATCGAGCCTTTATCACAAAATGATTTTTTACCCGTGGCAGATTAGTTGTTGATCTGTTCAATTACTAATGATATTGTGGAGAAATTACTGTAAATTTAAAGAAGTTTAATTAATAACATTTTATGTTTGTAAACCCGCCGTATCGAAACAAAGACAGTTTGCTTTTTTTAGTTAATTAAAAAGCTTTGTTTGGTCTCTCTCTTGCGTTTTGATATGCTGGCAATATGAAATCACTAACCTAGTTTTCGCTTCTTTCTTACGCATTCGGATTTGATTTACGTAATTCACAAACAAGGTGGGAGCAGAAAAAGAAAAAATTACGTTTCGATTGTTTACAAAAGCACAGGTTTTTACTCTTGTTCCAACTGATAGAACAAACCAACTAGCCCAACAATCTACTCTACTGATAGAAATGTTTATTATTTGATGATTAATTTATTTAAATATAAACGAATGCGCACAAAAAGGAGGCATGAAATTATAGATAAATTTTAAATAAAAACATACTGGAAATTATTTTTGCGGTAAAGGTTTGATTTAAATCATCAGAGTAAAACTGGCCTCATTTCAATCGTGAGTTATATCGTGACTTAGGTGACCATTTAAATCATCTTGATTTAAATAGTCACCTCCACGTTGTTTATAATATACAAGTTGGTTATTTATCGCGTTTTAATAATTCTTCAATTATAGTGATGCCTCGGTAATAAGGACACGTCTGTTTTTTCCCCAAATATTGTTCATAATGTGAGTTGTTCACAATAACGAGACCAAAATGCTGGTATTCCCCCCATTTTCCCCGAAAATGGTGTTTATATAGCGAGGTATTTTCATTAGCGTGGTCCATATTAATGAGACATGACCGTATTCATCTTTCTATTACTAACTTTGCAAGTTTTCAGTGGGCATACAAAAGTTAATTTTATGATGAGGGAACAATTTAAAAGTGAAATGAATCAGACAAGGTTTGTATAACAATGCATTCAAAGATGAGGTCCGTATATGCACTGGGTAACGAGATCATCTAAGCACAACGCGATAAAAACATAGCTAAAGAATAAGCAATAGTAGTTTGCTCTACTTGGCAACCCTTCTAGCTTGTCAGAAATTGTGCAATAGGCAAGATAACCTTACTCTACTCAATCATAATGACTCAGCTTTTGGGAGTACTGGCGACATATTTAATCACAAATTTCAGTTTCATCAGTAATCGTCGACATACCAGCGCACGTTGAAGGAAACTTGGAACACTCGCCTGACTTCCATAGAAGGATTTATTCTTTTTATTTCTAATAACATTTGCAAGTGCGGGTTCTGTGCGCCTCTGTCTTGATAAATCGGCTGCTTGCGCCTAAAAAATAATTTTTCTTTTTATTCACGGTGGCCAGATTATTTTTTGAAGAGTACCTGCTTGCAAACATAGATACGCAGGAGTATGCATACACATTAAATAAAAATCCACGTAAGGTTCTCTAAAGAAAAAAAAGAAACATTATTTTAAACAAAGGTAAATCTAAAATTGTGCAGGCTTTATTTGAAATGCGATATAGAAATAGCAAATGTCATCACCATAATTGCATGAATGTACTTCATTCCCTTTTTTTTCAGACTTTTGTGGGTTGGGTTTCAAAGGCAAAACGCTCAGTGCCCAGAATGGATCGCGCTTTCGATGAAACACCCGCCATTCTAATGATAAATAATTTCCGGCGAAGCCAAACGCGTCTGAAAGGATCCTCTAAACAAACAATGGGGCATTTGAGGCGTGAAATCAAAGGAAAGGTGGGAGATTAATTCGCGATTAAGGCAAATGAGTCGACGTTAATTACGAAGGGTCTCGGCGTTGCCTGGTGAGCGTCTCGGCGCGTTAAGAAGCTCGTTACAACGGGCGCCTCGTTTAATGAGCGCTTTCTCGAATGTGCCCCTGTTAATCGGAAATTTATGTTGATTTCTTAACAGGCCCCTCGTGATTCAGAGCCCCGATCGAAGGGAACAGACGGAAAAGAGTGCATTCTATATACGAGGTGTGTGGCGGCAATTGTAGCCCTTGTTAAAAAGCAATACACTCATAATATAGGTTCTTGGTACTTTTATGAGAAAATAAAAAAAAATGTTACGCATAAACATATTGTTAGTATACTTTCGATGTCGTTAATTGGGTTGTAAGATGCCCTTAGCGTATTTTGTATTGAAGCAATGTGGTTCACGCGGCGAATGACTCTGGCAACGAAGGTGCACTCTCTTAATCGCAGTTAGCCTCAAGAGGGGAGCACTTATTATATATGAAAGCACTCATAACGACCCAGTGCGCAACTGTTTCTGCAAAGATGCGAATTCACAGTTGCACAGCGTGCCGTTAGAATGTTTTGGTTACTCCCGATGCCTGCCCTCTCATGTTCGCTTTGATTAAGAAAGATGCTAAAGTAAATGTTTTATATATTAGTAGTAAAATAAACGTATACGTTAAAGGGACATTAAAGTAGATTTGGAGTTTGTATTATTATGGCGTAAACTCAATCTATGCGCTTAAGTGGCTTAAAGAAATTACAATCATGTGTGACAATTATTTTATTGAAAATGCAACCAATGATCCCGACACGTTTTTTTTTATATCTAAAAAAAAGGGACGTGCCGGCGGTCTTTGCCTGCATTTTCATTTAAAAAAAGGAAACACATAATTGTATTTGTTTAGACGCTTAGGGCACATAGGAGAACGGACACAAAAACAACTGAAATTTTGTTATAAAAAGCATTTGTTTATTTTAACTATTTACAACGATACTCACCCTCAAAGTGGTCTTCGTTTGAGGGAATGCATTGGTCCAAACGTGTTTTGCTCTTTTCAAAACTGTACTAAAACTCATCCAATGTAGGCTCTGTTGAAACATCATGCCCGCGAGTCAGGACGTTTTTTGTTTTTGTTTTTGTTAGTTTTTTACATGTTACTTCTTAGTTTGTGTAGGAAACGTAATAAAAAAAAAAAGCTTTTGCAAAACACATAATATTTTAAGAAAACAAATTGAGTGCGCCAAATTCGATTTTTGAAGTTTTCGTTTATGTCGTGTTTGGTGACACCTACTACCGAAACTACAAATATTAGAAATCTCAAATATATTACAGTTATAACAGATTCTGGGAACTCTTGATTTTTATATGTACGGCATTGTAGGGGTTATATATTTTGCGTCAAAAAATGCGCAAGCATGGCTCTTGTGACGTTCTGTCACTCGACTTCTGAGGCGTTATGTATAAAACAAATTGAATAGCTACAACATTAAAAATTATGTTCTATGATCTTAATAAAACGTTCTTTTGAACCATATATAAATCATCGATTTATCCTAGAAACTGAAGTTTGTATGCTACTCGAAACTTGTTCTAAAGTACAAATTTACAAAATTACAAAAAAATCCTCAATTTGTTTTAAATTTATAGTGATAGTTCTTTGTCATACTCTCGTCTTTATGCATACAAAAACACTTGTTGCATCACTTTGTTTCCTTCAAAATTTCAGCCCTGCAAAATGGACCTTCCACGCCGGCATTTTGACACAATGCCAGAGACGGGATTATCTTTTGATTCGGCGTATTTTATGACTAGATATATTTTTGGTGCTGTATTCGGGTTCTGGTCTCAAGCTGAAGTATTCTTCTAATTAAGACAATACCCGCGTTGCTCGTCCTTTGCATTTATTTAACCAATAAGCCTGTGTTTTTGCCGCTAAAGTTACAAGGGTTAGGAGCTTTAGGCAAATTGTTTACGCTTGTCATCGCTACTACTACCGTTTTTAGAGAAGGTAGTATAAAAATAATAGCATTGGTGCAATTTATATGCAAACATTTAGATCTATATTCGCGATTAAGTGGGAATATTTGAGCCGCCAAGCTTGTTAAACTGCTATTCATGACGGTTGTAGGTTCGGCTGGTCGGGGTAAACCTGTGGCTTGACTAGCAGAATTTCACCAAAAATGTCTCTTAAGATTAAAAAGACAAATATTCGTGATTATTTATTCGAGGGAAATAAAGAAATATAAATTGAAGAAGTAAAAAAAGGCAAATATATTGAGCGCATTAGCCTCCCTCCTTGGATTGGGGGGGGGGGGGGGGGGGGGGGTTCTTGAGAAGTCCGTTTTCTCCCTCTTTAAACCAGACTGACGAATTCCTCTAATCACTCATATGTATTGCGATATTTCCAACGAGTGCGGGAAAATTCCTTAACTCCGAATGAGGTCAATCGGGAGTGCACCTACTGATTGACGCTGCCTCACATTCTGGGAGGAGAAATTGTAAGCCTGAAGGAGTAAGTTTAACTACGGTTCTCTGATCATCTTAGTTTAGGTACGTGGCAGCGAGCTCTTAAATCATCAGACAAAACTAGGCCTCAATTTATCCGACAAAACAGTCCATAATCACGTTGTCGGTGTATTTAAAGGATGACGCTCTACCGATGCTGAAGCTATTTTCTCGCCTTGCATCGTTTGACGTGACAGATCGGAAAAAAAAGCACAGCCGCTAAGCCTAAAGACCCACACGACCACCCATGAAACCAACTTCAGAGCCAGGAGGTTTGAGGGCATCCGTTGTAACCCTGAATAAAAGGTTAAAATCGCGAACAAAACGGGGACAATGAAGAAACACACACAACAGGACAGGCGCTTTCCTCTCAAGTGGTGTTTAATAGCAGCTTTGTCACCTATATATATATACCCATTATTGCCCCATCCGCCTAACACCCAATCGCGCACTCAAAGACCGCCATCCGAAACCGCCATCTCATTTTGAAGCAGATAGACAGCTGGAGCGCTGACGCAATTGCTTTCTTTCTTTTCTTTTTATGTATAGAACGCCTCTATAATCCCTTTTTATGTCTCATTTCTCCCTTCTTAAAAACGTCGGGGAATTTAGGTCAGGTTTGCACCCCCATTGCCTAGAAAGGTTTGCAAGAACCCCTCCCCTTTTCCGGCGTTGTTGCTCACAACAGATTATGCTCACGTGCCATATCATTGAAGCAGCGCCCACTCTGCCCTATGTATACCTTTTGCCACAACTAAACGGAATCTCGTACGCCAAGTTGGTTACACGATCGGTATATTGCACCGCATGTCGATATTATAATACGATTATAAAAATATATATCAAAATTTACTTCAAGTGTACCATGAAGTTGTGGTTTAAATTTCAGTACATTTCATCTTACAAAAGCATACCGTGTTTCTTTTTTTCTTTTTTTTTTAAGGCGGTAAGTACGGTTAGCCAGGAAAGGATTGTATGCTGCCTCCATGTTTAATTATTTTCTGTATTGTCATAATTACCAACGTAATTACTGTTATAATTACCACCTTACAAAAAAATCAACACAACTTCTCACTATTTGGATGATAGAACTGGAAATCTAATTGGAATTGTTTCTGGGAACCTGAAATCCCGGTCAGAAACATGGGAATCATTTTTAAAAACCCGGAATCCAGATAGAATCCAGATAGATGTCCCGTTCCATAATCCAGATGGCGAAACGTTATGCTGTTCTTTTTTTTTTTCAATAGGTTAGGTTAGGTTTCGGAATCTGTTTTTTTCACGAGTTTTGTTAAGTTTGTATCTTTACAAACAGCGCATTGTTACGTATGTGCGTGTAGCATTCGAGTGTGTTTTCTTTAATTGATTTAGAAACGTCACTAGACAAAACGGAGCAAAACAAAACAAACCAAGAATAAAGAGTGAAATTCAAATAAAATTAAAATCTTCGGCAAAACAATGTGTTTTATTCAAAGAAAATACGTCTTGCATGTCAATTAATTCCCTTATTCAAAATCAATCTGAGCCATGTAGCTGCAAGATAAACGATACTGGTTTTGTGTGCATATTTTGCTTGCGTATGCTTGGAGTTTGGAGAATTGTTCTCTAGTTCAAATATTAATATACGTGCCTGAACGTAAAAAAATATTTACCTCTATCTGAGGTTTGATAGAGCACGTAAGGGCTTCCAATTTGTATTCCACGGATTCAAAATGTTACGGTGACAAAAGCGAGTGAGCCACGTTGAAACCAGGACTTTGAATTCGGGTTTGGCTTGCACGACAGTGCTTTCGGTTCCATTCACATTTTATTCTGTGTTCGAAGTCTGCCAATCAGAAATATGTTTTCGGGACAAAAATTTTAATATAATTGTGTAAACCTAACTTGGAGTCAAACAAAATGCCAAATTTCCATAAGTGCTTGTTGGAAACCGCCACGATTCAATGAACCATGAATTAATTGTTGTTTTGTAGAAACAGTTTAATTTTTCTTGTATTGTTTTTGTAGCCAAGGCCACCCACGTCAGACCTCGAGATGGAACCTTCACGTGAAAGTGGTCTATAGACAATTGCAAGCCTGGCGCCTCACTGGTTCCCTATGCCCGCAAGCATGCGCAGCGTGCGCGTGAACGTAGCTTTGGAAAACTTGTCATTGCTCGCACTTGCTCGCACGAGCAGAAACATGGCGGCGGCCATATGCCCTTCTTGAAATCGTCTATAGTGACAGTTCTTCTACGGTCCAAAGTTAAAGCTTAAAGTGTTTTAAAACTCGAGCTTCGAAGCAGGAAGCTCGAATATATTTATTATGTTGGAAATAAAATAGGAAAAGACGTTTCCAGTATCAGTGAATTATAAGAAAGAGCGAGACTACTAGAAAAAAGAAATCAAAACTGTCAAGAGGAATGCATATACATAAAGGAGCAGCAAAAAAGGGGGCCAGTTTTGTGAGCTCTCGCTTCGGAATTTGCGTACCATTTGTCCCTCCTCCGAGTCATGGTTATGCTAAAAGGTCGCGGACGAGCCCCGACCCGTCTGAATTGTTGGGGAGGGCTGATTGGGTACGCGCCCCCGCTGGTCGGTAATTGCCCATTCCTAGGCGACAGACAATCCTGGCCCCGAGGCATTTCTTTGAGCGACTCCGCTTTCCACCCCACCGGAAGTGGAGATCGGGAAACTCAAAGAAAGGAAGTAGAAGAACGCCGGAAGCACCATTCCTACGTGTTTTGCTTGAAATAAAATTATCATATTTTGTAGCTTTTCTTGTTTTTTTTATCCTACGAATTTGGGAGTGGTTCACTTTTTAAAGATTTGTGTGTGTGTGTTTTCTTACATTTTTTAGGAGGGGTTAGCTTTTTTATATCGTTCTCAGACATTGGTGCTTGTCCTTGCTCTTTTAATATACACTAAAAAGAGAAACAGGAATATGTTAAGTTCAGAATAGAACAAAATGTTTTGGGGTTTGATTCCACGCTTTATTTATTTTCTCGACACTAATTTTGTTAAGGTGTAATGTCGCGAAGTCCTATTTATGTGTACGTTTCTGCAGTTTCTAACAGTTTCTAACAGTACGAAAAGACCCATGGTCAATACACTGTTTTACGTGGGTGCAGGTCAAAACTAGATACGAGTTTGAGGAGCGAAAAACGGTGTAACGCTATTAGTGCACATTCAGCGCTACCATATTTAAGACGTAGTCAAGAGAAATTTATAAGTCACTATGAAATTAATGTTTGTCTCAGAGGGAAAACATTTCGAATGTAAAAAGGACTAAGCTTCAGAAAACTAAACTTGACTAAACGCTTTGCGTTCTCTTTATATCTAGCAATGATTTACCTCCCCCACTCAAATGATTCATTAATTTGTTTATGCTATACAGAATGCACTCTTTTTGTGTTTTTTTTTTTATTTCTGTCTGCAACGACTGTGCTTGCCATCTCTTTAGGTGACTAATGGCTGTTTTGTAATCTGGTGCATATACTATACATATATATGTGTGTGTATATATATATGTATATATATGTATATATAGAAAATAATTTTTTTCTTTTTTTCGCTGCAATGCCAAAGTACGGGGCCGAGGGCTAGCTGGTCAAGCCTCCTTTGAGGCTTTTACCCTATGCTCCACCATGCTTCATGGAAATAAACTATTATTATATTATTATTATAAAGCGCAGTATACAAAACGGAATGCCAACTGTGCGAAACTCTGCCGGTTTCATATCATTTTGGGTATCGCTCTTTCAGAATTAAAACTGGCAGCGGCTTGTTAACTGACTTCTTATTGAAGCCTAACAAAAAAAAAACCATCTTAAGATGAAAAAACAAACACCAAAGATAGTAGTCAATATGTCATTTTGCAATATTTGTCATTAATATGTGCTTGACACATGTCAAGCACATATGTGCCATTCTGAAGAGTGCGACATGTTTCGAAGTGGCACGTTGCTCTCATGGCGAAATAATTCTCCGACTGCCAAGCCCGTAGCCCTAATTACGAGGGTAGGGCACGGGCTCGACCGATCAAGTTCCAGTAATCCAAGGTTCCATTAAACCATTCAGCCATTAAACGGGCCCGCTTTTGTCAGACTGACAGCTACAAGATTCGCCTCGCAGCGCTCCATACTCACAAAAAAAAAAAAAAAAAAGCAAAAGGAAAAGCAAAAAGTGGAGGGCCAGCGGTCTCCCTTTCAACCTCATCCATAATTCAGCCGCCATTTTTACCCTTTTTGCTTGGGCGACACCTCCTCCCGGCATATTGCTATTTCATGACCGGCCTCAGGTAATGGAACCGGGCGAGACGCCGCGATCTTTCTTCCCGGGGCACGAAGCTCCTTGTTTCCACTCTCGTTCGACGCCATCCATTTTTTTTACACTTGCTGGCTGCTTTAGAAGGAGTAATTTATGGTTTACCTCCCGCACCCCCCTAGCGGTCGACGTCGTCACTGCTCGCGTTCGCGTGGACACTTGGTTTCCCTTCTCGCACACGTCACTTTCCCTCGAAATTGGTTTTATTTTAGGTATTTTTGTTTACCCTCTATTTTCGCGCCTTCGCTTTTACAGCACAATTTTAGTGCCTCCTACACTCTCTCTTACAATGAAACAGCCATTCTCTTCGCCCCTTTTTTCTTTCTCATTTTTACACCGCCGTCGTTGTGCCTGTTTTGCACCGCCATGGTTGTGCCCCGTTTACATCGTGCCCTCTTCTTTTTTCCTGCTTTTTTGTGTTCTTTTTACAACGAGGTAGTTTTTTTTTTTCGTTCCTTTTTTATTCTCTTTGTTGTACCACGATATTTGAGCCACCTTTGCACTGCATTTTTCGGGCCTTCTTTCCACTGCCATTTGTGTGCCAACTTTACATTGAACCTCCTTCTTCTCTTTAAATAAAGTTGACATCATCCGTCTTTATTACTTTTCTATTGTTACACAGCCATTTTTTACTCTTTTCAGCACCGCCAGTTCTGTGCCTGCTTACAACGAACCTTCTCATTTTTTTTTTTACGGCGAAGTGGCCTAAATAACTTATCTAAATACGTGAACTTTCCTAACAAGTGTTCCCTTACACAGTTCAACCGCACCCGTTTCAATTCTGCCGTCGAAAATGTCTCTACATAGAGGTACATTGGGGCTCACTTCACTTCAAGCCTTTCATGGGAACCACACATTAACTACGAAACAGCTAAAGTCAACATAACCCTTGGATTTCTAACTTCATCATTTTTATCTGGCCACTTGGGAAACAAAATTGATTGCATATTTCACTCTTATTCGACCCAAGCTTGAATATGCATCACTCATCTGGAATCCACATCAGTCATACTTTATAGATAAATTAGAAGCCATTCAAAGCAGAGCCACTTGTTTCATCTTCTACAACTATACTCGCACAAGCATACTCTCACTAAACAAATTATTATTCATTTTCTTGCTGATCGCCGCAAAATGTCCCGCTTGGCCGCTCTGAGTCATCTCTTTTATCGTTCATCATCTAAAAAAAATATATCCATTGTCGAGCTTCAATTCATATATTTTCACGCACAAACGCATGCAGATTCCACCTCACTATTCTTAGAACTAAAATCTTTAGATTCTCTTCGGCTCAATTATCACTTTCGTTCCGAGTTAAGTTTACTACCCGATAACAATCTAACCATACTAGACACTTCCTATTTTCAAAATGTTCGCACTGTCATGTTTCTAAATGCATCAAAATAACAATTGTTTTAGCTTTTTTTAAATTTTAGTTAACGTGTACTTTGTTGTTTTGTCCCCTTTATGTAAAGCCCCTTGCAGGAGTTTTAAAGAAACCATAAATAAAATGAAATACTCATAAAAGGACGGAAAGTTGGGCTAGTTGATACGGTAGCATAATAGAGAGAATAAAACACAGTCTACAGACCAAACAATCGGTAGCTCGGATTGGGAGTTCGGACCGATCGTTTTCAATGAAACGGCTTTTAGGAAACTGGGTTTGCAGACGATCGGTGTGCGTGGTAATTCCTGGCAAAAAAAGAAAAGCAGAAAAAAAAAATGCCCAATGACTTCGTGAATTTGGTAAAGAAAAAGCTTTTTTTTTTTCTTTGCGAAGAGGGGGGAAGGGACGGGTTTTTTTTTTTTGGGTAATTTCACAAATCTGTAGGAGTGTCTAGCAATTTCACAAATCTGAAGGAAAATGTTTCCCATTTCAGAAAAAGCCTGAACCTAAATTTCTAGAACGAACCATAGTTTGTCTCGTTTTGCTAGTATGGGAGCACTAAATGTGGCGGCAGACGTCGCCACCATGACTAAACAGTTCGTACGCTAAAGGAGCGGACAATGTTCGCGGTGATCATGGAGCTAGGACTTTTTGGCGATGAGCTGAAAATGACTGTATTCGGTGAGAAAAACTTAGCAAATGTACTTTCATTTGACTTGGCTTCCCCTAAAAGGAAAAGCTTATTGATTGTGAGTCTAAGGACGTTCAACTTCGTGCTTACTTTGTTATCTGTGTTATTCGCCGTGAATTCGAATCGATTGTCTCACCACCACCATGACATTTTTTCCGGGTACAACCACAAAGCTCACGGTTAGCACACTGCTCTACGGTAAGGCAGCAGTGACCTCGCGTATGCGCAGACCATACCGGAAAACCGATCGTATCGTATCGTTTTTGCAGAAACGGTTCCCTAAAACTCTCTATTGTAAAACAGCGCGAAACGACAAGGGACGACGAACAAGAACTGAAAGGACCATGCGCTGATTATACACTGAACGTTTTTAGAAAGCTACAAAACACGTCACTTTTGCCATGATATAATGGACACATTCCAAACTTGTACGGGAATACAAAACAAACACTCTCGTGCTCAAACGCACCCTATCCTAGATACAAAAAAGCTGCCTCACTTTCCATTTGGGTTTTGGACGGTTGGCTGACATGTGATACTCGAAATAAGTGTAAGGGTGTAGGCGAGCTGGTGATAATTAATCATAATGAAACACCTGAAACTGGTGCGGAAGAGTTGAGAAACCTTGAAGTCGAAGAAAAAAACAGTAGCAAAACGTCTCAATCTTAAAAGTTTTTCTTCTTTTTAGCACCACAGTCCCAGGGTTACATTAAGTTACATCATACTCCTTACTTTTTGTTTACGCCTTATCTTCTTTTTTGATAGTTGGTTATTATGTTTGAGCAAAATGGTTGTGAAACTAAATCGAGGTTCGCACCCGCAGCCATACTCTTTGCCTCTTTCCCAACGCTTTCCTAACCGCCTTCCCCTCCCGAAAAATTCCAGCTGTTTCGTTTTCGCCACACCTACTCCCTGGCCTTATCGGTGTAACTTGTCAGCGTTCCATTACACTTAGTTCGCGCGCTTTTGCACCAAACCTTCCGTGGGTACAGCGCGAAACATCCCCTCCATCTTCTACGGGATCCTCCACCCTCTCTTTCATTTCCTCTCCCTCCCTCTTTTACGACGTCCTATCGGCGTGTTTTGAGTCCAACGGCGGGGTCGTAGTTTGCCGAGTGATTTATATCCGTGACAGTCCCTCCCTGTGTACTGGGGGCGTTGACGCGCTCAAAATTATACAGCGAGCAATAAAAAAAGAAAAAAGAACGGCGGTTATTGTTTTAAAGTGTAGCGTTCTGGAATACATCTTCCTGCAGGAGGCGCATGAGGAAGTTGGGCAGAGATTATGAATAAAGAAGCCGCTTTTATCCCAGGTGATATCTTTATTTTAGGAAAATTAAAATATCTATTATATCTTGTATGAGGTAGAAAATTTGCAAAAAAAAAAAGGCGCATGTTTCTTTTTTTTTTTTATATACACTAAAAAAAAAAATATGCGTTTTTTTTTTTTTTCGCACAACACTCGGAGAGCCAGTCACCGCAACTTACGGAGGCAGCTCAGTGAACGGCGATGCCGAAACATATGTTTAGGCTGAAAAACGCAGTCTGAGTTGTTACATTAAGCAATGCAAGCATGACGTTTGGCATTGCTTAATCTCACAACGAATGACAATGCCAAAACATATGTTTTGGCATTGTCATTCGCTGATCTGCCGCCGTAAGTTGCGACGATTGGCTCTCAAAGTGTTGTGCGGGAAAGTAGACGCACGGGCGTTTTTTAGAGTGTGGATTGTGCTGGGGGGTGTGCTTGTTTAGACAGCTATACTTCGTTTCAGCTTCGGTCCGAGCGCGGCCGATGTTATGAGCAGAAGGGCCAATCAAACACCGCAAAAAGCGTAGCGTCATGGCGTGCTCTCTGCGCTTGATAAGACTAGCCGGCGGAGGAGCGCGCACAGAGAAACGGCGAATACCGGCTGGTCCTATCAACTGCAGAGAGCACACCACGACGCTGTGCCTCTTTCGCTGTTTGATTGGTCCTTCGGCTCATAACATCGGCCGCGCTTGGACCGAAGCTGAAACGAAGTATAGCAGAACGTTAGTCAGTTCCAATGGGCGTCTAGTGTCTCAACTTCTGATTAGAAGCTTAGTCAGCACAGCAGTACAACGGCAAGCTTAACGTCTATCACGCAGTAGTGGTACACGACCCCATGCCGGTACAATGCTCATCTAGATGAAAACGGGATGCATTGAAAGTTTTCGATAACTGCTGAATGTACAGTAAGTTTGGATCTGCTCAAGACTTTATGGTCATGCTGCACACAAACGTGGCTTCCTTGTGGTTGCATACATATCAAAGTTGCAGTACAAAGTTTGTATATCCAATTTGCCACCGAGACGCACAGAAAGTTACAGAGTTCACTAAGAAAATGCCGAGACATGACACGATATAATAGTGAAAATATGCCGTGCAACACTTTGTACAGATGGGAAGGCGGTTGTTTTAGTGCACATGCATGGAACCTGGCGCTATTACCTGTAAACGGGTCAAAATCACGAAATGGGAGTCATAATCGTGACGTGCGTTGACGCTTTTCACAACTTCTCCGATAAAAAAACATTAAACTACAAGTTACGGTAATGTTTTTTCTTTAATTGCAGGCTACATTAACAAGAAGAAGCTTTAGCTACAGAATGTCGTTACATCGTATATTGAAATAAGTTTATTTATATTGTAAAGAAAGCAATGAAACGAATACGTTACTAAAGTTCGAAGTATTAAGATCACTACGTTTAAACGTTTTTGTTTAAGATATTTAAATATGCGTAACAAGTGACCAGTTTCCTATAAACTAAATGCCTGCTAAATATTTCATTTGCGTAATACTTGAAAATTTTATTTACATAGTGCGGCACTTCGTAATAACTTAATTGAGGCAGTGTTAAACGCCGTTTCATTCATTTATGTATAAAAAGAATTTAGTGACGAGAGAAATAAAATAAAGTTAGTTAAGGTTATACTGGAAAAATCGTGTAAAGCAATACCCAACCCCGATACGATATTAGAACTTAGTTACACGGAATTTTTGAGGGAACTGAAAGGAATATAACTGTTCGAAGGAGTTCGCGATTCAAATTATTTTCATAACTTTTATATATCACTGCCGATCTCCTATGTTACTCGTAACATTTCGGAATGTTATTTACCGCTGTGAAATTTTCGCGCTGAAACGTTTCCGTCTTAGGCTCAGTCGTTTCTTTTTTTTTACTTCAGTTTGTACAGGTTTCAGTGCCTCCTGAGAGAAAACAAAGGAATAATAAACCGAAGCGTTTGTAGACTTCTTCACTTGTGCTATCCCACTTGCAATTTTTAAATTGCGAAGAATTAAAAGAAAAATAAAAAATAATTGATGAACGTAGCACGCACTTAAACTGTCTTCCATGGAACCTCTTCTGGAACACACGAGTGACGTAGCACCTGAAACATCTCGTGGAGATTGTGGAACGGGCTTCGGCGAGTGTCCTATCGACGTTTCCGCGCCTCTGTAGTGCGGTCGGCTTCCGACAGATGGTGCGGGGGCGCGCCTGGCAGTGACGTCGCGACGTGACGTAGCGTCAACCACGTGACGTATGTTGTGCCTCCGGTGCAAGTCCCCGAGCACGTGTAGCCCTGTGTCTGGGAGAACGCCGGCTGAGAGCAGACGGCGGAGGTTGGGAACCCGGTGTCGGAATTTTCGGGGTGTTCGCCCCCATTGGGGTGTGCTCTCGGAGTTCGTGTTTTTTTTTTTGTTTTTGTTTTTGTTTTTGTGCGCGTGGTGTTGCGTGGACGAGCGGAGGACGACGGCGCGAAGATGGATTAACGATGGATTAACGCCGGTTGGATTATCGGCGAGGGGTTAGCGACGGGCATGGCGTGCTTGCGGAGCGAAGGGTCGAGAGAGAACGTCAGTCTGGCACCGGCGGCACCGGCGGCGGTGGCTCCACAGCAACGCTCAATTGTTCAGGTGAAACAGACTCGTCATGACTTGGTCCTCCTGAGCGATAAACGTATTTCTTATCTCCCACGTTTCTTTTTTGTTTCATTTTTGCTTCAAAAACAATTTTTTTTCGAGTTATTATCATAGATAATGCTCAGCTCATTTTAACTGCTTCAATATTTCAGTCAAGTGTTGTGTCATAAGTTGTATTTTATGATAAATGCAATAACGTAACAAAATCTTTTTTAAGGAACGCAGCGAAAAAACGATATTTGACATATTGTTGCAAGTAAACTGAGATCAATAGACAGATTTCACTTAGTGTTCGGAGCATGAGTGACGCAGTCCTGGCTTTAGTAGTTCAGAGGAGGCAGGCGGCAATTCTCGAGACCCCTGGTGCCGTGTCAGGCTTTGAACCCTCAGTGCTATCGGTCCATTGACATTCGCGTGCTCATAAATGCGAGGTGTTTGGGTTCAAGCCCATTTTGTTTATAGTTGCCTAAGGAATAGTGGGCTCTGGAAATCCATTTCATTTCTGTTCACTTAAATGATTTTTAAGCTTAGCAGTCCAACGAAATAGCGGAAACATTAGGTTTTTACAATGCGAAAAAAAATAGAAATAACCCAATTGAAAAAAAAAGTCTCATTCATAAAAATCTTATCAGCAAAAGCTTTATTATCATGTTCGATGAATGTCAGCAGCTAAAATCATGTTTTCATAAGACAAAAAAAATCAAGATGGTCCTCCACTTTAGTCTACTACTCGCATTAAAAATTCAACTGAAATTTATTTCTTGAGGATTTTGTATTATTCATTTAATTTTGGAAAAACCATACGCAATAGCTTTGAGCCACATCTCTCATTCTTTCTCTGCTCCCCGTTTTATAACCGAGAGTGACGATGCTTACACCATCAAACCCGAAATTTCACCATCGCACAAACGCAATTCCATAGATTTTTATTACGCGTGGTTTCAAATACTTGGCGTAAGCATTCATCACACAGCCCAGCATTTACGGTGTCTGACAAAACAAAATGAGGCCACTAAGATATTTATTGGGGATACTCCTAAGTTCATCGTTCAGAGTAAACACGACATTAAGACAAATATAAGGAAAAAAGGTACTACTACACAGTACCCTGTGTTGTGTGTTGCCATTCCATTTTTACAATATTTTCTGGATATGTTCACCGAATAATGCCTTTCTAGACGAGGCTATTTCACGAAATTATATGCGTTTATTTTAGGAATGGGCAATTATTTCCCTCACCACCATACGCTGTGAATGATGCACATCATTTTTTTAGCACGTCAAAGATCGTGCGGTGTAACTTTGAGAATTCCTTGTTCCATGAATAATGCCGATACGATTGATGGCATCAGTGTCATGTATCAGATAACTGCTTAGGTGGTCCACATGTTTTTCCGGGTAAATATATATTATACTCGAATTTAAGTGTGCCCACTGGTTAACTTTAACATGCAAAGTCGCATATTACGGCGTTTGCAAAGAGGACCTACTTTAACTCACGGCTGAACGTGAAACAGCATGATCCCAAAAACTAACTCAAGTACCGCTGATGTCAAGTTACTTTTAGGTATTTGCTTGTGTCAAAAAAGGCCAACGCCTTCAGAAAAGACAAACGTACTAATTTATTACACGTTTCCGCTGAAAACAAACAAACACACACACACACACATGCAATAAACCAGTAAGGGCGAAGGCGAGCTGGTGTATATTTACCATTTTCTGAAACCACCTGGGACTGTGGAAAACGAGAAGAATCCAAAGTGGAAGAGGAAGAAACAGAGCCACAAAAGACAATGCTCCAAATTTTGATTTGTCGAATTGAGACTACGCCTTCTGCCATTTTGTTTCTTTCTCTTTCACTTTGGATTCTTCTCCTTCTGCACACAGTCTCAGGTGGTTAAAGAAATTGGTAAAAAAGATACGTTTGAGGGATGCAACCAAGTGTTTTCCTCTTCGAATTTTACGCTTTTGAATGACCCTATTGGTGTCAGCCAATTTTGTTTCGTTTAAGTGGTGATAACGAGAAATCTTGAAAATTTTAATTTCGGAAATCTGAAAAGCCTTTAAGATTCACTAAAATTTAAACTTAAATAAAACAGAAGGAATAAATATAGCGACGGACAGAACGGCAGCTCTATTGTGCTGTCCTGTCCGTCCCTATGTTTATTCTTTTTGTTTTATTTAATCTCACCAACACGCTCATGTCGAACTAAGTCAAACTTAACTTTAAAAGAAATCTCTCACAAAAAAAATAAAAAGCATCTCAAAAAAGCATCCTATTGGTTCAAAAGTTGTTACTAATGAACATTTCTCATGTATAACGTTTTGGAATCCGGGACATCTTTCCCCCCCCCCCCCCCCCCCCCCCACACCAAAAAAAAAAAAAAATTGAAGGATGGGTATTTATCTTAAAATCTGCAATCCAACTGGTTATCAAGGAGCTGTAATGAGATTGCAACAATTATCACACTGGCAAACAATTTGTTTTATTTCTGCGTTTCACTCCCGAATAAAGTTAATCTGAAGAAACATTAAAGATATCTACCAATAGGGACGTTCATCGGCACGGATCGAGCACTTTTACCCTACTAACCAGGACCTGGAGAGCAAGTCGTCTGCTTCTTGTCCAGGAGTTGCGATGGTGTGAGAATGCCAAGTTCGGGTTGGCTTTGATTGAAACGATAGTGGGTAAACATCAAAGCAAGCTGCCTTGAGGTATACCCACTATTGTTTTCAATCAGCCAATAAGAGCACGGCATTCTCACACCATCGCAACCCCTTGGCAAGAAGCAGACGAACTTGCGCTCGCCATAGTATGTATATTGTGTGGCTTTGCTCGATCCAAAAAATTTCCTTGCACTACATTTCATAATGCTCGTTATTAACTGAAGGCTATTTAAAGTGAAAACGGTTAGTTTACCAGACAAGTGTTAGTGAAAAACGGCATGATTCAATTTCTTGATTCAGCAACGCGTCTAAAATATCACACATATGGACTGCCAACGAATCCAAACGCATGCCCGAAAAACGGGACCATGTGGCATGTTTATCGCGTCGCCCAAAAACATTGAAATAAGCGATTCCCACAGAGACACAAATGAAACAAAACAAAAAAACCACGCAAGAAAAAAAATCAAAATCTAGCACACAAATGACGCTGCTAGAGTTACGCACAGGGACTCAGAATCTGCGAGAAATGCTTTCTCGGCTAATTTGCATGAGAATGTCCGTACCCCAATGCATTTTCGAAGACGCAGTGGTCCCCGGATATGCGGGGAATTCATTTTCGCCGCGCGTGGCAAATATTGATTTGGATTTGGGGGCACGACGCAAATAAGCTTTGCAAAAAACGACGAAAAAACAAAAGAAAAAAGAGAGCAGGGGAATTTATTTGGCCTAGCGAGCTTGCGGAAATTGCCGACTTCCTCGATACACTGCCGTCGCAGTGCGGGGAGCGATGAGAGCACCAAGCAGGGAGCAAGCACACGCGAAGAGCTTACGTTCGCAAGCCTGACCGGAAGTTCCTTATGATGCAGGCTGTTCATCACGATCTCGGTTTCCTCCGTGTCTTGGTTTTTGAAGGCCATTTGGGAAATTGGTCATTTTGCGTTCTTTTTTGCGAAGGAGTGGGGGACATATAGGCGTGGACACAAATAAAACTCCGCGTTGCTTTTTTTTTTTTTAAGTAGTGTCGAATAATTCATGTTTATTTGATGTTGAAGAATGTGTTATCTTATTCTAGTACCGGCTACTTCTAACTCTAGGAATGAATGGGATATACGGTATATAAACTGCAATTATAAAGTTTGCGCATAATGAAGAATGCATTGAACAATCCACATATAACTAGAAATCGTAAGTACTTCTCGTCGAACTATACTCGCTGCCACATCAAGCCAAACCAAAACGTTTGCGTATTATTTATGCGCTTCGCGAAGTAGTTTTAAACAAGATTGGGTCTTCGAAGGGTTGATGCTTTTTGCGCGTTGTCTTGATAAAATAATGTAAAGCTAATCTAAAATGCCACTCACATAATCCTTACTTCAACAGATGAAGGAAAAAATAAGTAAGGTACCGCGTGAAGCCTCACTTTTTTTTACTTTTTGCTTCCTCGGTTAAACACGACTATAATTGGAGTCTAAAGAATTTGCTGTTATTCACGTTCATTCGTCACTAAAATTATTGACTTTCATATGCTGCTTTAGAATCAGATAAACTGGAATGTGCAGCATTCTAGCAATGCTTCAAAATATTGTCGTACTTAGAATACATGCGACGACTGAAGTGGTTGGTGTCACTGTGAGTCAGGTGATCACGTGACGTGACTTTAGGTCCTGTGACGATATGGTGTCAAGCAACGTCAAGGCGACCGTATATCTGGATTCTTTTCGTTACACTTCCGTGTGTCGGTGAAACCCGGTATCGTTAGCCCACGAACGCCATGTATGTTATTCGGAAAAGTGAGGCCGCGGGAATAAAATTGTCATTTGAATCGTCCTTCCTCTTTCTTCTTGATTTTAAAACGCAATCATATATATGTTAGAAAGGAATACAAACAACTTCTCTGATTCGTTTCAAAACAAATAGACAAAATCTCGTCAATATTTACATAACCAACACACAAAAAAAGATAATGTTCAATAATTTGCATCGCAAAAAAAACAAAAAACCGGGAAAGTTTTCTTTTTTTGTTACTTTTTACATGTGTCATTTGCAGTACTGGCGGTAACGCTTTGCAATAACGGCGTTACCTCTAACGCGTTAGTTTTCCTGTAACGTAGCAACGTACTCGTTATTGTTTTTTTAACCGTAACGAATAATGTATTTAGGTTACCAATTTTGAGTTACGGGAAACGTAGGTATGTTACTTATAACATTTTCTTCCGAATGCATAAAAAAAAAAAAAAACTACATTCCTATTTATTGTTTTCGTGTTTTCAAGCGCCAAATTATATATTCCCGCTTTCGCGATTTTTTTTTGTTTTTTTGCCTTTTTTCCTGTTGAGTAATCACGCAAAGCTGTAAAAAAGAATGAAGTAATCATGTTAAGTTTTTGCATGGCCCTTTGAAATATGGCGCATATGTGTACGTGTAACGTCAAAACAGCAAAGCGTTTTAATTCATGCATAAAAGGTAACGCAAAAGTGACACGCGTTATTTTTATCGGTAACGTAATGCGTTTCTGTTATCTGAGAGTAAGGAATAATGTATCTTGTTAATTTTGTAGCACCTACAACAGTGGCCCTTTGGCAAGCAGGTCCGTAGATAAACTTTCATTTGAAATACGTTCGAAAACACACCAATCATCTTTGAACAGCAATCTGCAAAAACGAAGTGAACCGCGGGTTCTCGTCCCACAAACTTTCCATCTCACTCTGAACCTGACGCTCTTTTGTCGAGTTTACTCGCCTCTTGGAACGTTTCTGGCTTTCACCCGAGCGTTCATGAATATTTCGAGAAGGAAGCGCTCGGCCGGATCTCATGCCAAAGGAGAGCGTTGCTCTTTCGAGCCAAAATTTCCCGAACTTCGCGGGTTTTCGATGAGTGTTGTCTTTCAAAATATTTACCGGCGAGTATTTGCGTCTTTCTTGAGCGTACAAAAATACGCAAACCTCAATTTTTTTTTATTTTTTTTTTTACGTTCCACGTCGCATTTTCCGCCGTCGCTAAGCATAATCCTATATATGTTTCGTACATGGACTCCGCCATTTTGAATCGAGGAACTTCCGGTATGATGGAAAACATCGCTTTGCTCTCGCCACACCACTGGGAGAAGCTCACATCCTAATCGGGATTGTCTCTCATTCTTGGTTTGCCTTTTCTGCATTAAACGCCGGACGCCCGCGTCCGGCGTTCGACTGCGAAAACAGCGCGCGAGTAGCAGACGATGCTATTGTTGTGTCTGGTTTGAGGGAGACAGTGGGCAGAGGGAGACAGCCTAAATCCTTCCAATCAGAGCGCGGCCCTTTCTGACGTCACGGCGCGGTGTCATTTCCTCCCCTCCCTCGATTTCTCCCCGTACAATCCGTTCACCCCTAAGCTGTCAGTGCGGTCGAAGCTACGTTTTCGTCGCACCAATCAAACGCTTCTCTTTCACCACCTTCCCCCGCTCGCTGGACGCTGGTATATGGGTGGTGGCATTATCACGAGACGGAAGACAGACTCCTGATTGGTGCAACGAGCACTTAGCTTTCACCGCACTGTGAGCTTACGGGTGAACTTGGCATTGTTACTCGTACGATCGTAACCGTTACTTTTCGCTTCGTGGGTTTTGCCGCTCTCGTCAACGGTCGTGTGTTTGCGTTGCCCAGCTTTTGCGACCCTAAATATTGTAATCGTCCTTGTCTGCTTTCTTTCGAATAATTGCGGGGTCGGAGAGTTGTAGCTTGTGTCCTTCCCCGAGCCTCCCCCATAGGATAATGTTTCTCCGCATCACTGACTCAAAACGAAATAAGAAGGCATGCCCCGGAGACTAATGTCTCATTTTCCCAAATGTTGTTTTATCTATTTTGCTATTTAAAAGTCTCGTTGTTATGGTTTCCGAATTCGGCGTTTACTCTGAGGGTGCCTGAGTTTTACTTACGTGCCCACGGTGCAATGTGAGCAGGACACGACACAAACCAACAAAAATGAGCGATCGCAGGTACATTTTTTTTCTTTTTCATAACTGGAAATTTGTTTTAAAATAAAAAAAAATCAAAGTGTTGCAAATTGAATAGATGTGTGACCCAACGAAAGAAAGATAGTGCCGTGTTACTCCCTTCTACAAAGAAAAGAGTAAAAAAACAATCAAACGATATTGTGTTCACGCTACATGTGTCCCAAAGGGGTGATGAATCAATCGATATCCTCTAACTTGAATATAGAAAAGCGCCGCAACCTAAAGTATTATACCGGAGAGAGTGTTTTGGTGTTCGCTATAGCATAAGGGGACGCAAGCGCGGTACAAAGTTCCTATAATCATATCGAGTGTGAAAAAACAAGACTCCGCTTGGTCCGTCTGCTACTATAGTCCAATGAGGATGGCTAGTTGGGCTAGTTGGTTTTGCATCATGGTGTAATACGCCCTGTTGTTTTGGCGTATTACACCATGATACTATAGTCCATGCCTTTTTGCGCTGTGTTTAACTCATTCTGTTCAGTCAACTGAACCGCCAGTTCATTTTGATGCGAAATATTGCTCGAATAATGTTATATGAGATGCAATGAAAAGTCATTTAATAATGAGAGAGGGCAAGGCAGCCTTACTGTAATACCACCACACCCTTAAAGAGGTCCGTGCGTCTACGTTCCCGCACAACACTCGGAGAGCCAATCACCGCAACATACGGAGGCAGCTCAGTGAACGGCGATGCCGAAACATATGTTTACACCAAAAAACGCAGTTCGAGTTGTGATATTAAGCAATGCAAGGCGTGACGTTTTCATTGCTTAATGTCACAACTTAGACTGCGTTTTCTGGTCCAAACATATATGTTTCGGCATCGTCATTCGCTGAGCTGCCTCCGTGAGCTGCGCTGATTGCTTCTCCGAGTGTGGTGCGGGAAAGTAGACGCACGTGCTTTATTTAGAGTGCAGCATGGAACGGAACTTTTAAGACAGTATAAATAGCAATGTGCATCGTATTTCCCACTTGGTAACTACAGATTGATCATATAAGAAAAAATGTAGCTTGCTATAGGGATCAGAGTGATTTTTAGAAGTTTATTTGACATCATACTTTGAAAACAACGCTCGGCGACGAACCGCGTCCGAAAAGAAGCTGAATTTTTCTATTTTTGTTAATGTCGCCTCCATAACGGAGTATATAATCCACATTTGATAAATGGTATCATTCCCCGCATAGTCAGCCCCAAATAAACGCCGTCATCGTGGCAGGGTCCTCTAGATCAAACACAACAGATCTTCAACACGTTCCCAATAAAGCTTTTCTATGTATAGACTTCAATAAAGTACAGTACAATACAATGGCTATTTCTTGTGTTTTTGCTTAGAAGTAAAAAAAAAAGAAAACAGAATGTTTTATTTGTTTTAATCAAGACTGAACAGCAACGACGACATAGGTTATTCGTGTTGTATAGGCCGACGCCTCCGCAAAAGTTTTCCCAATAAAGCTGCAGTATATGCATATAAATTTCTTTCAATGAGGCTCCGTTCGACTGTTTGAAAAGCAACAACACCGAGGCCCCGTTGTTCGCGTTGTAGTGGCGGAAGAAACAAGAGGATGTCGATGGGCGACCGAGGGGGGGGGGCCGACCTCTGCGAGAACGAGACTGCCTGTCCGACCTCGGTCATCACTCGGAGAGCACTTGGGCTTAATGAGGATCCCACCCCTTTCCCGTCTCCGACCTTTTGCTGGTAACCCCGGGTGCACGCATCGAAGGGTTCAGGGAGGGGCAGATATATTTATCGAGCGCACCCAAGAACAACACACGCGAGAAGACGGGGATACCGTTTGAGAGCGTCTAGAAAAGATACCTTGTTCCCCTTAATGTGAATTGGACCATTTTTTTTTTGTGGGTATTCGATTAATATAACATTATCGAACTTTTAAGAACATTGGAACCGAGACTTAGGAAGTGGCCGGATACTCTATACAGACTTGTAATAACGCGGTACAAGTCACTTCGTTACTTTTATCGTTAACAAAGTAACGCACTTTTTTATATTCGTCGAGAGAACGAAGGAGTGGCTTATTTTCATTACGTTTTAATGAAGTAATGAGAAAGGATGTTTAGTTACTTCTGGAGGGGAACGTAGGCAACACTAGCACCCAACCTATACTTCGCACCCCAGCTAGCGCCCGTAATTTGCACTACAAGAAAACGCTAGACGAACCATAAAAATATGTGCCCAACGTACGTCACTATAGTTACAGTTATCCCGAAATGAACACGTTAAAAGCCTCAAAAAAATATTCGCGATAAGAAATAGCCGAAGCGGCTACTCCTTGATAAAAGCAACATATTCAGAGTAACCAGAAAATAGGGTGTTACTTTCAAGGTAAGGTAACACGTTCCTTTTGAATCGCAATAACGAGTGACAAACCTAGTTACTTTTTGGAGGAGTAATAAGGAGTAACGGTATTCAGTTACTTTATTTTAGTATCGCGTGCATGTCTGACATATGTCCACAGTGCTAGACTGTTAACACTGAGATGCTATTGCAATATTTTGCTTGAGTTCGGTTAAAATCTAACAGCTTCAAATAAAACTTCCAATGTGACAGAAAGTCCTAATTCATGTCAATAACCTAAGCGGTCAAGTTTGATGCTTTTGGGTTATATGTCTGAAAAAGCTACAAAAAAGCGTCGATGTCGTGCTCGTGCTCAGTGCCACCCAGTGTTAGCGCGCGGAGTGATAGCGGGCATCACCCGGTCCTACCTAACTTTACTTTGTGCATGTTAGCTCTAGATTTACTGAAATTATTTCCTTCTCCGAGAAAGTTTTCATCTGAGTCTCGCTTCGTAAGATTCGAAAGGAATTTGAAGAATGATCTTATCATTAAACGGAATTCTGTCAAAAGTTGACAACACGAACAAAATGCTTAATATAACCTTGCATTTCACGGTCACTAAATTTTAAGAAAGGAAATGTTTTTTTAGATCCTCTTTTACTAAATGATTTTATGTATGTTATTAAGTGAAACGCATACAACAATTATTTGGATCAATTGAATTCCGTATGAGTTACCTGCATAATATGGTGATTTAGTTGTGCATGAACTTATGTTGTACTGGTGTACCTACTTAAAATGTGTAGCGCTTTACTGGAGAAGAAAGGGCATCCACAAAAAGACAAACCAATATCGGTGTGAAAAGTGATCATAACGTAAACTTTAATTTAACAAATACTTTGTGTTGCAGTTCGCTGTTTTTGCAAAGACTCCATTCCGTCTGTAACTACGTATTGTGTCATATTAAACTACTAGTTAGTTTCTGCTCAATAAGCTCGGTAAATATCATATCGTAAAAAAAAAAAAAAACGAAGTATATTTATTTATGTAAGCTTTGCCATTTTTTTCGTAGATGCAGAAACATGTTTTTATATAATAAAAAAGTGTTCAAAGTTGGAAACAACATACCCTCGTCTGCTTTGAGTAATGTGAACAGCGTGCAGCCTAACAGAGTTTGCGTCTTTAACGAGAAAAACATACATCCTGATAAGGTTTATAACAAATGGTATTTACCAGCCTTAAATCTAATCAAAGTACTTTGTTTTTCCGTACAACATGAAATATACTGGCGTAAGCTGATATCAGAAAGACGTTATCTGATAAACGTGGGAAATCATTACTTACTGCTCATGCCACAAGGAAATCAAAATAAATGGTCGGCGCGCTCCGAGCACGAGCTATTTTCTTAACTTCCCACAACAAACAAACAAAACAAATTAACGACCAAACCTTGAGCGCATCTTTAGTTTGTCGTATATTGCACGTTGATTGTGCCGCTGTTTATATGCCTTCGTGTTTTATGTGTCGACACCACCAATTCTAATCAAGCTTTTTCAGTCCTGGACTGAAATCCGCTATTGCAATTAAAGTTTGCGTTTTCCTCGTATTCTGCTTAGATTAATATTATGTGTATTTTATGGCAAGCTATCGCAGATTGCATACCCTTTGCAAATAATGCCTCCCGCGTCATTTCAAATCGTTCAAACGAAGCGGCGACAAACAATAAGAACCAGAAACGTCTGTTTTTTTACATAATATGCGAACGAATATCCCCGCCTTAGAACAGAATGTCCTTTTTTTTCATATTGTGGACACAAACTGGTCCGGCATCCTCCTAATGTAAACTCCACGTATAGGGCCGTCACGGCGGGTTTCTTACGAGGACACTCCAAGATCGCGAGGACATCATTTTTCTCGCTGAGCGTCGCGCTCGTCTCCTTCTTGGAGGGGTTGGAGCGAGCACCGCCCCTGCGGAGTGGGCAGACCCTGAGTGCTCCAGGGTTGTCTTTCCCCGCAATCACTTAAGTGATTCGTGACCATGTTACCCCGCCTGGTGCGCTTCCCTCTCCCACTGGCTGCTACTGCTGCTGATGATGGCGGTAGAAGAGGGGCAGGAAAAGTAAAAGGCATAATGGATACGCATGAATCGAAAGAATTTCTATAGACGTTTGTAAGCAGCCACGCTTCAAAAGCTAGTCTGGCCACCGTGGGTAAAGAATGATTTTCTTTAGGCGCTAGCTGGCAACCCTGTGCACGCCTTAGGAAGGCTGGAGCCGGACCAGATTTGTTGGTAACGCGTTGCTAGTAACGCTTCAGTTCGTTTTTTCGGTAACGAAAGAACGACCTAGTTACCTCTTAAATGAAGGAGCGAACAACGTATTTTCGTTACATCCTGAAAAAGCAACGAGTAAGGGTGTTTAGTTTCTCCTGGAAGGGAACGTGCATAAAAGTATTTAAACTAGTTCTCACCCAACTCGCGCCTGTAATTTCGGCGACGAGAAGACTTATAGATAGACCATAAAGTATATCAGTATAGCCAAAGCTACACTTAATGAACTCGTCAAAAAGTGAGTATATTAACGACGAAAAATATTTGAATTGGCTAGTGCTTCATAAAAGCGGCTCGTTCACAGTGACGACAAAATAACGCGTTGCTTTTTTTGAGTGACGGTAACGAGCTACGAATTTAGTTTTAATGAGGATTACGGTATTTGCTTACTTTATTTCATTAAGATCCCGGCGCTTACCGTTGTCGCAGAACGGCAGATGGCGTTACCCTACCTTGCCGCTCTTCCACGCGAGAACCCATCGCTCGCGAGTGGCTGGGAAGTGCCGTCTGTCGTTCGCCATATTCAGCAAGGTTTGATAGCGCCATCTGCCGTTCTGCGCCAGCTGTAAGTGTCGTTAACTTTTATCCCTTTTTTAACGTGAAAACCGGCCGCGCATGAACGTAATTTTTGCACAGAAGCATACTAAGAAGTATGCTTGGAACTCATAGACTGAGTTATGACCATAAAACGAGGATCTCAATACACACTTTTGTGGTCCTTTAAAACTTGGTCGAGTAAGGTGAAAAACAATATACACCCTTTCTCCAAGAGAAGATGGGAAGTGGTGTATTACATTTTGTGCAGCAACGAACAAGTATGCTTGTGGACATATAACCCGTTCACTTATTATCACGTCGTTTTTAAAGGATTCTACGGCAGATGGAGCGTCCTCTCCTGTTGTGACTTTGTGAAAATGGTCGTAGTCACTATAACCGAGAGGGACATTGTTCATTCTTTTCTGCGCACCTACTGCTTCGAGCTTCTCGAAGAGGTACACAATCACTTGGTGCCTTCCTTCCTCTTCCCGTCTTTGATCACAAAGAGAAAAAAAAACAAAGGGACTATAAAATGCGGACATAGGTTGCCCCCCTCCTCCCTCTTTTTTTTTTTTTTTAAATACCCATTTGGATCTTTTTTGCTGCGTTGTTAATATCCGAAGAAAACAAAAAATCAGGAGCTTGTGGAGTTCAAGAGTGCCAAACCTCATTTTCCGCTGTTCAATGGACTTGACAGTGGAACTGTAGTCGGTTTTACCAAAGGGAACACTTTTTGTTTCCCCTAGGGTTGGGGTTTGTTCATTAAAACGCAACAATTTACAAGGAAGCCGTTACTTGAATATGTAAAGCAGTTACTTTAGAATTAGTCTGGTAAATATGTAATTATTCGGTCACGAAATTACTGATAGATGTAAGGGATTAAAAGTAACTTCGTTACTTGCAACGGATTGCGGATACAAGCTTGCCATTGAGCCCATCAGTTGGTCTGAGCGAGGTAAGCGGGACAAAGTATCGTCAGGATGCTTTTCTCTTGCGGAGGTCTGCCAAGTGATTCGCTTCGTCGCTTTGGTTGGCGCGAGGTGGCAGTAGCATTCGCTCGTAGACAACTTATGGTGAAACGAAAGCCATTTTGCTTTCGACCCAAGCGAAAGATACACAAGACGTCTTTGTCGAACGTCATTTGATCCGTGATGGATGGTGCCCTAATGGACCTTGCTATCCGTCTTAGCTGGTTTTGTGTCGTATAGTTTCTCCTTTTTGTTTTATTAAGGTGGAATGTTTAGCAGGCGATCCTGAAATTGCGAAGTTTAATTGAGCGTGACTATCGGCGTGAACTCGGAGCTGTCAGCGACGACACTTGGAGGGTGTTCTTGCGAGGCGAGGTGCGGGCTGGAGTCACGGCTTTGTCGTTTTAGTTTTGATTGCTACATTTTTATGTCTCTCTCGATAGGAGTGAAATTTAAGTTACGGCTGTTTCATTTCAAATCAATAACTGGCCGAACGATAGAGCTGATTCAAGTTCAGTTGTTTGTTTCTGGACGTACATAATTGATTTCAAGTGTTTTTTTATTAACCCTGAAAATTTATTTAGCAGTATGTTTACATTGGTGTCTTTATTACATGCACTGTAAAAAAAGGAGCAAAAATCTACGAGAATAATTTTAACTTTAGAAAATTTACGGATATTGAAAATAGCAATATGGGCAGTGTTGAACTATAGGCAATATAGGAAGTCCACTGACGATTTTTGAACTCGAATCGCCCTGCTTTATTGCGGCAGATAACGCGGCCATGTATATACACGGAGCGAGCCGAGTAATATCAATGAATTAATCACTAAATAAATTAATCAATTCATTAATGAATCTATCTTTCTATCACCTTTTTGTTTTACATTAGACACTGATGTAGGTTGCAGGGCCAGAAAGTCAAAATGTTTGACTTGACGAGGCCTCCGCAGCGCCAACTGGCAGACAGCGACTAGTCAGCAACATCTAAAAACTAGAGACGATTTAAACACGAGCCGGATTGAGCGGCCATTTCCGACCATTTCTTGTTTCCCCGAGATGCCGAGCCACTGAAGCGGGCGTTGACGAGCCTGCACAAAGGCCTATGCTGGGGAAAAGGACACAGTAGCACCTAAAGTGGCAATACCCAGTCCTGCTGTGGCAATGATGAATTGAAGCGAACGGAATAAGAAGAAACAAAAACTGAAGGTCGATTATGGCGACGCCCATGCACAGCTGAAAGCGTCTGTAAATTGGACACCTCGCCGACGGTTCCCTAAAACTCTCTAGTGTCTGAGGTATGTTTTTTCCTCGTAAGACGGTTCAGTTCCACTGGTCACACAGAAGCACGCTGCAGAACATGTTTGAAGTATACGTCTGCATGGAGCAAACATGCTCTTAAGATGGTCGACGCGTGACCGCAGACATTTCTGCCAACGTGTTTGCAGCGAGAATCATGCCTTTCACATTATGTATGATCAGTACGATGCGCGCCTTAGCACTCGGGACTGCAAGTGCCTCCTACAATGTTTACTCTCGAGCCGCCAATCGAACGCGCTCCCAACCGATTGAACGGGGGTCAGAGTCGGGCGCCTCCCCTCCTCTAATTAAACTTCCTTAATCTAAAACTTTGGAAGAAGTATCCTGACAAAACGGGTTGTTTACGCAGGCCTCGCGAATGGGCGCCGTACACTCTCCGTGAATATTAATTGAGGGGTTATTCGCTCGATGGCGTTTACGCGAGTGCCCGTGGTCCCAGGTGGGTACTAGAGGACCCGATTCACTTGGACCGCAGATAACGCTACGAGCCCTTGAAGCAATGGTGTGTGTGTGTCACACGAGCTTCGGGAGACGCGCAGCGATGTGCGTGGTCACGTGATGTTTTCAAAGCACCGTATTGGCTACGACGGCTTGTAGTGTCCTCTGTGGTCCGTTGGAAGGTGAAGCGGAGTGTATTGCTGAACACCTGCGCGAAACACCCTCTCCTTCTTTTGCGGTACGCTTGCGCGAGTAACTCTTAGGCGCTCCTGACGTTACTTGTCTAAATTTATGAGTGTGCTGCTGTTTGTGTTTAGGCGCGAGTTCGTGGCGCTGGTGTCTAACTCGATGGTCTTTACTCCTTAAGATGAAGGATTGGGCGAGTTGGCTATTCATGACCTGAAGGTAATAGCGCAGAACGTAACTCACGCACTCTGACCACAGGCAGACCGTCAAAAAGGAACCTCTCATGTCGCGCCGGCTGTCTACTTTGGTTTGTATTCTTCTTCCTTTGCCACAATAAAAATTAAGAAAAGAAAAAGGAAAATTGTTAGCGCACTTTATTATTAAGAATTGTCTTACTTCGCAGCAGGAAGAAAACAACGGAGTGTGATAATTCTTTTTCTTTTTTTATGCTTACTGCTGGCCCAATAATTGGGTTGTGGGCATATTTATACATGTAGCGTGTAGTCGGTCAGCCATTTAAAGTTGCGACGAGTCACTCGCTGTAGATAAGCAATTTAGCCAGTGCAGTACAAACGGTAGCCTGGGGTCTTTAACGTGCACCACGCAGTAGGGATACACGAAACGGGCAGGGGTGGGGACTGCTGACCCACGGACCAGCAATATGTGTAAATAAAAAATAAAATAAAAATACGTGTAAAGGAAGAAGATAGAAATGCAAACCAGTCTTGATAGTCACCGCGATGTGAGAAGTTCCGTTTTGACGGTGGGGGTGTAATCAGTGTGTGAGTTATCTTTTGCGCTGTTACCTTTAAGACTTTACTCGAAGCACGCCGATAGGAACCTTCATTTTTATTGTTGGTGATAAGATGGTAAAATGGCGTTATTATTTTTTTTGAACTGTTTTGAGCTGCTCCGTAGTTTCTAATAAGTTACTGCGAAGCTGCAAATGTAAATTTACCTGTATAGAAGACTATCGAAAAGCAAATAAGTGTACATTTGAAGTGATATTTGAAATTAGGCCAAATGGCTCCAAGACAACACAGATACGTTTCATATTATCATAAATAGTTATCTTTAGTCGTTTCTTTTAATATTTCGGTATCATAAATAGTTATCTTTAGTCGTTTCTTTTAACATTTCGGAACAAATTTAGTCATCAAAGCAAGAACGTATTCCGTAAACGTTAACGCTCTTGCGGCGACAAAGCTTACAAGATCCTCATGTGAGTGTTTTAGTAGATCGTTCGGATGAGTCCGATAACTGTACCCGGTACTCCTCCGCCGCCTTTGCGCATGCGCCGAATCGGGCATCCTTATCGGAGCTATCGGACGATCTACTAAAACTCTGTATTGTAGCTAATTGCGCGAAATAAAGAATATCGGCAAAAATGTGTTACGCAAATATGGTACTTGTACGAGTACAAAGCATACCGTTCCAAATAACGAAATCTTGGTTTCACGAAATATTTCCTGAAATTCGCCCTTCTCGAAATTTGCAAATCTTAAGCCCCCGAAATTATTATTTTTTTTTTTTACAATACATGACCAGGGTTTTAGGATTGCAGTGGATAAATATGTCTCGCCGACAACACATGTTCTCGATAAAACATACATGAAACGTGGACCATGCCATCGTAAACGGGACAGTAAAGTACTTCAGCGTAGCCATTTTCCATACCACTTTTCGCCACAGCATGCTCAAGGCTACGGCCCCTAGCGAGCCGATCAACGTGTTGAAGCGAGTCACGTGAGAACAAGTCGTCGGCGTTCTTTTGCTCCTGCAGAGTTCTGTCACGTGCTTTCACTCCGTCTCTCTGATGGGCTCGAGGGAGGAGGTAGCGTTCGTTCTTTGTCCAGTTACGGTGGAAGGAAGTATACGAGGGGGACAGTAACGGCCGCTGCGTTGGGAAGCCGGCAGCAGTTGGACATTGGGCGCTGCGAGGGTCCTGATTGAAAACGGTTGTTTGGGGCTGGCTGGGGGCGGTCGCGTGCTCCTGAGTCGTTTAGCCTCGTTCCGCACGCCAGAAGTTGCGAGGCTCGTCTCGGGGTTCGATCTCGCTTGTTCCCGACGAATGCGGGAACTGTATCGCGACGGCAATCACTTCCTGGAATTTGTTTGCGATCGTAATTTGAAGGATCGGGCAATTTCCGGGCAGCTGTAAACGTACTGTATTGTGCTTAGGCATACAGCGGCTCTTCACTGCGAGTTATCAAGAATGAAGTGGCTGAAAAAATAAATTCGTTACTTTTTATTTATTAGACTCTTAAGGTGCAGAGGGGGCGTCATTGTCGATCCGCACGATTCAAAATGCGGCTAGCTGCGCTTTAAAGATGATGTCAGGATGCTTAGACAATTTCGTTTGCTTTGTCGCAAACTCTTTTAACATTTCCGGAGGACGGACAAAGGCGGCTCTTGTAAATTCAACTATAGTAAGTTACAGCCTCAAGAATGTAGGGCGAGGGATAGGAAGGTTGGGGAGGAGGAAGCAGGCAGAACGATGGGGAGGAGGGGGAAACCTCCTTCTTTCTCTACCGTTCCGTCTGCTTCCTCCTCCCCGGCCTTCCTTTCTCTCGCCCTACCTTCTTGAGTTGCAACGGACTATAGAACTTTAGATTACCAGAGCGTCGTTGCACAGAAGAGATTGCCTACTTAGTGTCTCTGCGACCACCGGTCATCCCCCGGAGATGTTCGTTTGACAACTAATCTCCGCTTGAGTCCCAAAAGACAACACCACCTAGAATAATCAAAAGCGGGAATCGTGACTTCATGACTGGGAGATTGAGCGGACACAGATTGGATATGCGAGTGTTGCGTCAGTGCTCGGCTGAACTTCGTGTCCAATCAACGCGTCGAAGGACGTTCGACAGGGGGGTTCGGGTCCAATAGACTCTTTTCAAAAGTCAGAGCCACGTTGCGGCAGCCCCAAAAGCTCCAATATCGCCGCTCTAATGGTGGTGATTGGAGATCCTGCTCAACTAAATCGCGCACTCCCGATTTCGCGAACGTTGTCACGGCCATCCGACCGTGGCAACGTTCCGCGAAAGAAGAGGAGGATGTTCGATGAACTCAATTATTTGGGGCGGCTTAATAGTTAACAAATTGCCCAGATATAATACGTCCGCCCTAGGGGCCATGGAATAGAGGGAGTTTTGGTAGACCGTTCCCGATAACGAGGTCCGCTGCTCAGCCGACGCCTGTGGGCGTGCATCCTATCGCATTCTGGTGCAGTAGGTTTAGGGAAGAGTTTTTGCATGTCCGATACGGTACAAGGAGCCGTCCGGTACGAACTGCGCATGGGCGAGTCTTCTGTGGCAGCGCATGCGCAGTTCGTACCGGAGGGCTCATCGTATCGTATAGGACGTGCCAAAGACAGTTCCCCAAAACTTTCTTTTACTATATCCCGTTTCACATTAACTTGAACCGCAGCTAGCGCTCCACTCCGACGGAGTCAATCAAGCCGTGTCAAATGAGCGCAGTCACGGCGCTCCATGTCTTTGTGCGATAAACAAGCAACGGCAAAACCAATCACAGTTAATGTGGCCTCATCCTGCGCTTTTGTCTGTGCGTGATTGGTTGAGCCGCTGATCCAAAAAAAAAAGGCTCGAGGTACACCTAAGCAATTCTTATGAGTTGTGAATGCGAAAGCACACAAGCCGCTGGTACTTTTCGTCGCCGGTCAGAGCGCGTGACCTTGGACGCTCCGTGTTAACGGCGCGCTAATGGACACGCAGCGCCATGGGGTGAGCGGTCGTGGAAACTTACGAGCGCAACGGCCAATGGAAGCCCCGTCGACGCGCGCCAGCCAATGGAACCGAGGGCGAAATCCAACAGCTTTGCTTCGCTCGTTTTGGATCATTGGCCTTCATCTACTTTTACAACGCCTACACACACACACACTTTTGGGATCGGGGAAACTATGTGCCGTTTTCGAGCTTCAAACTGGTGACGTCAGCTCGCTCCATGAGACAGTTTATGCTTTCGTATTATAAAACGCAAGAATACGAGGAGCACCTTGGTGATTCACTTTTGTCACTGCTTGACCGGTTCCGTCGGAACCCGGAGCGATGGCTGCTGTTGTGAAACTCCCTTCGGTCTATATTCGACAACCCCGATGATTCAGCGTCAACCGCCGAGCGCTCCAGTCAGCGGAAACGAGAGTCATCGGCACAGCCGTGATCTTGGTGGCTGTCGTTCTCGCACTTTCTCGCGTGTGCGCTCAAAATATACGCGACAAGCGCGCGCGTTCCTCTCGAGCGCGGAGACGTAAACGGCATGTCCCAAACGGGCAACCCTCGGCCCAGGCCTGGAAACCCGCGACAGGACGCGTCCGTAAAGGGAAAGCCGAGCGGAGGGCGACGGGCTCGCACTCGTAGGAGCACGATAAAAGAAAAAAAGAAATAAAGAAAGTGAAGTATCCAGACTTTGAGGATGACAGACAGGAATGCGAGACGTGCGTGCTTGAGCGCGCGACCGAGTTCGTTCTAGTTTCAGCTAGAGCTAGTTTCAGCAGCTGCGGGAAAAAACATGAAACGCTTTGTCTTACTCTTCTTTTTTTAAAAGATAGATTAAAGGAAAAGCTAGCGATGAGACGGTCAAGATAAGTTTTTCTGTTCGTTTGTCGTTGTTGAAGGACGAAGGAGATAAGCTGCCATAACTTTTTTTTTGTTGTATTTGTTTCTTTTGGTGTATGTGGGAGTTCTCTTTCCCACTTATGGCTTCTGCCGTTCTTCGGTCCGCTAAACGGGGGGGAAAAAAAACGTTCCAACGTTGCAACAGACAGCACCTGTTTTGGTATCGCAACATTTGTTCGATGCCGTAGTTCCTCAGGGGCATTTGGGTATAGGATAGAATCGTGTCACTACTGAAACTTTTAAAAGTTATACAGTTGCTTTTTTATCATGTTCCATATTTTAGGTATTTAGTTGTCTAGTAGTATGCTGCCCCTACTTCGGAGGCTTTACAAGAAAGAAAACAAATAAAACATCTAAAGCGAATCTTGCGTCAGAATATAAACGCAACTGCCACTCTTTCCAGAGAAGCTAAGATGGGTGAGAAAAAAAGAAATTGATTTGTTGGGAACTATTATGATCAAAATTATCACGAGACGATTCCACAGAAGTAATTACCTTTTATAGAATGGTTGTGCTATTAACACTCGAGTCTATATATATGTAAAGCAATAAACAAGGTCGACACAGCCAACATATAATATATGCCCAAGAAAACAAACAAGCTGCAACTAGACAAGAGTTTCAAGAAGCTTCTAAACGGGTATGCATAATGACTTCTCCACGTTTCCGAGTAAGCACGAGCGAATCGCGCCATTAACTGTGCAAACGAGTGCTTCGAGTGCTTCGAATGCTCCAGAACGCGGATGAATCCCCAGCGGGACGCTCGCATTATTCAACAGCGCGCATCCCGAAGCTGCTCGAGGCAACGCTACAACCGACAACCGGGGCAATGCCGGTACGCTGGACCCTAATTTAACAACCCCCGTTACGACGGTCGTTAAATGAAATGGCAGACATCGGGTCTGCGGAGGGCCCGGGCATAGCATCTGACAATTTTGGTACGTAGTATACGTTCTCGTGGCGCCCATAACTGGGACCGAAGACTAGTTCAGACACTCGCGATCGCTTACGACCGAGTGCCTTAAGACCTCTGGGGATCTCTCGCGACGAGAGAACACGCTGGCAGCGCCTAGCGGATAGCCGGGAAACACTCGGCATTTACGTACATGTCCTATATTCCGTCACGACAACGGTGCACTCCTCGGTGAAAGAAGGCTGATCGCGATGGCGAGCTGGCGAATAGTGGGCGTGACTCAACCTGAGAATGAGGAATAAAATGAAGGACTGGGGGGGGGGGGGGGGGGGGGTAGTAACAGGGACAACAAATACGATGCGAGAGCAAGTCTGTCTGCTTCTTTTGCAGGAATTGTGGTGACGTTAGAATGTCGAGTTCTGATTGGCTCTGATTGGAGGACAGTGGGTAGACCTCAAAGCAAGCTGCCTTGAAGTTTATCCACTATCCTTCAGTCACAGCGGCTCTGATTGAACTCGGCTCTGCACGTCACCACAACTGTGTAATTTACCGTGAAATCTGTCATGATTCTGACCTGTCTGCACTTCAGTCTGATATTAACCTTGTCTCTCGTTGGTGTGAATTATGGCTAATAAAACTAAACACTAGTAAATGTAAACAGATGAGAGTGTCCCGCAAATTTAACAGCAGCCCCTGTTACCACCTAGATGGCAACCTTTTGGAGCAAGTGGCAACGTACAAGTACCTTGGTGTTCACTTAACAAATATCCTTTCATGGTAACCCCATATTCAATATGTTTACTACCCGTGCTAACTGCATGTTGGGCTACTTAAAACGCAACTTTTCCTTGGCACCTATTTCACTAAAATTGATCCTCTACAAAACATCAATCCGGCCTAATTTAGAATATGTAGCCTCCATCTGGGTTCCCGGCCACTTTATCTTAATCACTGCATTGGAATCCATTCAGAATAGGTCAGCCCGTTCCATTTTTTTCCAACTACCATCGTACTGCTAGTGTCATTTCGATGAAAAAAAGTTTGTTTGCCACTTCTCTCCTTGCGACGTAAAATTTCACGCCTATGTCTATTTCATAAAATGTATTTTCATAATGCTCTCCTACGCAATGAGATGATTACTCTTTAACATTTCATCTCGTCTTGACCATCAGCATAAAGCTGGAGTTCCAAGTTCATTTACCACAACATTTCAATCTTCTTTTTTACCCCGCAAAGCCGAGGAATGAAACCACCTCCCCGGTTTGATTGCTACTAAAACTGATACTAACCTGTTTAGAAATTCCATCACTAACCATTTTAGCAGTGACCCATGACCTGTTATTTTTCTTTGTTTGTTGTATATTTAATATTTTTGGCTTGTTACTATATTACTATTTTTGTTTTATGTATGTGCTCTCCCCCTCTGTAATGCCTTCAGGCCTTAAGGGTACTTTCAATAAATAAATGAATAAATAAACCCCTGCAAAAGAAGCAGACGCGCTCCGCATACCACCTAGAAGAGAACGCCCGCACCAATCCCTCCAAAACGTCATCACTGGAGGATCCGTGCGCAGCGCCGCCTAGGTTGTTGAGGCGGCGTCGCTGACAGTGCGTCTTGCATTCCCTCGCAACGAGTACGACGCACGCGGCGACGCCAAGAAACACGTGTCTGCAGTTCTGAGGCGTCTCTCGTATAGACCCTCAGCGTGTTTGCCGCTCGGGGCGAGTCGGGCGTCCACTACCGATGACGTCACGTCCAAAACCTGTCTTCTTAGTGGAAGTGGTCGGAGACAGTCTGTGTGTGAGTGTTGTCCCGCTTTTTACCCGTTCTCCCTTTCCCTCCTGTCTCAGGTTTGGTCACGCCGAAACCTCGTTGCCCCTAACGAGAATGCACCTATACAAGATAAACAGTATATTTCGATGTTCGTCGTTCGATGGCTGCTTGCGTTTTGTAGATGGTGGTGATAGGTAGACCACACGCCTTGCTGGAAACTATAAGTACAGACATTCGAGCTCGATCGATCGATCAGTTAATAAACAGAATAAATGCTTTATTTTACATCCGATACCGATGTAGGCTACAGGGGCAAAAAAATTTAAACCGACATTGCTAATGTATCGTGGAAAAGATTCAGGCGACACTGTCTGAAGAGGGTTTCTTGCGTGTATGACGGACCTCCTAAGGCCTTACCAGCTGCTTGGGGAACAATAAAACACGAATTGGTTGATTGATTGATTAATTAGTCGTGAAAAAACTGTCCGCAGACATGTTGCGAGCCTACGTGCTTGGAGCAAACGTGGACCGAATGTGCTTGAGGTGTGTACGACGCAGAATATTCGCTCATATCTGCAGCGAACGTGGTGCCTTTTTTAGGACGTCTGAGCAGCGGCGACCAGCCAACAAGAAATGAGCAACAAAACACACGTGTCTAAACATTTTATATGAAGTGTGGGGAGTCGCAGTTTTCAGGCTTATAACTTTAAGCGAACCGCACCCGGGAAAAATAAATGAAAAAAAGACAACATCAAGTACCGCACTGCCGTAGAAAAGTTACGTAAAGCTAAGGAGGATAGAGGGGTAGGAGAGGGCATGGCGTCAGCCGCGTAGCCTCCACAAGCCATGCTCCCTTGACGCCTCGCCTCTTTCTCATTTTCCTCCTTACTCTCCTCACTTATCAGGCCAACGTGACCACATCACGTGACCGTAGCTAGCCTTCGTCTAGCCTTCGACCTGATAAAAGCTACCGGATGGAACGCGCGCAAGCCTGCAAGGAATCCTTCTAGAATCAACCATCCATCTCACACGTGACATGTCACGCGCACCAATCGCCAGAGAGATCTACGGTCACGTTGGCCACAACATCGCGAAAACATTTTATGACTAGGCTTCACCAATATTGTAACGTGCCCTCTCCTAGTACTTATAACCTCCTAAATAATAAATAAAAGATACACCAACCAAATCCTCGTTTAAACACGGAACCCTACGTTTCGAGGCCCGCTCGGTCTCTTCTCTCAAATGGTCACTTTCAAGTTATAACCTCCTTGCATGAAGCACCTTGATTTGGTTACAGTTATCTGGAGCGCTCCAGTTTCGCCTCGCCACTTGTTTAGGTCTAATTTAAACCGGAAACGCGGTCTATTCTGGCGAAAAACACGCCGTTCCAACCGCATCTTTCAGGACGCGAGAACCGCGGGTCTCTCCAACCCGCTAATGATCTTTCCTGTTGTTTCCGAGTCCGGAAGGTGCGACGTGTCTTTGTGTGGAGAGAAGGCGTTATGGAGAGGGGAAGTGGGGGGCTCATGGCGCTTGAGTTTGGAGTCTCCGGTGTGTTTGTTTTGGCGGAAGAATGAACTCGAGCGTGCGAGGCGCGGTGTCGGATTTCAGGGCCTCCCTCCGGAGAAAGATGGGAGGAACAGTTTTCGGCGGCGTCGTTTGCGAGATTATAACTAGGCATTTGTTTATATTCATCTTTTTTTTATTATTATTCACTCGTTTAAGGTGTCTACCAGCATCCAGAAGCTGTTGATGGATTGTTCATTTGTTGTTTGTTTCTGCTTCTTTCGTGAGATTTGTTTTCTTGGCGCGTCGCAACTCGGGGCAGGTGGAACGAATTCTCGCGCTGCAGAACCATGGGGATTCTTTGCTACCGGTTGTCACATCAAAAAAAAAAAAAAAAAAAGAAAGAAAGTTCTGCGCATAATTTATGCTTTGCGCAGAGTAGTTCGTACACGATTTGGTTGCCGAAGAAAAGATAATTTTGGTGTTTGAAACGTGCGCTTCTCGATAAAATAATGTAAAGCTAACCTGGAACGCACCTGCATACGTATACATCTTAGAGGGGCACTGAAGTCCTTATTAAGAAAGGTCGTTTTTGATCTTATATTGTTTAAAATATATTAGTTCCCACATATCCCGAGTCGTATATTACAAAACCGCTTATTCATATCAGGGCAATAGAAAAACATGTGGACTCTTTTTTCTCGCGGACTACATTGGGTGGGCCAATGAAAGCCCTACAATACACGCAGATTCCGAATGATTTTAATATAGGTCGTTTCGAAGAGAGTCTGATAAGTACACATTCGGATAAGACTCCTCTTTTTCTCCGTGGGCTAATCCATCGCTTGCAATTCGACGACAAGCGACCTTCGTCGACCACTTCACTCGAAAGAGGATTCTTCCCAGAACGGGCTTGTCGTGATCTTTGAACACGCTTTTAACGAGGAAATAAGCTACGCACGGTTGTGAATTCGGGTTCATTTGGATGCTTAGAGCGTCTAGATTGAGTTAATTGTCACCACAAGAGGACGATCTCAATATCGACTTTAGTGCCCCTTTATCTATATTCATCACAGAGGGGGGAAATTAATAACTTTACGCGAAGAGTCAGGTATTTTTTTGGTACGGTTCTTGAGGCGACCACGAGTATATAATGGGCGGGTGGAATACCAGTCCCCGCAGCAGGTTTCCAATATATGGGCATTGTATGCCAACGTTCGCGTTGCGTTCGCCACAAAACTGCGCTACACCACTGCGATGCAACACACAGCGCATTCCGTGTTAGCACCGGGTTTGCCATGACAGTGCGGGGATGTGGGGATTACTTTAAAACTAGGAACGCTCGTTACCGGAACTCCCTAACCCCCAAATTTGTCCATTCGTCCTACAATCAATCCGTGGATATTTACGCTCAATTCAGCGGAAAGACTAAAGTGTCGTGACGTCACGGTACGACGGGGCACCCTGACTTGACACCGTGGTGTCACCTCATGTGGCCTCGTCGCTTGACGTAAGGTCAAGTAACTTCAGTGCCTCCGCTAAACCACGTGAAGACACTAGCACCATTTCCCGTCATGATATCACGTGACTCGAACGTCTGACGTCATTTTCTGCGCTAAATTTAGCGGAGAAATGCATTATGTTCTTCGCTGCAGTTACGGATACCATTGTTTGGTGTCGTCCAAACCAATTTCAGAGCTCGCTGGTTGATTACTGTATTCCATGTGTTTTAGGACTTTGAAAGTAGAGGTCGTTGGTCATTTTTCTTATAAAAGTTTTAATTCTGCCACCTTAAAAAAAAGACTTTCTTTTTTCGGTGCGTTAGAGGTCATTGACGCCGTCCTGTCACGCGGCGTCTTGGACCGATACTACCTAAAAAACAAGGCCTGCGCACCCTCCTTCCCTTACCCCCCTTCAAAACGTCATCATTGGTGGAATCACTCTTTGAGGCGGGTCGGGGGTTGTCCACTACCGACGACGTCATGCGTGGGCCTTGTGTTCTACGTGGTATTGCCAGGACCTTCGCCCGTCGTCCTCCCCAAAGAGTGCGTAATCGAGGCAGCACCCACCGCCGCCTTTCGCCGAGTGTTTTCGCCCACGGCAGATTTGGCGGGACACGACAAGCGGACCTTCACGGTCGGGTTGAGTCGATATTGGAAAATCGAAAACGAATTGTACGTTGCTCCCACTCTTTCCTCGTTTTTGTTTCTTCCTTCCTCTTGATTTCGCGTCTTCGACGGGACAAACACCACGCCCCGTTCGCCGCTGACGGTATACGGTGGAAGCTATGGCGCTTGCGTGACCGGCCATCCGTCTGTCTTATGGTCACGTGATCACTCTCCCGCCCGCATGCCCACGTGAAGAAAGCGCGGTCAGGTGACAAAAGGGACGCGGCTGATTGGTCCGGCGAGTCAGCAGCTCCCACCCGACCTGCGGCATGGATGGACAGAGTATGCCCGGTGACCACTCGGCTGCCGGCGTTTTTGGGGACCGAACTGTTTTTGTGGTCGGCTGACTTCGCCGGTCCATCCATCATCCGACGGGCGCGTCGCATCGTCAAGAGTTGGACACACAAACACACGCGCGAGCGGTGAAATGTAAAAACAATAAATATACTATAGCGAAAATATAAGCGAGACCAGTGAGTCCCTTGAACGATTTTCAAGAACGTGTCGGCTTTATCGGGTATCCAGTGGTCGTAACTCAAGGTAAACGATCACCCTGTGCGTTGAAACCTTTTTAGGCTCTTGGCTTTCTTTTGTATGCTTACCCGAATTAATGTGGCACGTTAAATAGCGTTATAGGGTTACAAGTGCTGATTTTTTGAAATCGTTATTTAAACGGTAGCATAGCTAAGGTAACGAGAAATTCCACGTAGCGGGGAATCTTTGGGATTCGAGAAATGTGTACAAACACACGCGAAATATGTGGAAACAATGAATTTAATAAAATGAAGACATGAGCGAGTCCACCCTGCCCCATGAACAATGATCAAAAACATGTCAGCTTTCTCAGCGGACGTGTACACCAAGGTCAACAAACCCTTCGTGTGAAAAGTTTGTAGATTGTTTTATGTTCCTCGCTTACCCCGATTTAAATATAAACTGTTTAGCAGCCATCTAGCAACTCACCCGTTCTGATTTTGATTTATTGTTATTTAAAAGGCGATATAGTTAAGCTGATGGGGAACACTAGGTAAAGAGAATCCATTGGGCTTGTGAAAAGGGACATCATAAAGCAACTTCTTCCATGGTGCCGCGGCATCAAGTTATCCGGCCGCGTGGCAGTAAATGAGACAGTGAAATGTCTTCTACCGCGAAAGCGTTGAGGAACTCGCGTCGCAGAAAAGTCGGAGTCGGTTGCTTGACGCGAACATCCTGATTGGTCCATAGGGTCATTACATCACATGACCTTGCGCGGGAATTTCAAAAACCCACGACGCTCACATCCCAAGCAGCACGGATTTTGGCCAAGCAACGGCCAATATCTCGCGATGGCCTTTTGGCCAGTGGCCAGAGAATGGGCATTCATTGGCCATTGCTTGGCCGATGGCTGATGGCCTGCAGTGGCCATTGGCCAGTGGCCAGATAAAGGCCAGTCACCGGCCAGTCTCTGGCCACTGTCTGGCCACTTGGCCAAGGACCATTGCCAGCCATTGGCCGATGTCTGGACAACTCCGTGCTGCTATAGGGATGCGCGCGTGGAATGATTACACGTGACATCTAATGCGAATTAAAGGTCGCCGCATGTCTCAAATGACTTAACTTTATAAAGTAATTGATTTGCCTTAAGGAAACATTTGAAGAATTTTATGAGGGATTGAAACCGACGGCGCTTAGATTGCGAGTCAGACATGCTACTGACTAGGTTATAAACACCGCGCCTCCTGCTCGCTGACAGGAAGAGCGTAAGAAGCGAATGAGAAGGCGATGCGAAGCGTTCCACTCTTAAAGGCGAAGCTTAAGGGTCATCCAAATTTTTATTGTAAAGATCGAAACATAAATAGAGGTGTGATGCTAACGCTATGTAAGTGAATGTGTGCTTCAGTGCCACAAAAATCTTTTTTTTTTTACTAACTAAAAACAAATCTCTCTCTCTATATATATATATTGAATAAGAGCCTGCTTCCAAGAGATATATTTTAATTGAAAAGGGAACCTAATCTTTTTGTGCAATACTTTTATACATCCAGTTTTCTTATAATTAGTTTTATCCAAGAGCATATTTTTTTCATAACGATTTTCATGACCTAATTTCTTTATTTCATTTTATGACAAACAAGCTCGCACTAACAGAGCGAATCATTCGTTCGCGTGATGTTCACGTCTGCGTATCACCGGCATAATGCCCGATATTCGCCAACGTTTCAACCACACTTTCATATTGTAGTGTTTATAGAAGTTGATAGAGATCATCTTGGGGACAGCATACGAAAACGTTTGCGAGTTTTGCCTTCCCTCATAACACAGACAGAGCGAATTATAGAGAACAATAGACCGACCCAGCTAATCTCAAAACTGAGAATACGATTGGGCATAAAAAATGCAATACAGCCAAGAACAACGGGAAAGTGAAACGCCATGCTGAATGTCCCTGCGCACATCGTTTTTCTTTTGTCTAATTGTATTCCGGATTTTGTCAATCGCAGGTATCCTTCAATTACGCGGAACAATATAAACCATAAGAGCATACCAAAAAGAAAAAATAACGTCCATTTTGTTTTGCGTTTTCAGGGTTGAAATTATGATGTTTCTTAACCGATTCATTTCCGTACTTTGTTTCTTGCAATTCATTGCTCACCGCAATTGACGGCTTCTGCTAGAAAATAAGCTCATATACTTTAAAGAGAGCGCAGAGTCGCTGAAATCCCGTTATACACGTAACGAAAGGTAACGAACTCCATGCCACCTAAATCAGAAATATTATCTCAATTGAAAACTCAGCCACTCCTTTCACTCTTCTTATTTGAGTTTTAAATAAAGTGTATCTTTTCCCGCAGAGCAAAACAAAAAAAAAAAAAAAAAAGAAAACGTGTAGCTGAATGTTTGAAAAATCACAGTTATTGGTTGTTCTCTTTATTTCGGGCTTATACGGGGGGTGCCATGTTCTGAAGCCCGACTGAAAAGTATAATGCGTTGTCGGCCGCTAATTGGCTGCGATTGTTGTCAAAGGTTACGCTTAAAACAGCAACTGTCATAAAATAAGAATAACAAAATCACCTTTACATTGAACGGTTTCCCTGTTTATCTTGACATGTGCATACCATCGTGTGTCATCGTGTGTCTGGCGTGGATACGTTTGCAGACGTACAATGAACCTGATCCGATCTTCTATTCAGTCCATTCATTTAAACCATAAACATGGCCCGGCGAGGACTACAGAAAAATCAACAGCCTACCTTCAAGAGACCGCTATTAAGTTACCCAGACCATGCGGTTCAACGTTCAACGGTTTTAATATAATCTATTTATGCACAAACACATTCCTCAAAATCATGCGCGTCTGGTATGTGCAAAACCGCTTTTTTTTTTTTGGGGGGGGGGGGGGGGGGGGATTTTTGCGCATAGTTTGTTTTTGCAGCCAACGCTACTGTATGACGGAAACGGAAATAAACAGCGCGCAAAAAATACACAGGACGAAAGGAAGGTGTGAACGACACATTCCGTTATCATGAACCAACTCGCCTACATCACGACATTAATACTGTATGACGTCACGAACATCAGTTGTCACAGGACAACAGTAACCTACATCCTGACTCTTTCTACGACTACTGCGGGCCTCGGGAACAATGGTTCCAGAAATCCCTATAGGTATCCTCGTACCACTGAACACGTCATTTGAAACGTATGGCACCTCACCAGTAACCGACGCTCGACATAAAAAATGGCCGTCATAGATGTCATCGAGAACCTGCCCAGTGTTGCAAACTGCCGTCTTTACAGTCCGAACCATTGGCGTAAGCTTTGAGAGAGGCAAGAACACTTACGCCTAAAGTGCCCCGCCCAGGGGGGTGCGAAAACATTTTGCGCATCCGTGTTTTCTTTCGAAGCAGACGACATGTTCCGAAATCCCCAGCTCGTACCACAAGCAGACGATGCTCGCTCGGGGAGACCATGGACGAGAACGGACTCGGATCTTTCTCTTCTTCCCGAAATAAAATGGTGGCCGTTTTCTTTTTTAACGTTCGGGGATAGAATGGAGCGGGGGCGAGTCTGTCACCGTTTCTCGTCGTGCACTGAAACGCTTGTTTTTATAGAGAGAGAGGAATGGAGGGGACTGCGCTACGGATCTAAAAGGGCGGACCGTCTACGAGATGGCTCTCGAGGAAAGGGGGCACGGCCGTCTCTTCTATCCGTCGTTCTCGAAGGGACGCTGGTTCGGAGATGCGTGAGGCTTTGGGTGCTTTGTGGCCGGTATTTTGAAGGGACGGTCTTTTCTAAATAGCGAAATATGTCTCAGTGTTTGCTCGCCTAGAATTGTGCGGTCGCTCGGTTGACCGTAACTGAATTCAGACTTTATTTTGTTGTTGTTTTTTAAGACAACTTTGCTCGGTGTGCACTGGCCTCCTACAGTCCGTTTCACACTAAATTTGAGCCAAGTCCAAGCTACAATTTGAGAGTGCTAATGAAGCAGCTTCAGAAGTGCACTACCACGGTGCTTGTCGAAAACCGGGAAACATTCAGCCAATGGGGACTTTTATCAAACCGTTTCCATGTTTCGCGTACCGTACTACTGGAGCCTCTCGAGCATGCTTTTAAGCACGCGCCAGGAGTGATACCGTGATTGCGGGGTGTTTGCTTCATAGCATGCTTCGAGGGCTCTAGAACTGCGGTACACGGAACACAGTAACGTTTTCGCTAAAAGTCCCTAATTATTGCTCGCGAACAAGACGCGTCATCAGGGAGTCGCAAAGACGCCCTACTGACGTCGTAGAATGTCAAATTAAGAACAGCGCACAAGCAGTGAGGAAGAGATGAGAACACAGAGGGCTGACCTCCAACTGCTGCATTGCGAAATAAAGAGGAAGGCGAGGCATCAGAAATGAAACACACGCACCATAAAAAGAGGAAAACGACTTCGACGATAACGACGACGACGACGCTTGTAGCGCAGCAAATGTGATACGATGCATGCGCTACAGGCCATGCTTTAGTGGCGCCCTCTCGCGCCGCCGACACGATGTGCGGCAGCCGTGAGCGCTCCCTGAGCTCATAGGGGGATCGGTGGCCGAGTGGTCTAGCGCACACCAGCTCGGAGCACGTGGAGCGAAAGCTCGCGCTGCAGAACCCAGGGATCCCGGGTTCAAGCCCCACCCCTGCCCGTTTCGATCTGGATGAGCGTCGTACCGGCGTGCGGTCGTGTATCACTACTGCGTGATGCACGTTAAAGACCCCAGGCTAGCGGCTGTACCGCACTGGCTAAATTTCTCATCTACAGCTGGGAGACTCGTCGCCCCTGTGAGGCAGACCAAGTTCTAGGCTGTATAAACACACACACAACCCAATTATTATTATTATTATCCCTGAGCTCACCACCACTCTTGTAGTTCACTTTAGATACCTGATTGAGTTGTGCTATTAAGGGAAGAGAAAGAAGTAAAATCACAAACGGGATGCAATTAAATTCAACAAAAAAGAAGAAATAATATTGAAGAGAAATAACAAATTAAGAAGACTAATAAAATTTCTCAAACACATGCAGCATGCTCGCAATGGGGGCAGGCGTGGAGCCACTAAACGAGCTGCGCTTAGAGTATCGGCACTCCGTTCCCCGTCATTGTTGTGGGCGCCGCCATTTGGGCTCGTATGCAGAGCAGACGCTACTGCCGATTGTCATGATTAAAAAGTGCGACTTCCTCAGCATTAGATTCAGTGTTAGGAAGCTCATGTAATATGGCTTTGCTCTGTCGCGGACTGTTTAAACATTTGTGGAGGGCGGAAAAGCGTTTCCTGTGATTTCAGATAAAGCTTCAGATAACTGGCAACCATGATTTTAAGACACAATATGGCCAAGTGTCGTTACTGTGAGGCGTAGCTTATTTAGTGGCACTAGGCAGGTGTTTAGTCGTTCGGTGCTTGTGACGTAAGCACGAGTGATTGCAAGCCTGCCAAAGATACCCCCGCGTGGATGATGCTCGTGTTTGAGCGTATCTTCCTTTTATCTGCAAAGCCTGTCAAATCGCGAAAGACTCTGGTTTGAGGCTTGGCGTTGTCTTTTGTTTCTGTTTGTCACTCTAGTGGGACTCGGGTATTAGCGCACCGCAGCTAGGAGCAAGTGGAGCGAAAGTTCCCTTTGCTGCAGAACCCAGGAATCCTGGGTTCAATCCTTAGCCCTGCCCCTTTTCCATCTGGATGAGCACCCTGCCGGCGTGTGCGGTCGCGTATCACTACTGCGTGATGCACGTTAAAGACTTCAGGCTTGTAGTCGTACCGCATCAGTCTTGTAGGCGTTACTAAAAAAAAGAACCGATTACATTTACAATTACTCTATTTGAAACATGTGACTGAATACAGTAATCGATGACTGCATCAGAAAAGTAATTTAAAATGGCCCTAGAAAGTAATCGATCACTTTTCACGTTACTTTTTAGGTTACTAGTTGTGGTCATGTACAGAAAAAAAATCGTTTATGCCTCGGCAAATCCGGATCGTAACAACCCGCACACAGGAAACGAGGCACTCTCGACAGTCAAAACTTCGTTGAGCGTGTTGACATTCTAATCCTTCTGATGTCTTTTTATCTTCTTTTTTTTTTTAGTTGTTTAGGGATCACAAAGAGCGCCCAAAGTTGGTGCGACTCAGGTGAGTGACGCGCAAGTGGACAGAGTGATTTTCTTTTCTTTTTTTTTGTAAAAAGACTCAGCTTTACATATTGATGTCTTTCGGAAACACACTGTAACTGATTACTTTTAATTGATTAGAGAAAAATAGTAATTAAATTAGAACGAACATTACCGCAGAAGCTTTAAAACGTTACAATAGAATGTAATTGATTAGAAGTAATCAGTTACCAGTAACTGGTTACGTACAATTATGTATTGCACTAAATTTATCATGTACAGCGTAAACCAGTGTAGACATACATCAAAAGAGCACCGACTTTACACTGTTCAAAAACGAACGTCAATGTTTTTGTTTGTTTTTTACTCGCCGTATTTGAACAGTTTGTGTATATGTCTAACAGAAAGGATAAGAAGTTAGCTTTTCTATGTTGTCTTTACTAAAAAAAAACTCACGTATAAACGTGTGGTTAAAGATGGTACGACATCAAGAAGAAGAAAAAAACACATGACTACCTTAGACTTAACGTTCTCCTTGCGGAGTATAAAGGAAGACTGCCTGAAGATTACGACGGCTGAACACGCCAAGTTTTCTCGGCCCACACTGCACTTTGGAAAGAAGTGTGGCAGAGCGCCACCCTCGGAGAACAACGAAATGACCCTAACTGCTGTTCTTTCCTGAACAACGAGCAAGCAGTGCGCCCACGGTTTTAAATGGGAGCCCCGAGGGGAAAGAGGGGAATCTCTGGTTTTTGGTTTAGGGGAAAGACGGAACGATTAGGGAAAATGGCGGCTCATCGCTCACACCTGAGCCCTGGGGAGCGGGATGGACCGCGATCTCTAATGAGAGGAAAAAATAAAGGCAAAGCAGATCAGGGAAGTTCCTAAGTTGGTGGACATGAGAACTCGTTAGAGGTCAGACAAGGTTTCTAGATGTAACGGCTGCCTCCCTTTCCTCCTGCCGCCCCCTTCTCTCCCCTCCTTCCTCCCTCCTTCCTCCCCCCCCCCCCCCCAAAAAAAAAAGAACTAATAAAATAAAAAGTGATGGTCTTTGCTGGGGTGGTTCGTAGGTCCCGTGCAATACTTCTTCGGTTCCCATGATGACGCCGAATGAAGTTCTGACCTTAGAAAACGAAATTCTGAAATGTCAGAACGTATCTAGCGGGCAACAGATGTAAATCAAGTGAAAGATGTATTGACAAGAAAACCTATTTCACATACAAATCGGCTGTGGGTGATCTTTGCTGAAATTGTTTGAAGGCAGCAGTACTGTTAGCTCGCTTCAGGTGACATGAAGCGAGCTAATAGCACTAACAGTAAAACTATTTGTATTATATAAGAATACAAATATTTTAAGCTACGACTCTTTTGCTTCGATAAAGGTGACTAACTAAGCCTCGTTAAATTTATAGACACTACTGATTGGACACCTATATGTAAAACAACATCTCTTTGTGCCGTTGAATTGCTTACAAACTGTATTAAAAACGCGCTTGAACTTTTTGCTCCAAAAAGTATCGTTACTCATTCCGCTTTCCTCATTGGTTTCCACACAATCTTAGGTGTGAGCTTAGGAAAAAGCTGCACTATCATAGAAGGTACAAGATTACACCAGCAGAATTTTGGTACAAAAAATTTTCGGAATCACGGGCATCAGCTAAATTGTTGATCAAGCGGGACAAGAAATCTTATCACTGATCAGTTGAACGTGGCTTAAAACGTGACCCCAAGTTTTTCTGCCGGTATGTCAAGGATCGCACGACCACGTCCCTCTCTGCGATAAACCTACGTGACCCATCGGGTAAAGGGCAGAGTGAACCTGCATGTGTTGTCAAACGCTTTCGCTGACTATCTTAAATCAGTTTACCCTCTAAATAAAGCTCCGTCATGCACTCCGGAAGATAGTTTCTATTGCAATGATAACCTCTCGATAGGATTTTTTTCAAAACGCCGAAACTGAACTTGCAATCAGACAACTAAAGCCCAAGCTATCGATGGCGTTCGACGGGATCCTAAGCTTTATTGTAAAAGGCTGCTCCTCCATTTTCGTACAAATACGCACATTTTTAACTTTTCCCTCTCAAGTTCTACTTTTCCCGAGCATTGGGAAAAATCGGTCATTGTGCTAATTCACAAAGTTGGAAAGACCGAGGATGTAAAAAATTACATGCCGATATCCCTGCTTTTTGTATTTGTAAATGTATATGAAATCCTCTTGTTTGAGCATATGTCACTATTTTTCAAACGTGAATTAACATTTCACAACATGGATTGCTTTCTCTGGTGGGTTTGTAGAGACCAAACTAGTATTTTTTTTTGTTACATTTTGTGTTGCCGATTGTCAATCAACGCGGGCAGGTAGACACAGTATACTTTGATCTATCGAAGGCTTTTGGCCTAGTTAATCATTCAATTACTCTACATTAAAGTCATATAAAAAAAATGAACAACCAGCTTTGGATATTATTTTCGAATTATCTGACAGAAAGAAGAAAATTTGTTCGGATATTAGGACATCTTTTTAGACCTCACGTGTCATACTCCGGTGTGCCGCAGGGATCCATACTGGGACCAATTCTATTCAATATTTTCTTAAATGATCTCAGTTCTTGTGCCCGCCATTCAATCATTTCGGAATTCGCCGACGAAATAAAATTGTTTCGGCAGGTTTCATCTAGCGATGACTTTCTCCTGCTGATAAATGATGTTAATTCAGTGCATAATTGATGCCCCCCGCAATTTGTTAAAACTTATCGTAATAAAATAATAGTTTTGATTTTTTTTAAATTGCAAGTGTTTCTATCTCTCTTGAGAATTTACCCTTGTGTAGGATGCAGTGCACAAAAGATCTAGGAGTATATATGGACTCAACTTCGTCCTTTAATGAACAAGTTTCTTACACTATGAATATTGTCACGGGTGGTGATTCGTGACCAATAAACAAGAAATAAACAGAAATAAATAAACGTTTAATGTGGCGAACTTGTGCCAAAAAATAAAGAAGGAAACAGAAGAAAGCAGAGCGTCGCGGGCGTCGAAGTCGGCGTGTCAGCAGAATCGAGCGCTGGGGCGAGACTGACTCGACAAGGTCGCGGGCGGCCTCTTATCTAGAGTGCGCCGCTATCTCGAAGATTCGGCGAAAGCGGTTCGAGCGTCGCGTGATCGGGGCGAGAATGAACACGCACTTTCTAGAAAACAAAAGCAGGGATAAATGATAGAAGTTACGTGCGGTACATGAATAAACGGGAACTTTCTGGAGGACCGTGACCGAGCGTTGCTTTCTCAGCCTTGCGCGCGGCATTACTCCCCCCTTTAAAAGTGCATCGCCCCGATGCAGTGTAAAACAAATCAAAATAAAAAAGAACGATAAACTAAAGAGTCTTTTGGAGCACAAAAGGTCCACAGTCCTATCGAGCGTAGTACGGCTTCAGGCGCACGACGTGGACGACCTCAGGTCGTGGTGGGCGGCGTGACGATGTTCGTGTTCCGTCGGGCATCACCTCGTAGTTCAGCTCGCCGAGGCGACGAAGTACCTTGTATGGTCCAAAGTACCGTTTCAGCAGTTTCTCACTGAGGCCGCGGCGACGGATGGGCGTCCATACCCACACCCTATCTCCGGGCTGGAAGTGGACGTCCCTGCGACGAAGGTTGTAGTGGCCGGCGTCGACGCGTTGCTGGTCTTGAATCAGGAGTCGGGCGAGCTGGCGAACTTCTTCGGCGCGTTGAGCAACCGCCTGGGCGTCGTCGCTCTCGTTGTCAGATGGCTCATGGGGCAGCATGGCGTCCAGCATGGTCGTTACCTTCCGACCATGTACCAGCTGGAAAGGGGTGAATCCAGTGGTCTCTTGAACCGCCGTATTGTAGGCGAACGTGACGTAGGGCAGCACCTCGTCCCACGTCTTGTGCTCTACGTCGACGTACATAGAGATCATATCGGCGATTGTCTTGTTGAGTCGCTCGGTCAGTCCGTTGGTCTGCGGGTGGTATGCAGTGGTTCGACAATGGCCGGTGCCACTGAGACGAAGGATCTCTTGCGTCAGCTGGGCCATGAACGAAGATCCGCGATCTGTAATCAGAACCTCGGGAGCGCCGTGCCGGAGGACGATGGACTCGATGAAAAACTTGGCGACTTCCACAGCAGTCCCTGAAGGAAGAGCTTTCGTTTCGGCGTACCGCGTGAGATAATCTGTGGCGACGATGATCCAGCGGTTCCCCGACGTCGAAGGCGGAAAAGGACCAATTAGATCCATTCCGATCTGCTGGAAGGGTGTAGTTGGAGGAGAAATGGGCTGCAGAAGTCCGGCCGGCCTCGTCGGCGGTTTCTTGCGTCGCTGGCACTCGTGGCATGATCGTGTGTATAGGTGGACGGTCTTGGGGAGCTTCGGCCAGTAATACTTTTCACGAATACGGGCCAGTGTCCGGCTGTAACCAAGGTGTCCGGATGTCGGGTCGTCGTGGCAGGCTTGGAAGATCTCCTCTCGAAGGTCACTCGGGATTACCAGCAACCAAGGTGTGTTGTTGTTGCCGAAGTTCTCTTTGTAGAGTACACCTTGTCGGATGGCGAAGGTCGGCAGTACTCGTGAGAAGACACGTGGCACGGTACTCCTGCCCCCTTCCAGGTGCTCGATTAATGCGCGCAGCTCAGGATCGTCCCGTTGACGTCGTGCCATATCGTCGGTGTTCACTGCTCCTAGAAAGCACTCGTCGTCATTGTCGTCGCTGCAGCCGGAAGGGGTTTCGACGGGGGCTCTGGACAGGCAGTCGGCGTCGCTGTGCTTGCGTCCTGACTTATAGACCACTGCCATGTTGAACTCTTGTAGTCGAAGACTCCATCGAGCAAGGCGTCCTGACGGGTCCTTCAGCTTCGCAAGCCAGCAGAGCGAGTGGTGGTCCGTGACTACACGGAACGGGCTGCCGTACAAGTACGGACGAAACTTCGTTATTGCCCAGACGACCGCAAGGCATTCTTTCTCAGTTGTGGAGTAATTTTTCTCCGCCTTGGACAATGTCCGACTTGCGTAGGCGATGACTCGCTCGATGCCTTCTTGCACTTGGACTAGTACTGCGCCCAGTCCCGCGTTACTTGCGTCCGTGTGAATTTCTGTTTCCGCATCCTGGTCGAAATGTCCAAGCACAGGAGGAGTCTGGAGTCGTCGTTTCAGTTCGTCGAATGCCTGCTGTTGCTCCTCGGCCCATTCGAACTTCTTGGCGTCCTTCGTGAGATTCGTAAGTGGTGCGGAAATCCTTGCGAAATCCCGAACGAAGCGTCGATAATAGGCACAAAGTCCAAGGAATCTTCGCACGGCCTTCTTATCTGTCGGCGCTGGAAATGCCGCGACGGAACGAGTCTTCTCGGGGTCTGGGCGGACGCCTTCGTTACTAACCACGTGGCCAAGGAACTTCAGTTCGTCATAGGCGAACCGGCACTTTGACGGCTTGAGTGTGAGTCCGGCGGTCTGAATGGCTTGAAGAACAGCTCGGAGTCGTCTCAAGTGCTCGTCGAAGTCAGCTGAAAATACTACGACGTCGTCAAGGTAGACGAGACAACTCTGCCACTTCAGCCCTGCCAGTACGGTGTCCATGACACGCTGGAAAGTTGCTGGCGCTGTGCATAGTCCGAAGGGCATCACCTTGAACTCGTACAGTCCATCCGGCGTGACGAAGGCTGTCTTCTCTCGGTCCCGTTCGTCGACCTCGATTTGCCAGTAGCCGCTCTTCAGGTCCACCGATGAAAAGTATCGAGAGTGGCGCAGCCGGTCTAGAGTGTCGTCGATGCGGGGGAGTGGGTAGACGTCTTTCTTCGTAACCGTGTTGAGCTGCCGGTAGTCCACGCAGAACCGAAGAGTTCCGTCCTTCTTCTTAACCAGCACGACTGGAGAGGCCCATGGACTGCTTGAAGGTTGGATTATGTCGTCATTCAGCATCTCTTGAACTTGCTGATGGATCACCTCCCTTTCCTTAGCGGAGACTCTGTACGGCGATCGATGCACAGGGCGCGCGTCGTCCTCAGTAACGATGCGGTGCTTGGCAACCGCGGTCTGGCGCGCCTTCGACGACGTCGCAAAGCAGTCGCGGTATTCGGCGAGGAGGTTAACCAGCTGACGCCGTTCAGGGTCCGGAAGCTTAGGGTCAATGTCGAGCTGCGCTGGCGACGTACTGTCTTGCTGGGGCGGCGAGGATTCGTCAGTGATCGCAGTGATTTCGGCGGGGTTTCGGAGTTTCTCGACGTGGCCCACGGCTGCACCTTTCGTGAGGTGTTGCGTTTCGTTTCGGAAGTTCGTCACGAGGGCCACAGTCCGCCCATCCTGAAGTTCAGCTACTCCCCTTGCGACGCCTATGCCTCTTCCCAGGAGCAATTGGAGGCTTCCCTCGAGAAGAACTTCGCCACAGGAAGCTTCATCGATCCCGACAAGTACGAAAACACTCGACCGCGGTGGTAGGTTTACGTGGTTTGCGAGGACTCGGACCGTGGGTGACGTCGCTTCGGGTTCCTCCGCTGGTGGAGCAGGTTTTCGTAGCGTCAGCCGGTTTGTTCCGAGGTCGATGACGGCGCCATACTCGCAGAGAAAGTCCATTCCGAGGATAACGTCCCTCGAACAGTCTTGCAGAACGACGAACTTGACAGGGCACGTTTCACCGTGGATCTCGACGCGAGCAGTGCATCTCCCGACTGGTGTGATGAGATGTCCTCCGGCGGTTCGTATTTGGGGTCCTTCCCACGGCGTCATGACTTTTCGAAGGCGGCGGGAGAGCCTCCCACTCAAGACTGAGTAGTCTGCTCCGGTGTCCACGAGTGCCATTGCGTCGTGACCGTCGATGACGACGTTTAGGTTGTTGGACACCGTTGCAGGGGCGTCGTAGCGATGCGTGGCGTCGGGAGAGTGGGAGCGCTCCGGCGTTCTGGGAGGCTCTTTACGTCGGTCGTCTTCGGCAACTCCACCTCCAGGGGTTGCCGCGCCTAGTTTCCCCGGCGAGGAGCGAGGGGCGACAGGCTTTCACGTCGGGGTCGGTGCATCGGCGAAGCTGGACGTCGTGGCGATGGCGACCGGAACTCTCGGCGGGACGCAGGCTCGGGGGACTGGGGTCGTCGCAGGTACTCGTCGATCTCCCGAGGGCGTTCACCACACCGGGGGATTGACGAGTACCTGCGATTCTGCTGACACGCCGACTTCGACGCCCGCGACGCTCTGCTTTCTTCTGTTTCCTTCTTTATTTTTTTGGCATAATGCCGCGCGCAAGGCTGAGAAAGCAACGCTCGGTCACGGTCCTCCAGAAAGTTCCCGTTTATTCATGTACCGCACGTAACTTCTATCATTTATCCCTGCTTTTGTTTTCTAGAAAGTGCGTGTTCATTCTCGCCCCGATCACGCGACGCTCGAACCGCTTTCGCCGAATCTTCGAGATAGCGGCGCACTCTAGATAAGAGGCCGCCCGCGACCTTGTCGAGTCAGTCTCGCCCCAGCGCTCGATTCTGCTGACACGCCGACTTCGACGCCCGCGACGCTCTGCTTTCTTCTGTTTCCTTCTTTATTTTTTTGGCACAAGTTCGCCACATTAAACGTTTATTTCTTTCTGTTTATTTCCTGTTTTTTGTTTGGTCACCACCCGTGACATTTGGTGGAGGTGCGGGGTACCGCATGCCCCTGCCGCGTACCCCTCCGAGGTCCCGCAGTACAAGTCCGGACCCAGCCTCCCGAGGACCCGACGAAGACCAGATCGAGACCCGGTCAAGTCGCCGCATCCGAGGTCTACCCCCGGAACACGCACTTTCTAGAAAACAAAAGCAGGGATAAATGATAGAAGTTACGTGCGGTACATGAATAAACGGGAACTTTCTGGAGGACCGTGACCGAGCGTTGCTTTCTCAGCCTTGCGCGCGGCAATATTGGTTTCCTGAGGTTGTCATTTCCAGGATTACGCGTGAATTCAAATCGTCAGGTTGTATATTTAATTTATATTGTTCTTTGGTACGAACCACTCTTGAGTTCAATTGAGTCGTTTGGAACTGTATAAGATGTTCAAATCAAGCTAAAAATGAAAATGTGCAGATACGTTTTTTTCTAATTGTGTACGACCACTAAATTGGCCGCACTGTTTATTATGATTATGGCAGATTTTTACAACGATGTGGTTGCCCTAAACTAAGCTCAAGAAGACTTGAGTGTGATCTAATTTTTTTTTACACAGGTGCTTGCATAGTTTAATTGATTCTTCGAACTTCACGTCAGCTGCGTGTATGCATGTGCCACGGGTAATATTGAGGGTGACTCGCACTTCCTCAGTTGATAAAAAAACAACCTAATCAGTCCTATGAACCCCACACAAATTGGAATAACAGATTCACACCAACCAGTATGGACATCTTCAACTCAGACATTCAACTTTTTAGATCTTCATTGGCTAGTATTTAGCTATTTATTCTGTATGTAACAACATAAATTAAGTGGGCTCTATGTTCGTTATTTTTAATTTACATTCCTCATTTGTGTTCTAGTTTTACGGCTACTACCTTTGTTATTTTACACTATCTTAGCTAGTTTTTATGACCCAAAAAGGACACTGTATAACAAGATCAGTGAGCGGGCATCGACATCTCAAATATGTAATCTTTTCGATGCATCGTAATTAAGGCAATCTCGCTGTTTATGAGCATATAAAATAAACTTATGATGATGATGGTGATGATGATGATGATGATGACCACGTCATTTGACCTCAAGTAATGAACGTTCGTAACGTCATATTCTGCGAAGAGTTTCTGCGAGGTGCTGTGGTTCGCGTTCGATCCATTTTCTGCACCAGACTTGTACGTAATCCGTTACAAGTAACGAAATTACTTCTGATCCCTTACATTTATCAGTAATTAAGTAACAGAATAATTACATATTTTCTAGAGTAATTTTAAAATAATTTTCTTACATTTTTTATGTAACGGATTCCTTCTAATCCATTACATTTTTTTATGACCAACCCCTTCCCCCACCCCCCTCTAATGAAAAGGTTGCATTTATTTTGGTAAAGTCGAGCGCAGTGACACTGTCACGCGAATTGACCAGCGCAAAGAAGGGCTTGGCACTCTTCAGTTCCGCAAAGTCTTTTTTTGCAACATCAAGCCCCTGAGTCTTGTTTTTTAGACATTGACAACAATGTCATAAAATCCAAATGGGCATAAAAAAAAAAAAAAATTAAAGGTGGGGGGGGGGGGGGGGGGGGGGGGCAAGTTTTATCCGCTTTTTTTTAGTTCCTTTTTTTTTTTGCGATGGAAAAAGGGGAAAGGAGGAAACCAAGCGATTTTGTGCCTCTTCCAGAAGCTCGAGGCGGTAAGTGCACAGACAAGAATTAACAATGTCCTTCTCGGTTATAGTAACTACGACCTTCCTTATAATGTCACAACACGAGACAACGCTCCGTCTACCCTAAAATCCACTAAACAAGATGTGATAATATCTGAAGGTGTAATTGCCACAAGCATCCTGGTTCGTTGCTGCATACTTTTCATATTCTTTTAGAAAACAGGATGTTTTTTTTTTTCTTTTTCTTTCACCTTATTTGACTCTGTTTTAAAAGCTACTTACTTTTTTGTAGTCCAATTCCTGCAAGGTTATCTGCATCTCAGTAACCCTTTTTGTGAGTCAGCATTTTGCGAGCACTTCGAAAATGGTAATAGTCTTCCTTTCTTCTTCCTGTCTTTACCCCAGCAGGACGCATCCTATCTCAAGCAGATATTTTTAAAAATAAAACATGATGGTGGCTGACGTAGGCTTGCTATTCTGGGCTTGAGGAGAGAGTGAAACTCGTGAGTGGGGCCATAGCGCGGCTTACTTAGTACTCTGCCCTTCGCTGCCCGGGGCATCAGCGGACGTCTATCTGAAGAACACCGGAGTAAACTGCAGTCGGTTTGTGCTCCGTGCGTTTTTGATCGGCACGAAGAAAGGTACACACGGCAAACGTGCGTTTACATTTTCTTGTTTTAACTAACGTTCTAATTAATTGTTGTTATAAATGTCCTTTTTCTTTCGATTACTTATATTTAAATACTAGAAGCTTTTTTTTTTATTATTCACCAACGTCTCAACCAAGGTTCGACCTGTTCAGAACCAAAGGAAGAAGAATATCGAGCCAAACTTTATTTATTATTTAATTATCACCTCACTGGGTCAAGTATGTTTTGCTATTACCTGGCAATATATGCCAGTGTAGTGAGATGGACATAAATTCATTCTTATTCTAGTTTTCGCTAGATGTATGATGACTTCTACAGCTTCGTGATTTCGACCATGGAGAATTTTAGTACATCGGTCTGATAACTCCAATAACGATAACCGATACTCCGCCGCCGCTTTTGCCCATTCATCATATCGTTATCTGGGGTATCGGAGGTATCGGAACGATCTACTAAAACTCTCTTATATCAAGCAACGGCTGCAACGACGAAGCTTTGCTCTATGTTCGAGGTATATAGTGCTTCCATTGCTTCGCTGAAAAAGCTCAACGGAGAGCACAAAACATTCCGTTAGGCACAATATGGCACTCCCATTCAGTGTCTGAGTTCAGTGGGTGTTCAGTGTAGCAGTCGACATATTGAGTAAGAAATAACGCAAAATATCTGAAGAGACTTTCGAGAGTCAGCTGTTGCTCGAAATACTCAAGGTCATTAAATGGAACAGGTTGCAACAATAAGAACTTGGATAACCCTTTTCCCTTTTTTTCTTACCTGAGGACAATATTGTTGAAAGTAACGCCACGAAAGTAACGGATTACTTTTTGGGGTAATGGTCAGTTACCTTTACGGAAGGGTAATTGTAATTGTAATAAATTACAATTTAGCCTCGAGTAATTGTAAATGTAATCCCTTACTATTTTTCAGTCACCTGTACAAGTCTGCTCTGCAACCAAGTCTTTGTGAGCATGATGAAACTCTTTCATTTTTTCCTGACCGAGGCGCGGAGTCAGCGTGCTGTGGGAGAGGTTCAAACGCCCCCCCCCCCCCCCCCCCCCCCCCCGAAATTTCTTTACCGACGGGGTCGTCAGCCGACGTCTTTCGGCGTCGGGCGCCTTTCGTCGCACGAGGAGCGAAGCTGACTCCCAGACGACGGAGCTGCTCTTCTCAAGCCGCACGTTTCAGCGCCCGCAGGGCTTTCTATTTGCACCCTGGCAGTCAGCCAGTGACTGGCAAAGCGGCCGCGAGTGTCGTATCTCGCGCTTTTGGGGAGATATCCGTTCCGTGGTCCGTTGACCGAAGTTTTGGCTTCGCACGTGGCCTACTGGGCTTTTTTTTTTTAGTTTTCCTTTCGGGTGATCAAAGTGTTGCCGCGCTTGGCTGCCCTGTAAGTGCTCTTGGGTCGGAGGCATCGGTCGCCGAGTCTGTTGGCGAAGTTAGGGGCACGTGGAACGGAACCTCGCGCTGCAAACCCAGGTATCGTGGGTTCAATCCCCACCTCGGCCCTTTTCGATCGGGACTGGCATCGTACAGCCAGGCGGTCGTGTAATCACTACTGCATGATGCGCGTTGAAGACCCCTGACTGGCAGTTGTACCGCACTAGCCCTATTTCTAATCAACATTAGGTAACAATGTCGCGATGTTCTGGCAAAATGAACTCCCGCTGTCTAAACACCACCAAAAACTCTTTTCTTTTTAAGATCGGAGCTACGTTTGGAGAGTTCGGTTCATAGGAGGAGCGAGTCACAAGAGTGACGGTGCCACCACCCGAGACACAAATTCCCCTGGTGGTTGTAGTGAGTACTAGATGTGACCCAAACATCACATTGTTTAGATCAGTGGAAAAACATATTTGCGACTATAGTATTAGATGAACAATCTAATATTTTATATTGACTCGGAGAACACGCTGACGTTATATGGTTACTTCCACACATACAGAAAGGCAGGGCATAATTTAGGATAATTTCAGGCTTGTTTCATTGTAATTCGTTCTCCAGGGTTCTTATCGGGTCATGCAGCAACCCCACTGACTCCAGAGCGATAACCTACGTTTCTTAATTAATTCCTAACTAAACTGACGTTGATTGTAGAGGCTGCATTGCATCGCCAAAGAGAAGACTCATCGCGTCATCACCTGCCCCGCATTTTTTGCCTGCTCGCGTTTTCAGTTCTTACTCTAACGATGCTGAAATATAGTGACAAATTAGGGATTGCAGTTGTGACTCGCCGCCACCGCTGTGGGGATCCTTCGTTGCTTGGGACGACTGGCCGGGAGATTCCTTAGCAAACAACACAGTCCTCGTTTTGTCATTTACGAGCCGGGTGCTCCAATTCATGACCCAATGAGATTTTAAAACCCGACATCTCGCTATCAGCGACGTGAGCGACCAAAAGTGTCGCTGCGATCGGCCTTCTACGATTGGCCAGACGCTCACTATGATGTTTGAGTTGAATTATTTCTGCTCTCATCGACGGAAATAATAGCGAAGTCAGATTCTCAACTCCGACGGTGTTGATTCGGGAACGTTATGACTATAGGCTTCTGTTGCGCTTTTTACGCACCATCAAACTTGTCGCTCGCTTTCAATGGTCTTGGTCGTGACGTCAAGAATAGGGACCGTAAGAGGGCGCTACCGGAACGTCTCGTCATCAATAACGCTTCAGGGCTTGAGGGCTGTTTGTGAACGCTATAAATAAATAACCCTCAATGCATACGGATTTTGTTCCGGTTTTTAAGGTTTGTTCATTGTCTGTGTAGGCAGTAAGCCCTTTTCAAAGAGTCACCTTGTGGCAGTCCCAAAAGCTCGCATATTGCCGCTCCAATGGCGGTGATAGGGGGTCATGCTTGCCTAAATCAAGCACCCTCCATTTCTTGATTCGAAGGTGATGTAAAAGGGCCAACATCCTCCCCACTTTCTGCTCTATGCTTTCGAAGACGTGCACGTCTTCTGCTGTGGAGAAGCTGTCTAGTGCCACCTAGTGCCAGTAAATAAGCTACGCTTCAGAGTAACGACACTTGGCCATATTTTGTTTAAAATCGTGGTTTCCAGTTATCTGAAGCTTTATCTAAAATCACAGGAAACACTTTTCCACCCTACAGAAATGTTTAAACAATTCGGGACAGAGCAAAGCAATATATTACATGAGCTTCCTAACACCGAATCTGTTGCTGAGGAAATCGCACTTACGAATCATGACGATTGGCAGTTCTGTCTGCCCTGCATACAAACCAAAATGGCGGCGCCCACAACAATGTCGGGGAACGGAATGCCGACACTCTAAGCGCAGATCATTTAGTGGCTCTAGTGCCGCCGTTAGAGCGTTGGGTCTGGCTCTGCATGGGGTGGGTAGACTGACTTTTATAAGAGGTATAATCTAAAGAAACAATTCTAAGAGTTTGGTTATTTTCTCAAGACAGCCAATCACTGCCATAAAATATCTCGGCAAATGGGTAAAGTTTAAAGAAACAAATTTTGAACGAAAATCGATACCTTTGATGTGATACTGATCATGACATTACTTGAGAAACGTCACGCCCAGTTCAGTGCTAGATCGCAGAGTTCACTTTTATGAAAACATGTTTGTTCTGTTGTCGAGCTTTCGTTTGAGTGCGTAGTCTGCACCGATTGGCTCTGCATGTAACATATGGCAGCAAAAAAATGATGAACGGTTATTTTCTTTTAGAGCTTGAGTTAAGCACCACTGGACCTTTCGCAAAGCAGCGCTTGACTCTTTGATTACGTTGCGATGGAGTCACTCTGGCAGCCAAGCGTTGCATCGAATAGTTACCTCGATAATCCCCAGACAAGCTTTGATGTAAGTCTCCGCATCTTAGTGACACATAGCTAAACGTTATAGAATTTGCCTTTCCACTTTTAGGTAGAAACAGCTTGTGAGATAATGACAGTAGTTCGTAAACTGAACGATAAATAAGCGAAGATATGCCTTTTTAACGAATGCAGTAATAGTAGAAGACCTCTCTAGAATTTCTGTTTTCGTTTTTTAACCTTGTATTTTGATTCATTTTTTTCCCCCTGTTTCACACCCTTCCGTGTTGCTGCAGGTATTTTAGGCTGCAGATCTGATGAGACGGACATGGGAATCACATTGCAGCAGAGAAAACTCTACCCCCGAGCTTCCGCTCTTTGCACTAACTCATGTTTACAAACAAACTGGAGCACCCCTAGTGGCGCACCATCCACATTGAGCATGCGCGATGGGGCGTGGGCAAGATACGCGCCGTTCCGCATCAGCAATCCATAGGATTATAATGCAATTAAATGCAAAGGTGCAAGCGAGCTGGACAAGAATGACGAAAATAATCCCTGGAGAAGGGGAACAAGAGGTACAAAGGACAAACACAAATCTCCAAACACAGCTAGGTGACTTGTCCTTTGTCCCTCTTGTTCCCCTTCTCCAGGGATTGTTTTCATCAATCCATAGGAATACGAAGTTTTCGGCGTCGATGTGAGACCCTTTGTTCTTTTGCGCGTTAGAATTGTTCCTACTAACTACACTAAGCGCAAGAAGACTTGAGCGCAATCTAATATTTTTGTATAAATGCGGTCAAGGTCGCATTGATTGTTCAACACCGCACAACAGCTATTAATATGTATGTACCGCGAGTGCTTTTGAGGGTAAATACCACTTTATCAGATAAAGAAATCATTTCCAGTCCCGTGAACCGCATCCAACATTCTTATAACACGTTCAGTACAACCAGCATCGACATTTTCAACTGAAGTGTTCAAGCGTTTGGGTATTCAATGGATATTATTTAACTGTTACCCATTTACTGTTCCCCCCCCCCCCCCCCCCCCGTATAGATATTATTTGTTGCAACTGCCGTAGATTTCTTGTGTGTACTCCTTTAGACTATGTGCATCAATACTTAGCCTACTCGCCGTTCCTTAGCCCGGAAAATAAAAGAGATGAATGAATGAATGAATGAATACTACGCCTTCTTGGTAATGTTTTAATACTTTATTGACCTGAACAAAATTAATGAGGCTCGTTACACTGCAAAACTTCGCATAAATGATGTGACATGCGGGGATTCGTCCCACGTGGACGCCACAGAAGGGACGCTGGAGCCCGATTCTCGTGATGAGATTCTGTTCGTTATTGTAAGTCGCGACGTCGCTCCGGCTGCAAAAGAGTGGACGGTATACCTGCGATTCTCGATGTCGATACTCGCAAAATCGCAAGCAGAGTCGAATGAAGTGAATCGGGCATATTACAAGTCGGCGAGCGCCACTGGTAACTGGGATCAACATCTCTTTGAATCTACCGTTTACACAGAGCCTCGAAGTCTTTTGAGGCGTGCACTTCTTATCGCAATTACTGGGTCAACGTTTGATCTACGGGCCTCCGTGGTTTGAACGAGCAGACGACGGTTTAAACAAGTAGACGAGTTTGAAAGAGCAGACGATCGTTTGAACGATCAGACGGCTGTTTGAAAGTGAAGACGCGGTCCGCAGGTGGTCCAGACTCCGGACAACTTGACGATTTTCTCGCGTCCATGTTGAAACAAAACAAATAAATCCGAGGACCACAAGTATCCGTGAAACCCAAAGCGCTTTCCGCACAGGCGATCGTGGTGCTACGGTGTACTGGTTTTCCATCTTGGTTGCACCTATCCACGTTCTCGAGCGAACCGAGCAGGCAGAAAACACGCGAAAACTTATCGTCACGCCTTTCCAGGCTTTTTTTGGAGCAGCCCCAGTCGCGACGTTTTGACGAGAAGGCAGGTTTTATTCTGGTTTCTTCCAAAACAGCACAGGGTTGCCCGTGCCGCATGGCGACTTCCGCCCGAAGCCCCAGACTGGGAGTGCACCCGAAGCGCCACCACCGCGACGAGACATAGCAAAGTTCAGTTGGTGTTTAGAGATTCTTCAACCTTGTCCTCAAGAATGCATCACGCTCCAAACTGCGAAAAAAAGCTTACAAAGAAACGAAAACAAAAACGAAACGTTAGAGGTGAATCTTTTTAAAATACCCAAATCTATGCCCGCGTGCCACATTCATGCAACCACGAAAAGCAATCACTTTGCAACTTTCGTGCAGAGTCTCGCTTTCTCGATATTCTTCCTTCGTCTTCTCTTCTTGTCCCACAAGATGTGACACTCGGCCGTGCAAGGTGAACGCGTCAGCTTTCCTTCTTTCGCCTCCGACGGCGCGTGGCGTTGCACGCAGACCGCGAAAGGTCCCCTCCCCGAGGGTCGCCCATGTGGTCACCAGGCGGCGCTGGCGGGATCGCGTTTCGGTAGTGAGCCCAGATTTCAGAGAGGGAGCAACTCGAGCCTTGGAGAGCGTTTGCCACTGAATGGTGGAGCGGATCGGTCTCTAGTGCGCATGCATAGCGTTGTGGCGGAGAGACAGAGCACTGTGAATACAATCGACGCTTTTTCGACGCCCCTTTCGCAGCTCGTTTTGTAAAAAGTCGCCCATATACCCGGTGACCCCGGTGGAGCATTGGGAAACACTCTGAAATCGAGGCACCCTACGTTTGGGCGACCTTAACTGCGTGACTTCCGGTGGTTCCTCCTCTCTCCGTCTTTCTCTCTCTCTGTCTGTCTCCACGTGGGAAGGGTGTCCCCTGACGATTCTACTTCCGGTCGCAGCTCTCCTCAAATAACGTGTCACCTCATCGGTGTGCTGACTCTACGTGCGGCATGGCGGAGAAAAGTTATGCCACCTTCCCTATTTGGCGTTTGCTAATTGGCTTTGTTGTGGATTTAAGTTTTTGACGTTTGCTTGTTTATTACTCTTCCCTTTTTTTTTTATTTCGCTTAATTTATTTATTTTCAAGGGCTAGATCGACGGGGCATCACATAAGTGAAGAATGTGGGCACATCAAGACAAAAAAAAAAAAAAGTAATAAAAATCGCGTATAGTAACAACCTGTGAGGAAAGTGGTGGTTAGCAGAGGTGTATTATGTAGTGCTGGGCAAATGGATCGAATAGCCTACCAATTAATCAATTCATGCTTAAATCGCGATTAATCTTTTTAGCCGGTTAATCGGTCAAATTACGACGAATTACACTCTCACCACGCAGAAGTGGACGGGTACACTCGTATAAAGGGCAAACTTTAGGTGAAAGGTTTAACTTGAAATAAACGTTATGCGTAAGGCTTGTAACTCCAGACAAGTACAGAAGGTTACATCTGTCCCGGCACCTTCAACTCCGAGCGAGTCTCCCTTTAGCGCAGCAAAGACTATTGTGTAGAATCAAAGGAGTTCGCTATTGCCGGAGAATATCAACGAACGCCTTTTCCCCAAGCAGCTGAAGTAAGAATCTGTGAGTGTGAGTGTTTTTGAACTGTTCTCAACTACACATCGAGGTTGATTCATTATCTTAATTGAAACACAAATTCAGAAAGGGTGAAAAAAAATTTTAAATGTGATGTTTTAAAAATATTAAGTGTAGAAATGAACGAGAGCGATTAATCGAATATTTTAACGATTAAAGAGTAGTGATTAATCGGGTTAACATTTTTAAGCGACGCCCAGCCCTAGTATACCATGACTGACTGCCGGAAAATGCATGGGCATAAAATGGGTGATAATTCCTCGGAAAGGGAGTTCCAGTTCGGTAATAGCCTTGGGAAAGATCGAAGTGTTGGATAATAGCGTTTAGACAGTTATGCGTTTGATGCAACGACTATGATTGAGACGAGATGGCATATCCTACCAGGAGGCAAAAGGAGTGTGTCATGTGGACTTTTGCTTCTGTGGTAAATTTATGTAAGAGACATATTCCAGTGATGAATTTGTGGTTAAATTGTAATGAAAGCTCTAGGGTTTGTTTACGTTGTGTTTCACTGTGGCGTATACGCTGAGGTAATGAATAAAGCTGCACGGTTTTGGGATTGCTTCAAAGCCTCTTTCATTTCTGAGTATACATGTATATGTAAATGTTCAATCTCCAGGTTACTTATATACATTATTTTATTTTAATTAGAGTCAAAACGTGCTTCATACTTCAGCGTTGAAAGCGTCTTTGGCAAGGATAGCTTTATGAAAAGGTAAGACGCAGAACCAGAACAAGAAAGCTTTACGACTGAACCGCTCACCACGCTACCACGTGCCGCTGTGTCACGTGACAATGTTGTACGTGACGCTTAGTCTGCCTGTCACTGCTGCAGGAGCTGGCTACCCGCCGGTGGCCAGCTCCTGCAGCTCTCGATGGTTGGCGCGGTTATGTGACCACCAACCATATGGCGTTTTTGTCGGAAGTTGTGGTGTAAGTTTCAGCATATAAAGGATCTCGCAAAGATTTAGCCACTTAGAAGCGTTTTTCTACGTATTCCAATTTTTGTAATGTATGAAAAAATATTTCTCGGTATTTTATTTGGCATTGGAAGCAGAACTCAGAAACCTTCCAACAGGGATCAAAATAGCCGCTGTCTGCTCGACGAAGCTTAACATGGACCGCAGATAAGGCTTCCAATGCAGGCCGATAGCTTAGGTATGTGCTTCCGATGGGCGTGCACACGCGAAGTGGTCGCACCTTTCAGAACCGTCATCAGTCAAAAACTGTTGACGACGCGAAGCCACCCAGCGGCAAAAACATGACTTTTCGAAACGGGGAGCTCGCGCCAGTCGGTATGCGCAGCGAAAACTACCGCGGCCTGGCGGCTAAAATGTGGAAAATAGGAACGAGGGTTAAATGCTCGCCGATGTAGTCGCGAATAGTGATGGTGTTCACAATTTCTTATATAAAAATAGCGCCTCCAGACGTACCCCCCCCCCCCCCCTTTTCCCCCCTTCCTCGATATACTCGTACTAGAAGAAGATGAGACGAACAAAACAAGGTCCGTATAGCGTATATTCGAGAGCCCGCGCCGCCTTAAACGCTGAGGCGACAAAGGGTACCCCTAAGCACCGTGACGCTTCAGAGCGAGACGCGTGCTCAACGTCAACAAGACCAAGATGCTCCGGATTCGTCGCCGCAGTCGCTTTGCTCTCACCCCTATACCAAAATGCCTTCGCTTCTTCTATCTTTACATATTTCATTGCCTTCCTCGCCGCTACGGCGTGGTCGTGTTTGTCTGGGCTAGAAGACGAGGCCTAGGCCTTTACCCACCAATCGTCATCACAAGTGGATCAACGCAGCGCCACCTAGCTTTTGTCAGCAGCATCAGCACCAGCGCGCTTTTCAGCGTATCGCAAGGTACGCGACGCTATGCGTAGCGCCAGTTCGTCTGCTTCGTTTGCAGGGGTTGCCGTGACGTTAGAACGCTGAGCTCTAATTGGTTCTCATTGAAGGATAGGGGGTAAACCTCAAACCTGCTTGCTTCGAGGTCTACCCGCTGTCCTTCAATCGGAGCCGATCAAAGCTTGGCGTTCTGACGTCATAGCAACCCCTGCAAAAGAAGCAGACGAACTGGCGCTCCTCATGCCACGCGGCGACGCTGAGACAGACGCGTCTCTCCCTAAGTTTCAGCCTGTTTGCCGCTTGGGGCGGATCGGGGGGTCCACTGAAGATGAGGTCATGCGGTGGCCTTGTCTTCGAGGCGGTATTGACTCTGGAGTCTCCGGGTCGGATTGTAGGAGACGTGCCAGACGGCTTGGCGCCTTTTGCGAGAAGGGGGACGTTTTTGTGTTTCTATTTTCATTCCGTGAAAACGAAAAAAAAAGAAAAGAGGCCAATGTGCTCTTACGCACAATAAAGTAGCCGTCGTTTGGTTGCGAAGGACGACGAGGTTCTGGAGTCTCGTTTTACCCGCAAACAACTTGACAAGAGAAGGGTACGGTTAATTATGGTGGCGTTCGTCCTTTTCCAGACGTGTCCAAGATTGGCCGTATCGTGTTCCTTCTCCGCTCGCTGCTGACCATTGTAGGGGCGCGAGGACTCGTCAAGTTTTATATTACAGCTGTTTTCTTCGGGTCCCCCATCGGAACGGATGGAAATGAGCTTATTATTATTACTATGTCATTTCCTACCGAATAGTGGCGACGTGATATGAGCTATCCATGCCTCGTTAGTACGGAGTTTTAGGGAACACTGTTCGCACATCCCATACGGTACGGATGGCCCTGCATCGGGTAGGCAAAAAAGGGCTCCATAAAACTTTCTATAATGTTACACGACTGTTCCACTGTCAATTTCAAGTATCAACAAACGACATCTAAAAGACAAAAGTTACTATCTACGTAAGGGTCAGAAGCCCCTATCTTGTTCACTTATACTCCGTTTCACATGAGGTGCGATCGCAGTCAATTCTACGAACCGACGGGCTAATCGAGGGGCACAAAAATTGCATCGTCATGGCGATCGTCGTCTTAGGGCATTTGCGATCGCCGGCTAAAGCGATCCCGCGCAGTAAATGTGTCCTGGTCCTGTACTTTTTTTTTTTTTTTTTGTTTCTGCGGATGTGGTTTAGCCGGTGATAGCTATACTGAACAAGCCTGGCAGATCACCACGAGAAGCGGCCGCCGAAATGGAAAAGGTGGAGCTGGAGACAACGGACGAGAGGAAAGCCACGTAACTGGCGCCCCGCTGCGGCGAGACGCCGAAACACACACTTCTCCCGAGCGAACGAGTGAGTTTCGGCTCCTCGCCGCTGCAAAAGCTGCCTCGTTGACATCCAGGTTCTCCGAGAATTGGCTCTTGGGTGCTCTGCCTCGCGCTCCAAATCTGCGACCGGGCATTCTATGGCTCCGTCGTCCAACTGCCAGGCTTTGGGAGTATAGAGGAGGCTATGACAAGATCCATGCCGATGCGCACTTTGGTGCGGCTTGGATGGCTCCGTCAGGTCGTAGGTTTAGCTTCGGTCGGACTTGGTCTGAAGCGCAATATTTATACTACCCCCATGTGTTCCCAAATGCGTCTTTGGAGCACCAAAACGCAAACGGGAACTCGCGCCAGTCGAAGGGCAGCGGAGAGAACGTGCAGTGAACGACCGATGACGAGGCGACTATACGGGTATCGTGCTTGGTAAAGGAACGCACGAGTTGGGCAAAGAGCGGGCGAACTTGCCCGGCGTATAGAAGAAATGTGCTGCTTCTCGTTCTCCAACCGAATATACGAAGCCGCCTTGCGAAACCGGCGGTCGTTTGTTCACGCACACCATGTAGAAATGAAAAGGGGGAAAAAAGGACATAAAGAGAGAGAACAGAAACACGATTGAAAGGCAAACTTTAGTACATTTCTTTTGTATCAAACTATAAAGATTGTTTCGAACAATTTTTTTGCAAAGTTCGACAGGAGACGATTTGCATTCACTACCGGGACACAAGTGTGTCGACAAGATAACTATGTTAATTTATATATATATATATTAATAGGGTGTGAAAGGACTTGGGAGACACGGCAACCAGGTCTTGTCAGTTCGGTCTTTAATTTACAACCAACTTCCTCTTCCTTATCCCCGTGGCTACTTCGTCGTTCTTCGTATAACCAAATTATGGGATCGCGGTCTAACCGTAACACTACCCCCCTCCTCTGGAGAAGGCGAAGGTACGGGTTCAAGGCAGTTGTCGTCATCGGAGCGCATGGTGTATGGTTTCATTCGAGACACATGGACGATATCCTTGTTCCGTGAACGACCGTCGGGAGTAGGCGTCACACGTTCTATTTCGTAGTTGACGTCAGATGTCTGTCGTGTGATTCGGTATGGTCCAAAATACCGGGAGAGAAGTTTTTCTGAACGTCCAGCAACACGAACTGGTGACCAGACTAAAACAAGATCACCGACTGAGTAGTTAACTTGCCTGTGCTTGTCGTTATAACGGAAGACCTGTGTCTGTTGAGAAGCAAGTGTGCGGTGTTGAGCGAGTTGGCGGGACTCTTCCGCCCGGTGAAGAACGTCTTGTACATAGTGAGATGATGGTTCGGAAACGCTTGGAAGGATCGTGTCTAGGGGTGTTACTACGTCCCGACCGTAAACTAAGTAAAATGGAGAATAGTGCGTAGTTTCATGGATGGCCGTGTTGTAAGCATAAGTAACAAACGGCAAAATTTGATCCCAGTTGTCTTGATTATTGGAAATGTACATTGCTAGCATCGAGGCGAGGGTTCGATTAAAGCGTTCAGTCATCCCATTTGCTTGAGGGTGGTAGGCAGTTGTGGTGCGATGGATTGTGTAACAATACCGAAGGAGGTGCTGAATGACTGTAGATAAAAAGACGCGCCCTCGGTCGCTCACGAGTTTTCTGGGGGATCCGTGTCGCAGAACAATATTGTGGAGAAAAAACGAGGCCACCTCTTCTGCATTTGGTGCCGTCAGAGCCTGGGTTTCTACGTATCGCGACAAATGGTCGACGGCGACGATTATCCATCGTTTTTTCTGTGTCGACTCAGGAAAAGGGCCAAGGAGATCAATTCCAACACTCTCAAATGGGTGGCTAGGGGGCTGAATGGGATGCAGATAGCCCGCAGGAGCGAGGGTAGGTGTTTTTCGGCATTGGCAAGCTTCGCATGATGTGACGTATCTGTGCACACTTTTGTATAAGCCAAACCAGAAGAAACGAGAGCGGGCGCGGTTGTATGTTCGAAACACACCCAAATGTCCGGCAGTCGGATCATCATGAAGGGAATGAAGTACATCAGAGCGTAAATGTCGCGGGATCATGAGAAGCAGGGGTTGTCCTGTGGGTTCATAATTGCGACGATATAGAGCTCTCCCGACAATTGCATACATACGCTCCATTTTCGCTGCTCTGCTCCGTGGCAAAGGATGCTGTAAGAGTCGAATGATACTCCGCAGTTTCGGATCGTTACGTTGTTCCGTTGCGATGTCCATTTGGAGGGATAAGGCTTGAACAGGGATCTCGGTGGCATCCGTGTCATCGGTGGTGGTAGGTTGTAAAGGGCAGCGAGACAAAGCGTCGGCATCTTGGTGAGCGTAGCCTGCCTTATAAACTATCTCGACATCATACTCCTGTAGACGAAGTGACCATCTAGCGAGACGTCCTGATGGGTCTTTTATGTTAGTCAACCAGCAGAGAGCGTGGTGGTCAGTCACTACTCGAAAGCGTCGCCCAAATAAGTACGGTCGAAACTTGGTTATGGCCCATATTATAGCCAAACACTCTTTCTCTGTTGTAGAGTAGTTTACCTCCGCTTTAGTGAGCGTGCGGCTAGCATACGCGATGACCTGTTCCTTGTCATGTTTCTTCTGAATGAGGACAGCACCAATTCCATATCCGCTTGCGTCCGAATGTATTTCTGTGGGAGAGCGGGGGTCAAAATGGCATAGTATTGGGTCATTCGTCAGGGACAGCTTTAAGGATTTGAAAGAGTTCTCTTGGTCTTCCGTCCATTCGAATGCTGTGTCCTTTGAGAGAAGGCGATTTAGAGGTGCTGCACGGTCAGCGAAATCTTGGATAAAGCGACGGAAGTATGAGCAGAGGCCCAAAAAGCTTTTCAGTTGTTTAACGTTCAGTGGCCGGGGAAATTCCGAGACAGCTCTTATCTTGTCGGGGTCAGGACGAATGCCGTCTGCGCTGACGGTGTGACCCAAGATCTGAATTTGGCGGCAAGCAAGATGGCATTTCTTAGTATTAAGTTGGAGACCCGCTGTCTTAATGCATTCTAGGACGGATTGCAATCGTAAGAGGTGCTCTTTAAATGTCGCAGAGAAGATGACAACATCATCTAAATAGCACAGGCATGTTTGCCATCTTAAACCCCTCAATAAAACATCCATCATCCTTTCGAACGTGGCAGGAGCGTTGCATAAACCAAACGGAAGGACTTTGAATTCATAGAGCCCGTCGGGAGTTATGAAGGCTGTTTTCTCTTGATCTTGGTCATGTATTGGTATCTGCCAATATCCGGATCGAAGGTCTAAAGAGGAAAAATATTCGGATCCTTGTAAGCTGTCTAAAGCGTCGTCGATTCGTGGTAGAGGATACACGTCTTTTTTTGTGACATTGTTTAGGCGTCTGTAATCTACGCAAAACCTCCACGACCCATCTTTTTTCTTGATCAGAACTACAGGCGAGGACCAGGGACTTGATGATGGTACAATTATGTTCTTTCGGAGCATGTCTTTAACATGCTGATCAATTAAGGCTCGCTCTGAAGGAGAGACGCGGTAAGGTCTGTGTCGAACTGGTGAAGCATCGCCGGTATCAATTCGGTGCTTTACGGAGGTCGTTAACCCCAATGGACCATCGTCGATGTCAAAGCATGAGGAGTATTGTTTCAATAAATCCAACAGTAGTCTTTGATAATCTCTCGGTAGTTTTTCATCAACCATGGATGATAAAGAAGAGTCGAAGTCACGCAATGAAGTAGACGAGCCTAATAATGTTTCAGCGCACGGCAGAAGAGTAAACACTGGACAAGTGGGCAAGGGATAAACAAAGGCTAAGCAAGTTCCAGTTGATAAACGTTGAGGCTCGTTTGACATGTTGGTGATAGGGACTGTTGCCGTGCCATTGGTCAGTGTCGATAATGAAAATGGAAGGGCTAGGTTCTTGCGTAGCAACATGTCGCGGCAAGGTTCCACAAGGACATTGCCATTATAGTCTCCGAAAAAAAACTTATTTACCGCCGTGACAAAAATAGTACTCAAAGACGGAATGACATAGTCATGACTCAAACATAGCTTCCTTACTTGAACCGTGTCTAGGTCATAGTCATCATAATTCTCTCTACCAATATTAAGTGACCCAGTGCCGCAGTCGATGAGCGCGTTGCGTTGTGATAAGAAGTCCCATCCCAAAATAAAATCATTGCTGCAGTGAGGAACAACAGTGAAAGACACCACGGTAACTTTGTCTAGAGTGATGCGAGTGGTACACAAGCAACATGGCGAGAAAAGAGAACGATTGGCACCTTGCAATAACCTGCCGTCTGGAGGGGTGCCAACCAAACGAAGTTTCCGTCGCGTGGACTCGTTCATGACTGAAACTGATGCACCCGTATCTATTAATGCGGAAAACGTTTGTCCTTTGACGGTTATTGAAACAAAATTTCTTGGGGGAGGCGGAGGCTGGCAAGAACTGAACGAAGCGGCGTTACCTCCTACTGCCGCCGCGTCTAGTTTCCCTCGTTCTGGTAGGAAGTGGATTGCTCATGGGATGGTCGGAATGACGCCGACGAACGTGGGTAAGGCGAAGGCGAGCGCTGACGCCTGTATGCCGATGGTCTCGGAGATGAAGATCGGTTACGAGGTGGGAAGCTTGTTACTGGAACATCCTCGTCGTATGGATACGTCGGATAGGCTGGTGGCGAGTTGTAACTGGAGCGACCAAAGAATCTGTAGGTATCTCCTCGTTCTTCAGCGATGCGTCGGCGACAAAAGCGAGCAATGTGACCTCGGATTCCGCAGTGGAAGCAGGTGGGGCGGCTTCGAACAGTGGAGGTCCACTGGGCGTTCGAGTAAGTGGTCCTCGGAGGTTCGGTACTCATCGGTCTTTGGAACCTGGGTTGGAAAGAAATCTGGGCAGCTGGCTGGGAAAGAAGTCTGGGCGCTGAGTCAGCATGTAGACGAGGGCTCATGGCAATTGCAGAAATATTAGGAGCTGCGGCAGAAAGCTCCTCTCGAATGGCGTCCCTTAAAGACATACGCGTCGCTGCAGTTGTTTCCTCGAGTAATGTGGCACTGTCGGGAAACATAATCCGAAGCTCTTCCTTGATGATGTCACGGATGACTGTGCGTATAGTTTCAGTGACGGGGATTTGCAGTCGCGAGGGTAGCGAGGGTAACCTCGTTGAGGTGGTTGCTGGAATCCTGGCTCTTTTGGTCTCGTTGAGGCGACGACAGGCTTCTATGATGCTCTCGACGGTGCGGGAGTCACGGGCCATGAGGTATTGGAACCCGTCTTCTGATATTCCTTTGAGTATATGGCCAGCCTTGTCTGCCTCTGACATGGTTGGATTGGCGAGTTTACAGAGAGCAAGTACGTCCTCGATGTAGCCGATGTAGTCCTCGTCGGGACTTTGGGCACGGTAAGCGAGACGCCCTTCAGCCAGTTGTTTGCGCTGCGTAGAAAGTCCAAAAACTTCCAGAAACTTCTCCTTGAATCGATCCCAGGAGGTGAAAGCGTCTTCGTTGTTATTGTACCAGATCATCGCCGTGTCTTTGAGGTAGAAATTAACGTTAGCAAGTTTAAGCGTATCATCCCAGCGATTGTGCGCGCTCGCTCGATCATAGTCGCGGAGCCATTCGACGACATCTTGGGTGGCTGTGCCGGCAAACAATGGAGGATCACGTTGACGGCATGTGACGGTCGATGACGTTGTGACGGGTGGATTCGGCATGGTTTGGGATGTTACGGTGTTTGTGCCCAACGATGGCTGTAGACCCCGGTGATTACCTGATCGAAGCTCCGTGTCGGATTCTCAGCCTTGAGGTAGGGGTCGCCGCACCTCCACCAAATAATAGGGTGTGAAAGGACTTGGGAGACACGGCAACCAGGTCTTGTCAGTTCGGTCTTTAATTTACAACCAACTTCCTCTTCCTTATCCCCGTGGCTACTTCGTCGTTCTTCGTATAACCAAATTATGGGATCGCGGTCTAACCGTAACAATATATGTATATATATATATGTATGTATATATATATATATATATATATATATATATATATATATATATATATATGTGTGTGTGTGTGTGTTAGCGAGACACCTTGCAGAATATAAGCGCTTATGCGGGGAGCGTCCCCGAACCCCACTTTGGGAGGCTTCTCAACAACACACGCGTGGAGTACAAACAGAGACGTAAAGCAGCCAAGGCGAAAAAAAAGAAAGAACAGTGTTAGAGATGTCCAAGCGACGAGTAAAAGATGGTCTTGAGCCGGTCAGGGCCACCAGACATCGGTCTTCATTGGAAGCTCGTCCCCGACCCAACTCTCCTCCATGTTCTTTCTTTCTTTTCCTTTTCCTTTTTATACGCTTTTTAGGGCCGAACTCTTCGAGCGAGAATGTAAAAATAGACTCTTAAAAAAGCACGAATCGACGATAGTAGAAAATTCCTCTAAAGAAAGTGACAAGGAATAAGAAGAGTGTGTTGAAAAAAAAAAAAAAAACCTAAAAATGAAAGAACGAAAGAAGGTGCCCTTCAACCTAAAAAGAAAGATAAGGTACTAAACGCATACGGTTCGTCATAGAACGTAATGAATAAGCTCGTCTGAAGTCGACGTGAGTTGCGCGTGCCTAGGACGAATATTCCGTGAGCTCTGAGGATCGTTCTGGGACCGCTATAATTCTTCTCTCCATTGATTCCTTTACAACGCACTCTTAAAAGTTGTCAAGTCACGACGCTTTTGCCTTAAATATTAGCAATGTCGCATAACTTGACTGCCTTTACAGTTTCAAAGCTTTGTTAGATAAAATGCGTAATTCCTCTATGTCAGATATGACCTCGGTAGTAGGAGACCCTTTCATCTGTATTACTATAAGAAAGCAGTTTTTGATTGAATGGCGTAGCAATTACCTCGGGCACCACTCTTAATGATAGTGATTGCGATATTTATTTTAGCTCGGTAGAGCCGCAACACCGTATCTAATTATAATGTAATGATATTTCACAGATAAAAAAAAAATGTCATGATGGTTCAGGTGGAGCCTGTTCAGGAGGATGAGGGTTTCATGTTGCCGGTGTTTTTGGTTTTGACCTTTGGTGCAGCTGATTGCGGGATGGTTTGAGGGCCTGGGGACTCTTATACACTGCAAGCATTTCGTTCAGTATCACCGCCATCGACCCACGTTTTGTATATTGAATAACCCATATCTTTTGGTGAGGGCATTAAACAATGAAAACGTTGTCACGCTGCGTTTATCTCTAGTAAATTGAATTTCATGTGTCCTCGCATCACATTTTTGTCGCTCCGTACATTTTCCGATTATCGTAGATCATTTCAATTTATTCTAATTCGCAAATGCAACGTACTTTTCAGATTAAAAACTGCAAATTTACATGCTTGCGATTGATTTCGACCTTGTGCCTTAAAAGCTCTTCAAATCTCTTATGACGAGAGAACGCAGTGGCACCATTCAACTGGATTGGAACACTTGGCAATTCCCTATCTGTCTTATCTTTTTCCCTCGCATCATTCTTTCTTTTTGAGCTCGAAAAACCTTTGACAAATGTTATGAGGGACCATCTCTCGAAAGCTGAGCGATCGTGTTGACGTTTAGACTAATATAATCAAAGCTAAACAAAGGGGTGGGACGACATGTATACAAGTTTACATTATGTTATGAACATTTCTCACAGCTGGTACGCACCTTTTATTTAGCAAAAACCACAAAAACCTTAGCGTCCCGTGAAATTCAGTTCCAGGTTCACCTCACAGAGTGCACCAGCGTGTCAGCGTGTTCTCTCGTTTTATAAGATCACAAAACTTTGGTCCTAAGCAAACGGAAGCGTGTGAAAGGGTTTTGAACCACCAGCAAGCGTTCCAGTTCAACTAACTCATTCCCTTCGATGAGAAATAGCCCTGTACGAAAGGGATAATACATTCCCGGACCCGGGCTCTCCCAGGAGACCACCCGTACGGACGGGTCCGAGATTTGCAAGCCCCGCGTCTTCTAAATTTAGGCTGCGGGGGTCAGGAACCCTGGCCCTTTTAAGGAAGCTTATATCCACAACATACTCCAGGAACCTTACGACGTTCGTTTTGAAGCGGCATGCGACGGCTGGGGGGGCGGTTCCGGCGATTCCGGCGAAGGCAGTGCGGAAACATAACTGAAGCTCTTCGATCACACGAAAAGTCCAGTTTGTCTTGTTGGCCCGAGTTGCCTGACACTGATTCGACTACTGGGAACTTACGATTGATTCTGTGTCATGTTCAGATATGGTGGCGTGCGAGGATGTGTACGTCAATTTAGATGAATCGCGTCTAGTGACTAAATAATTAACAATAATGTAATTTAATGTGTGTGTGACTTCATCGCGTAATCTCTCATTGTGTAAGTTCTTATGACTTCTTGCTGTATGTCTCTAGTTCACTGCATTACAGATCTCATAATTTCATAATTTCTTGACTTTGAGGTAGCCGGTCTGAGAATATGGGAACCAGTTCCTCTCTTCATGAAATCAGCATTGGATTAATAAAGCAAAAAGTTAATAAAAGTAAATCGCGGAGATTTTTTTATTTAGTTGTCTGATTTTGACGTCGAGATAGTTAATTAGTTACAGTAACGATCCCGATCAATATTTCAAATGCATCGTTCCTTATTATTGGGCTCCACAGTCGCAAACGTCTAAGATTATAGACTTGTAAACGTAGAAAAATGTTTGAACAGCAGTAGAGGCTTTAATACACGACGTTTCGGGCAGAGACTTCCCTTCTTCAGAAGGGAAGTCTCTGCCCGAAACGTCGTGTATTAAAGCCTCTACTGCTGTTCAAACATTTTTCTACGTTTACGACTTTCTTGCTGAAGACTTGTTCATTAATACAGTTAATTATAGACTTGGTAACGGAGGATCGGTATATTTATTATGGACGCACGCACTTGATCTAGGCTGCTCTTTATTTTTAGGCTCCATAGTTTCTTTTAAGCAGCTCTACATGTCCGCCGCCATAACCGACGTTCAGTTTTTGTTTTCCTTATTCCGTTTCCTTCGCTTCATCATTACGTTAGCAGGCCAGGTCATTGTCATTTTTAGATTCTATTGTGTCCATCTCCACTGCATTGACATTTGTGGAGGCTCGTCAAGGCCTATTTCAGTAGCTCGGTGTCTGGGTAAGGCGAGGGAAGGTCAGCAAGGGCGGCTGTAATCAGGCGCGAGCTTAAACAACACCTCCCCGACAGCTTTCAAGGCCCGCGCCTCACGTGACATGACGTCACACCTCGGAGGCCTGCACGGGCGCTGATTGGATACGAGTGCCGCGTCAGTCTTCGCGTGGGACTATGATAGGAAACGAGCCCCACGCGAACGCCGACGCGGCACTCGTATCCAATCAGCGCCCGTGCAGGCCTCCGGGACGTGACGTCATATGTCACGTGACGCGAAGGCTTGAAAGCTGTCTGGGAGGTGTTGGCTTAAAGCGTCGATAAAAAGCTGACGCGGTATTTAGAATTTGCGAAAGGGTGGCATATGTGGGTTAGAACCGCATGTTTACATGAACATGGGATACTCAAAAACGCAAAATAATTGAATTTTTTTTTTTTTTTTTTTGGGGGGGGGGGGGGGGGGGTTGCAAACAACGGGTGCTTCACACATTAAGTTTTTTTTTTTATACCCTTCGATTTTTGATTTGTTAAATGAAAGCCTAACGCCAAGTGTCTCTTCAAGGCTTTTGCGTAGATGCTCTATATCTTGCTCTCATGCGTCTTTACATGTTTTGGATGGCAGAACTTATTATACTCAAATTATGGTTAATCCGACCGTTGGTTCTTTTTCGACCACTTTAAGCTTACGTTAACTGGTAAATATCGATACATAGAAAATATAAAACATATTCACACCCGTTCGCTAGGTAAACGAGCTTTTTTGATCACAGCAAATCAATATAGAACTGTCGTTTCTTTTTTATATAGGCAACAACTTCTTCGAAGTCACTCCTGAAATTGATGAGAGCTTTTAACAAACCAACAATATTATATTTTTTACTTTAAAAGATGGGGGAATCCAATAATTGCACGAGTTATTAATCTTCTCAACACCAAACGCTAGCTACTTTGTTGGCGCTCTTCGCGACGATCAATCTTCTAGGTACTGTGGTCCTCTTTTTATGTGCGCATTAAGTGTACACGCGTGACTTCTTGGCAAATCTCGGACGCGTTCGTTTATTATGCCGTCCGAAACTACCATATACGGCGTACTTTAAAACTGAATTAATTTCCTCATTTTTGATTCCTCTTTTACTAGCAAAAATAAATAAATAAATAGTGCTCCCGGTAGATGATTAATGATGAGGGCGTAGAGTAAGCATAAACAGTCTGCTTGACTTTGAATGCCTAAGTAATCCAATACGTATCACTCTATACGCCAGACTGCAATGCTCGCGCTCAAACATTGCCCGAAACATCGCTGCGTGGTTCAAGAAGCAGTGCTGCTTGCGTTTTGAGCAAGTGGGAACTAACACGAATGTTTGTTTAGAAACGAGTTGTCACGTTAACCCAGACAATTAACTCCTAAAGCAGTTCTATCAAGATCGGAGACAGCTGTCAGCGAATATGAAAGAGCCCAAGCTTTGCGGGACGCAATTTTGAACTGTCTGTGACACCACAAAATGAAGCTGCAACTGTTTTATTTTACACCAAAACCCGACACCGCAAAAAATTCAAAATTACTAAAAAGAATTAAAAAAAAGAAAACGGAAAATTTAAAGACAAATAAATTCCGAAAGCGCGGGACATTAGTTTAAAGTTCCGTTGATGCAAGATAAACTACTTGCCGTCTCGTTCCCGATAATATAACCTTTTGGTCATTTCGCTGACGTGAGTAAGGCGGTGACATAATACCTCGTTATATAACTAAACAAAAAAAAAATGTATTTATTTTTTAATCATGACTATTAGTTTTACATAAGTTGCAACTCGGAAATGAGGCTTTAGTTTAAGGACGGGGCGGCAGGATTACCTGGTAATGGTCAGTGTGTTTCTGCGAGCGCGGAATAGAAAATTTAATCGTAAATTCACTCGACACAATCGCACCTCCGACTAAATGAACATTAATAATAGCTATTCCTAGAAAACGTAACATTCTCGATTTAGAACCACAAATGTAGATTTTTATCTAGATAAATTTAGAACCACAAAATCCGCCTGGTCCGGGTGCAATACGCGGAGCAGGCGGAATTTTTCGGTCGCTCACCAGTCACCTAGCTGTGTTTGGAGATTTGTGTTTATCCTTTGTCCCTCTTGTTTCCCTTCTCCAGGGATTATTTTCGTCACAAATGTAAAACGTAATAATGAGGATTTTTGCTCCTTCATAGTTTTGCTAAAACGAAGAGCTATATTTGCTTGGAAAATTTTATTGAAGCTCGTAAACTATCCATGATTTTTTTTTTTAAATCCTTCGAATCTTAATGTTGCCACCCGTGCTCGCCCGCGTGATTTCAGTGCTTGCAAGTGCACCATGTCAGTCTCGACGAAATTTATTTAGCAGGGCAATTTCCACAAGTTTTGAAGCTTCTTCAAAGTACAGCTGAATTTTATATTTCGGTGCAAATTGCAGCGAGCAAAATCATCTATAATATTTTAATCATTAAGTGTACACATTGTTATTGGTACACATTACCGTTTCTTTTACGTCAGTAATCTCTCGTAATATTTAGTTATATTGTGAATGCACGAGCTTTCAAATTGGCTAGACTGGCCTGTAGCATTAAAAGACAGATTGTGTGGACATTGTATTGCTTTGCTTACAGAGTTAGGTATGGCATTATCAAGTGTGCACATTGACCACACAATAAAGAAGCATCGAGCCTACTGCGAAATTTACTTGAGCTTAAGGAAAGCTTCCGATTCTTTACACGCACTGATTATGATTATCGGATGACAACGAAAATGAGAAAACCCGAAAATTCCATCGTTGTAACCATTTATTGTTGTAACTGGACTAGAAAGAGATCGCCTTTGATCTAGACACACTAGAAACTGATCGTTATAAGCAATACATCGTTATATCTGGTATTGTTATAAGTGGATTGTTACTGTATCGGCAGAATGGCAGTACCGTAAAATTGCTTTATTTTCTTCTCGCCTATGTCACAGCCAAACCAGTAAATTTTTCATCTCTCAAAAATGTATACCGTTCTTACGCATGGCTGAAACAGCAGAAGGGTGTCTGCATTCCCACATAAACAATTCAGCCGAACACCGACTCGTTTCCAAGATGGCGCGACGTTTCATCCGTTTCGCTGATCCCTCACTGCCTCGGACAAGATCCGGCCCCGGAATGTGTGCGCGCATCTGGATTTGAGAGCTCGCAACACCGGAGTTTTGTGTGGGAAGTTTCCCGGCGGAAGGAGATTTACGGACTGAGTCGGAACTCCGCGGTCTGGGCCCAAGATTGTTTAGGGACTCCCATAACTCAAGGCGGGAGAAAGACGGTAGCTTTCGCGTTTCCTCTCGGTCTGCTCCGTTTCATCTTACGGCGGAGCGCAGCAGAGGCTACGAGCCGTTCCAAGCCAATCCGATCCCGAGTCAGGAAGGAAGGGAGCGAGCACAGCTCAAGGCAATGAGAGGGGCCTATGAGACTATATACACCCACAATTGCCTCTAGTTCCTTTTCCAACTACATAACCTACACACAGAGACACACCTTTTGTTGAAGCCCTATTGGCGATGAGGTTTCGAAGTGACTCTATCTATTACGTCACGACCCGACTTCGTGATTACCACCGACAACTTCGATGGTGCGCGTTAGAGCACGGTGGAAGCTCGTGATCGTTCCGTCCTTGAACCGACACCGCCAAAGCTGATAGCCTGGCATTGCCATTATTAAAAACCGAATTCGTCGTATACTCAAGGCGTCATAGCGAGGGTTCGGGCAATTGTGGAAGGCCGTCCACAGCGATGCTTGTTAGTCGCACACATCGCCAAATAGTGCCCAATACACCTAAAGAAGCAGAAGCGGAGCACGGATGCTCGTGTCCAATCAGGGACGACACGAGTGTTAGCCGATCGCTGACGCATCGCTCGTGGCCAATCCACGCCCCGCGTTTTCCCATCTTTGGGCGCCAATTCGCGTGATAGACGTTAGCGGCGGTGGATTGGCTGGGACGACCCGTCCTATCGTTTGGAGCGGTCCATCTTAAGATGAAGCGGAGGATAGGAAGCCCTGCCCTGCTTGCACTCTACTCCGCCTCACCCTACGATGGACCGCAGTGGAGGCTGTATGGGTCATCGAAGCCAGCCCGATGTCGCGAGAATGTCACGTGACCTTTGGGAGGTAGCGGTGATAAGCAGAGCGCCTAGTCACGTGGAAGGTTCGCAGCGCGAGACTGGCTGCGATGGCTCGTTGGGCGCGCTGAGATCCGCCGCACGGTGAAGCGTGGAATGGCAGCGAGCGTTCCGTAGAAAGGCTCCGAACGAAAATAGCTTTTGTGTGTTTGTACGCCTCGTGGCGCCAGCGTTGCGAAGAAGTATCCGACAGTTTGTAAGGTGTCTTCGTTGAGGGGCCTGTCGTTTGGGTTGACTTGTGTTTACACAAGACGCCGTAGATCTGCCATGAGGTTGTGTCCTGTAAGCTCAAAAAACTTTTCCTTTACTTCTTTTTTTAGGATAGGGGCGTTAGTGTTACAGCACTTGCGAGATATTAAGTGATAACCCGAGTTCGCGTTATTTTGATTTAAGATGTGGGGGAGTTTAAGGGTTAGCAAAAGATGCAGCTCATTTCGGCTTGGCAGCGTAGCGCCACGAAGTTGCATCGTGAAAATATGCGGGTTGGGAAGAGTTGCATGGTGCAGTGGGATTAGTGGAATTGTTATTCAAGGTCAATAATGCGTGACATTCATTCAACGTGTCATAATTTAATATGCAATAATGCTAAGCTGTTAGGCCATTCTTACAGCGCACCTTTCAGCGAAAAAAAAGGTACTATAATTTAAGTTAGTTAATATTTTTGACACAAAAAGGTACGTTACTTCACAAAGCAGAATAAAGTAAAGGGAAGCTCCTGGAAGTATGTTTGATAAAAGGTAAGCCACATATTCCTAGAATAGAGCGCAAAGTTGGGGACGGTACGAGTGTGTTAGAGAAGCACGAACTCTCTATGGATGCGTTCTAGTCAAGCTACCAGAAATGCAACTCATAAAGACAGACATGTTGGTCAAATAAGGGCTGTGAAATCAATATACTTGACTTACCAATTAATAGAGTAATGCATCAACCTCCTACTAATTTATTAACCAATGCATCGGACAAGGGTGTTCACCTGTATGAGGTTGACGCGGACATCACCTTCTGCGCTCTAAAATTCAACATCAATAATTTAACCACTGGCATGACTTCTTCTGCGCAGCGATGGTATCTCTCTCTCTCTCTCTCTATATATATATATATATATATATAGATAGAGAGAGAGAGAGAGGTATTGTGACGAAGAAGGCGACGACGCTGCATGGGGCTGTAGCGTGCCTGACCATCATGCGCCAAGCTTCGTGCACACATCCCGGCTTGCGATGCGCACTTTTTTCTGCTTAGCGTCATATATGTGCTTCTCAATCCGAAACACCTCAGACGATATAGCATAAACATTACTAGCGAAACATAAACGTATTGACTAAATTACCATACCTTTATTACAGAAATTGTTCTTAGTAAGCGTTGAAAAAAAAAGAACTGTACGTTATATATATTTTTTGTCCTATTTAATTCTGCCATCACCCCACGGCTTCTGAACGCAAGCAAGTCAAACCAAACAATGAATTTAAATAATTAAAACCTAACTTTCCGGTGCCCCAGAAACTGCTTTTGCCTAAACGTATAACGTTGTATTTATAATTTTAAAATACGTTCATGATTGAACCTTTACATTATAGCAATCAATCAATCAATCAGGGTCACCTATTTAATTGGCGAAATCGTTTGAAGCGCGGAGCAGCCTTACTTTAATAAAAAAAAAAACAAGCATATTCACAGATTTGTATACATCTTCTATTTAGAGCGCCAGCCAAAACATGTGAGAAGATGAACAGGTACTATCATTACAACAATAAAATATCACATATAATAAACACTCTTTTGCGGAGAAAAGAAAATTGTTGGAGCCTCTTTCATCGTTTCAGTTTCGAACTGGGGGCCCAAAAGGCGGGAATGGATTAGTCGGCCGAGACACTAAGAGGTGGCAGCACGTGTCTATGGTGCTTTGCGAGTCGAATCGAGAGGGGGAAGTAATGTCGCTGCTTTGACGTAATATCGCCGGTAGGTCGGCCAGAACCACCTTTAGATACTTATTCACATGCTTAAGGGGGGCGAAATAGAGTTCGAATTAAACTATAGTAGATGTATTGTGGCGACGTTATACTTTCATAAGATTGTTCGTGCTCCGTTTGAAACTGACCACCACCGTCCACTATTTTGTTTGTAACAATCTCGCTGTTTTGTAAATGTTTTGAACAAGGTTTTTGTAAAACCACCGAGCAGCGAAAACGAGTTCTTATTACACTGATTATCAGTAGTCACTAGTCTGTTATTGCTAGCCACAAATAATTAGCGATCCATATAAAAAGAAAGGGAATTATTTTAGACACTGAGCCAATCGAGCGGCCCATATGAGTTTAAAAATGTTCATTTTTTTTTACCATCCCGAATACTGAGTTCCTATTATACAGCTAGGACGCAATTCTATGAGTACCACGATTGCCGTTGCTAATCGCGGTCCTAAGGTAAAATAAGTTTGCAGGAATCGCGCGAAAAATATAGAATAATTGCCGAGTTATTATTTTAATCGCATTTCGGCATTTTGCCTGCCACGTCGTTACCTAGAGACGCAACTTAAATCACAAAAATAAAATACGTTTATAGAGTAATTTCACTGCCTAGAGAGGCATCGCGCACGCGAACGCCGCACTGAGTTCATAAATGCTCTGTTTCCATTCAAAAGTCTCCTATTCGTATTGCCGCGCGCAAGGCTGAGAAAGCAACGCTCGGTCACGGTCCTCCAGAAAGTTCCCGTTTATTCATGTACCGCACGTAACTTCTATCATTTATCCCTGCATTTGTTTTCTAGAAAGTGCGTGTTCATTCTCGCCCCGATCACGCGACGCTCGAACCGCTTTCGCCGAATCTTCGAGATAGCGACGCACTCTAGATAAGAGGCCGACCGCGACCTTGTCGAGGCAGTTTCGCCCCAGCGCTCGACTCTGCTGTCTCGCCGACTTCGACGCCCGCGACGCTCTGTTATTATCTTTTGTACCCTTTTATTTTTGGCACAAGTTCGCCACATTAAACGTTTATTTATTCCTGTTTATTTCTTGTTTATTGGTCACCACCCGTGACATATTGGTGGAGGTGCGGGGTACCCGCATGCCCGTGCAGCGCTCTTCCCGAGTTCCCGCAGTGCAAGTCCGGACCCAGCCTCCCGAGGACCGAGCGAAGACCAGATCGAAACCCGATCCAGTCGCCGCACCCAAGGTCTACCCCCGGAACACGGACTTCTGCCACCCCGGACCAGGCAGCCAACGAGGCCGACGATGGACAACCAGTCGTCGCAGAACCCGTCCACCGCCGCCGTCGTATACCTTCCCGTCGCACCCCGGACTCCGACGCCATTCAACGGGGAGGTCCACGAGGACGTTGAAGATTGGCTGCAACATTACGAACGAGTTGCCCGCCATAACGCATGGACACCGGAGCAGTGCCTCCAGAACGCCTACTTCTCTCTGGAAGGCACGGCACGCACGTGGTTCGAGAACCACGAAGCGTCCATTGCGTCGTGGGAAGAATTCCAGGCCGAGCTGCGACGGACCTTTGCCAACCAGCACCGACGGCAGCGTGCCGAAGAACTCCTGCGAGCGAGAACCCAGGGGCCGACCGAGAGCGTCACAAGCTTCGTCGAAGACGTTCTTCACCTCATGAATCGCGCCGACCCAACCGCTCCCGAGGAGAAAAAGCTGCGGGTCTTGATGCGCGGTGTAAAGGAAAACATCTTCGGTGGCCTTGTGCGGAGCCCGCCTACCACCGTCGAAGCTTTCATCGCCGAAGCAACCAACATCGAGCGCGCGCTTCAGGCACGTGCTTCCCACTACCAGCGACATCCAGGCGTCGCTGCACCCACACTGCTTAACGGCGAAAACACTCTGGGTACACCGGACATCCGGGAAATTATCCGAGAGGTTGTCCGAGAGGAACTGCGAAGGTTGCTGCCAACAACCAGCCGTCCACCAACCCTTTCCATCGCCGAGGCTGTCCGAGAAGAAGTGCATCGGGCGCTACAACCAGAGGTTCCCGTCACCACGGTGGCACCGGAGGAACCGACGTTGAGCTACGCTGCGATGGCCCGACGACCGCCGCAAGCTCCCCGTCAAGCCACATCGCCACCCCGAAGAGATGCCCCAACGCCGCAGTACCCCCGACGACAGGAAGATCAGGTGTACCCAGAGCAACCTGCGCCGAGGAAGACAGACGTATGGAGGACGGCCGACCGACGCCCGCTGTGTTACCACTGCGGGGAAGCTGACCATGTGTACCGCCGATGCCCATACCGACGACTCGGGCTGCGCGGGTTCCACCCGAACGACCCGCGACCCCGTTATGGTGAACGCCCTCGGGAAATCGACGAGTACCTGCGACGACCTCAGTCCCCCGAGCCTGCGTTCCGCCGAGAGTTCCGGTCACCTTCGCCACGACGTCCAGCTTCGCCGATGCACCGACCCCGACGTGAAAGCCTGTCGCCCCTCGCTCCACGCCGGGGAAACTAGGCGCGGCAACCCCTGGAGGTGGAGTTGCCGAAGACGACCGACGCCAAGATCCTCCACGAACGTCGGAGGGCCCCCACTCGAACGCTACCAGAGACCGAAACGACGCCCCTGCAGCGGTGTCCAATAACCTAAATGTCGTCATTGACGGCCACGACGCATCAGCACTCGTGGACACCGGAGCAGACTACTCGGTCTTGAGTGGAAGGCTCTCCCGCCGCCTTCGCAAAGTCATGACGCCGTGGGATGGACCCCAAATACGAACCGCAGGAGGACATCTCATCACGCCCGTCGGAAGGTGCACTGCTCGCGTCGAGATTCACGGCGAGACGTGTCCGGTAAAGTTCGTCGTTCTACAAGACTGTTCCAGAAATGTCATTCTTGGCATGGACTTTCTGTGTGAATACGGCGCCGTCATCGACCTCGGTGAGAACAGACTGACGCTGCGCAAGCCTGTTCCGCCTTCAGAGAAACCCCAAACAGGGTCAGCCGCCGTCCGAGTCGCCACCGACCACGTGAACCTGCCGCCGCGATCAAGTATTGTCGTACCCGTCGTGGCAGATACAGCTACCTGCGGCGAAGTTGTTCTAGAAGGCAACCTTCAATTGCTCCTGGGAAGAGGAATAGGCGTCGCAAGAGGGATAACAGAACTCCAGAATGGCCGCTCTGTGGTCCTCCTGACGAACTTCCGAAACGAAGCGCAACACCTCACGAAAGGGGCAGCCGTTGGCCACGTCGAGGAACTCCAAAACTCCGCGGAAATCGCCGCCATTGCTGACGAATCCTCGCCACCTCAGCAAGACAGTACGTCGCCAGCGCAGCTCGACATTGACCCTAAACTTCCGGGCCCGAAACGACGTCAGCTGATTAACCTCCTCGCCGAATACCGCGACTGCTTTGCGACGTCGTCGAAGGTGCGCCAAACCACCGTTGCGAAGCACCGCATCGTTACCGAGGACGACGCGCGCCCTGTGCACCGATCTCCATACAGAGTGTCCGTCAAAGAAAGGCAGGTGATCCAGGAGCAAGTTCAAGAGATGCTGAACGACGACATAATTCAACCCTCAAGCAGTCCTTGGGCCTCCCCAGTCGTACTGGTTAAGAAGAAAGATGGGACGCTTAGATTCTGCGTGGACTACCGGCAGCTGAACGCAGTGACGAAGAAAGACGTCTATCCACTCCCCCGCATCGACGACACGTTAGACCGGCTGCGCCATTCTCGATACTTTTCATCGATGGACCTGAAGAGCGGCTACTGGCAGATCGAAGTCGACGAACGGGACCGAGAGAAGACAGCCTTCGTCACACCGGATGGGCTGTACGAGTTTAAGGTGATGCCCTTCGGACTATGCACGGCGCCAGCAACTTTCCAGCGTGTCATGGACACCGTACTGGCAGGACTGAAGTGGCAGAGCTGTCTCGTGTACCTCGACGACGTCGTAGTGTTTTCAGGCGACTTCGACGAGCACTTGCGACGACTCCGAGCTGTTCTCCACGCCATACGGACCGCCGGACTCTCCCTCAAGCCGTCAAAGTGTCGGTTCGCCTATGACGAGCTGAAGTTCTTAGGTCACGTGGTTAGTAACGAAGGCATTCGTCCAGACCCAGAGAAGACCCGCGCCGTCGCAGCATTTCCAGCACCAAGAGACAAGAAGGCCGTGCGAAGGTTCCTTGGGCTATGTGCCTACTATCGGCGCTTCGTTCGAGATTTCGCAAAACTTTCCGCACCGCTCACAAACCTCACGAAGGACGCCGAGAAGTTCGAATGGGCCGAGGAGCAGCAGCAGGCATTCGACGAGCTGAAGCGACGACTGCAGACTCCTCCTGTCCTTGGACATTTCGACCAGGATGCGGAAACCGAGATTCACACGGACGCAAGTAACGCAGGACTTGGCGCGGTACTGGTTCAAGTACAAGAGGGCACCGAACGAGTCATCGCCTACGCCAGTCGGACATTGTCCAAGGCGGAGCGAAATTACTCCACGACTGAAAAAGAATGCCTTGCGGTCGTCTGGGCGATCACGAAGTTTCGTCCGTACTTATACGGAAGCCCGTTCCGCGTAGTCACGGACCACCATTCGCTCTGCTGGCTTGCGAACATCAAGGACCCGTCAGGACGCCTTGCGCGATGGAGTCTCCGACTACAAGAGTTCAACATGACCGTAGTCTACAAGTCAGGCCGCAAGCACAGCGACGCCGACTGCCTGTCCAGAGCTCCCATCGAAACACCCTCCGACAGCAGCGACGACGATAACGACGAGTGGTTCCTGGGCGCAGTGAACACCAACGACATGGCCCGACGTCAACGAGACGATCCTGAGCTGCGCGCACTAATAGAGCACCTGGAAGGGAGTGGGAGTGCCATACCACGTGTTTTTTCACGAGCCCTGCCGACCTTCGCCATTAGACAAGGAGTTCTCTACAAAGAGAACTTCGGCAACAACAACTCGACGTGGCTGCTGGTAATCCCGACCGACCTTCGAGAGGAGATTTTCCAAGCCTGCCACGACGACCCGACGTCCGGACACCTCGGTTACAGCCGGACACTGGCCCGTATTCGTGAAAAGTATTACTGGCCCAAGCTCCCCAAAACGGTCCACCTATACACACGATCATGCCATGAATGCCAGCGACGAAAGAAACCTCCAACGAGGCCGGCCGGACTCCTGCAGTCAATTCCTCGCCAACGGCACCCTTCCAACAGATCGGAATGGATCTACTTGGCCCTTTTCCACCGTCGACGTCGGGAAATCGCTGGATCATCGTCGCCACAGATTATCTCACGCGGTACGCCGAAACGAAAGCCCTTCCTTCCGGAACTGCTGTGGAAGTTGCCAAGTTTTTCATTGAATCCATCGTCCTCCGGCACGGCGCTCCCGAAGTCCTGATCTCAGACCGTGGATCCTCGTTCATGGCCCAGCTGACACAAGAAGTCCTTCGTCTCAGCCACACCAGCCATCGTCGCACCACGGCGTACCACCCTCAAACCAACGGGCTGACGGAAAGACTCAACAAGACCATCGCCGACATGATTTCCATGTACGTCGACGTGGAGCACAAGACATGGGACGAGGTGTTGCCGTACGTCACCTTTGCCTACAATACGGCCGTGCAAGAAACCACCGGGGTTACACCCTTTCAACTGGTTCATGGTCGCAAAGTGACGACAATGCTGGACGCAATGTTACCCCACGAACCGGCTGTCGACGGAAGTGACGACGCCCAGGTGGTTGCCCAACGGGCAGAAGAAGTCCGTCAGCTCGCCAGACTCCGGATTCAAGCCCAACAACGTATCGACACTGGCCGCTACAACCTTCGTCGCCGGGACGTCCACTTCCAGCCGGGAGACAGGGTGTGGGTCTGGACACCGATCCGCCGCCGTGGTCTCAGCGAGAAACTACTGAAGCGCTACTTTGGACCCTACAAAGTGCTTCGTCGACTCGGGGATCTGAACTACGAGGTGATGCCCGACGGAACACGAACATCGTCACGCCGCCCACCACGACCTGAGGTCGTCCACGTCGTGCGCCTGAAGCCGTACTACGCTCGATAGGACTGTGGACCTTTTGTGCTCCCAAAGACTCTTTAGTTTATCGTTCTTTTTTTTATTTCGATTTGTTTTACACTGCATCGGGGCGATGCACTTTTAAAGGGGGGAGTAATGCCGCGCGCAAGGCTGAGAAAGCAACGCTCGGTCACGGTCCTCCAGAAAGTTCCCGTTTATTCATGTACCGCACGTAACTTCTATCATTTATCCCTGCATTTGTTTTCTAGAAAGTGCGTGTTCATTCTCGCCCCGATCACGCGACGCTCGAACCGCTTTCGCCGAATCTTCGAGATAGCGACGCACTCTAGATAAGAGGCCGACCGCGACCTTGTCGAGGCAGTTTCGCCCCAGCGCTCGACTCTGCTGTCTCGCCGACTTCGACGCCCGCGACGCTCTGTTATTATCTTTTGTACCCTTTTATTTTTGGCACAAGTTCGCCACATTAAACGTTTATTTATTCCTGTTTATTTCTTGTTTATTGGTCACCACCCGTGACAGTATTACACAAAAAAAAAAAAAAAACTTTGCATTTTAGGACAAAACGATAAAAAAAAAAGGCAGCATGAAAATGTTTCGTATTTGAGGCAGTTGGCGGCGTCTGCGCAACCAATCGATTAGTAATTAGGGTTGAGAGCGGAAGGATTTGCAGCTGCTGGTTTTGTGCCCGAATGAAAAAAAGAGGAAGCCACGATTCAGCGTCTGTCCACAAATCGATTTCCGGAGCTTGTGTTTGGGAAACCCCCAAGGAGTGCGATCTCTTTCTATGGCTTTTTGTGCTGTAGTTCTCTCTTTGGAAACAAAAATAATAGCGCAAAAAAAAAAAAAAAAAAAAAAAATTTTTTTGTTTACTTTATTTTAACATTAGATCATGAACGTTTAATTTTTACTACAGACCGACTCATGTTTACGAACAAACCGGAGCGCCCCTAGCGGACGCCATTGGCGCCACGCATGCGCGATGAGGTGTAGGCAAGAAGCTCGCGCCGGTCGCCTTAAAAAAAAACTGTTGGAAGGCGATGTTGTCGGCGTCCGTGTGAGTCCCCATGTTTTTTTGTTTGTTTTTTTCTCGTTGGAAGTGTTGACTCTACGTCTTCCTGGCAATGTCTGACAACTTTAGCGGCCTCCGCGAAATTAACGATGCTCATTACACCGCAAAAACGTCGCTCGAATAATGTGACATGCGGCAATTCATTTCGCGTGGAAGCCGCAGGGTTGGCGCTAAAGCCTGACTCGTATGATGCGATTCTTCTCGTTATTTTCAGTCACGACGTCGCTCGGGCTGCAAAAGCATGGACCGTAGGTGAGATGGTCGACGTCGATAGCGAAAATCGCAAGCAGAATCGGATCAAGTGAATTAGGCATAATAAGTCAGTGATGGCCACCGGTAACAATGATCAACACCTTCTTGAATCTACTGTTTACACCGAGCCTACTTACCCCAACCAACCTTCCAACTTAAAAGTCTTTTGAGGCCACCACTTACTTCTTTCGCAATTACCGGGTCAATGTTTGGTCTAAGGGCCGCTCTCGTGTGAACGAGCAGACGACAACAAGCCGAAACGGTTGAAAGAGCAGACGACACTTCTAACGATCAGGCAGCCGTTTGAACTTGAAGACGCAATGAACGTAATCCGCAGATGGTCCGTACAACGTCTCGATTTTCCCTCGTTCATGTTGGAACAAAACAAATAAATCTGACGACCACAAGTATCCGTGAATTCAACCCAAAGTGCTTCCCGCACAAGCAATCGTAGTCCGACGGCGTCTGGTTTTTATTTTTCACGGCACATATCAACGTTCTCGGCCGAAGCGAGCAGGCAGAATACACATGAAAACTGACCTACAAACCCTTCCTGACTTTTTTGGTACAGCCCTAGTCCCGCGTTTTGATAAGAAAGCAGGCCTTCATCCGTTTTTTTTTTTTTTTTTTTCAAAACAACGCAGAAGTGCTCGTCTCGCATGGTGACTTCCGCCCACGCCCCAGACCGGAAGTGCGCCCGACGCACCACCACCGCGCCGTGACGTAAAAGAGCTGAGGTGGTGTTTAGCCAATAACAACTTCAGAAAGGCAGGGGGTGTCAAGCAAAGCAGATCGCGCGAATATAATAGTTTGCATGACTTATGCTGTTGGTGGCGATATAACGTTCCATAATGGACCGCTGATGGGAAGTCGGGATTTATATTAAGTACACAGGAGAACTGCAGTTCAATATCGTACGAAAAGGCGCTTGGACTCCTGCAAATACTATCACAATTTAAGTATGAAGTATAACCAATGCTTCATATGATCCGTGTCCGTGTGAATAAAGATACCAGGATCTCGTAAAACATGCATAGTTGCGAAACTTCGCGCACGTGTATTGACGAGCAGCGCACTCGTAACGCCACTGACATTGCCCTTCTGCAACCAGCTCAGCCAACCGGAAGTGGGATCAGCACCATGCTTCAAGAGCTGTTAGGATCCAGTAGCAAAAGCCGGCGCCATTTTGTACCACGCCGGGCGTGACCTACTATGTTCACACTTCGTTATTCCTTTTCACTGTTCTTATCGGCTAGACGCAACAATCTCCACTGGTCTCGGAGACATATTCAGATTGCTACGCTTAACGTTTCTTAAAATGTCGGTGTATGTGGCCACTCACAGCTTATATAACACGAGGCTTGATTTAATATGCTGATGCTCGATGCTTGGCAATTTGTCCCTCTGCGTGTTTATCGACTGCCATCTTGTTTGTTGCGAGGTGATGATAAGATGGTTGGCCCACGCCAGGCCCAACGGTTCTTAGTTAAGCTATCCGGGACTATAGCATACCGCTGTGCTTTCTCGTTGGCCAAACCGAGGAGAGGAAGGTAACCCATAGGTACAACGAATGCGGCGCAGGGTATCCTACATTTAGGAGGCTTTGAGGGCGTACCAGTGACGGCCAAAATGACCGTCCTCGCGTGTGCCTTTCTGCCCTTCCAGATCTACACGGACTGGGCAAACCACTACCTGGAGCGAGGGCGCTACAAGCGCTACATCCAGGACCTCCAATCCGACGTCTGCGACGGTGTCTTGTTGGCTGACGTCATCGACGCCGTCGGTGAGTATAATGTTTTGGCGGGGATTGCCGCGGTTGCTTCGAGTAAACTGCCCTGGGCTGCGCAGCTCACAAATAGCATAAGTCAAACCAAACCCAATCTCGCAAGCCACCGCCTAAAGAAAAAAAAAAAAAAATTGCATAGTTTTTTTTTTTTTTTTTGGGGGGGGGGGGGGGTGAGGGAGGGAGGGGGGGGGGGGGGCGAGCTTAATGTCGCTTTAGACCGCGATCAGACTGCTAACACATAATTTAAAAAAAAATTCTGCACACACTGTCTGAGGTGTGTTTGTTCTTTGCGTGGCGGACACATTGGTCGGACAAAACGGACAAAAGCTGTCGGCGGACGTGTTTGATGCATGGATATATAGGGTGTCTGAATTTACCAGGCTCGATTTAAAACGGACCGTAAAAATCGACGCCTGCACGAAGCATTCCAAACTTTTTGTCAAAGGTGTATTTCACAGATCCGTTTTCTTTTTTTTGAAAATTACAAAGCGTAGCTTCCTTTTTGTAAAAAAATAGGGCAAAAAGCTTACCAGGGTCAACGGCGCGTGGCGACGCAGGTGACTGAGTCGAGCTGCGGGACGCGTTTGGCGCTCGTATTGATAGATGGCGTCGGGAGCGGTGTCGAAAGGTGTAGCCTACCAGCGAAAGAAAGCAGACGATACGCAGACGAAATCCGACGGCAGCAAGAACGCCATCGTTATGCAACCGCATTTTCTTTTTTTAAGTTTTGTTTTTATCGTCCGCAATTATTTTTAAAGCAAAGGTACACTACATGAAGATTATCTTCATTTTAGTAAATCACGGTGGTCGCGAGCAGTCTCGATGAGGAGGCAGCGCCATCTATCAGAACGTGCGCCAAACGCGCCCTCCGCTCGACTCGGTCGTCTGCTTCGCCGCCCGCCGTTGACCCTGGCAATTTTTTTGGCCTCATTTTAACAGAAAGGAAGCTACGCTCTGTAATTTCGCAAGAGAAAAACGGACCTGTGAAATACACCTTTAACGAAAAGTTCGGATTGCTTCGGGAGGCGTCAATTTTTACGGTCCATTTTAGATCGAGACTGGTGACTTCAGACACTCCATATCATATATGAAGCAAGCTTCTTTCCAACACGCTTGAGGCCCGTCCGCAAATAATTTTGTTATGACGTCTGCAGCACACACCGTGCATTTTGTACGATATAAGTGCAGTGTGACTCTAAGGCTTTAGGAATGACAAATTTCAAGGAGTGAGTTTTGGCACCTGGAAACGTCAGGCAGAATAACTTGAACTGTGAGGAAATCCATTCTTGGAGTACCAATAGCTCGGGGGAAAAAACAAAAAGGGAGGCAGAGAGAGGGGGATGTGTGGGAAAGGGAAAAGTCTGGTCGAGGGGTTGGCGGAGCCGAGGGAGTGACTCAGCACTCTTAACGTCGCGACCGGTGGCTCGGAAATCTGTTTACCGGAATGGGCAATCGGCCTCGAAACTGCAAGAGCGGGAACCGTGGTCCAAACCTCCCCCCCGCGGAGAGCCTAAGGCCTTGGGTAAACTGGGAGAGGGGGAAGAAATAAAAGGACGAGGAGAGCATCGAATGGTGCGAACGGTTTGCGTTCGGTCACCCGGAAAAGAGGGAAGCGTTTGAAGGAGGCTCTGAAGTGCAAACAGGGTACGAAGAGAGATGCGGGAGGACGTAGTTTATTGAGTTTCTTGGGTGGGCTTGAAAGCGCTGTGTTCGACACGGTAAATGTACAACCATCAAAGAAAAAATGAGAAAGCCCGCTTAAAAAAAGAGCAGGACCACCCTGGCGCCGGGAAGCCCTGGTACCTCCGGGATACTAATGATTGTGCAGAAGTGTGTGAGATTTGAAAGGTATTAAGGCAAATATATTCAAACAATACAGCTACAGCCAGTACGGTTTCTCTGTGCTTTATTGAGGAACGTCTACGCAAATTTATTGACGATGTAGAGTAAACATCTACGTCATTTGCGGAGAACATAAAGCCTCTGCTAAGTAGAATAACACTGACAGAAAATTTTGTTCTTCGCAAAGTTTTATGACGGTGCGCCGTTGTTCATGGTGTATATCTTCGCGCTTGATTTGTCGCGTGTATTTGTTTCATTCCTCCAATCGATGTCGTGCTTCTGGTATTTTGGCCCCGGGTCGCGGTTGTCCCCAAAGCTTCGCTTCTGTTTGAAGTCCTTATAAATATTTGTAGTGTGTATACTTCTTCGTAGGGGACCTCAATGAATAAGGGCCGGGGGGGGGGGGGGGGGGGAGTGATGTTATAAACGTAAATCTATATAAAAACAAACGGATTCGCATTGCATGCATGCAATCAGCACATACGTCTTTTAAATCTACAAAGATGCCATTGATTAATTACGATTTGCAGGGCGCCTGTGTCCTCATATTTTTTTTTTACCGGGTTATTAGTATTTTATGAAGAATTGAAGAAGAAAATGACGTGCTTCTCAAATTGCTGTGTGTTCCCAGCAGGGGGTGCCAGAGTTCCTGATATCAACCGGAAGCCAAAGTCAAACAGCCAAATGGTGAGTGCAAGCAGAAGACTTTATCTCACGCTCCTTATCACTCACGGAGTTCCACGGTGTTACCAACGCTTTCTGTTAAAATTAAACAGCTGCAACCGCTCTACTTGTTGCACTCTCGAGCTAACGTTACTAGATGACCTCAGTTGTGGAACTCCCACGGAAGGGAGTACCCCCATCACTCATTCCAGTACTCCTCTCGTCGTTCGAAGCGCCATCTAGATTTTCGTTTACGAACTGAGTGTTGCGTAGAGTACGGGTAGAGCGCCATCTAGACACTGCGCTTGGATTCGTACGAATCCCATAGAATACACTGCAGTTACCAAACCAACCGTCCGGCGCGTCGAGCGACGGGAGGCGACGGGGAAAATAAAGATAAGACGAGGCCTTAGGCAGGGGTGCCCGTTATCGCCTTTGCTGTTTATGTTGTATCAGAGAGGATTGGAGGATAGACTAGAGAAGAGTGGGCTTGGGTTCAACCTTTCTTACAGTAATTAGCTAGGCCAAAAAATTCAGCAATCCTTACCGGGATTGATGTATGCGGATGATATCGTACTACACTCTCAGAAAAAAGGTGTATTATTACACCCCTTGTCCCATATAATACACCCCAAAACTTCAAATGGACGTACAGCGCCCCATAATCGAACAGGCGGCTCCAAAGTTTACGAGGGGCTTGATAGGTGTGTGGTACAACTTATTAAGGTAGCTGATGTACGTATTATTGACTACAAAAAATATTATCGGAGTTTTCTTGACCGTACTGCAAAAGCTCAGTGTTTTCTTTCTTTGGTCTTTGATACGTACTTCAGCAATTTAATAAGTTATATCGCACCGTTATCAAGACCCTGGTAAAATTGTGTGCCGTCTGTTCGACTATAGGGCGCTGTACGTCGAAATGAAGTTTTGGGGTGTATTATATGGGACAAAAGGGTGTAAGGTGATACCCTTTTTTTTTAGAGTGTAATGGCTAACAACAGGACAGAGTTGCAGGAATTAATGAGCATCTGTGGTAGGGAAGGAGAGGAATTAGGTTTAGAATTCAATAGCGAAAAATCAGCAGTCATGATTTTTAACGAGGATGAAGTTGAGAGGCTGAAGATACAGAATATTACAGTTGAGAGAGCTACACTCTAAGAAAAAAGGGAGGAGAAAGGTAGCAAAAGCGACTGTTCCTCCTTGGTGCGGACAAGTTGCCCAGAGAAGGGAGGAACGGCAGTTCAGATGAAAGAAGGAGGGCGAGTTCCTCCTTGTTCAGTTGGCGCAGGGGTAGAACATCGCGCTACTGACCAAGTGGTCAACAATTCGATCCCCAGAAAAGTGGTTTTTTTTTTTTTTTTTTTGTAAAGTTTTTTTTTATTTTTGTTTACCAAAACACATATAAACAAACCCAGACCGATGAAAGGAAAATTAAAGTCCTTATTATTCTCCGAGACGTTTTCCTCCTCCAGGCAGACCGGAGAAAGCTTTCGCCCTCCCGACTCATCTTCTTTCGGTTTCGTTTTTCGAGCAGGTCGCGCACGTTGTTTAATAAATTAATGTTGAGTTGATTGAGCTTCAGCGGCAGCGAAGGCCGCCTGTAATTCCGTCTTCTAGTCCAAACGTGCAGAATATTTCGGTTGCATTGACGTTTTTACCACTAATTTTATCAAACGAGCTAACGAAGCCGCTAGAAACAGCGAAGTTCCGGAGCAGTGCCAGCAGCGCTACATACACTGAGTAAGACGGCCGTCTCCAATTTGCGGGACACATGCGGAACTACAGCCTGCTACAGCAGCGAAACCACGAGGAACTGTGTCGAAGTTTTCGACGTTATGGAAATCGCGGGAACTGCGTCCAAGGAAGGCAGGTTTTCCTGCCGGCTGCCTGGGTGCCTTCCATGCTGAGTTCGGTTCCGTCGTCCCGTGCCGAGTGCCAACCGGCGTTCAACGTGATTCTTCTGCGTGTCAGGAACATCGTCAACGTGGTTCTGTATTTCTTCGTGTCAGCGACATTGTGATGGCAGTGTTGTGGGTTGTGAACAGAAGACTGGAATTATCGCCGATGTGACCGTGTGTTCGCGTATCAATGCCGTAACAAGATGAGATGACGTAAACTGTCGGGCATTGATGCCGCTGGTCGGGCCGTTATCGGAGGGGCCGGGGTGTCGCAGGATGACATTCCGCTTTACATTAAAGAGTTTAAAACCACTTGAGGGATTAGGTGCAGTCGATCGACGTGTGGATAGTCATGTTGGAACGCTGGTCTGAACGGTGAGCTCCTATCGTACAGTGGCCAATGTGACTCGGATACCCGAGAGCGATTGCGCTCTGGGGAAAAGACAACACTACGAAAGTATAACGGAAAGTACGTATATTTATAATGGAAGTTTAACATAAAAAAAAAAGACAGGCAAAATTGAAAAAAAAAAAACGCTATCCTTTAATTTACTGTTTAAATATATTACGGTTCCTGTAGAAACTGCCCTCTAAGTGGCGCGCTGGGATGAGCGTTAGAAGTTTTCGAGCTCGCAACGGCGCAGCTCCGTACACTTAACAGTTGTCGCAAGTCGCGGCTTTGACTGCATTCAAGTTGATCGAAAAGCGATTTCTGTGCCCGTGAAGCATCACTTCCAACTGAGTGGATATCCGCTCTAGAGAGATTAATTCAAGACGGCAGTTGCAGCTTTGCGCGAACAGCACAAATAGAAAAACGAACACCACAATATAAATACTGGCTACGAAGGGCCGTGCGGGAAAACAAACTCATGGCTTGGAACCACATTGGAGCGGCTCGATTTATTGGCTTTCAAATAATTATGGCATGATCGAGCGTCTTCTTTTTAATAAGAGATTCATCCTTTGAGCCATTAAAAATAGCCCCAGATGTATGACATTGCTGGAAAAAAATGAACATGTTCGGAATATTTTTTTTTGCTTAGGGAGTCACCGAAAAATTCCGTACGTTCAAAACGACCACTATAAAAGACGGAAACGCAGGGCTCGGTAGTAGTGATCGGGATAGTGTGCTGTTGTATTGATGTTTGTATGTGCGATGCCTGTGTATGCGTTCAATATATGTTGACCTGATGTTTGTAGTGTGCGCAACGTGTCTACATGTGTTAGAGATTCCGTAGGAAAGGAAACGCAATTTTGGCGTAAGGAAATAAAAATATTTTTTTGTAAAAACATGAATTGGGCGGTACCTAGCGCCACCTAGCCTAGCTTCGTGCGATTACTCTGCTTGACCCTGCCATCTGGTGGCAAGCGATTTAACATCCTTTTACGCTACGCGGCTACGCCATAATTTCGTGTTACCGTGCTGAGGTAAGCCAAGAGGTTGCTTCGGATTTGCTTTTTTTTGAGAGCGGCTTTTGGTTTTGCGGGCGAATGTTTTTCACCCCTCCGTGATGTGCGGTTGACGCAACGGTTGACGAAGGAATTGTGGCTCGAGGAATAGCAAAGGTAGGACATAAAGTGCGCGAACTGAGTGCCGGTTGTCTCCGTTGAACATCGCAGTGCTGACGATGAGAAGACTGAGTGACTGCATGCTTTCGAAACGTAAGTTTCTTTACCTGCAGGGGTAAAGAAACTTCGGAAATAAATACAGTTCGCGGAAAGCTCGTGTTACGTTTTTATTTCCTGCTCCTCTCGCTTCGTGCAATAGACTTAGTGTTCTCGTTAAGCCTTACCGAGCTCGATTTGCTCGATTCGTGGCCGCCATAATGAGATGCAGTCGACGGAGGAACTTTTCCTCCCCTGCTTAAGGGACGAAAGTTTCTCCCTTTCTGAAGGAACATATGTGTCAAGAGCGTTCCTCCCTTTAGGGAGGACTATACTGACCCTTTTTTCTAAGAGTGTAGTAAATACAAGTATCTAGGAATATGGATATGTGATGGTGCAGAATATCTCAGAGAGCATGAAAAGTATATAATATGTAAGGGCAACAGAAATGCAGCTGTAATGAAAAATAGAGCACTTTGGAATTACAACAGGTATGAGGTGGTGAGAGAGATTTGGAAAGGGGTCATGGTGCCTGGCTTGACTTTTGGAAACGCGGTGCTATGCATGAAATCCAAAGTGCATGCGAGACTAGAAATAAAACAGCGCGGAGTAGGTAGACTGGCTTTGGGGGCACATTGCAAAACGCCAAACCAGGGTGTACAAGGAGACATGGGATGGGCGTCATTTGAGAGCAGGGAAGCGGTGAGCAAGATAGAATTTGAGGATCGGTTGAGGCAAATGGATGGGGACCAATGGGCACGAAGGTTTTTCAGCTATTTAGACATGAGGAGTGGAGACACAGAGTGGAGACAGCGCACTAGGAAATTAAGAGGAAAGTTTTGGGGCTATAGCGAAGATACGGAAGAGCAAGTCTCAGTTAAGAAGAAAGTCAAGGCCACAGAAAGAGATCAGTGGCTAGAGGGAATGCAGACAAAGACGGCTCTGGAAATCTATAGATTAAGCAAAACAATTATGGCCAAAGAAAGCATTTATGACAATTCTAGGAGAAGCTCATTGTTGTTTGAGGCGAGGACGGGGGTTCTGCGAACCAGAACATACAAAGTGAAATACCAGGAAATGGATACAGTGTGCACTGCTTGTGGAGAGGAGGACGAGACGGCTGAGCACTTGATACTCTACTGTAAAGGGCTTCACCCTATGCCTACCGAAGACAACATGGATTCAATAAAGTCATTGGGTTTTAGAGACAGTGAGGGGAGAGCGGATTTCAAGACTGTAGAGATTACCAAGCAAAGATTAACTGAATGGTGGCAGAAAGGGAGGGAAAACTAGGTACTTTCTTATTAACTGATGGCAAGGGGGTTTTATAGCCCCACTTTTTTTGCAGTGTGGAGTGAATGTAGATTTCACATTTAAATATTCTAAGCTTAAATGGTAAAACAAAATGGCTAGGTGGCATAAGCTACCGCCCGATCCAAAGGGCTCAGCCGCATTCGTCCATCCATCCATCCATCGAGTCGTGGTGAGTGAGGGGGGTACTGCTCGTGCATGCAGCGTCTACGAACAGTTCCGTAACTGAGCTAATCTCTAATAACGTTGTCTCGAGCCAATCAGAGCCACAAACCGATCCACGTGAGAGCTCTCTATTGAAGGAGCACACTCCAACAATACGTTGTCACGTGTCTCGCTGCGACGCTCTGATTGGCTCACAGGGGCCGTAGTCTTCGCCGTTTGCCAAGTTCTGGCCAAGCGGATTGTTTTGCACGGGTTGAGTTATACCTACTCGTGTGTTTTTATCACCAACGGTGCTATCACTCGCACCTCGTCGTGCTTTCGTCGGTGTAATGTTCCTGAGATTCGTTTGTGTTAAGATCGATTAAAACATGTTGTACGTTGACAAAAAAGAAAGTTACCTGTTTCCAAAAGCTCTTCGCACTCCGTGAAATTCTACAGGGTTAAGGTTTGTTCTGTCAGCTCGGAGTTACGTTCTTCCAGATTTATAAGTATTTGAGAATGGAAAAAAGATACCCTCAAGGCAAACTATAAAAACATGACCTACCCAGCTCAATCGGAGGAATTGATCGCTTCTCAGTGCTACACACGAGTAAGCCCATGAGGCAGGAATAATTACTTTATAAAGATCATGCTGTCAGCTCACTCTTACAGAATTAGCATCAGAAACAAAGACACGCTTAGGCCGGAACTCCAGTTAAAAGCGTATACCTCGAGTAGCTGAGCCGGGACGGTTCCCGGTCCCGCTTCAAAAAGGCTTACCCAAATACGAATCCACCGTTTCGAAAACGCATCGCACTCGTGTTTCGAATGCATATTTTATTTTATCCCCCCCCGACAGAAATCGGATCTGGTAGGCGGCTCCCCCTGCATTTTTAATTCGGGACTTAGTTTATCGAGATCATCGGTGGCGGGGAGGGCGTACCTCGGATGTAAACGACCAGAACTAATCAGGATTTGTGTCTTTGCCAGCTACGATCGTCAGCCGAGAGTTGTAAAGGGTAGGGGAGTGATAGGCGAACACGCTCTGGGATGGGTGCACGTGATTGGGGCACGTGATTGGCGCGTGTGATCGGCGCGAGTAGGGAACTCCCGAGGCTAATCGAGTTTGGCTAGAGCTACCGCATCGCCATCGGGTGACGTCATCGCGCCAAGGTTGTCTGCCGCGGTGGAGTTTCGGCCGTTGTTGGCGGACCGGCGAACCGTGAAATTGAACGGCGATTGCCGCGTAGCGGGAGTGTAGGGATGAGAAAGACGGAGGCGAGATGGATCCGCACTCGAGGGACATCCTATCTGGAACGCGATACTGAACTACTTCGCCTTTTTGTTGTCTTTATAGTTAAAGATACTCTTTCGCCATCGACGGCCTCTCTTCAAGTGAGCCGTGCAATCTACTAAGAGTCGCTGTTTAGGTACGAGACATGAACGGAAAGTTTTGCGCAATATATACTTCCCGAAAAGAAACGGAGTATATTATCTCTTTTCTTTCTGTCCCACATCCCCCCCCCCCCCCCCCCCCTCTTTGCCTTTCTGAATTCTCCTATTTTAAGAAAGGCTACACCATCGTGCTAATACTTCACGTGGTTATTTGACGCCCAACTAAGATAGCTACACTTAGCTGAAACTAGCCTCGATTAAATATCCAAATTTTAGTGTCCGCGCCATTTGACTGGGCCACTAGTGTAAAAGGCGCATGGTGCTTTTGTTTCCTGACGCAACGGGCGCAGACCCCAGTACTCCTTCAACCTCAACACTGTCTTCCTCTCGAATCTTTCCATTCTTGAGCGTGATTTATCGAACGCCTAGCATCCGAACAATTATTCGATTCCCCGTAACTCCCTCATTTTGTTCTTCTCAAGAATGTATCATTTGTTCCTCGTATTTTTTTACCCTTATTTTTAGAAACAGGTTGCTTTCACAGCACCTCTGACAGCACTCATAATTTTGTTCTTACAACTCCCATTACGTAAGAGGTATTTTATTTTTTATACAAGTTTCCTTTGGAGGGACTTCTTATCACCAAGGTAGTGCAAGCACAAACTCGTGCGGCACTCATTAAAAATTAATTGAACTACTTATAGTCGACTACTTTTCGGAGTAATCTCGTAATAATTCAATCACACTTATTAGGAAGTTAACTCTAGAGTAATCTGATTACGTTTGGAACGCACTAAGTTACTAGTGATCGCTACTTTTTTCTCCTCCCGTTTCTGATGGCGCTTTTTGTTCGTACAAGTTTCCCAGCAAGGAATCCACGAACTAAATCCCCGGCAGGAAGGGTGATTGAGCGAGAATCGGTAGATCAAAAATTGATAAGTAGTTGATAATTCTTTGGCCTTAAAAGGATGACGAACCAAACATTTTAGTGTCTATAATAAGCGGCGCACAATCTTTTTATGAGTCAGCAGCCGCCGGTGTGCACGAGCACACGAAACGAAATTGACGTCATCATATCTCCCGTTCGAGCTTATTAAGCGTGAATGGGGGATATGATGACGTCAATTTCGTTCCGTGTGCCCGCGCGTGGTTGCTGACTCATCAAAAAAGATAGTGCGCCGCTTATTATAGACCGACACGCTGTTTACAAACAAGCCCGCGTTTGCCCACACAAGATGTAGGCACTGCGCGTGCACAGAAACCAAATTCGCGTGAAGCGTCTGCGCATACGCAGTGCCGTCGACAGCGCCACCGCAGCTGCATGACCTCAGGGCCGCGTGTTGGTCTGTAGATACTGAAATGTTTAGGTTCAGAGTCCCTTTAATCCAATAATGGAAAGTACGAAAAAACATGTTTTCAGGCCGGCAGGAAAAACTCAGTCGTTTTAAAAAATCGAAACTAATCCGAGGAGAACCGGTTGCTCTTTAGAGTAACGGTTAATTACTTTTCGTCTTGGGTAGTCGAGTAATCTAATTGAGTACTTTTTCGAGCGAGTGTAATTGAAATTGTAATCGATTACTATTTTCCCCGGTATAATACGTCCGAGACTGCACAAGCCCTATTTAAAGTGCAGACTGTGCCACTCGGGAACCTGCGTTTACGAGGTGTTTCCGAGTGCCGTAACTGGGCGCGATACGACGTTTCACAAAGTTGCTTTTAGGTGGTGCATTTATGAAACGGCAAATGTCACGGGTCTCTAGGTACTAGAAAAAAAATGTAAGATTAAAAACATTTTTTTTTTTTATGCACGGAGAGAAAAACGGTAAGAACCGTCTGGTTGACGTTGCTACTCTGTGATGGCACACCATTAGCAGAAACGTAAAAAAAAAAAAAAAAAAAAAAAAAAAAAAAAGTTATATGAACACACTGAAAAAGAGATCAAGCACTTTAGAGCATGTGTTTTGCGATCCGTGAGATGCAGTGGCAACCAGACGGATTCAACCGCTTTCTGCCCTGTGCGTAAAACATAAACGAAGGCGTTTTGAAGTGTGTATAATGTTGCTATTACCTACACACATGAAACTCGGGTATAATAAATAGACCACCTAAAGACATTATAGCCGTCGGAATAGCCCAGTAGATACACAGACTACGATTTGTATCTACATGTGTCGAAGAAGTTTTTTGTTTGTTTTTGAACAACTCCATTTTTAATAAGTTCTTTTTAAATGACGTTGTAACTAATGGCTCCCTCTGTAAAAGGGCAGGCTGCTCCTACAAAAGTTTGATAATGCATTAAAGAGGCTTGTTCGTCCTGAGTCTTCCGAAAAATCAAACAATGTACAAATTGAAAGACATTGCGGACTGTTTTATCTGAGATAAATTCACATCAACCCACCTTTATAGGAATGACTCTTGTACAGAAATTCTAAATTTATAAGAGATCTTAAGTGTGGTACGAAAATTCACGTATTGATTCTCGGTTAAGATCATGATCTGCTCCCAAACCTGTTCATCGTGTACAGCAATCGCCCTCTTGATGGCGTCGCTGTCGACACCTTCAACGGTAGCCGCACTAATTCGCAAAAGTACACGCAAACAACAAAGAATATACAGATACAGAAACAAAAAGGTATTGTAAAATTTGGGAGCTGCCCTCTCCCCCGAAATAAGAAATTTATATTTCGGTTCTGCGGCTACGCATGAAAACAGAAACCCAAACCGAAAGTGTCCCGTTGGGTCACGAGCCACCGCGGAGCCAAACGGTGTGCGCGGGGGGACTGCACAGTGTTGCCAACGCGATGTATGAATCAGCCGCTGACCGTAAATCACAAGCTGGGCGATGCATTCTTCCAGTGGGAACCCAGAGCGAGGACTCTTCCCCCTCCACAAACGCCCTCGCTCACCTCCCACATAGGTTACGTATTCCATCGGAATGGCTTTAGCGGTGGGGGCGCCACTTGTAGGTCGTAAAAGAAAAAGAAAAAAAGCAACACGTTGAAAAAAAATCGAAGAGGGAGCAGGGTGTTGATTCAGCAAAAGATGGCTCCACGTGGGGTTCGTTCGGGAACTTCGGAGGGGGTTTGGGGAAGTCGTGGGGGCGTGGGGAGCGGTGGGAGATTCGGAGGTGAAGGTACCCAAGGAGAGAGTGAAGGGAAGGGGGGGGGGGGGGGGCATCGTAGTTAGACGCCGTGTGTAGGGCATTGGGTGCTGGCTGTGCCACCTCATCTGAGTCCCTGGCATCTTCCGCCCTCCCTGCACCGTTCGGTGGAGGATGGAGAGGGAGAAAAGTTGAGGTCGGTTTTGCAACCGGAGTCCTGTTTCAGTGCCTGCAAGTGTCACTGGTGTGGAGGTGAAAGTGATACTGTGTCGCCAGTATTCAACCCGGTGTCTTCTTGAGGTATTTTGTGACTGCGTCCTCGTGGTTCACGCTACGTTTGACTTGCTACGCTTAACATATTTTTATAACATCTGAGACGTCTTTCTTGGGGGCTGTCTCTGTGACTATGTGTGCCCCTGGTTCGCGATGGCTGACTTGCCAAGGTTGATGTCCCTTCTTGTCTTCTAACACATCTTTAATGCAACGAAGTGGTGGCCTTGTTGTGTACGCTCTGCGGATCTGGAGCATCTTCGGCACTTGTTGTTTCTTCAGAGACTTGGGGTGCTAAGTTTGATAGGCTGCGAAAACTTCGGATCATCATTTGAAATGCTCATCCTGAAGCAAAACGGTGAGCGTTCCACAACTCTACAAATCTCACTTTGACAAAAGCTCAAAGATTGGTTTGCGGCGCGACAATGTAAAATGGTGCTCATGGGTTCCGCCGCTCAACTCGACAACCGTCTGTTTTCGAGCGCTTCGAATGAAAAATCGACTAAAAAAAATGCCTGCCGATGATATTGACCACCTCATTGATTTGACACAATCTGCCTGCCGACAAAATTTACCACCTAATTGTTTCAAGGCTATCTGAGGAGAATACAAATCTACCGTAATGTTGACTCACGAGGATCAAGCGCCGTGAGATATGGACCATTCATGCTAATCATGCTTAAATCCACATGCAGCCAATGCTACGAGCTGATGTACCCATCAAATATTGTTAAAACTGTAAGAAACTCAGCCTCTCTTCTATAATCCAATGATGATAGAACTCTTACATAAACGTGACGAACACCACGATAGTGCACTTTTGACTATGTCTGATTGTTCCCATCAGCTCGTAGCGTCTGCTGCGTCTGAACTAAAGGTAAAACGAGGCATACTCTGTTTGTCTATGTAACGCCCTGCTAACTATGCTTGATGTAACCAATGGCTTTAGTTGCACCCTACGGAAGTATCTACGTATTTGGTGTCTGAAAAACTTCAATGTAACAGGCGTTTGAATAGTTTCGCTTATCGTTACATGTAAATATTTTGCATAAGCAGATTTTATACATTTTTTTAGTGGTGGTTTGAAAACGAATTGAATTGCTATGAAAGCCAGAATTTGGGAAAAGGAATTTGATGGTGATGTAGATGTGTCGATATGTCCACAACGTCTAGCTCCCTGAACAATTATGCTTGTATGAGTGCGGACATTTTCCAGTTTAAAATAAAAGGGGAATACTGTATCCTTGTTTTTCGTGAATACTTTTGCGGTAAGCGCATTGGATGACTTGGTTGCTTTTTTGGGTAACTGATTTTGCCGACGCGACTTCTTTTCTTGAAATAACTGCAATTAGACTCATTTTACAACAGCGTTTTAAATTTTGTTCAACTTTGTTTATTTCAGTCACTGTGCGATCACATATGTTCGAAAAAACATCACTGACGTCGCAATTTAACAGTAAGAACACTATGAGGAAAAAAGAATCACAGTATAACTTGTGACAAAATGGTAATTATTCCAAAATATATGCCTCATCGAACAATATCTGATGCAACCCAGCTAACTCGAGTCATTAGTGTTATGAAATAACCAAGCGTGTTGGTTAAGTTTCGCCAAAAATATTCAACAATAGGACGGCGAACAAGACACAACATCTTTCAGATAATAACTTCAGTGCTCCGCCATAAGTGTTTATTCTTTCGTGTGTATATCATTTACGCGAAGCACGAAAATTGATGACATCGAATCCAATAACTGTTTCAGAAAGAGGCAATTAAAGAAGGGTGCGGGTAATTAAAACCGAGTTGTCGCGTCTTCTCGCTCCCGATGCAAATTCGCCTAGTCATTTCGAGTCTCTCCCGGGAACGATGACGTCAGCGCGAATTAAGAAGACGCACCCATTGAGTCAAGACAGGAGTCAAACGATGCAGAAAAGCACCCGGTGAATAATGAGGGGCGCACCCCCGCGGCTAAGCGGTAAAAGAATGGGTAGCCTTTTGTAGTTAGCGGACCGACACATTGGGGTCGACATTGATCGTTGAGGGGCACCGCTCTCGCTTAGCTGCGTTCAGCTCTGCCTTCGCGTTACCCTCGGCTTTTGCGCTGTACTTTTTTTACTTTGTGCGGGGTGCGTTGCTACGTTTCTGGCCAGGGTAAAGGGATGAAAACGTAAGAAGCAAAGACCAGGCGTAAAAGCGAGACGCAAGAGTGCTGAGACCCATAGAAAATACATTGCGTCGCATTAAACCCGATACTGAGAGAACGAAAAGAATCTCTGTGTTTGTGTGGTGTGTGTGTGTGTGTGGGGGGGGGGGGTATTTTAAAGCATGAAATGCTTTTTAACGGAACTCTTCATTCGAAAACCCTCTCTAGCCCTCCGTTCGTAATGTGCATTTCCCGCCAAATTTGGCATTAAAATTGACGTCACGTGAGCTAAACACTAGCGCCAATTGATGTCACGAGATCTGACGCCACGTAACTTATACACCAATTTAATTTCTCTATAAATTTAGTGGGCCAGTTGACGTCAGGGCAATTTTGTACCAAGTGAACTGTTCTTTTAAATTTGACAGGGATACCCACAAAAAATATAGGTTCTTCACTAGCCCAAGACGACTGTTGAATGTCTCCTAAGGAAATTGAAACGATCGCTCCTTACCATACTGCATATCACGCATCATAGAAGCTTAAAAATAAAAGTAGCTGCCAATTTGTTTTTGTCTTTACACCGTCAAATGAGTTTTTTTAGAAAAGGTAATAACTCACTCCCATTGCCTGGCGTAAAGCAATCAGGTGGAGTGACAACCAGTGAAGTTCTTGTGGAGTCGCTGCATGAATCTCGGTATATAAACGAGTGCACCAATATTTACTGACCCAAAACCGTATTCTACGATGTTGTTCTTTTTGTATGGTTAATGCATTGGTATAAATATTTTTTGTCTCGTGTAGACAATAAAGATGGGATTATAAAATCGTAGACAAACGTGAAGAGTGAACAGTGCCAACTATGTCGTGTGCCCTAGTTGCCCTGCCTAGTAGCTATCGGCAAATTACAGTCTGAGCGTGACGAGGGCAATTATGTGCACCCTGTCCTTGCAGGCGAATCTAAAGCTGGGCTAGCTAATAATTAATAGCGCGTTGAAAACAGCGTGTATTAAACGGGCACGAAGACAGAGAAGAGACGGAAACCAGGCAGTAGTTTTCGCACTGGCGGAGCCATGAGTGGCAGAGCCCGTATTCGTAACAAAAACCGAAGGTGGTCGGAGTTCATAGGTAGAACTTGAAAAGGAGCTTTCTAGAATCCTCAAAGTGACAGCCGATGTTTTGCTAAGATTTTCACTATTTCTTGGACTCGCGGAACGCATCACGACATGGACCCATTTCATAAGACTTGCCTTCTGTCGGCAATTATGGAATCCCTGCAAAATGGCGGACTAACACCGCAACGTTACGACACACTTCATGGGTTTCGTTGGATTAGAAACCGAAACATTCTCAGGCAAAGGCGATGAGCTCGCTCAGTGACGCTGCACTTTCGAAGGTGTTTGATTAGCTCGTCAGCTCCTAGCGTTGGCCGCGCTCTCCGAGGTTCGCTATCTTATGAAGTGACTTGCACGTTTTACGTTGTCAGTTGTTCCGCCATCATGCAGGGGTTTCCATGTTTCAATATTCGGCCGGTGACTTTGGAAAAGGGTTTATTAGGTGGCACCGCGTCTTGTGCACCGGCAGCTCTCTCAATGTTCGTCCCGGCACGTTTGCAAACGGGCTTTCTTTTTTTGCTTGGAGGGCTTTCGAAACACTGTGAATTCGTCTACGAATTTCGACGGTTTCCTTAGAGACCACGAAGGGACAAGGAGAATAACCCGTGACATTATCCAAGTTTATAAACATAAGCGAATGTATGAAGTATTATGTTCTTTTCTTTTTTCTCTCTCACATAAATATGAATTTTTTTCTGTAGGAGTCCGGCAACAGAGTTTAAGAAGTGGTATATACTTCGTTGAAGTGTGCCAAAATCTCGACAAATTCGCCTTAACCAGTCGAACCCCGAGAAACGTTCGCGACGTCGATGTAGTCTGTTGCAATCTAAGAAAAGCAGTATAAACACGCGTACTCCTCTTCCAGCGCGAACTTACTACCTTCGACAACACTTAGGAGCACGCTTAGCTTCTTCTGCCGATTTTTTGTTGCAGCGCACTTTTGGCGTCGAGATGTTGCGGTACTTGCCTCTTATGGTCTCTTTCTGTGACGTCACCACGAGGATTATCAATTGCCGGAGACAGTTTTGACGGCGTGTTTAGAACGCACGGTGGAAGCGTCTAGTCATCCCGTTCCTACTCCAGCACCGTCCAAGTTGACAGTCCCAAATTGCTAATATTTTCATTAATGAAAGTAAAACGCGTTATACTCGAGACGCGATGCTGAGCGTTTTGCCAATCCTGGAAGGCCGACCACAACGACAATTTTGGTCGCGCACATCTCCGATAGACAACTTATCAGAAGGATCGGCAAAATGGCTGCCCGCCGAACATTTATACGAAGGACAAGGGGACGGTCGTCCCTGTTCGAACTCTGACTTTTCCCGTGTAGCTGGATCGTTTAGGGGAAGGCTGACTTTATACCCTCATGGCGGGAAGCTTCGGCGTTCCAATAGGGAACGGGAGCTTGGGGAGACGGGACGGGAGGACGCAGGAAGGGAATTCGAGTAGCTGCCCCTTTTTCCCCTCCGCTACCGGACGCGGCGGGGTATGGAAATGAGTTTAGTCATGCGGCCCGTTCAGGAATGGCTGCCGCCCGCCGAGGTGTCTAGACGAGCGTAGACCCACCTGATGGATTGAGGCGGTATTTATGGTCTCGATTGCCGGTTAATGTGACGGCGACGGATAATGTCTCACCTTCGAGTATAGCATAAATGCAATTCGCTCGGTATTTGTTTTGTTTTTGGCTGCGCCGTTCTTCACGTATAGATCAGATTTGATCTTTCATCGAGGGACGCCAACCAATTGTCGACTCTATAAGGAGTATTCACTAGGCGCCATACTTGTGGGTGATGTCTACAGCGCATGCTCTGAACGAGCCCAGATTAATAGGCTGTAAAGAATGGCAATCTTGATGGTGTGGAATGCACGTTGCAAAAGAACCGGGGAAGCTCGCCATCAGCACGCGCTCAGCAGTCGTGCACACAGCTATGGCCGCCAGTGGATATTTCCAATCGGCTGCTTCACACGATATCGACCGTTTCACTTCGTGTCTGAACGCACGCTCACACAGTACGATCCGACGATGCCAACCAAACAGTCCCAAAAAGTGCACCGTCATGGCGCTCGCCGTCTTTTGTTCGTTTGCCACGAGCGAATGAGCCAATCATTAACGAATAAACAAAAGCGCAGGTTCGCGGTGAATTCACTGCGAGTGATTGGTCGAGTCGCTGAAAGGAAACGCGCAAAGACGACGAGAGCCGTGAAGTGAACCGTGTGCGCATGCGCAGTGCCGACAGCAGCGCCACCGCAGGTGCGTGACGTCAGTCGCTCGGGTTGGTCTATAAATGGGTGTAGAAATTCGGTGAGTCTTACGAACGCGCTTTGATTGGATGTAAAAGTAGGAAATTCAAATATGGCCGCACGCTCCAGCTCACGGGTGACGATTCTTTCGATAACTGGTTTACCGAAATATTCCGGAAATATAGAAGCGAGGTAGATAAAAAAAAAATAAGTCCGTACGCACGCCATGAAAAAAAAATTAGCCTTACTCCACCCCTTACACTCGAGTATGACTATTTGGTGACCTTCCATTGGCTACGAGAAGTAGTGTTGCATGTGATCGTTTGGTAGAAGGCGCTACTTGAAGTTACGTACGTGAATACCGGTTCCGCTTAAGGCGCTTGTTAAGCTCTAACGTTGAGCGTAACAAACACGGCGTAGCGCACGGCGTGCATATTCTTCTCGTTCGCAGATAACGAATTCCTGCTCGCCGGCCAATGAGAGGCGCACGTCCCACGCTACGCTGCGTTCGCTGCACTCAACGTCGGAGAAGAACAGATTTTACGAAAGACCGACAGTCTCGTGGATTGTCCCGTGGCTATAGTTTAGCCGAAACTAGACGCAGGAATCAAAACATCAGGTGAAACTCGGAATTACTCCGGAGTACCACATCTTTTTCTACGCAGGTTAAGTTACTGCATTTAGCAATGGGTTTTTCTTTGGTCGCGTGCATGGATAATGCTTAAATAAGCCTCTCCCCGGTTAAAAAAAGAAAAGAAAAGTAAAAGTTTAAAGGGTTCTTTTCTTTTCTTTTTTTGGTATTAGCAAATGAACCGAACGCCGCTAGGCTTCGGTTAATTCAGGTTGACTCGACGAGTGCACCCTAGGGTACGCCGCCGGCTATGGGAACCAGTAAAGCCAATCGGGGCCATGCTACGAATCCCGGAGGGAGGAGAGAGGGGGGATGGTTCTTTCTTTTTTTTTTTAAGTTTATTTTCGCTTTTTTATGCTCTCCGGGCTCCTTATTTTTAAAATATATTTTATGCAAATAGGCCTCCGTTGGGGACGGGTGCCTATAACGTCCGCACCGCGGGGTTTGTTTAGGGTTTCTTTTTTTCTTTTTTTAGGGCAAAATTGTCAAAAGGGGCGTGCTCTCAAAACTTGTTGAAATTGGGGAATATGCAATGTTTCGGATTGGGTGATCTGAGCGCTCCCTGCTGCAGACACTCGCGGCACTTGGCTCCCATGATGTGGTTACAACATCACAGGACCCAACTCCTTTTGGGTTGGAATCTTCCCGAAATATGTCGCAATAGGCTGGAAACGGACCAGCGAGTAGCGAACGATTTGCATCCCTAAAGCCAAAGTCACGCCACTCTTACATTGTACAAAACTGCTCGCACATTGCACAAAAACAAAACAAAAAACGTTACAGACATGGCGACAGAATTCTGTGCAGACACTCCTCAAGCGCGTTCGAAACACTTTTGCTTCATACATGCGTATGATTTTAACATGTCTGCAGAGAGCTTGAATGACAGATTTGTTACATGACCGGCCATACAAGGAAGAAACACGCCTCAGATATGCCTACACACTGTTTGTTTAGAGCTCAGCTCTTAGGCGCCCGTTTTTGGCTTGAGCGGCGTCGGCGGAACCGCGCGGCGCATTATGGAACACGTGACGTCACTGATGACGTGTCACTGATTACGTCATCGGCATCTGCATCGTCACTGATGACGTCATCAGTGACGTCACTGATGACGTCATCGGCATTGGCATCGTCATCGTCACTGATGAAGTCATCAGAGACGTTAATGATGACGTCATCGTCACGTGACCCCTGTGACGTCACATGATCCCTGCGAAGTCACGTGACCCTCGTGAGGCGACGGCGACACCGCTCGAAGGGAGGTGTAGCAGACAGGATGAGGAGGTGAGGAGGAGGGAGGAGGGGTATACCCCCCCTCAGTGCCCTTCCATCCTCCTCCTCAAGAGCTGCGCTCTAATTCGGCGTTACAGGGAGTTGTAAACGGCTGTCATTTCTTCTTTCCTATGATGTATTTATAGTGTAACTGCGCCTTCGTTGGTAGATGCCTTGGTTGCGCGAGGTTCAATACTTATGTTTCGGTACGATTTGAGAACGTTAGCGTTTATACGAGGTCGATGTACCTAAAGGTAATTGTGCATTTCTCGTCATTTTTCAGTTGGATAACATCAACGCCTGCCTTACGTACCTCGGCGCTCTCGGTGTCTGCGTCGAAGGTGTGACAGCCAAAGGTACGCGCTCTTTGGACGTCAGCAACATTTCTTTACAATTCACAATACTTCGTTGCGACAATCCGTAAAAAAGAGAACAAAGTACTTCGCAGCGCGCCAGTAAAGCACGCATCTTCGAAAGCTGACACTCTGGTGGAAGGTCGTACTATTCATGTTGATAAGACACCGAAGTGTCTGAACTGAAGCTTACCGGACTAAAAAAGCTTTAAGCATTAACGCACTGACTTCTGTCTAGGACAGCGCCACAACCGACAGCAGAAGCAGATAGACGCTAATCTGCGTCCACGGTTTCTTTCTTTGTCCTTAAACGGGTGCTCCGTCCGCGCGCTTCTTCATCTCGCAGACATCCGCGAGGGCAACCTGAAGACCATCCTGGGCCTATTCTTCACCCTGTCCCGGTACAAGCAAGCCCAAAAGGCGGCGGCAGCCGCTTCGTCCAGGTCGCCCCAGGTGACTACGCCGCCCGGGCCGACCCCGTACGGCTGTCCCGGTCCCGGGATGCCCTGCCACAGGATGCCAGACCTCATGGCGACCTCGGTGCCCAACAGCCATTCAAAGTGAGTTCGACTACTCCGATACTTTCGCGTTTGCTTTAGTCATCTCTTTATCTGCAATATACCACCGGCCATAGGGGGCCTAAGCAAAGCAGGACAATTACAAGGAAGGAATGCAATTTCACTGATGTGCCGCTGACATACAAGAAAAAGTAGGGTGCCTCCATCTGCCGGCCGCTTCCGCTGACAGGGTGGAGATACCGCTCTCGCCGGAGTCATACTGTCGCTATTTTCGCGCTTGGCGGCAATGAACGCTGTTGGTCCGCTGAGCATTTTTTGCGCAGAAAACTGAGCGGTTTTGCGCAGAAAATCAGTTTTTCACTCCGAGTGCATCACACACGGCTGCTGCAGCTCCCGCCGATGCGGAGAATAGCCACAATATGGCGCCGCCGCGGCGCGACCCTGGTCAAAGGTTGTCTCCACCCTTTTAGCGGAAGCGGCCGGCCGATGGAGGCACCCTGAGGAAAAGGCGTATGGTGCGCCACCTAGCACCACCCAAGAGAGCGCATTCAAGTCTTGGCCAAAATCCTTATATACAACGTGCCCCCCCCCCCCCCCCTCACTAAAGAAACAAGAAAAAAACAAAAAAACCTTAGTATGTTTTTTTTTCCATCGCAAAAATAAAACCACGTATCGCCTAACACTTAGCCTCTTCACGAATGTAGCGCTAGCGCTTCAGATAAGATGCCAGAGTTTTAGAGCTATCCGTTATTACCCTAATCAATAGTTCTAAGTGATCTCCTGAAACGTTCAAAGTGAAAACGGGGACTCGTTTTCCCGTAGTTATAGCGACATTCAACACCATTCACTCGTGGGCTTCATCTGTCGCCCATTTCACATTGAAAATTTCCGAAAATAACGTTAGATAAGATAACGGTTCGAATTTTTAGACTTCGTCATCTGGTCCGGACCGCTAACGGTATACATTTGGGAGGATACTGGGCGTTCAACGATCTGGAGTTTATTTTACTGCCATTAAAAAATTCTGCAAATTGTTTTCGGCGACAACCTGTACATACTGTAGGCAGAAGAACATCACGCAGCCATCGAGACAAAAGGAATACAAGGCATGAAACAAAGTACCCTAAAACATTAACAAAGAAACCGCATAAAGGCTTTTTTTTTTCAGTACACACTTTTAATTGATAGTCCTACGATTCAGCAACCTCCCTGATCGAAGCAGGGACACAGGGACCATTATCGCCAGTTTGATGAAGCAGACGACGTTGATGATACATTCTATCCTTTTATGTTTGACTTAGTATGCCTAGATTTGAGAGTCGCTCCAACTGTTCGATCAGGGTTACGTGGGCTATGGCCCTTATAAGCCGTGTTTGGAAAATAAGATGCGACGCGAGTGCGTCAAGCGTCTCCAACCTTTGCCGAAGACCTCTTTAGCCACTGTGCTCCTCGCCATGCTTCAGCGCACGGATACGCAATTGCAACCAACTCGCGAAGGGGGTGTCGGCTATCGAAGTACAATCTCTCTGCGTGATTTCCGTTGCTTCCTCTCTTAAAACAGCTCCCTAGTTTTGCTAAAAAAAATCTCACTAACTGGCATCATCTATAGGCCTGTTGCACTCGGCCCTGGGGCGCGAGAGCGTGACGCGACCATGTAATCGTGGCAATGGCGTCTGCAACGACGCGACCATAAAGGCAGCGTTGTAGCGTTCGATCATGCTTGAGCCATGTTCGAATGCTAAGCGCCGATGAACTGAGGGAAAGGAGGAAACAAGAGGGGACGTCAGAACGCCGAGCTCTGATTGGAAGAAGTAGGGGGTAGACATAAAGCTATGCGGAGCGCAAGTTTGTCTGCTCCTTGCCCAGGGGTCCCGATGATGTCAGAACGTCGAGCTCTTATTGGCTGATTGAAAAAAAGAAATAGTGCGTAGACCTCAAGACCTCAAGCACTGTCGCTCAGTCTCAACCCCTTCCCTGCTCCCTGCACATAACCCTTCCCTTCCCTGCACATAACGGTTGACCGCTCGGCGGCTGACGAGGGGAGGGCCTTCGGTCGCGAGACCACATTTTACGGTTGTACCTGCTATGGGCTCTTCCCAATACTGGAAATGACGTCCGTTGTTGACGTTGTACTTGCAGTTTCTCGAAGTTGGTGTAGTAAGGCGTATGGTGTCCGTTGTCGATGTCACCAAATCTTTGAAAAAATCGCCCGCCGCTCGCGGAAACCGAACATGGGTTCGCTGTTTGCGGAGCGAAGGCTGTACCACTTAACTACGCCACAACTGTTCGTTTTTTGTTTTTTTTTCATGGTAAAACATTTTAGCACGAGCGATTGTTCAATTCGCAACTCAAATTGCATTTTCATTTTATGTACACCTTTTAAACGTATACAGTCTAACTGGTAATTCTAAAACATTGCCTACTCGCTATGTTGCACCTTGAAAATGCCATCGGTTCCAGTGTTTCCAAGTCCTCCAATCGACGGCTCTTTCCGTTGAAGAAATGTCTAGCAAACTCCTCTATTTGAACTCTGGTTGAAAGTCAGCGTGGGACCTTCGGGTTTGTTCAATATTTCAGAAGTGCATCGTGTCAGAACTTTATACCAGGCAAAAGCCATTCTACTTCAAGTCCCTACTTCGCCGGTTTGTTTAGACATTGCCGGACAAAATGCGACATGTCCCTCGCTTTATGACTTGCATCCAAGGTTGCGATTCGTCATCGTCCCTTTCCGTACCTGCTAATGACTGCTCATGTACGCTTAGTATCTTGACCGTCAGTGTCGATTTTCAGTTCAGTGCCGACTGCGGTCTGCTGTGCTGCTTCCTAGTGGTCTTTTTGAGAAAATTTCCCGTTTAACCTTTCCCCCTCCAACCAACTTTTGCTGTTTTAGAACCTGGAGCGTTTTTTCCGCAGTTGTCTCTTTCGCTACTTCGGTTTTCGTGGTAAGTGTGGCACGCAACGATTATTTCTCCTTGGTTTCCGGCATGGCGTTTCTTGTCATGTTTTCTGCCTCGGTGGCGTCCATGATATGTTCATATAGCTCTCCAACCGCAAAAAATTCCCCTGCGACTCTGGCGTAAATCCTTCGCACATTCGTCACCACTTTGTTCTCATCTAAAACACTTCGGACATTTCGGAACTCGACACTTTCGTCTTATGTGTACTGCTCGTTTACAGAGTAAGCGCAGCGGTGCACGACCTGGGATTACGATAAGCGCAGTACCGTCAAATGTCCTTATCTGGCAGGGTACGTTTTCGATGTTTACGCCTGTCTTCAGTTTCAATCAGATCCATCCGATTATCGACTCCACACCTTCGAAACCTTCAACTCGCTATGTTTCTCTTGCAAGCTCAGTGACGTTCCCATATGACTCCAGGACCTCCGTACGACGGCTTCGTGTACATGGAAGGGTACCCAGTGCTGCCTGAGCGAGACGCACTGCAGCACTATTTTCCCTCTGCAGATTTGCAGATGCAAGCCAAGAAACTTCGAGCTCCTTGGCTTCTATCAACCGCTGTTTTGCCGCTGCAGACCCAAGGGTCAGCAACTACACGTGATTCATCTGGTAGGGTTCAAAGGCGGGGATCAACTTCAAGACATCGCGCATTCCAAGCACCTCCCAGAACCTCTCTATCCGGTAGGGTAAACCTCGGAGGTCACAGTGGAAAAGCACTGAGCTTACTGGAGCAGATTCTGTGAACAGCGGTGGCAGGATATCTTTGTATGCACCATTTGAGGTGAAAGACAATGAAGCCCGACTTCGGAAGGCCGTAGAATGCGCTGCTAAGAAGTTCATCTTTTTTCTTTTTTTTTTTCTCGGCGTCTCTTTTTCTCGGCGTCTCTAGCTCACCTCTGCTACGCCACAGCGTGAACAACCAGCTTTATGTTTAGGGTTTTTGTCGTACTATACCCAATACCCCACTGCACGTACTCTTATATATAAAAAAATTACGATAAATAAATGCCGTTGTAGCACTGTCAATGCCAAGAGCTTGGGCCGGGAAACGAAATTTCACTCGCTCCGGAACAAAAAAAAAAAAAAAGGAACAAAAGGATTCGGAAAAAAAAGGTCAGATGTCTATTTTATATCGAACACTTTTTTTGTTCACTCATCTCACGGTGCGTGAACGTGACGCCGATGCCCAGTGACTTTGCCGTGACGTGTCGAAAATACCGCGGTAGCCTGTTGCTATACTTTGGATTAAACAAAGGACTGCTCAATTTCTTTGTTTACACTCGAAGCTGCGAATCACCTGCTTCGAGGCTATTCTCCAGGCTTCCTTTGCAAGAGCGAGCCACAGACGACGTTTCTATTGGCCGACTGGCTTTCTCCCGTGGCCCGTGGTCGACCCTTTTGTTTTGTATTGCCTCGAGTGAATTGAAAGGGACAATCGGAACACATCTCGAGACAACTTTTTGCGGGCTTTCTCTTAATTTTTTTTTATACTTTATTTGATATTGACGGTTTTTTGCTTTGTCAAGTCACAGATCGTCTGGCTGCGTGATCCCCTCCCCATTTTTGTAATGAACCGATCTGTCCATTTGTATGAGAAAGAGAGAGAGAGAGAGATAAAGTAAAGTTTACCAGTAAAAATGAAAGCCGTTTACAATTCCCTGTAACGCCGGTTAGAGCGCAGCCCTTGAGGAGGAAGATGGAAGCGTACTGAGGAATAGGTGACTCCTTGAGGTCACGTGACCTCAAGGGGGTCACGGGACTCTTTGAGGCCCCGTGACCTCAAGGGGGTCACGTGACTTCAGGGGGTCACGTGACTTCAGAGGGTCACGTGACTTCAGGGGGTCACGTGACCTCAGGGGGTCACGTGACCTCAGGGGGACACGTGACTTCAGGGAGTCACGTGACTTCAGGGGTCACGTGACCTGAAGGGGTCACATGACCTTAGGGGAGTCACGTGACCACAAGGGGGTCACGCGACTTCAGGGGGTTACGTGACCTCGGGGGGTCACATGACCTGGGGGTCACGTGACCTGGGTGGGTCACATGACCTCAGGGGTCACGTGACCTCGGGGGGGGGGTCACGTGACCTCGCGGTTACGCCGACGCAAACGCCGCTCAAGCCGGAAACGGGCCCCTAACAGCTGCGCTCTAAAAGAACATAGTTTGATGGAAATTGAATGGTCATATGAGGTTTCATCATGAGTGACGATCGGCAGGAGTTACAGCGGCTGGGTTATAAAAGACGCTTTGACCTGATTAAGTTTAGTGAAATTAAGTTCACTGCCCGCTGCAAGCACTGCAAGAAAAATTATGCAGCCGCGAAGCCTTCTTTGTCCAATATTCGCGAGCACCTCGGGGTTACTTTTCACCCGCATTTCAGAACAGTACCGCTAGGGTGCATTGCATTGCATTCTCATTTTACATTTCCTCCCTCAATTGTGCTTCGCGGTGTTTTTTTATGAATGTTTTAATGACGATTTCCCGAATATTAATAAAGCTTTCTCGCGACTAAATACCATGTTGAACGCCGCTTTAGCACGGGATAGAATGTTTTTAACATCGAGACTGGGAAGCTGATGGGACGAGAACTTCGAAAAACAATTCCCCCTTCGGTACAACATGGACTAAATAATAGCGGGACATTGATAAATTTATACTCAAAAGGTAAATTGAGAGTTTTCAGGGTGTCCCAAATAAATGTAGATGTTACTAATTGTTTGTTGTCGTAAATGGCTCCATACTTAAATAAAAAAATGAGAGTGGATCTCGAATACTCTGGCAAAATACATGTAACTGTAACGGGTTACTTTTATTTTTGAGTAACTGAAACTCTAACTTAATTACATTGTTGGGGAACTAACTGTAACTGTAACTGCATTTTAAAATTAGCTTACCCAAGACTTAAAAACCGCAAAAATGTCAGGGACGAAAAAGTCTCGAACAACACAAGTCGGCTCTAAAGTATCAAACTACGGAATACTAATAGGCTACATAAAAAAAACAAGGAAAAACCGTTTTTTTACGTTTTTCTTTTTTTTTTTATGGGGGGGGGGGGGGGGGGGGGAGTGAGCTATCTCAGTTTAGTCAATTTAAAGGAGAGGAAGAATGTGGATTTTTGGTTTCCTCGTTCACTTACGCAAACGTGCTAGTAGGAAAGGTGACCTTACACTCATGCCCGAAGTGGGCCAGTAAAAATGGCATATATTCCTAGTAACCCGTCAATTACTGAGGGCAAGACACCAAGGTGGAGTAGGATCGCAACAAAATAAGTGAATATTTCCACTTTTAAATTGAAAACTACTTGCGCCATCTAGTCGCAAGTAGGTGAGCAGTTGAGCTTGAAGCCCCCCCCCCCCCCCCCCCCTCCCCCCGCCCCCCGCCCCCACACACACACATGCACGCACAAAATCGGTGACGTCTTTTCATACATTTTGTAACTTCTGGAGAGCCTAGATCTAGGCACACTAGTAAATCCATTGCTCCGTTGCGCCATCTCTGAAGAGACACCCGAACCAACTGCTCGTCGTGGCTGTTTTGTCTGGCGTTTCTTGCGGTAGATGGCGGTGTCGTTCGCGGACCGATCGATACGGCGGTCTTCGCAGACCGCGTCGTTTCCCGAGGGATTTTCCGGCCCGTGCAATCCCTCTCGTTTTTTCTTATTTTCTTTATTTTCCCCTTCATTTATTTGGCGGGAATGTTTCTCAACTTTGGTATGTTTTTGCTTCGTTAAATTGGCGCGTTGTTTCGCGCCTGGGCGCTCTGGCGCAATTTACGACTCTCTGAACGTTGTTGGGGCCGGGGGACAAAAGCGGAACCAGGAGGGAACACAGCGAAAAGAAAGGAAATAAAGATTGAAGAAAGAAAAAGTAGCGTCAAATAAAGAGTTACGAGGTTCCCAGTTTCAAAACTGCATTCTTTCGCTCCGAAAGAATGTGGTGTATATACCAAATGTGTCAAAGCCCGTTCACACACTTGCGTTTGATTGTGACCGCGATCTTCTGATCTCTTACGACGACTGAACAGAGTACCACGCTGGCGCCATCTATGACGTGATCCTAGAACCATTCCACTGGAACGAAGGTTTCGCATTATTTGCAAAATCAACTGTACCTACTGCCAAAAAAGTTTCCAGCTAAAAATAAAAAAAGAATGGTGCGCAAAAAAAAAAAAAAAAGAGATGTGGAAAGGCCAAGTGTTTCACGGCTACCTGAGAGATGGCGCCAGTGTGTCGCAATGGATTTTGAGGGTTTTTAAGGCACGCGGTCGTAAGCAGTCGCAAGTGTGTGAAGCAGCCTTTAGACAAAGAAAGTAGATGAGGTGCGCGATACTTCTACCGCGAGCACGATATTTGCACTCAGGGAATTTGTTAGCACCAACATGTTCTGCTAGATTCGGGTTGCGAATGGACGCTTTTCGCCACAGCAATAGTTTTTTTTTCTGCAGTTTAATTTTTTTTAAAGTTCTAGCCCCGAAAGACTTGCAACACGCACAACTTCTTGTTCGTGTCGTGCTGTGTAATAGACCAACCTGCCCCTCTGACATCACCTTTGACGTGCGAGAGCTGCTGCGGTGTGGCAGAAGATATGTGTAGAAGTTTAGGTACATATATATGTGCATTTTTGAAAGAATAACGAGCAGTTTTATACAAGTGTGAAAACATGTTATAAGGTTGTATCGTATAGAGTGATATTTGAATATACATATTTCTAGTTTGTGTGATTGATGACATTAAAATAAATGTTATTTTTGTAGTGAAATAGAACGAGGGGCAGTTGAAACTTCTCTATTACATCCATAACCACTCCACCTCGCGCGGCCGCGGGATAGATTGATGGGATGACTACGAGCTTCCTTGCGGCTACCTCCGGCAGTTTATTGATTTTAAGGTATCAACATTTATCGAAGCCACACTCGTGTGCGACTTTTGTCGTGGGACAAATTACCGGGTGAAACAAGGAGACGGTAGGCTCTTTATATCGACCGGAAAATTCGGTTTCTTAACCTATCGCGCTACGACTTTGTGCAGCGTCGCCCACAGATGGTGCATTTTTTTTGTAAAATTTGCAAAGAGCGAACTTACCTGAGGAAAAAGTAAAGAAAGAAAAAGGCTTAGCTCCTATGGAAACGCAGCGACGCCACCGGTCTGCAATCAACACGGCGCCGTTTTGCACGGTAGACAAGAGATGGCGCAACGAACGCCGCCAACGAATGAGCATACGGCGCCGAGAGCCAGCGTTTTTAGCAGACGATCTTTTCGAATCAAAAGCGGCGCGCGTTCCGCAAACGGCGACAGTTGCAGAAACAAAAACAGGCGCGGTAACAACAAGCAACTGCAGTTCCTTGTCTGCTAAAAACGCCGGTTCTCGGCGTCGTCTGCTCGTTCGTTGGCAGCAGTTGGCGTCGCGACCGCTTGCGCCATCTCTTGTCTACCGTGCGAAACGGCGCCGTGTTGATTGCAGACCGGTGGCGTCGCTGCGTTTCCATAGGAGCTAAGCCTTTTTCTTTCTTTACTTTTTCCTCAGGTAAGTTCGCTCTTTGCAAATTTTACGAAAAAAAATGCACCATCTGTGGGCAACGCTGCACAAAGTCGTAGCGCGATAGGTTAAGAAACCGAATTTTCCGGTCCATTTAAAGAGCCTACCGTCTCCTTGTTTCACCCGGTAGTATTGCCAATGACACCAACGCCAAATTCAACTGAAGAGATCTTAATTGATACAAGCGCGTTTTATTTTTTATCTGGCATACGTTTGCATCCGCTTATTATTTATTATTTTTAATAAGAAACACAGCGAAATTAATCTCCAAATTTCGAAGAATTGGCATTTACAAAAAATAAACTCCGATAAACACCGAATTTTTGCTAAAAAAAAAAACACCCTCCGAATTTCACAAAAAATAAACTCCAAAAACACGGAGCCCTACTACACCAATATGCAGGTTGAAAGAGACAGCTGTCTTCAACATCTAAACGTTGCAACTACTGTGGCTGTGTACGCGTGTACAAATACATACTAAGAATGTTAAACTAATATTGATACTGTAACAGCTAGCATAAGTCACAATGCTATAAAGGAGTCGCGAAATGAGGACGCAACTCGGGTTTCCAGCGGCTTTAGTAGCAGCAACCTTTGGGCCGTCAGCAAACGGAAATAGAAACAAAAAGGCGCCTCGATTGAACGGGAGGCCTCTTCCTGTATACTTAAATTCTTTCGATTTTTCTATTCTATATAGAATGTTCAGTTTGTACACGAAACGATTACAGGTGAACGAACAAGACGCGCAAAGGTCAGGCGCGGAAGACACACCTTTCGACTTTCAAAACGTTTATTTCTCGCCAAACTTCCAGTTTTAGATATTATCATATCGCCACTTTTAGACACTGCCAGCTTGCCACTTTTAGATGTTGCCGAGTTTCCGCTTTTGTATGTAGCCAAATTAGCACTTTTAGATGTTACCGGAGAATTGTCGGCGACAGTTTTTAGTTTGGAGACTCTTGACCGTCCCTCTGAATGAAGGCAACGTTTTGACACAACTCGTTAACTAGATGAACAATGAGGTTCGTCAGCAAAGCAAGTTGTGCTCCTTCTTTTTTACTGCTTAATAATATTGGTATCTTTTTTGGTTCACTAATGGAAATGGGTTACACTCTATTGTAAACTGCACAAAAAAAATTCAGTCACTTTACACTGAGAAAAACACGTAAGAATTATAACGAAAAGTCGATCCTCTTAACCCTCCGCAAAAGTTCATTAGAAACATAGAGAAAAAGAAGTGTTTTACAGTTAACTTTCATTTTACATCCTCTCGAGCAGTAGTTACTTTAAGAGGGTCACCAAAGAGGATTCTGTGATCGTCTGTTCATGGTCATAGCTGATTCTACAAAAACAAAGCATCCTACAAATTAAAAAAAAAAATTGCAATTACGCGATGCCAATTTCCTTATTAAAACCGTGATGTAAGGTAGTGACACACCACGTCCTGAACCAAATTTTACGGCAGAGGCGGGTCATAAAACAGCAGCGTTGTCAGCGCTGTGACGATGGTCACTCGTCGGCCAATTGCAAGCCGCTTCTCCAAGAGATTCGGCTTCCGATTGGCCGACGAGCGACCACCGTCACCGCGTTGACACCGCTGCTGGGGTATGACCCGCCTCTTCTGAGCGGAAAATTTTGTACAGAGAGTGGTGTGTCCCGGCATTTCATCGCGTTTTTAATAGGGAAATCAGCGTCGCGTGATCGTAATTTTTGAATTTTCAGGATGTTTAGTGCCCGTAGAATCAGTTATGACCAAGAACAGACGATCGCAGAATCCTCTTTAGTGCCCCTTTAAGAGATGAAATTTCCCAACTACTTTTTAGAGGTATATACAATGATCTCCGTTAACCGTCTTGCGCATTCATTAAGAAGTCTCCTGTAACCGTCTTGCGCATTCACTGGGAAGAAAAACGGTGTTGAACAGCTTGCAGTTTGGCATTGCTGTTGTATATTATGCAAAAGTAAAACAATGTCTTCCGACTAAAAAATGGCAGCATTATATTGCCCTATTTCCACATAACCCTCCTTTGGCTAATGTGAGAGTTAAGCTGCAAAATGCGGGGAATATATTGTGTTTTCTCGCATTGCTTTGCAGGTTACCCTCGCTGCACAGCTCCAAGCCTCGCAGCAAGGATGTGTTCAGTGCTATACCCGCGCCCTGTGGAACATTGCAACGAAGGACTTCCGGTGGTGGTGATAATAAGACGTCCTCGTCGTCCAAGACTCCGTCCTCTAGTCCCTGCCCCGTCTCCAACCACGTCATCAACGCAAATGGTGAGTAATGCAAACTTGGAATCCAAGATGTGTCGTAAATATTCTATATTACATCGAAGAGTCCGTCTTCAGAACGGATGTCATTCCGCGTGTTAAAGCTCCAAACACGTGTTATCCTCCAGTGTTGTTACACGTCGCCACATGCCAAGAAAGTACCAAAGGACGTTATTGGTTCAATTTTCGTACTCTCACCTTTAAAAAAGAAAAAATATAGCTGACCCTCTGTACACGTGCGTTGAGTGTGAAAAAGAAATTATTTTTCATAAAAATAACCGCATGCAAAGTATAAGTGTAGATTAAATACCGCATTCGTTTTAGTTGCGCTAAGTGAAACCGGTGAAACGCAAACACAACCACACACACATGCGCGTGCACGTTTGCACGCACGTGCACACTCACACACGTTCACAAACACAGACACACACTCACACGCGCGAGCACACGCACCGAAATACACATAAACACACGGACGCATGAACATGCACCCATACGCACACACACACACTAGACGTACGATGTACCTCTTTAAAAATACGCTGTGTCATTTTTTCTAGATCATAGCAACGCCTACTTACCTTCATTACTATCTAAAAGCGCCATAAAACAGGAAAATAGTCAAGACGACAACACAAGGTGTCTTTTGGCGCGCTACGAATGAGTAATAAACCAACCAGCCCAACTCATCATTCTAGCTTCGTTACTTCATGGGGGGTGTCCGATACCGCGTAGAATGATCATTATAATACAAAATGACATTCTTACACGCAAGCGAAGCCACACGAGCAAACAAATCCGAGTCATATTTTAATTGATAAACTCCATGTACCCTTCCCACCCTTTGCCGAAAAAAAAAAGTGGGGTTTACGAGCTTCGGCGACGCAGAGGGGCGGTGTCAGGTGTGCCGAAGAGTTGTGCCGGCTTCTCGGCTCCCAATTAAAACCACCTGATCCTAGTCCCGTTCTAATGAGTCGTTTGTGGTCGCAGTCGCTCCGAGCAAATCCGTTAATCCCCCAGAGTTATCGGGTACACCACCGGTTCCTAACACCCAACGTCTCTGAGTCACGCTGGAAAGGGAGTCTAATGATCTTTTTTTATTATTATTATTTGAAAAAAAGATGCGGTACGGCATGGTGAGTTATAATTGGATGCGCATGAAAGTTTTTAGATTGTTGTTTTTGGGGGAAAAAATTCATGCCTTTTCAGCTTCAGTATGTTTTTGGCATAGTCAACGTCCTGTACTTGGAATACAGGTAGTGCTTATAACCCTTGTTAGGCTACCCACACCATACTTTTGTGTGCGTACGGTTGCATATTATTGAGACCGTTTTTTTCAAGCAGATACACGAAGATGCAAATCCGTAAAAAACAACAACAAAAAACTGCCGAAAACAAAAGAGATATTTGATTAGTCATTCTGACTAAACACCAGTCCTGTTGGCTCAGCGGATGCTGCGTCAACCTGAATGCTCTGTGTAGAGTTGACTGATAGGTCCAGACAGCAAGTGTTCACTCTACATACGAGTAAATTTAGTGAGATTGTGAGAATAATGAACGTACATGATTTGTGTAAGATGCCTGTCAATACTAAATGCTCGTTAAAATTGAAACCCAGTATTACGGTTCCTTTTCGGACATTATATACTACAGATATATGTACCCTGCACGTCACAGCTAGTGCAAACAGGACGTCGCCACTCCTTTGCATGTTACTCAGACAAGGCATTGAAGAGAATCAAACATTTTCCCTTATCTTGGTGCCCCAATCAGTTTTTTCCGCACAGCGCTAGGAGTTCTGGCGACATCATTTTAATTCTAAAGTTAAAAAATAAAATAACGGAATCGCTCGTTCGTGCTAAGAGTGTCGCGCAGTCTATGCATACGCACTGAAGAGTTCGAATACGCCGAGAAGGGTCCTTACCTGCTGTTTCTTCCCTCAACTGGCCAGTTTCAAAACGTAATCGAAACTGAATAATAGTGCTGTTAGAGTCACTTTTGAATCAGCGCGAAGCATTTCGTGGTGGACCAGGTTAGTCTCTTTCCAAAGCTGTCGTTATTAACCTGCGAAAAACACTGGCTAAGGCTGATTCATAGAAAGAACTACACGGATCCCAACGTATACCCGTGTGGCCCCCCCAGCCCTCAAATCCCGTAATTCCTCGGGTACTCCCCCGAATTGTTCTCTGGGATCAGGCAGACGACCGAGTCGTAGCAGCTCGTGTGATCCATTTCTTTTTGCCACTCGTTACGATCTACTCCCGTTCTTGTACCCGGTTTTCCTTATGGGGGCCGTTAGTGTATCCTCGGGGCAAGGCTTTATGGTAGGAGGGGTCTTTATGGCCGCGGAACGCCGCCCCCGACCACGTGTTTTCTGGAAGAATAAAAGGGCCTGGCGGAATCGCTGCTACGCGGGCCGTTCACGAGAAAAGAGAACCGTGTTTTTTGGCTCGGGACAAAGAAACTATACGCATCGCAGAAAGCCCGAACTCTGTGAGAATGTGTCGTTAGCGGCTGGGAAAAAACGCGAGAGTTTGAGAGTGTGAAGTTACCTGGATCGAAAGGTAGTTGAGAAGGACGAAATTTGTGCAATAAGCTGACGCCAATGAAGTTTACTTCAAAACATGAAATGACATTGTGAGCGATTGTAGCCTAATTACAGATTGGGCGTTTTTTTGCGTAAATAGGTAAAATCGTAACAAATTTACAAAAAAACACCGAAAAATTAAGGAAAAATTAAACCTTGAAAAAAATACCCCCAATTTCAAGAGAAAAAAAATGAACTCCGAAAACGCAGAACCCTAGTTAAATTATACTGGTTAAAATTTGAAGAAAAAAAACGAGAACAAAACGCGGACAGTGAAGACAATGATATGACAGGATAGGAATGATCCAGCGCCTGTCCTGTAGTCTTTGTGTCTCTATTGCTCTCGTTTTTATTCGCGCGTTTTTACCTTTTCACCAATATTACCTTTCTTGCTGACGAGATTTTTTTTTTATTGATATAAACTTTACATGCGTCCACCATGTCAGTTCTTGTTTTGTCGATATTAGGCTTAGGTGGACGTCAGCTGGCAGACAAATTGTCTTTTCCAATAATCTTTCGAACTAAATAACGTCGTGTTCTCAAATTTACGCGCTCTGCGTAACCAACCACTAGAGGCACATCCTCACGGAGTTCGAGCTTTCTGCGATGCATAGTTTCTTTACGAGACCCATAAACCGCGGCTATTTTTTTTTTTTTTTTGTTCCTGCGAACACCCGGTACTTTATTTTACCTGAACTTGGCAAAGATCGCTACGCTACGTTCCCTTGGAACCAATCAGAGCGACAGGGGCGAAGCACGTGACAGTGAAAGGCACAACGGCTAGAGTGTGACTTAATAAGAAAAGAGTCAAAGTGCAGGCTAGCTGGTGGAAGTCAACCATTTCGTCGTTTACCCTGAGACTTGGGTTTTTTTTAGAAGAGCAGAAGTAACAGAAAAAACAGACAGGTTTTGAGACCTGTCTGTTTTTTCTGTTACTTCTGCTCTTCTAAAAAAAAACCAAGTCTCAGGGTAAACGACGAAATGGGTGACTTAATAGTTGGAGAAGAGGGAAAGGGAGGAAAGTGTCTTGCTCGAACTTTTTTCCTGTGTCCACAACGTCGATTTTCTTCCCCTATACTCGTTTTTACCCCGAGAACCGAAGTAAAAAAAATGCCCATTTCTCGCGGGGCATCACTAACTTCCACCTTTATGTGGAGCATAAAAATATATGTAGCTTCATTTTAGATTAAATAGACGTTATCTTATCAAGACGCGCACGTCTCAAACGGCCAAAGCATCGCTCCTTCCTCCGACAACCAACTCTTGTAAGAAATACTTCGCGTGGAATAGTGACCTCCGCGTGATTTAAAATTCGTACCGAATTGGCTGTCCTCCCTCTCCCGCCCCTGCAGCTTCGACGGTACGGCGCGCAATTAGTGAGGTAGAGTAGAGTCACGTGACTCCGTCCGTCGCGCTGATTGGCTCAATGGGACTGTCGCCTTCACCGTTTCTCAGATACGGTAAAACGGGCCATCGTACTTTTATTTTATTTTTGTTCTTATTTGGTGGGGGCGAGTTTACGGTTTTTGTGCACCGTTCCATGCGCTTGTTTCCGTGGATGCGGTTTGAGCCGCATCGTTTGAAACCTGCGTTCCGCGGGAGGGAAATAAACGCAACGGATTTGATCTAATAGTAGTGAGTTTTAGTGTCGCGTATAAGAGCGAACGCAAGCCCTGTGCGTTTACGTTAGCGTCGCGTGTTCTACACTGCGCGTGCGTGGAGCGCGAACCACGGCCTTGGATTGGCGCATGGCACATTCGCGCATGCGCAGCGTGCAACACGCAACGCTAACGCTAACGCATAGCGCTTGCGTTTGCTCCTATACCCAATGCTAAAGCTCACTAATATCGCTAGCGAAGAACCAGTGGCGAGTAACGATTAACAGTTGAGGAGTAACTATAACAAATAACGAATGGTAAGTAATGGGGGGTAGCTAGAGAGTTACTGGGTAACAAGTAATGAGGTGTCGATTTACCGGGTACCAAGGAAGTATAGGCAACTAGCAATGAGCTGTGTAGTGACGAGGTATTGAGGCTAAAGCTTGATTATATCAACTGGCTCCAGCTGTCAATTTCTTGCGTTATCTGGCCTGCTAGCTCAGTCGGTTAGAGCGTCGTGCTAATAACGCGAAGGTCACAGGTTCGATCCCTGTGCAGGCCAATACCTTTTTTTATTACATAATGTTTAAGAAATGGCTTTGCAGAATGTAATATAGGGCTATTGCTGTAACCCGTGATTTTTTTACACTGTGGTATTTTTGTTAGGTTTACAAATTACGTTACATACCTGTTTCTCTTTTTTTAGAGCGCAGTTCTTAGGTGCCTGTTTCCGGCTTGAGTGGCGCCGCCGTCGGCGTCGAAGTCGGCGTAACCGTGAGCTCACGTGACCACACGTGTCACGTGACCCCCCAGGTTACGTGACCCCCCAGGTCACGCGACACCCCCAGGTCACGTGACCCCCAGGTTCAGGGGTCACGTGAACCCCTCCCCCCCCCCCCCCAAGATCACGTGACCCCCATGAGGGGAGAAGGAGAAAGGAGGGGAGGAGGAGGAAGTAGGGGAGCAGGGAGGATGAGCAGGGGGCACGAATCCGAATTTTGATTACTCCGGAAAATGATTTTAAAAGACTTTTATCTCTTGTCCCTCGGCCGGCTTCGAACCGGAGCCCTTTCATTCGGGAGGAGCAGGCAGGATCACGAGGGAGGAGGAGGGAAGGAAGGGCTCCCCTCAGTACCCTTCCCTCCTCCTCCTCAAGAGCTCCGCTCCAATTCGGCGTTACAGGGAGTTGTAAAGGCTTTCATTTTTTTCCCTTTCTTTTTTTAAAGACTTACTAGCCACGGAAACGTAGTTAATAGTGAGTTTTAGTATTGCGTATACGAGCAAACACAAGCGCTGTGCGTTTCCGTTGGCATTGCGTGTTCCACACTGCGCGTGCGCGGAGCCCGATCCGCGGCCTTGGATTGGCGCGTGGCGGCCTCGTGTATGCGCAGCCTGGAACACGCAACGGTAACGCAAACGAATAGCTCTTGCGTTTGCTCGTAGACGCAATACTAAAAATCACTAATATCGTTAGCGAAGAACCAGTGGCGAGTAACGATTAACAATGGGGGAGTAACGATAACAAATAACGGGTACTAAGTAATGGGTGGCAGATATAGAGTAACTGGGTGACGAGTAATGAGGTGTCAATTTACCGGGTACCAAAGAAGTAGGCAACTAACAATCATCTGCGTAGGGACAAAGTAGCGAGGCTAAACCTTGATTCTATCAACTGACTGCAGTTGTCAATTCATTGCCCCCATCTGACCTGCTAGTTCAGTTCAGGGATTCCACTTCCGGACGCGATAGCGAGCGGACGTGATATGAATCGCTCTCCGTCATCGGGGGCGGCCGAGCCCGGCCGCGGTGATAATGGTGTTACCCTTTTGCCGAAGGACTATAGGCTTCAACTGCCTCCGCTGCCGACCGGGGAGACGGCGAAACTCAGCGTTGTGCTTCACGCTGACCTTGAAGGACGCCCCTACCGGATTGAGGACTTTAGGCAGCCGTTACACCAGGTAGGCATTCTGTCGGACGTGGCAGGCCTGGGAGCCTACCATATGAGTCACGTCTGGCTGCTCAAGTTGCGCACGCCGGAGGCGAAGGCGAAACTGCTGGAGGCCGGAAGTCTGCAGGTAAAGGGCAAGCTGTGCCACGTCGTCGACCCCAGCCGGAGGGAGCTGCGTATAAAGCTCCACTGGGTGACCTTTGACGTCCCGGTGGACTCGGTGCGACGGGCCTTCGAGCCGTACGGGTCTGTCAAGGATATCACTCGAGAGACCTGGAAGGTTGAAGGTTTCGTGGACGTCGAGTCTACAACGCTGGCCGTGCGGATGACGTTGAACGAAGGCATACCGTTGGAGAGCCTCCCACACCAGCTTCGGATTGGCGGAGGCACGGTCCTGGTCGTCGTCCCCGGACGCGCACCGATATGCCTGCGCTGCCGGCGCACTGGCCATATACGTCGAGACTGCAGAGCACCTCGGTGCTCGCAGTGCCGAGCCTTTGGGCATGAAACCAGGGACTGCGTCAAGACGTACGCCCGTGTCACCGGCAGCAACACCGACACGGTAGCATCCGAGCTGGTGATGGACGAGGACGAGGCTGAGATGGCAGCCGCACCGTCGACTTCACTGGCCCAGCAACCACGCAACGAGGCGGCAGCGGCCAGCTCAATACCAGGACCTGTGGCACCGGAGCTTCCGCACGGGGCACCGAGAGAAAAGGTGGACACCGAGGCGAGCCAAGACGTTGTGCCCGAGCAAGCCACGGAGACTTCTAGCACCCCGGCGGGACCCGCGCAACGAGAAGACACCGTAGTTTCTAAGGACGACGATCAGAACAACGATATGGACGTAGTGACGGGGAGCGCGAAACGGGCGCTGGAGGACCCACCTTCAGGCCGGGGGGAGGCTCAGCTGAGGCGCCTAGAGCGCGAATGGTGTGGCAAGGTAGGACGTTTCAAGACCCAGTCTGTGCCTTTAACGCGTAACAAGGAACAGAAGCAGTAAGTCTTTTCGGCACGCCACTGACTGACCTTGTAAGTTCTATGTTCTCCACCGGGCTTCCACCTAAAGCTTATGCTTGAAAGACCCCTACGTGTGGGCACTATAAATGTGCGGGGCCTATGTTCCAGACGCAGGCAATGTCAGCTGAGCCGCCTGTTTGCCGATAAAAACCTTGACATTGTCGCAGTACAAGAATCAAAGATAGAAAGTGAAGACCGGACGGAAAGCATGGTGCGGATTTTCGGGTCTCAGTACAATGTGTGCGTTAGCCACGCAGTTGGGATGTCCGGTGGATGTTTGGTGTTCCTTAAAAAGTGTATTGGAAAGGTTGAACAAGTTATCAGTTGTGAGTCGGGTAGGATGGTACTTTGTGATTTTTCTTATTGTAGTTTCACCTTTCGCGTGGTGTGTATTTATGCTCCTAACCGGGTTGAGGAAAGACGGTTTTTTTTTGAAAATATTACGAAGTATATTCAAACAGATCGCCTAGCCATTTTGTTGGGGGATTTTAACTGCGTTTGCGCCCCAGAGGATAGATCGAATGGAGCACGATATAGAGACGTCAGTTCTGAATACTTGTGCGATATGATACAGCGGTGTGAACTGGAAGACGTTGCTCACTTTTCATCAAGTGCAAGGAGCCTACAGTTTACACACTTCCAAGGAGCGAGCCACGCGCGTTTAGACAGGGCCTACGTTTCCTCCGAACTTATCGCGATAAGCAAAAATTACGCAGTGGATCACGTGTCTTTTAGCGATCACTGCCTCGTTTCTTTTATGTTGTCCTCTTCCCCGGACGCTAACAAGAAATTCAGTTGGGAATGGTGGAAATTTAATACTAAGTTATTAGAGGACGATATCTTCGTAGGTAATGTTCGGGAAAATCTCTGCTCTTTGACTCGTGCAGAGGATGGTATCGGCGCAAAATGGGAATTTTTTAAACAAGAGATAAAAATGAGTGCCATCGAAAGATCTAGTTCTTTAAAACACGAGGAAACGAAATACATAAGACAGCTAAGCTGCCTGCTACAAGAGTTAACGCGCCAAGAATGTCGTTCACCAGGTCTTTTTTCAGAAGACATAGTCAAGTTGAAAAAACAACTCGAGGCTCTTGATACCGAACGCTATAAGGGAGCCATGGTGCGATCGCGTTTGAAACGGTTATCGCTTGGCGAGATACCAACGAAACGAGCTTTGGGAATGGAAAAGAAGTACGCGCGAGGAAATGAAATAAGCGAAATCTTGTATCAAGGAGTTCTGTCTAGTGATAGAACAACCGTGGAACGCGCGTTTGTTGAATATTATCAGGAGCTTTTCAGTTATCGCAAGCCGAAGTTGACGGAGTTTGAAAGGCTTTATCTGCCGTTAATGACGAGGCTAGACGAAGACCTTAAAGAAAGACTAGAACAGCCAATAGCTTTGGGCGAAGTTGAAAAAGCCATAGACCATTTGCAGCCCGGAAAATCGCCTGGACCGGATGGTCTGGGAGCGGAATTTTATAAATCATTCAAAGACCAAATTGCACCTTTATTGCTTCGCGTGTTTAGTGAAGCGTACCGTCTTAAAGCTTTGCCTCCGTCCTTTCTATGTACCCATACGATTTTAATTCCCAAGTGTGAAGATCACGTGAAACTCCGCCAAGTAGGGTCCTATCGTCCTATAACACTGACAAACGTTGATTACAAAATTTTAATGAAGGTGTTGGCGGAACGGCTACAAAGCGTTATAAGTATTATAGTCGGTCCGCATCAAACATGTGGTATCAAGGGGAGAAGTATCGTCACGAATGTACAGCTGCAACGGAAAAAGAGTAGCACAAGTGACCGACGACCGGAGCGGTAAAATCGCGACACGCGGCGCTATTGTTCCCGAGCGCGCCGATAGCGAGAGTGCCAGTCACGTTCCATGTCTCAACGGGGGGGGGTGGCCGGCAAAAAACAGCCCATCCTAAAGCCCTCATTTTAACAGCTATCTTATCTCTCAATTTTCTGCCGGCCACCCCCGCGTTGAGACATGCAACGTGACTGGCACTCTCGCTATCGGCACGCCTGGGAACAAGAGCGCCGCGTGTCGCGATTTTGCCGCTCCGGTCATCGGTCACTTGTGCTACTCTTTTTCCGTTGCAGCTGTACATGTTGCGCGTTCCATCTTAGAATGTTGTGATGCGATGGACCGAAGGGTCGCAGTGGTACAGATAGACCTCGGAAAAGCTTTTGATCGGGTGTCCCACGATATTATTTTTTCTATTTTGAAGCATGTGAATTTAGGATCAGTTTTGTGTGATGGCGTGCGCATGGCATACCGTAACTGCGCCACCAGTTTAGTTATCAACAAGAGTGTTAGCGAACGGATTCGCCTTTTTTCATCAGTGCGGCAAGGTTGCCCACTTTCGCCGCTGCTTTTTTGTATCTTCTTGGAGCCTTTTTGTTTAAGTGTTATACGCGATAGTTATGTGAAAGGTTTTTGGTTGCAAGCTAGCGAAGTTCGTCTGCTGTCATACGCGGATGACGTAGCTATTTTTTGTACCGACAAGGAAAGTGTGAAAAGAGCCATTGATCTAACTAGGGTGTTTTGTGAACACACGTGTAGTTCAGTGAACTGGCACAAGTGTACCGGTTTTTGGCACGGCGACTGGCCGTCAACGTCAATGGTGTTTGAACGCATTGTCTGGTCTGCCACGCCCGTGCGTTATCTTGGCGTGCCTTTGGAACACTACCGAAACAATGACGAGTACTGGCGCGAAGAAACAGAAGCCATGCGCTCAAAGGCGACCAAGTGGGGGGGGGAAACTGTTTGTCTATGTTTGCGCGGGTCACAGTATGCAATGTTTTTTTTTTTTATGGCTAAGCTGTGGTACGTGCTACAGGTGCTGCACTGTTCACGGAATAACATTCAACGTATGCACCGAGTGTTTGCGGTTTTTATATGGAATTCGGTTTGGGAGCGAACTAGTCGAACGAACATTTTCCGCCGAGTCAAAACGGGGGGCCTTGGTCTTTCTCATTTATTCATCAGGCAGCTCGTGAACAGGTTTATTTTCCTTCGGGACCAAAGGGACCCATTTTTACGCACCGTGATTCAAGTGAGGTTACGAGACGTGATACCTGAGTTTATTGTGGCGTCAAGTGGCTACAGCGGCCTGATTCGAGGGTATTTAAAGGAAGTCATCGACGCATATAGGTTTTTAAGAGCACGGTTCTCGCTAGAATATTTGTCAGAAGTGCCCCGTAAACGGTTGTCGAGAGATCTGACCGACTCGCTGTTTCCCGTCCCCTTGTACCGATCCTTGTACAGTGCCGCACCAGGACAAGACGTTTTAAAAAGAGTCAAGAGAATGATTGTCCCCGCATGTGCAAAAACGTTTTTCTTTAAACTGCACAGTGAAACGCTCCCTGTCAAGACCTGGTTAGTGTCCAATGGCATACCAGTAGCATGGTCTGAAAACTGCTTGCTGTGTAAAAAACCTGAGACCTTAGAACATGTATTCCTAGATTGCTGGGATGCGGTGTTTTTTTGGGACATCCTTCAAAGAACTTTAAAAAAAGATCTCCCGTTAACGCCGTATGGCATACGATACTTGTTGGTGGAAGGTGGAGACACTGTTCCCTATGACATGTTTATGCTCATTTCACTGTATAGTCTGTGGCAATGCCGTATGGCGGTACGGCACGCGGATGTTAATGTGCGTCCTGTTCATAGGTATTTCGTTGAAAGCATGTGTTACCTGAAAGAAATTTATAAGGTGGAGCAGCCACTTCCTGACTGGCTGCCACTGGTTGAAAAGCTTGCGACCCTCAAAGATCTCTGACGATTTGTACTCTGTGTTACTTTCCTCATCAGCCAAATTGGCTCATGTTTTAACCTTTTATTGAAGAAGTAAACCTGTAAAACAAAAACAGGCAATAAAGAAAAAAAAAAAAAAGAAAAAGACCTGCTAGTTTAGTCGGTTAGAGCGTCGTGCTAATAACGCGAAGGTCACAGGTTCGATCCCTGTGCAGGTCAATACCTTTTTTTTATTATAGAATATTAAGAGATGGCTTGCAGAATTTGAGAGCCTGCTTTTGTTTTAACGCGTGACTTTTTTATACCTTAGTATTTTTGTGAGATTTATAAATTACGTTACATACCTGTTTCTCTTTTTTTTTTTCTTGAGTAGTGAGTGGCCACGGACACGTAGTTAATAGTGAGTTTTAGTATTGCGTATACGGAGCGAACGCAAGCGCTATGCGTTTGCGTGTTCCACACTGCGCGTGCGCGGAGCCCAAACCGCGGCCTTGGACTGCAGCATGGCCACTTCGCGCATGCGCAGCGTGGAACACGCAACGCTAACACAAACGCATAGCGCTTGCGTTTGCTCGTATACGCAATACTAAAACTCACTATTGTGCTAACTCGCTGTTTAGAAACCAGCCCGCGTTTGCCAGGCGTCGGGCACCGCGCATGCGCAGAAACGAGATTAGGGTAACGTGAAGCGTCTGCGCATGCCCCGTGCCGACAGTAGCACTTCCGCAGCGGCGTGATATTATAGCCGCATCTTGGTCTATAGATTATACAGAACCTAGGACTCGGGTAAGGTTTCCGGTGTCCGGACTTTCCGATCGAACCACCTGATCTGGGATTGCGAGGTTGTGTAGAAGGGTAGCCGGACAAAAGCTCACCAAACAAAAGCTCACCGGACGAAAGCTCACCCGTTTTTTCACTAACCCGGACAAAAGCTCACCTAATTTTTTTTTTTTCGCTACCCGGGTGAAACACAGGCTGGCATAAAGTACGGACGTGATGGACATTGCATTATTTTTAGGAGAACTGGTATTTGTGAAAATGTGTCGACAGATAAGCCATGACATGCAGAGAAGCAACGATTTGGGACCACAATTTAGTTCACCGAAACCGAGTGGAGCTGATAAGATCAAGCTTGCGTGACTCAAGGTATGCCGGAGCACCCTTACGCCACGCCCAGGAAACTTCGTGAACCGAAGTTTTTGAACCCGAAGAGTGACCGAAGAAGCGAAGTCACCGTTCGGTGACCTCGCTTTTTCAGTTTGCTTATATCACGCTAAACGCGCATATCAAGGTTAGGCACGATGTCTTTTCATCAGTAATGCGTGGGTTTTCTTAGGGTTCAGGGTACTATTTGAAGTGAGTGGTTAGGAAAATTAAATTCTTTCCGTTATTGTGCGCCGTAAATGTATCTGAAATCAAGGATTATTTCAGGTGATGTGAAAGGGAAACTGAAGCAAAACTGTAATATCCAAACCACTGTGTTGCGAAGTTTTTAAAATATTTTGAAGAAACGAGAGTTGCTCCTTTTGGACAGGTACAAGACAGATGACAGATTTAGAAAGCTGTGCGGAACTTTGGGTAGGCTGGCGTTCCTTCCATCACAACCTGTGCCCGAAGGACTAACCTACATCAGGGAAAAGTCTACCGGCGACATCGGCGATCTGCTGGACTATTTTAATTGCACGTATGTCAACGGCCCCTTCCGTTATGCTTCTGCTTCTTCTGCGGCGGCACCCAGAGCGAATTCCTCCCTTTGCCTGACTGTGCACCCACGACGAGTGAAGTTTCCCCCGGAACGGCGGAATATGTACGACGCCACTCTTCAAGATGAAGACCGGACAAACAACACCTGCGAAGGATGGAATGCCGGGTTACAGAAGCTTTTCTGCCAAGCCCATCCAAGCGTCTGGATGCTGATTGAATGCCTACAGCAGACTCAGGCACTCGTTGCCACGGCATTGATCCAAACCCGGAGAGGTGAACCCCCAGAGAAACGGGTGCGAAAAACCACTCTGCGCCTGCAGAATTGTCTGGAAAATATTTTCGAGGGGTTCCAACTACATCGAGATCTACCAAGACTGCTGGAGCTATTAATGGACTGCATTCGCTTCTAACCAATCGATAAATAAACCATGCGCTTGTAAGATTTAATCTATCGTTGCATTTTAGTGTCGCACGCATGCACCTAAATTGTCCGCGCTCGTGTTAAACCAACATACAACTTTCTGCTGGCGAGCTTTTGTCCGGGTCTGTGAAAAAATGGGTGAGCTTTTGTCCGGCGAGCCTTCGTCCGGTGAGCTTCTGTCCGGTGAGCTTTTGTCCGGTGAGCTTTTGTCCGGGATTCATTTAGAAGAGTTGACTGACTTTTATTACTTCGCTTTTTCACACAGTGTCTCCATCTTTTTGGTTGCTTTATTTCGCTACTTTTTTTTCTTTTAATAATATATTTTTGTTGTGACTTAGCTCCTGTTAGCCATATGTTTCTTCCCAACGTCCAGGCTTTTTGAACGCTCTTTTTGTATTGTATTTGTGACTAAAACATATTCGGCAAACGGGTGGGGCCTGGGAGGCGTACTTCCTCGGAGATATCCGTACTATATTGTCTCGAATATTCGATTCATTTTTTTTTATTTTGTTGACTCTTCTAGTGCACCACGCATTATTCGAAATTTGTAATTTTACTGACAAATGCGCGCACTAGCTTAAACTGAGGTGGAAAGAGAATCCCGGGATCGTATGTGTGTGAAACGCCATTGTATAGCGATAAATCGCGCACGTTGTGCAATCGCGCAATTGTTAGGTAGTACGTTCTGCAATCGCGCAATTTTTAGGTAGTATACGTTAGGGAATGCAACGAGTATTTTTAATCGCTTAATCTCGAAAGCAAAAGAAAGACCATAAATATTTCGATTTTAGCACCGAATTGTAAATTATTAAGTGCGTAGCATTAAGGCACCGCAAAATTAATACGACGAGTTTGTTTGATTTTTAGCTTCTATGGATTTTTCGCGATAATAACTGAACGACTCAAAATGCAGTTATACCTCAGCACAGTCTAGTTCTTCCAGGTAGGTATTTACGTAACAAAATAAAGTGAAGATATGTTTATAATACTCGCATTTAATACTCCGCCAAAAAACGAATAGAAAACGAGGAAAGCAAGACTTGTTATCTTCCACGGAAGTCCTCGGCTTTCCGAAGGGACTCTGTCCTGGATACGATATCCGGGTCCGCTATAGAACATCTGCCCCAGGCGGATCATTATCTTGGGTCCAGTGCATCTGCGTCCGTAGGGAGCGTTTCCCTATTCATATTCTGAGGCGAGAATGTCTTTCTTCCCGTTTTTTATTTTTTTTTTATTTTGAGCTTTTTTTTTTTTTTTTTTTTTGGGGAGTGCAAGCGCATGTAAGCGCCGAACTGATTGCACGCATCTGTGGTTTCTTTGGTGCGAGACTGTTTTGGCAGTACGCATGGAATCCTTCTTTGTTAACTCCTTTGTTGTTGTTTTTCATGCTGTACAATCTTCGTCTGCTCGTAAGTGTAGATCACAACGTTTCTTTGTTGTTCCTTATAAAAGAGATCTGACGTTTTGTTGTTGTTTTTTTGTGTGTTTTTTTTAGCTGCCCGAACTAAAAAGTTTTTAATACCAGGTTGTTTTCTTTCAGGGAAGCTATTTATTATCTCTAAATTTATAATAATTACAGAGAACACGGCAAGTGAAGGAAATGCAGAAAACCAACCTTTAAATTTTCTTTCGCTCTCTGGTTGGGTGACGTCACATGTTGTATAAGCTACAAGTCAAGCACGCAGTCGGTAAAAATACTAGTTTGCACATGTTTTTTTTTATTTCTGCTGACGTGAGTTTTATTAGTATTTATTTCACACCATAAAACTTCATGTAACCCATCGGGAACCAGCTATAAATCCCCATATTACAACATTTGAGGTCACGTTTTCAGTTTTGCCAGAAATCTTGACGGCATCTTCGACTAAATATAAAACTTTAATAACTAATCGAAAAAATATTTAGATTTGCGAATTGAGTTACTAGTTCAACTTTTGTGTATTATTGTTTTGAAACTATTTTGAGGCAAATCAGTTACTATAAAAATTTTACGTGATCTCCCCTTTATTACAGATCGAACTGTAGTAAGCTCTTCACCCCTTATTGGGGCTACCCTTAAATGTTCCTAGACATTTCATCTTTTTTCTTTAAATTAATTTCTACGAAAAATCTGGGATATGTTATCCTACGCTAAGGTTTTCAAGGAGGCGCCATATTGTCAACATTGTAGCTAGACGCAACAGTATCAGGCAGTAAAAAAATAGAGTACGACGAAACCATTAGCTAATAAAGGACCTTTAGTTCTTGCGATAAAAAAAAACAACCTCAAGTACCGGATAACATTTCTCTATTTGTTCTTAGGTTGACGCATCGTTCTACGCTGGCAATTAAAAAAAACATTCGTTTACGCATGTTTATTTTTAAGTTCAAATGTATTACGATGCCGTGTCCCTCGCGCACGGAAAGACGTCTTCCGAGTTTCACTACACCCAGCGAGAGAAACAAGCTCCGAAAAATCTTGTTTGTTTGAAAACTAAACAAAACAAAACGTTGCTCACTTTTCCTGTTGCTAGTTTACGAGTATGTGTGATTTAATATTTCTCTTATCTTCTTTTCTTTTTTAACCTTCGTACCAAGTAACCCTGCATACATCTTGAAATAAAAACGAAAAAATACATCTATGAAATAAAATGTCTAAATTTGATATGGTTTGGGAAAAGTGGAACCCCACGTTTTTTGTTGTTGTTGTTGTTCTTTACTTGTGATAACTTTGCCAGTAGCGCGCGCGAGCCCAAAGCCGACGCATCGTTGCAGCTGCCTCCCGGGAGTTGGGCTTCTCCTTCAAAAGACTCATACTGCGGAGAAGCCTACTTGAGACATACGGTCTGGTTTGGTTGGCTGCAGTTCGCTTTGAAGTGATTGGATTGAACGGGAGCTTGGCGGGAAGGAGGGGGGGGGGAGGGGAGGGGAGGGGGAAGGGGAAGGGGAAGGGGGCGGGGAAGTGGAAGGGGGAAGAAGGAAGGGGGAAGGGGGAAGGGGGGAAGAGGGGGGAAGGGGGGACGCGTTTGGAAGCATCTGTGCTTCTCGTGCAATTTTTTTTTCTTTTTTTTTTCTTTCTTTTTTTTTTTTTGGGGGGGGGGGGGGGGGTTTGGAATTTAGTTTAGGTCGGTTTCTCGGGGCGTCTCTTTAAAATTTCGACGCTCTCTGACGTTGGCTCTTGTGTTTGAGGGCTCTGGGTACAGAGTTCGGTGACCACGACATAAGTCGGAATATTTTATATAGCTTGTATTATATCATCTTACATCTTAAAACCTTTTTTTTTTGTAAATTAAGATGTTTATATACCGTCTGATATTTAATTTTTATAACAAGTTACATTCTTATTTTTTTATATTGTGCGTGACTCTTATATGTGTTTTTATTTTTGATACCAGTTTTACTTTTTTCTGAAAGGCGATATATCATCTTGCATCTTAAAACCTTTTTTTATAAATTAAGATGTTTTGTACCATCTTATATTTAATTATTTTTATAACGACTTACATTATTATTTTTTTATATTGTGCATCACTCTTATATTTGTTTTTATTTTTGATACCAGTTTTACTTTTTTTGAAGGGCGAAGATTGATCTCTTTTATAATATAGCCAGATTCGCAATACATGCAGAGTGGTATGATATAAGACGGTTTAGTATTTGTTATTCTTTTTTTCAGTTCAATTCGTTTTATTATTAGTAATGTGCGCATACATGTTAGTGAAAGCACAGATGGACCCACTGCTAGTTGGCTAGTTTGGGTCTATTAAAATAAGGCGTCTGAGAATAGAGTGAGTTACTCATGTTATTGAGAAACTAGACGGAAATACTACACAAAAAGGATATACAATAACTCTGCCGTTATCTGAACGTCAGCGTGATTTTGCGCAACTTTAGCTTTCCACTAAAGCTATTCTGTTGTATAGGTATTATAAAATAATGCTACCCTTCACGACAATCTATTCAAGAACATTGTCTTGGGCGACATGCCCGAATAGGTCATGTCAACCATTCGACTACTGCGGTACAACTATGATGGCATATTTATATATTGTGTACATTAATATCGCAAACAACTATACTTGTTTAACAGTTGTCGTTTTGCAGCAAAAACATCAGATAAAAGGGGAAACACTGAGAACGATTTTTTTTTCTTGTTGATTGCGATCCTACCTAAGTGTATAAGCTATTGCAACCCCTGGGAAGGGACTAATTAACAGCAACATTATAACCCACGCAAAGCTGCACTAATTACGGTTGAAACTACAAGTAACTTTTTGTGTGTGTGTGTCTGCTCGAAGGCTCCTGTGCCATACTTCTAATTACTCTGGTCGCACTTTTTACTTACCTGCATCATTAACGACCATGTGCGTCCAAGGTTCTCCCAATTGCTTACAGACACACACACACGCACACACACACACACACGCACGCACACACACACACGCAAATAAGAAAAATGATTTATATATTTTTATTATTTTGCAAAAAGCAGCCATGGGGCAATTTTGCAAAAACGTTTTCACGTCTTGCGTTGAATAATAAACGAGCTCTTTCTGAATTTATAACCCAACGTGACTAACTTTACCTTCTGGAGGAAATTTAATTTTTCCTGTTATACTTATTGTACACCGTTTGGTATAGATCGCTTTGGAGAGTGTTTAGTATCCGAAAAATATAAATGCAACGTATTTTTTTCTTTAGGTAGCTGAGCTCGAGTAATTTACTTTGAACTGATAAAAACATATAGCTTCACAGTTGCGTTCAATTTGTTTTCCCCCAATATCACCTGCGTTTAATCTTTCTAGCCAAGACAGTGGATTAGAAAACATATCTTCCAAACTAGTTTTGTCACTTTAATCAGCAGCTTCCGAAATTAGCTTGACATTATCGAAAAAATTATCTCGGAATAAAATCAAACTATTGATCGAAGTATAAGATATGATTTTAGGTACCCCCCAGTTATCACAGCAGCAGCCAAGAATGCTAGTAAAAAAAAACACTAAAATGATAATATTGAGCCACATAAGTATAGTAACAATCCCCCAAAGCAATGAGTATTAAATAATAATATGTGCTGTATTATTCGTCATCTTTTCAATTCACGGTGCTCCGTTTAAATTATCTACGGCGATTGCTCGACAAGAGGTTAAATAAAAAAAACAATAATGATTCTAGTACGAAGCCTCGAATCCAAGAGAGAGAGAGAGATCATTGACTCCCTAACATTCCTGGGCACAAGATACAAATATTGATATTGCCTTGTTTCCGTTGTGCAAAATACTCTAGACACGAAACTCAAGTCTATAATGATTAGGAACGCCATATTTTCCGGATGCCTCATTATTGACTTTTCGAGCACGCTCATCATCGGGACTCGGACTACGAAGTCAACCAGTCAATAAATCAACAGGGAACACGAACACACACACAAAAAATGTATGTTCCTGCCAAACTTCGCGTATCCAACGGAGTCCCTTTAAGCAGACGTGCTTTCTCGCGCGGCGGGGAGAGGAGGGGACTCTGTTTACCGATTGGTCACTGATGGTTGCCGGGCAACGAGATTTGGCGGGAACTTAGCCGCGCTCCGATTGGCGGCTCGACGCAGGCGGCGAGAAAACGCGCGTGGCGCCATGTCGCGGACGCCTCGGACACTACAAGTCGCGCCGTCTGCTTTCCAAAACGTCTTTTCGTTCTGGTTCACCTGTGCGTGGGGGATTCCTGTGCCCGGCGTTTTGGTGTTGCTGCTTCCGCGTTCGCACGTTGGGCTCGGTGTTCCCATTTCGGCCCTTTGTGACCGGTGCTTTCGGACGCCTCTTTTGGAGCTGGACGTTCTTCCGCCACCTTTGTGGAAGTTGGAGTTGTCGTGCCCGTACCTTGGAGTTTCCCGAATTTCTGAGAAGAATTTACCTCTAAGGTGAGGCTTCGTACACATAGCGCGTTGCTTAACATTAACGGGCACAATCATGAAATTTGCGAGGGCTTCGTTAAAAAAAGCGAACATTCTCAAATTATCGAGGAGAAAAATTTATAATTTTTGATTCGAGGGATGAAGCGTTCGCTAAGGGTCATCCTCCGATGGTGACCTTGAAGTACTTAAATCGATATCGCGTGGCTGGGCTCGTTTGCTAGAATCGCCGTTGGTGGCAATGACACTACTATAACTATGTGATCATAGCGACATTTGAAGCGACGTGATGTGTGAGTTGCGCTCTCTGGATATGTGTTATTGTGATCTTCTTGGGGTCATCAATTTCGCGCGGAGGCCAGTGCACTCCCCCGTGAAGGATTCATTTACTAGACGGTCGGCATTGTAACAATACGGGTTATTTCGAGAGGGCTCACAATTTAGGACTCAAATGTGGTTCGTGGTGTCTGTTATATTTTTTATATATTTGTTAGAGCGCTCTAATAAACCGGCGGGGCTCCCGTTATATAAAATGATGCTTGTCAAACCCCATATTCTTTACGGGATATGCAGATTTATTTGAGAATTTGTCTAGAAGATATTTTATTAGCTGGGTGTGGAAACCGGAGGCAACTTTTGAACTTGTCGACCATATTATATTTTTTTCCAAGCCTGCCTCGCGACAACGTTTAAGACACAAAAAAAATTGCTTTCGCGCTAACGAAACCTAACGTTGTAGGTCGCAGTCCAAACTTCATACTTTAAATTTATATAAAAACTACTTATACGTGGGTCAGAATATCGCAAAGGTCATCACCTTTTTTGTCTTTTAATTGGGAGTTAAATTGGCTTGTTTTTGACATTTTAACCTTAGTTAGCAGCCTTGAATTGATTCCAAAATGCAGAGCTTCTTGTGTTCTCATTAGAATACTTCGCAGGCTGTGATTTTCATTTTTTTTTTTTCATATTTCCATTAAAAACGCAATACCACTGAGAGGCATTGCAGGTCGTGGGCTCGACAAGTACTTGTTCTTTTGAGTGAATATACGCGATCTTCTATGCCATCAAAGCAAAACATAAAAGCAAAGCAAAACAGCTGATTACTGTCATGTTTCTTGAAAGTAATGCTATACTGTCTGAGGGTGAAACTGTTAAATGTTCCAATGTCAATGCTTTGGTTATATATGGGTCAATGCTTCGGTTTATATATTTTGCAGAGTGTTCCAATAAGAAGGTTTATATTGCTGGTTTTACACTAATAGAAATTATTATTATTATTATTATTATTATTATTATTATTATTATTATTATTATTATTATTTTATCGATATTATTGTTATTTCTAATGCTGACTGGTGTTCAACATATCATGTGAACCATACAAACCGTAACTTATATATTAATAATAATAAGAGCTCTATTTCCAACAATGACGTACAGATGTTGGTAGGGGCTCGGGAAAAAAGCTGTTAAAACAGCTTGACTGGTCCCGAGTCGCCAGGAGTGTAACAGCAGAGGAGGAACAAAATAGACAGAAAAATCATATTAAACGTCAACAAGATGTTTAAAACTTAGTAGCGGTAGTATAGATATAATGAGAAAATAAACGTATAAAAATGGCAGTCAAATTTGGTCGGTTCGGCTAAGAATTATTATGCTCCTTAGGTTACCTCCAGACCTATTTTCCAGCTCTATGCGCTGCGCTAAAAAAAAAAAAAAAAAGTTGAGGGTGGTTGGGAAAGTAAACGCCACGGTTTAAAGGCCGTAATTAGTTCTAAAACATGGGACTTCTCAAGGTTCTGAATCTCTCGTTGGAAATGTATATACATTTTCTTTTAAGTAAGCTAAGCTCGCAAGATGTCGCACATTCATACTCATTTCAGCTTTATATTCAGCACAGAGGCGGTATCGATGAAAGTTTAAATACTTTTACTGCATCTGGCTGGCTACATAATTTTTCAGTTGGAAATTCCGGTGAAACATTGCAAATGCTTCGTAGTATCCTTTTTTCTAATAAAAACATATTTTGTAGAGGTGTATTAGCGGCTGACCCCAAATTAAATGGCCGTAATTGATTTGTGAATTAAATGGAGAGTTATATAGTAGCAACCTTATTCTAAAAGGCAAAATACGTTCGTGGCGGTACGCCAGGCAGTTTTGGTGTAACTTAATTTACATGAGCATCCCATGACATGTTCCTTGGAAAAAAGACATCTAAAGTTTTAAACGCCGGCACCACTCCAATTTCAAAAGAGTGGAACATAATATCCTCGTGGATGTTAACACTTTTACCCCACGGACGAAAAAAAACAGCTTTGGTCTCATTCACATTTATTTTAAACCATTATACCTACTCCATTTGTTTAGCTTTCCTAGCGTCACGTTTGCGTTTTCAATGAGTTATGTGGGGCAATCTCCATTAAACAGCATGCCCGTGTCGTCTGCGTAGATAAGAAATTCCGTTGATTGGCTTGTATTTACGATATCATTTATATAAAGATCAAATGAAGAAGGACCCACAATGCTTCCTTGAGGGACGCCTGATTTAATTGGCTTTACATCGGACAATTCACCAGTGATGTCGACATACTGCTGACGAAAAGATAAGTATGAATGAATAAGAAGCGATACTTGACCCCGATAACCATGTATTCTGAGTTTTTTTTTTTTTTTAATTAGAAGGCTGTGATCGAGAAAATTGAAGGCTTTCGTGAAGTTAATGAATAAGCCGAGAATTAGTTTCTCATATCTAAACCTTTTGAAAATATGTTCTTTCTGAGTAAGAAGAGCGTGATCAGTAGAACGCTGTTTGCGGAAACAGAACTAAGATGGGGGATTAAGTTAGGACTTTCTGCAAATAAGGACATTCGAAGGAGCAGCATTTTTTTCTTGACCTTTAGAGAATACTGTCAAAACAAAAATTGGCCTATAATTACCAAGATCGATTTCATCGCCCTCTTTATATATGACTGAATCTCTCGCTAACTGCGTTCGTTTTTTTAAATAAAGCCGCTTTGAAAGCAGAGATTGAAGATATGTGTCGGGCAAGCGGAGGATAAGATCAATGACGTGTTTAACGAGCTTTATCTGTGTACCATTGGGGTCACAGTTTTTACTGTTATTTAATAAATGAAATCAAATAACTGTAGAATGTATTATGAGACGTATCCTACAATGTTGTTTTCTGAACCTATGCTTCTTCAAAAAATACGCAATACGTCGATGTACCCGACTTGAGAGGCTTTACATCTTATAAGTTATCTTCCAAGTTATCTTCCCTTAAATACGCCTTTCACTAATAGTGGATCTAGATACAATTGTTCAATAGTATGCTTAGCTCACTGTTTATTCAAAATACTTCTAGAAACAAAGAAGAATCGGAGATAACGAAGACTGTTCGGGTTTTCTTTTCTATTAACTATTCATTTGTCTTGTACAAAAAAGAAAAAAAGAAAGAAGAGCAGTCCATTGTTTCTTGCACTTCAGTTTGCGTTAGGAAGATTTTGGTGACGCGTCCCTTCAAAAGAGGACGGCGATATGTCGCTGAAAGTTTCAGTTTGCGGTTGCACACAACTCAGAATATTTGAGCTTGTATGAAAAAGAGAAATATTTTATTCTTCCGTTTCTCGACGCCATGACAGATAAAATCATTGAATGCGCGACATTCCTGGCCATATATCAGTTTTAACGTATTGTGTGGCTTGCAGCTTACGAGAAGGAAACAAAAATACATTTTTGCTGCGGGACAACAACAAGAAAAAAAAAAGAAAAAGACAAGACGCCAAGCAGCAGGACTCAAAACAAAAACAAAAAATGTCTCACTTTTCCAAATTGCCGCGACGTCAAATTCTAAAAAGTGTTATATATCTCTTGGCAGGAAGCTACACCTAAAAAAAAATGAAACGGAGGCGAAATTTATTTTTTATGAACCCACGATGTCTCACGCGAATACAAATAGCCCATCGGGAAAATGTGGTACCTGTATACCATTACGAAATTTAGCAACGTCTACCATCAACGAAGCAGAAAGAAAGCTCGGCTACGTAAGATGTCTTAAACAGGTGATATATGGTAGCGCGCTCAACACCGTTCCCTCTTTCCGTTCAAAAATACATAAATAAAAAAAATTGTTTCACTGAAATACAAAAAAAAGGGGGGAAAGCTAGCGACACCTATCGCCAGATCCCTTCCGCTAGGATCTTTTTTTTTTTTTTTTGCGTATGGGTTTTAACTTTTAACATTTTACGCGCACAAAAATAGAAACCGACCATAGTTCCATGGTGGGGATTCTGCTGCCGTGGCTCTCGCCTCTGCAGAAACAAAACAAATGGCTTTGTAATCCTTTCCAACCCCTTCTGCGGGGGCCCCCATGATTCGGGAGGCTCGAGATTATGGCGCTGCCGTGCGCACCTCCCCCTGGCGGAGGGCGGAGGAAACCGCATGAATTATAAGGGTCGTTGCGCCTGTAGCCTCTCGCGTTCCTTACCTTCGTTCCTGTCGTTTTTCGGGCCTCCTTATAACCGGCGGTTGTTCACATTAGGCGTCGGGAGAGTTGATCTTTGATTGTATGTATTGCGGCGCCGCTTTGTGTAGGCGTGGGGAATGGGGATATTCGGTGACTGTCTCGTTGCTCGAGGTGTTTTGGTAAATATTGTCCCTAATCTTGAAATCAGAATACGAGTCTACGTGGCGACGGAGAGCATCAAACTCTGGTTCATTGTTAATAGGAAAAATGTGCATATTTACTGCGCCAAATTGTGTCGGATGATTTTTACTATTTTTTCTGTGTGCCTACGTTTTTGTGTTTTCTGCAATTGTTTGTGCTTGCTACAATCTAGGGGGTAGAGGCCTCAGTCAGGTAGAAATGCCTTTTGCCTCTATCTTCCCGCGAAAAATCAAATAAAATGAAGTTCAATTCAGTGACTAAAAAAGAAGCAAAAGCAACTTGACTAATGTAACAAGCGTGACCCTTTCTCAACATTGTCTTCTCTCTCCTCCGGTGTCATATGGTCTTGATTTTGTTTTTATTATACCTATAAATCGCCACTTTTCTCGTTTAATTAAAGTATGAATCGGGTCTACAATCGTAACTTCCACGTTGAAGTAGTTGACACTTCGAACGTAGCGTCGACATTTCGCCGTACGCCGCGACCAGGAAAAAGCAACACCAGTCTCTTCGATGCGATAGTTTCAACGACCCGGCAGCTCCTCAGCTGGCTGCTCCTGAAATAACACCGAACACTTCGTGGTCCCACCGGGGGATGTTTCCAATTTCCTCCCGGGTTCTAAAGGGGGGGTCGCTGTGGCTTCAGAGGGGGGACGCAGCCGTGCTCCGTTCTCCCCTACACTGACAGTGCTGTGGGATCGTTGACCCAGTTGTGCGTCCATCTCTAGCCCCGTGATCACGTATGTTCCCGCCCGTACCTACGCGGGGAGGGCGGGGCCACGTGATGAAAAGGGTGCGTTTGATTGGTCCAACGACCACGTGGCTTCTGCCGGGCTGTCAGCTCACGGGTGAACGGAGTGTGAACTGCCGCGTGCTGCAGCACCTACGGCCCCATTGTACCCGAGAGAGCGGAGTGCCGTTAGGCAAGAAGACTCGTTGCCATGGCGACCACCGACCTCCCCCCATTCCGGGGATGGGAAACCACCCAGACACGAAACACGACAACTGACAACCTGTTAGGAGCTTGCACATACACACCCCTGGCGGCTCTTTCTGTATTACTTTTTTTTCTTTTTACATTTGTGAGGAGAAGTGAGGTGGGCGGGGTTCAATATAAGCCTTGCACTTTCCCACCGCTTATAAGTTATTACTTTGGGCGAAAAATGCCGAGTCACTGGGTCGTGGAAGGGTGCGAGACGTCTGATATTTTACTGAGAAACAGCTACTGCTCCTGCAGCGTTATAGAGCCAAGTAGAGTACACAAACCTGACGGAGCGCAGAGGGTGAAGATTGGAACGGTCTATTGCAGGGATCGGCAACCCGCGGCTCGCGGGTTTGCCGATACGAAAATACAGCGAGTAGCGTGTACTTTTTACGATGAATAAGCAGTGAGAGTGTGGCTTAAGGTACTAAATGAAAGTGTGGCTACTTTTTGCATTTGCTCCCGGAGATGAGTTCGTTGAATGATTTCGCAGAGTGTATGCTACCGCTGCTCCCTCGGCATTTTATGCAGTATGCGCAAGATTAAAATCTCTGAGCGTACGCGTTCTTTTTTTTGTAACATTCGGTTGTCCGGAAGCTTGACCCTCGGAAACGCAATTTGTCACAACAATGACGTCGAGTTTTGATTGGCGTGACGCAACGATATTTTAATGTGCATAAATCTGTTCTATGTAGAAAATATTTTTTTCAACTCTCGTTTAGGATATATACAGTGCGGGACAGAGAGGAAAGCAAATCCATATTACAATCGGGTACAACAGACTTCGCAGTAATTGATGACGTTGGCAGATATATTGTCCAGGGAAAATAAACTGGCTACTACATCAATGCCTAATCTAGTGCATTAAATTATGTAATATGTTTAGTACCCACCTTATACTATATCTAGCCTTATATGGGTTTTGCATCGCGTAACACTATCATTTCGTTGATTGCTACCGACCCATGTTATCTTGTGTTATCGCTTTTATGCGAGATTCGTATATGTCTTATTAGGGTTTTACGAGGTCGAGCCTCGTTGTCGGGAGTTCTGGGAACTGCGCTTGACTTTTTCAGAACTGTCTCTTCCCCATCACGTCCGCCCTTTAGAGTGTCGTTGTCCGCCTTCGTGACGTCGTAAAACCTGGAGGGGACCCCTTCGGAGTGCGAGGTCTGGCTTGCCCGTACAGCACAAAAGACCTTACGTAGACACGGTGTTGCAGTTTGGCCCTTCTGCTCTGATCATAGAGAGAATCACAAGGAAGCAACAAGAAAAGTACTTTCCATAGGACAGCGCATATGTGTGTACCAGGGTGTTGTTCGTCCGCAATTTATCGGCGTGTATCAAGCGATTTGTAACTTCAAATGAGACGAAGCTTCTTCCTTTTCTTTTACAGCCTAAGCAACTTTCACTTGATTTTAGTCTTCTTCTATCCTCATCGATGTCGTATGGCAAGTGATGACGTCATATTATAATTACGAAACACCCCGAGACTAGGATAAAAAAGGTAGGCAGAACAAACATGAAGCATCAATTGAGACTTTTTTCTGTCCTCCCTTTTTTACCCCACTGTCGTGGTTTCTAGTAATTCTGTTCAATTGACACCATCTCGTTTGTACCATTACTATTTTCTCTTAAGTCGTATCACATTAAGTTTAATAAAAAAACAAGTTTAACTAAATAATTAGTTCATTAATTAAACCCAGTTCTTACTGAAATTATTGGCTAGGCGTATTATTCCTGAAGCACATTTAAAATCCGTGGTGTTTTATTAAATAAAAATTGGTAAATTTTGCCCGTCCTCTCTCTCACCATACGTAGGATTGCGGTACAGGCCGCCAAGTTGAATCACGAGCCAGGTAAAAACGTGGTAAAATGCTTTGACGTGCGTATCAGAGCCGCTTCCCGATGGCCACATCGGAGGACGTCAGGCTTTTGAGCAATATAACACGTGATTTTTACATGATATGCGATAGGATCGGGCAACTCGTAGCTTTGGCTGGGATCCACGGTGGCGAGATGAAGATAAGACTGATTGAAAAGTTGCATACACAAGAAAAGAAATAACGAACGTTAAAACCAATGTTTATCCTCTCGCAGCGTATGCTGAAAGCCCGTTTACACACTTGCGTCCGGTTACGACCGAATTCTTGGGATCTCCTACAATAAAAGTACAGACTGCCACCCTGGCACCATCTGCGAGTTAACTCTGGAACTGCATTTCACTAGAGTGAAGGTTTTGCGGTGCGAGAAATAGTCGTTTATAACATTGTAAAAGTTAATCTTTCTTTTTAAGCCAAGAAAGGAAGGATGATGCGCGAGAAAAATAGGGAATATATGTGAATGTCAAAAGTTCCACGGCTCCCCGATAGATGGTGCCATTGTGTTCTCTTGTCTAGAGTAATCCTATAAACCCTTTGCAGCAGCTGTGCATTGGAGCCACCGTAACTGAACTTAAGTTTTTTTGTTTGTTCGTTTTGTTTTCTCTTATTCCTTTTATTTCACCTCATCATTACCATGGCAGATCAGATCAGGTTGTTGCCATCTTAAACTTTACTGTATTCTTCTACCCAGTATTGTCCTTTGTGAAGCTCGTCAACGTCCGTTTCAGTTGCACAGGATCTCGGTAAAACTAGAGAATTGTTCAGCAATCTCGGCTGTTATCTAGCCCGCGTGTTAAGCGCCCATATGTTCCGCTTGCGGAGAATATGGACGCTTTAGAGAGTATCGCAACGGCGCTCCCAGGACGGCCATGTTGGATCCAAGCCGCACTGCGAAAAGCGACCGTCGCTTTTGAGGGGGCCCGGAGGCGCGGATGGCGCGGCTGTGAGGTGGCGTGCTGCGGCGCGCGGAGCAGAGAAAATGTAGTGCGGCGAGATGCCGCGTGTACGCCGTCGTCCCTCCATGAGTTACCTGTTTCTCTCTGTGCCCTTAGTAGAACGTGGCCGACGAAAATGTCGTCTGTTCCCAAAGTAATAGCAGCACGTTGTTGTCTGGCCCGAATTTCTCGGATGTGCCAGTCGCGTATCACTCCGCGAGCGCCGCAGACGCAAGCAGCGCGATAATCCTCCGTGTCGTCTGCTTCCTAGACTCTGGAAACATGTTTTAAAACATCGCTCGCGTTATAAAATAGCGCGATTATACTGTATCCAGTAGCTACACATAATGTTGAATGGTCAAGGAACCTTGCAGTTCGGTCGATTTATGTGCAGGATGTATATTTCGCAAACGCAAAGCGAGACACATGCTCCACCCCAAACTCGGCGCCTGCAAGGTCGCTTTCCCGCATGAAGGCTGGATCCAGCTCGGCGCGCGTCACCGCTTTTCCTTCGATAGGGTTTATGCGGCGAAAGAAAAAGGAACGCGATACTCTGGCTCTGCAAGCAGAGCCTATACAATTACTCTACTCCCGTAGTAAAAGATTTTGAAAGATTTTAAGGCCCATGGTCGTTGCAGGCGCAAGTGCGTGAAGCATTCTTTAGGTTTCTGGCACCCCACGTAATCTGCGTATCTTGTATTGTTTTTTTCTTTACACGTGCACGGTAAGATACGATTCCAACCCCCCGACAAGCAGCCAATATTCCCTAACAAATTAGATTACACGTCTCTCGGGTGGACATCTGATCCGGGGATGATCCCCTCCGGACAGCACACTCCTGCTAAGAGGATTGCTCCTCGCACAATCTAGCCGTAATCATCTTTCGGATAACCACCCGGGCCGAAGCCGGAAGACTCAGAGCCCCTAGTCCGGGTCACCTTGCGATGGACCGCGTCGCACGCTACGAGCCTTCCCAGCCAATCCAGCTCGCCGAATGTATCGCATGATTACGAAACCCGCACGTTTAGGAGCTTCTCATAAAGAGAACGTTTATTTTTAGTCAATTAATCAATCAATTGATCAATCAATTTACTTTATTTCACAATATTGCGGGCCCCGTCAGTGCCTCAGCGGGAGTGTATCCAAAGCACTCTGTCAAAGGCGCAATCGCACCTGTGAATCCGCACGGTATTCTAAAAAGTTACTGAAAAATATTTTAACGTTGCATAAAATATATTCAAGTGTTGGGTTCTCAACAGTGTCTTTTTTTTTTTTTTATAGAGTTCGATTTCATTGCCGTTCTTTTTTTTTTTTTTGGGGGGGGGGGGGGGGGAGGGGAAGGGGGGGAATATGATTCCAGAAAACGTTGTTGGTGCTTCGGTGCGGCTCAAAAAGCCTGCCCTCATTAAACTGCGTAATAAGACGTGAAACTGTTTCCGGGTAAGGTGATCCATCCAAACGTGGGTAATTATTGGAGAAATTCGAGAGGCAGAAATTCTTGAGTTTTAGTTTTTTTTCTTCGGCGGGATTTCACCGACTCCAGTCCAAGCGCTTACAGGGCGTTGGGTTCTCTTCCTTGGCTCGTAGCGGTACCACCTAGAAGACAAGGCTTGCGGATGACGTCATCGTTAGTTGATTCCGCGACGCTAGCACGAGCGCGACGTGCTAGCGTCGCGCTCGCTGTGAGAGACTGCAAGACTCACCGCCGGCGACACTAACGCGAGCTTGGCGGCGCTCGTGGTTCCACTAGTTATGACGTAAGAGGAGGAAAGACGCAGGCCTTGTCTTTTAGGCGCTATTGCTGGTAGCGTCCTCTGTGGTCCATCATGGGGAGTACGGTTTCTGCCGGTGAGCTCCCGCTCGCGCCCTGCTGTCGATATCGATTGGAGACCGTGTTGATAGATCTGCCTGGCACTCGGGTCGGACAGCGGATTGCGAGTACAGCCTTGGCTACACGTATCGGGTTTTTGTGTACAGTGGACGTTGATTTATTTGTATCGCGTCAAACGAGGGGAAACGAATTGATTGCTTCGGAGTTCAGTGTGCGAGCGGCGCTGGATGCGAACGAGGGGCAGCTGTTTATTTCAACAACGTTTCGAGGAAGTTGGCTTTTTTTATTTTGGTTCATCTCACGCTCGAATGACTTGGGAGGAAGACGTTTGTTGAGTAATTAAGAAGCCCAGTAAAGTAGCAGGGAAGTGCATCGATGTAGCTAGAGAAAAGTAGACAAAAGGCATGCCATCATAGCCTTTATATGTCGCTGCCAGCTTAAATGTGACAAAGAAGTCCGTGTTCCTGTCTTCAACGAGCTTGAATGCGGACGCGAAGTTACAAAAAAAAAAAAAAAGTTGTAAACACATTAGAACAAAGACCGACGTGTTCATTTTTTTTTTTATCGTGTAGGCTTCACACACGTAAGAATTTGATTTTGTTCTTATGAGTGTTGTGATTTTAATACGCATTTTTTATAGGCCATGTCAGTAGCGGCAGCCCTTCATAGTTCATTCCATCCTCACATATAGTTGGAGGCCAAATTATGAAAGCACAGTCTGTTGGAAAACATGATGCAGGTATAGAAAAACGGATGACGTATGCGTACCTCAAGGCCATACTGTTTTGAAGATATGGCAGAACAAGTTTATGACCATACAGCAAGACCTCTCAGTTTCTACTAGAGCACCTATTTGTTTCTCGATACTGAGTACAACGTAAAGCTCAAGGTTCATTAACAATTATTTTACGGCGAAGCTGTTTATGGCGAGGTTTCTGTAAATATTTCGTGTGCGTGACCAAAAAATCTACGCTCGCACCGCCGCACGCACCGCACGCGCACCCTTCCCCATATAAAATATTCGAAGTAAATAACCCAAAATAGAACCTTTACGAACGCGCGTGCAAGATGCCTTTTCTTTTAGGCTTGGCTTAAGAACAGTTACTCCTGCAGACGCCGGCGCGTGCGGCGCGTGAAACACCATTTCCTGCATTTCCTGGGTAAATGAGCAATAAGTTCAGTAGATTAGTCATCAATAGGCACCATTTTCAAAATCAGTAGACTCTTATGGCGAAATTCCACTGTGCGTTTCGGTGCGCGCCGGGATCAGTCGACCAGATCCGGACTGGAGCACACGATTCGAACGGGGTCGCGCCGCCGACGGATCCCCAGTGGAACGTGACCACTGCTCCGGGATCGGCGGATGCCTTCCCGTCATTCAACTGCCCGGGAATCCCCTTTCCGCGGCCGCTGCGGTCGTTTCGAAGACGTTTTCGCAATCGCGACGCAAACACGTGTTCGACGCACGAGCGGCAGGAATGGCTCAGGAGCTTCTAGCAAAGATTGCCGGAATGCCCGTAGCGCGGCCAAACCCTTCTCTTCTCCTTCCTGGAAAACGAACCGGCTGTCGAGTCAAAGGGTAAGCAAGCGGCCATTACGAATTCTTCTGAGGCGAGATGGGCGAGATCAGGCGAGATGCCCCGCAAGAAAGGAAGTCACGTGTGTACGCCGAGGGCTGGCCCGGCTGGCCTCCGGTTGAATCCGCCGAAATCGTCGGAGCGAGTTTTCTCGGATCCAGATCGAGATCTGGAGCGGGAGCTAATCCAAAACGACCAGTGGAACACGTCCGTCTCGATCCCGATCGCCAATTGAAATAGGCTCGCTCCCGAAAAGTCGATCCCGGCGCGCTCCAAAACGACCAGTGGAATTCGCCTTGAGGCAGATAATAAAGGTTTCTCAAAGATTTTCCGCTGTGCGACCGGCGTCGTCCATGTCTACGCTCGCACCGTCCACTCTTTGTCGTCGTTCCAAGCCCCGCTTGCGTGCCTAGTTTCCTTTCCTTTCGCTCTCCCGGAGTGGTGGTCTCGTCGCGCGTGTCTACTTTCCGCCGGGTGGCGGTTTCGTCGCGCGTGTCTAGTTTCCTCCGGCTCTTCGGGGTGGGTTTGTGTATATAGGCTAATGACTTTTTATTTGTCTTCGCGGCAAGTTTGATAGCATTTATTATGTAACACCGCTATCTTTATTCATAACGTGTTAGTGGGTTTTTACGGTAGGATACTGCGGGTTCGCCTACAAGGTACGAGAATGATGCGCTTGATGCTACGTATACATCTCTTAAATAAGCTGCAGATATATTTTAGGTTTTTTTTTCGTATCGTTCTGTATATGGGTGATTTCATCTAAAAATCGTGCAAGAATAAATGATGGGTCCTTAGAAAACTCTGGAAAAAATTATACGTTGTGGAAAGTCTGTGACTGAAACAAAATTTTACGTTAGAAGTAGGAAAATGTTTTGTTTTTGAGTTTTGGGCTTTGAACGAACAGAAGGTAGGTCTTGCGATTTTTTGCAGTTTTTACGAGTGACACCATTTGGAGTCTCGAAACTTTAAGATTATCTTTTTCACAACGATGGTGAATTTTTTTTACTACTTTGATACTTTATATTAGAAGGGTTAAAAGTTCTATATAAGTCTGTTTTTATTTTATTTTATAAAATAAAATTTATTGTATCTTGCAGGATTGACAATAATGGGCCAAGTTTGGATCGAGCTACCTTTCGATGTACAATAGACCTATTGCTATAGACCTTTCCAGAAAAGGGCTGCTGGCCGGTTTCATTTTCAGTGTTTGTGCGTATCGCGCGTGATTTGCTCGCTTACCGAAGCGACGCACACGCGCGTGCTGAGCTGTGGAGATCGCACGCTGAGCTGTGGATTTGTAAACATTGGAAAGGTCTATATTACCCAAGCATCATGGAGAATGCAGGGTTTAGTGTTCCACGCGCCGCACGTGCTGGCCTTAGCAGTAGTAAATTTTCAAGCAAAAACCTAAAACAGATTGTTTCTTGCACGCGCTTTCGTCACCGTTTTATTTTGGTTATTTACTTCGAATCTTTTGTATGGGCGAAGGCGTGCGCGTGTGGCGCGTGGAACACCCGTCCCTGCATTCTCCTTGATGCTTGGGTAATATAGCAAATAGTCTATTATGCAAAGCACACCAAACATAGAAAATTATAGCTTGTATCTAAGCCTATTTAAAAAAAATGTATATTATTGCTAATTTAAGTATAATTTATATCAGAGAAGCAAATTAACACTGTAAACATGAGAAGAAACGCTGAAAATGCAAAATTCAACGTCATTTTAAGAAAATACTTTTTTTTAATTTTTTATTTTATTTATATGTTAAAAGTTTTTTATACGCTCTCATAAATTCAATAATATTTTTTGACAAATATGGTTTCGTCATATATTAGGCCGTGCGTCTGAAAAGAAGACATATTGGTACCTCCATTCTCCGACGCATATATCTGTCATTTTGTTTTTCACTTAAATATTAGTTATTTTTGTAACATAATCACAGTTTTTATTGATTTTAGCCTATCCAGAACATGCTTTAGTGGTGCCTTCTCGAGCCGTCAACACGGAGTGCGGCAGCCGTGAGCGCTCGCTGAGCTCACTACCCCTCCTCTAGTTCACGGCCGCCCGAGCAACCAAGGACGTCATGAAGGAGGTTATTTTTTTGCTTGTTTTTGTCATTTTAGTTTGCCTATAACTTTAAAAATAAAGCGTAATTCGAGAAAAGAAAAGTTTTACTAAGTTACTACGTTCAGTGCGCTCAGATTCGGTGCAAATTAAAAAAAAAAAAACAGTAAAACAGCCCTTGCAGGGCCCCTTTAATATGACGAAGCCATTTATGTCAAATAAATTTTATTGCATATATGAGAGCAAATAAAAATCTTTTAATAAAAAAATTAAGAATGCGTATTTTTAAAATGACGTTTAATTTAGTGTTTTAAGCATTTCTTCTCAAGTTTACAGTGTTGTACGTTCAATATAAACTGTACCTAGAATAACAATATTATAATTTTTAAAATGGCTTATATACAAGCTTCCATTTGATCTGTTTCTTATGCCTTAAATAACTGTACATCGAAAGCTAGCTCGATTCAGACTTGGCCTATTATGGTAAGAAAAAAAAATCAGAGAATATATATTTTAAAAATTATATAAAAACACACACTTCCTGGGAACTTTAACCCTTCTACACAAAGTATCAAAGCAGTCAAAAAAAGTTATAATTGTAGTGAAGCAATAATATAAAGTTTCGAGATTCCAAATGGTGTCACCATAGAGTTATTATAATGTACGCTAGAGGTTCAACTGGCGCTAGTGTCTATGCGACTTCCGGGAGGCCAATTGAAGCAGACAGCAACCAGTCAACTTTTCCAGTCTTCCTGTGTATTCCTATGGAAAAACGCGCGTGAACTTTGTCTCTTCGCCGGAAAATAACATAGATAACTTTTATTATTTCGGTTGTACCGGATAGTACGTACCTTTATTAATCTTGTAAAAGTGTAATTGCTTTAATTACAGCATTTTTCTTTACCATTGAACGATGTAATGCTTCGCTATATTTCAGGCCCAAACCTCTGCTCCATGGCAGGTATGTAAAAACGAGCGACGATTCTGAGCTAACTAACGATCGAAAGGGATGTGGAGTGTGTTCAAGGTTCGCTGGCATTCCGGTGGCGCTTATATATTGCTAATATGCCCGTCCTGTCACTCTATGAATATGACTCCATCGTGCATCTTTACGATCGGTTAAATAACATTCTAATGTAAAAAAATAAAGCACGTGGGCTACGAAAGGTGTGTCTTTTTATTATTTCCTATGTAAGGCAGTTTTTATTGGGCACCTATTCTCTCACTCCTCCCTAATTGTAAAGATTTGGAGCGTGTTGTTGATGATTTGAACCCAGAACACGCATCTTCGCACATATTCACGGGCAGAAAAAACAAAGCAGCACTTATTTATTGTAAATCGGACTATATTACGTGGCTTTCAATTTATTTTGATCGCCTGCATGCTCAAGGAGTTACTTATCCAGTGTTACTACGCAGCTTTTGCCGTCTCTCTTGGTTTTCCACATGTCCTTCGTTCGTTTGACACGTATATCCCCCATGGTGGAAAGCGCCGACGCCGTGTTCGCGCTAACAGTGTCCGACAGTGCACACAAATACATGTACGAAATGGTTTTAGCACCGTTTTTCATGCCACGAATTTCAAATAAAAACGCCTTAACTGACCAATTATTTTGCCTGCGTGACTGAGAAATGTTCCAATGTGCCTAGTACGTACGAAATATTCGTGATATTTGTTCTTGTGATCGAGCGCAGCGAGAAAATGCACTCGCTTTTTTCCGTAGAAAAGCATTACCGGAAGAAAATTCCCGACTGGTTGCTCTCTGCTTCAATTTGCAGCAGCACACTAGCGCCAGTTGAACCTCTAGCGTACATTATAATAACTCTATGGGTGTCACTCGTGAAAACTGCAAAAATTGCAAGACCTACCTTCTGCCCTTGCGAAACACAAAACTCAATAATAAAAAATTTTCCGCATCTCTAATTTACAGTTTTGTTCTAGTCCCACATTTTCCACCAAGATACATTTTATTTTTCAGAATTTTTGAGGACCCATCTTATTTGCTTGCACGATTTGAGATGAAATCACCCATATATATATATATATATGAATATGTCCAGTATGCATAGAACTTTCGAGCACGTTTTTGAAGGAAAGGCAGGCATTTTACTTGACATGCAGTTTCGTATTAGCGCGAAAGTCCTTGAGCTTTTCCTCTCTGCCAAAATGTGTTTCATAATTCAATTCAAATATCCGACGCAGGCTAGCGAAAGCCCAGCATTTTTCAGGCAAGATACCGGAAAGGGTTGATGTAACATTTTACCTACAATTGAATTTAGCCTCCTTGCTGATTTTAGCTGCACCTCAGAGGATTTATGTAGCATGCCATATAAACTGAATGCACCCTCCTTGGTTTCTTAGATAGCACTTGGGAGGGTTCATGAAACAAATTACTTAAGCTAGATGTATTCTCGTCGGTTTCTTACCTACCACTTGAGGGGATTTATGTAACATGTTATATAAACGGATTGTACACAATTTGGTTACCTAATCAGCATCAAATAGGGTTTATGTAACATGGTACTTAAGCTAAATATGCCCTGCTCGGTTTCTTAGCTAGCACCTGAGAGGATTTATGTAGCATGTCAAATGAACTGAATATACCTCCTTTGGTTTCTTAGCACCTGAAAGGGTTTATGCAACATGTCACTTAAACTAAATGTTTTCTTTTTTGTACTGGTGATATTGTTGAGCAGAAAATATGAACCTCAGAAAAGTGAGCAAGCCCAACTCCAAGCAGCCGCATTATTTACATTAGTCACACACTTCAGAATTTTCTCATCCATATCGAGTTATGCCTTGATAAATGTCAGTTAACGTCGTTGTCGAGTATGCAGAGATACAAAAAAATGAACAGGCCGCTTTCGCGAAACTATTTACACCGGTCCCGGCGGTACCGAAGGCACTTCGTCATTTAGCGTACATATTAAGGGGAGACGCCGTCGCAAACAGTGATTTCTTCTCGGCCTGCTATAGGGACGGCTACATCTCTGGGGAAGGTTTCGGACACAAGGGCCGAGAAAAATGCGCAATCTGTTCAGGTTATCTCCGAGCCGGAGTAATGGCGACTGCCCGGGATTCTTTCTTCCTGTTCGGTTCCTTCTTTTTTCTTTTCTTTTTTGCGGACGAGATTGCCGTGATTCACGACGTTTACTTTCCATTACTCCCTCGCTTCCCTCCGCATGCTTTAGGATTTTGCTTTTGGGGTTTGTGTCTTTGTTGGTGGGGTGGCTTGTGTGCGTTGTTGTCGCATACGGCGCTGCGGAGTGCTTGCATGGATGCGTGAGTCTACAAAGTATTAAGCCCTGTGTCGCATGACCAGGCACATTTATGTTCATTCACGCGCCGTAGGTGCCTATAAGCTGTCCACATCGACGGAGCGAAATGTTCCTGTGTTTTCTTTAGCCCGCATTGTACAGTGTATCGAAGCTATATTAAAAAACATAACTTGCTTCGTTCTGAATACGTTTTGGACGTTTTATCTGTGCTTTCTTTCTTAAAATTGAGCTGTTCTACAATAAAGTAAAAATATATATATACAAAAAGACATACCACATTGATTGGAGGCCTACCATAATGAGCAATTATTACGAGAAAAGCAAGAACGAGCCGACGACGGGGCAGCCACGCACTTCTGTTAATTTTTAATTAAAAGAAAAAAATCTTTGATAACTAGTTCAATTTCCACCAGAGTAATGCTTCTTTTACTAGTTGCTGTTTTTGTCTGTGCGTAGGACTCTAATTTGTGTCCTCACAGTGGACCTTCTGTTTTGCGAGAGCGAAGAACCCATAACTTCTATGGGCACATACCGTCTGTTCACGATGGCCTAAATTACGTTACACTTCCAACTTATCTTACAAATGAGTTTTCCACATTTTGGTCATGGCTCCTGTGCGGCCCATTAGCGTTAATAAAAACCATGTTTTTTGTTTGTTTGATTTAAAATTTGAATTAGGCGAAACTCCATCATCCGGAGCTCTATTTTAAGGCTATTAATAGCATATACTATTGACATGAAAAAAAGTTCGCAGGTTTATTTTTCAATCATTACTTTATTCACATCTGTTTCACTTTTATATATATCTCTCTTGTGAATGAAGGCGCGAAAGGTTTTGAAAAGGAATCTTTTGGAAATGCCGCAGTATTACACCTTACAGCCGCTTCAAGATGTCGCCTTACACATTGCAAATGTCTTTTAAAACGCACAAAATCGTCTTCAAACTGTCATCCTCTGTCTCATACTTCTGCTTGTTTTCAGATTTGAGACGGTCTTGTGCAAACACGTTGCAGTATTCCATGAAAAAAAGAAAGTTGTTCTGAACATACCGGAAACAATAGGAGTTCTACTTCTAAGAAAACCAACTGTTACCCAAAATTCATCGTTCGAATCGGAGTGCCAGAAGTTTAGTTTAGGAGGATCTCGCTGTCTTAGCAACCCTGTCGCAACGGTCACAAATTAAGACCTCTTATCCTGTGCATACGTCAGTGTTGTGCCCGTTACCGAGAGCAAGTAACGAAATAGCGTTACTTGTTAGTCAAAACTTAACGCGCTACTGAGATTCGTTGCCGTTCCGTAAAATAACAAACCACCTTTACCGTTTGCTTAACTCCAGATTTCAGTATTTGGCAGCAATAAGCCGCCGTTACGAACTTCGACAGCGAATAAACTTTTATGGGGTGATTTCACAATACTCGTATTCTTCATTTATTGAATGTGTAGAATTAAACGCGGTCCCGATGCTGCGTGTCCAAGTGACCAAGTTTCGTCAAAAATGACGAGTAATTACTTACGTAATTTCGTAGACAATACCGTAAAAGAGTAACGAAATTACTTTAAGGCCCGTTCACACACTCCCGTTTGACTATAGACCGACCAAGACAAGACCGATTTTTTAGGCTCTTGGGGACCTAAGCCGTCGCAATTCACCACATTCGGTGGGAGTTGATACCACGAGGGCGCCACAGTATTTGGTGCCCCGGTAGACTTCCGGTAGTGTATTTATTCGTTCTTCAGCAACGCACAGCGGTCGGATAAGAAGAGTTTCCTTCAAAGAAGTTTCTGTGGTATGTTTGTAAGAACATTAGTGCACTGTACAAAATAGTGAAAATAACTAAAGGTGGAGAGACAAATGGAAAAGAAGAGGAAAACCGGAAGCGCGCAGGGGTCCGCCGACAGGGGGTGGTAGTGAGCTTGTTTGCAAACAAACATCGGTGAATAGTTTTTAAACCTCCGGTCGTAAGCCGTCGCAAGAGGCTTTAATGCCCGTCACGTCTCAGTCGGTCGTAGTCCGTCGCAAGTGTGTGAACGGGCTTTATTTACCCTTTAGTCGTTTCGGATTCCAACGAGTACGTTAGCAAGTTACCGAAATAAATAACGCGTTAACGAGTAAGTGTTTCCGGCTAACATTTTACTTCAAACACCGGTATACGTATGCAACGTGCACCAATGTACGCTTCTGGGAATTCGCAGTGCCGGGTGAACGAAGCAACGGGACGCGACATTTCGCTCAGTTCTAAGCTGACAGTACGGGGAGAACTACGAGCTCGCTAGACCAATCAAAGGCCTCCCCTTCATAACCTGACCCCGGTCTCCGCGCTTGGGTGTGAACGGGAGGGGGGACCACGTGGGGATAGATCGACGCGTGACTTGTCCGACAAACACGTAGCTTCCACCCAACTGTCAGCTAGAACTGAGCAGGATAGACGGTATGCAGACGAGACTTTCCCAATGCCCTAGTGGAGAATAGTCCTTCGGGAAAAAACTGCTTTTCCTTTTTTTTTCTTTTTTTTTGCGTGGCGGGGGGATGTTGTGGATACATGGCGAGAAGACGGGTCGTCGGGTCCAAAGCGACGGGACGCCCCCATTCGCACACCGAGGGGGTGGAGGGTTGGGGATTGGGCCGCGCCGACACGGAGAGGGGGATTATGAACAAAGTAGGGAAATAAAAAGAAGTGTCCCGATTGCGGAAACTCGGCTGAGGGGGTGCGCTGCTCAGTGCGGCCCCGGTGGATTTTTTTAAACGGTGGTCGCTTGCGGAGCAGTCGGGGACGGTCTGGGACTGCGGATTCTGTTGTGCATGTGAAAGCCGTGCTGGTGTGGATGTGTGTGGGTTGCGAAGTGACGCCCTTCTGGGATATGGATGCCTGACGAGGGGCAATATTCGCCCGCGGTGGACAGCTCGAAGGTATGTTTATTTTCTGGTGGACGCGCAAGGACGGGAAACCTTTGTCCGAAAATATCAACTATACAACCAATGTTTATGGTCCCGCTGGGATCACTCTAATGAAGTAGATGTCAGCTTGCTTAACACTAATGCATTTTTGTATTTATTAGTGGCGCGCAAATCAGACTACTGGAACCGATTTTCTTTTCCCATTAACCAATTACGAATTGTGTCGATCGGCTGTGCGTAACTAGTATGCCGAGATTGCTGTGGCTGTAATTGTGTCATGCTGACAATATTTTACGCTTGACGTCTTTTCTTCCTTCTTTTTTTTTTCACTGTTGATCGAATACCTGAATGTTTCTTATTGTGAGTTTGTTTCCCCTTTCATTGTGTTCCTGCTGAAGATTTTAATTATTTCACTTGCTTTTCACCGACTTCCTTCTTCAATCCTCTGCCCCAGGTTATGACACATTAAAATAAAATAGAATGAGCAAAGCGTTATGACTTCAGAGACATTTCATGGCGGATTGTTGAACGGCAGTTTTATACTTAGTATACAACTCCGTCAAAGCAACTGGCGCGAGCACATGGCTCCATGTATGGTTTTGTCTGCGCAAAAACGCCTGCAAGAGATCCGCGAGGTTAAACTCCATGTTCGCGCAAGCAGCTTTGACAGCGTTGTACACTGTGTGAAGCAGAGTATAGTGATTGTTGCCTGCGGAAGCCGCATAACACGGGTATGAGAATAAAAAAAAACTGATTTCTTGATAATTCTAGTTTTACCTATGTTTCCCTAAGTCTAGGGGAGCGTCCGAAGGCATTCATAATATAGGTGAGCGGCGTTTGGCAACTTCTGGTTTCTTAGAAAATTTTGTTTCACTGTTCACAAAAGACGACAATGAGCTGCAAGTCTGTGCAAGCATGGTTTTGAAACCTGCAGAGTATAGTTTTCAGAGCCAGGCTTGCAGATCATCGTCGTCGCCGTGCAGAGACAGGCTTGCAGATCATCGTCGTCGTTTGTCAACAGCTAAACAAAATTTCCTAAGAAACCGGAAGTTGTCAAACGCCGCTCACCTATTCCGGCGAGAGAATTTTCTTTCTCTTCGAATGTCTCTAAACCTGGCGCTTTTTAAAGGTGCGCTTTTAAATTTCCATATAATGTTTCGCAGAAACTGCGCCTTTTTGTTGCCTCCTTTGGATCACGCGCTGTGAGCACCTTTTCGGTACTAATGCTCCTCCGTCGACTCGCTGTGTTGTTGCTTACGTTTTACCAATGCCTTTTCCATAGAACGCCCAATGTCTTGTCCGTGCTGATCGGTCGTTACAATCGCGTGGAGCTTAGAGGACCCTCTCGCAGATGGCGCCCCCCCCCCCCCCTCTCCCTTCTCCCTCTAATCATGGAAGGTGTACGATCAATGCCCAACGACTTATTGAAGGTGTGCCTTTCAGCCGTCTCCCTCAACCCTTGGCCCTTCCCTCTCTTCCCGCTCTGCTTCCGCATCGAGCTTCTCTAGAGACCCAATGGTGACAGTTGACTAATTACGATGCCTTTTCTTTAATATCTATAATCGTAGGGAGTCGATTTTTAGAACAGTATACTAAAAGCTGGATCACAAACTTTCGTCTGCTTACGATCGTGTAACTTTAAGCCTCTTGAAACCTGCTACGACGAGAAAATGCACTGGCGCTATCTATCGTGAGCCATGGAACACTTGGCATTTTCGTCCAATTTCTAATCCTTTCGCGCAGCATCTTTTTCTTTTTTTCGAAAAATTTGAGTGTTATGAACGACAAGTTTTCATGGATAGTAGGTAGATTTGATCACGGATAATCCAGAAAACCTTCGCGCTAGTGAAATGCAGTACCCTGTTCATCTCATAGATGGCGCCAACGTGCCAGTGTCTTCGCTTGTCGTAAGAGATTGTTGAACTCGGTCCCGAGCAAACGCAAGTATGTGAACGTGCTTCAAGAAATCTGGTCCTTCTACCTTTCCGCGAAGCACTTTGGAAGTGCAGTTACTGCAATGTACCGGAGTCACTCGCCAGATAACGAAGCAAAACTTACGTCCGAAGCTAGAAAAAAAAAAAACAAAAAAAAAAAGCAGTGTTACCTGTTAAATTAAACATAAGCGCGTGCTTGTGCGTAAGGCTCAATACCACGTCGCAGTCTCTTTTCTTTATTTTTTTACCTCTAAGCGTGTTATTAATTCTATCGTCTGTCTCTATTCGTATGCTGCATGCATTGGATCTCCCGCCTGCTTTGCAAGAAAGTATTTCAAAGCACCATATCTTTCAGAGTGTAGCATGCCCCTTGTTCACTGGTTTGGGGATAATTTTATTTTTGTACCCATGTGCCCTAAAAAACAAAAGCAAAAATTTACAACTTTTTGGATAAAAAAGGAAGAACTATTAGTGCAGTGAGATAATCTCACTGAAGGATTATATTCGTAATGCTTGCCGTGTAACATCCATAAATAATTGTTCGTCAAAGCAATCTAATAACGTGCGCGCTAAAGTTATGATAACGACATTAAATGCAAATTGCAAGCGAGCTGGACAAGAATGACGAAAATAATCCCTGGAGAAGGGGAACAAGAGGGACAAAGGACAAACACAAATCTCCAAACAGATCAAAGCCACTGGTGCGCGACCGAAAAAAATCAAAAACGCCTGGTGCTGATATCGAACCAGGGACGTCTCCATTTCCAGTGGAGCGCTCTGCCAACTGAGATAACCAGGAGTTAGACGTCAGTAGAGCAAAACGGGTTTTATCAATTGCGACCAGTCTAACACCAACAAGGGTGAACGGCTTGCAAGGTTACGATCATCATCGTAACCTTAAAAATGCAAGCCGTTTCCCTTGTTTGTGTTAGACAGGTGGTAGTTGATAAAACTCGTTTTGTTCTACTGACGTCTAACTTCAGGTTATCTCAGTTGGTGGAGAACTCCACAGAAAATGGAGAGGTCCCTGGTTCGATATCAGCACCAGGCGGATTTTTTCAGTCGCGCACCAGTCACTTAGTTGTGTTTGGAGATTTGTGTTTGTCGTTTCCCAGTCTTGTTCCCCTTTTCCGTGGACTATTTTCGTCATAGGCGCTAAAATGTAGTATGAAACGGCACAGCAGAACAAGAAGAGTGTAAAATATTGTAGAAAAAAAAAACACATTATACATTATTGTCTCAAAGACATTTTTTTTTTTCTCTTGAGGGCCCGGGTGGGCATTCCTTTTTAAATTATATTTCACCATAAAATCGACCCAAGAAACCGCAAACATTTCTTTCTTTCCAAATTCGAGCTCACGTCAAGATTTCCCCGGTTATTCGTAAAACTACTCGGTTTTTCCCGCGAGACTAAATAATGTTCCCGAGCTTTTTTCTTGTTCTTTTTAAATTATTTTATGATCTGTAATATCAACTTGCAGTGCGCTCTTCTATCGTATACTTCTTATGTGGCTGTAATGTCCAAGCAGACTACAAAAAAATCCATTTTCGCGGAGATAGTGTGGCGTCCTTTCACAGCACCTGTCCACATTTTGGCCGTCTAAGAATGAATGCCGATGTTTGTTGGCTCGATTTAGGATTGTAATTCTTTTATTTTTTTCATTCCCCCTTCTTTTCTTTTTTTGGGGGGGGGGGGAAGGGGAAGGGGGGGGGGCACTTGAAGGGGGAGCCTTAAAAATAAACTTTTGACTCGCAGAGGGGGAAAAAAATGGGACTCGAAAGAATCGTTTTTTCCTTCCCTTTGATTTGGGAAAATTCGATTCCAGGCGTGGAGACAGCCCCCTGAATAGCGCCCAAGTCGTTTTGATGGGGGTTTATTTATTCTTCGTGTTTGTTTTGTTTTCTTGGTGTCCGCTTGATTCGCTCATTCTCTTCTAGCTTCCTCAATGGCGCTTTAAAAAAAACATGAAAACCGGAAACACTTATACTTTTGGAGATGTGGTATTTTTGATCGTTTTATTTCTTTTTCCGTGTGCCTTTACCAATGTGTGGCAGAAGAAAATATATGATGTGCTGCTGTTTTGCCTCGGAAAGGTACTGCTTGATTGTAGCTCATTCGAAGTTATTATTGGTTTATCTTCGCGGCGATCAATACGCTTCTCTGCACTCGAACTATTGGTTGACTGCGTTTTTATATTATGCGAATTTGCAAACTGTCAAAGGACGCCATCACTAGCGGCTTTCCAAATACATTTTACGCTTTTTGATTGATATTTTTTTTAGGTAACAGTATTTATTTTTTAATAGAGATAACATTTCCGCTTCTCTTAAAGAAAATAGACAGTGTGGATGTTTTTTCTTCCCCTAATGAACACATCTTCGGAAAACCTGTTTGTTGTCACCACCTATACTTCTATGGTGTCTATTCGAGACCCTGCTGCACTTTTCATGGGAAATAACTATAATAATAATATAATAGTATGGTTTGCAGACAACTTCAGAAGCGCAGGGCGTGAGGAGTCCTGAGCGCCTTATTATTATTCCCTGGCGCTCTTGTACACCACTCGAAAGAAAATAAGCGACTACAGTTACAATACATTTGGTTTAAAAAAAAATTCAATTAGCTTACTAGATGACACGAGAGCAAAAGTAACTTGACGTTGCTGGAAAAAGTAACCGTTAGTTTTTTATTACATCCGATTTTTGAAACGGCAGATATCTCTGCCGGTTTGAAAACAGGCTTTTCATATTGTCCGTTATTGGATTAGAGTCATCGAACTATAAAACTCTATTTTTTTTTTCTACCAAATTTAGTAAACTCCCCACTTATCGGAGACTCGAATCGAGTATTATTTGGCGAGACAGTTGTGAATAATAAAGGTCCCCATTAGAAAGTGGAGGGCAAAAATAGTAAAGGTTAGGAGTAATCCCCGTACTTTCAAAAGTAATTAGATTACTCTCGTTATTATTTCTTAATACATGTATTCGAATGATTACAAAATTACTCCAAGAAGCAATCGATTACAAGTAATTTGAAGACTTCTAAATGAGAGCTGCTAATTCTAAACAACGTACGGATGTGCTCCATAGCCAGTAGCAGTGCGGCAGAGGAAGAAAATCACTAAGAAGCGTGAACACAATGAACCTGCGTTCCTTAAGTTGTCAGTGTGGTGAATAGTGAATAGTGAGTGGGCTTAGTCCTGCTCAGTACATTTCTGTAGTTTTATTTTATTAGCAACTATAAGGAACGTTCGGTGCACTTTCGTAGCTTAATGTCCCCGGCTGCTAGGTTGAAGAGAAAAAGAAGATAAAAAGAAACGGCTTGTTTCTTTTTATCACCCTCACTTCTTAATCACGTAGCTTTTTTTATTTTTATTTATTGAGTCGCATGAAAACACGACTCATATAAGCTGAAATAAAGCTATGGTGGTGTCACCGTATCAAAATTTCACAGCCCCTGGCGGCTGGAACGCGAAGCCGGATCGTAAAACAACGTCTCGCCGGGGTCGCTATGACATAGTTGCGTAGCCTCCTGCATAGGACGCTATGATAGTTGTAAACGTTGCGTCTCTGCAACGGCCAAAGAAGAGGAAGCTCTTGACAATCGAGCAAATAGCAAAACTGACAAAAGAAAAAAAGAGGATATGAAACTCCGTCTTGCCGCAATGCGGTGGGGAAGAAAATCTTAAAGTCGAGTTCATTGATGCAGAAGTGCCGCGGGGTCTGCACGTGACCGTTGTGCTGATCCGAAAGTCGCCTGCTAACCAAGTATTCGCCTGCTTCGTGGTATAAAAAACTATGGCATTTTCTCTTCGTCTTTGGATACACGCATCGCGTCTCGCTGGAAAGCAAAACTTCGCCACTTTGCACTAGCTTCTTTTTTTTTTTTTTTTTTTTTGAGGAGATAGACATAGTAACACATTTAAGCTATGACATTATCACCCAAAAAGCACGATAAGAATTTCAACCGAGAATGAACCGATAAAGATGCAGAGACAAGAGGAGCTGGAGGCAAGTCCTTGCGGGGCCCTCGTCAAAACACGCCGTGCGTTCCGCAGGAGTGAAAGGTGCGGTGCGGCTTGTGGCTATACTCGCCTTGTTAAAAGTACACCAGTTTCTTTTGCATCTGTGCCAACGGAAGATGAAGCGTGTATTTGAATGAGGCCAGAAGGAACAACAACAAAGAATGAAATTAGCTTTATTTTAATGAGATTAGCCAAGAAAAAGAAAAAAGCAAGATGCACGGAGGTATCCGCGACCCCCCAGAACTACAGGGGGCGCGCTGGTCAGGCAAAATGGCGGACAAAAAGATGTTGTTTTCGTCGTTCAGCGAGGCGGACCACCATAATTGTCAGCGTAGAATCGGTGTTACGAATGAAAGCAAAGCGATTTGCGACGGTAAAAAACCTTCTCGTGAGTGCGTGGAAATGACACGGCGGAAGCAGAAAAATAATTAGTGGAAACGATGTTTGTTACTATGCTGCCTACGAGAACCAAGTACTTGTCTATCGAGCGTGTCCTCTATTTGTCGTTCCTGTTTTTTGCGCGCTTTCTATTTTATCGTGAGCAGCAATAACAGATGACAAAGTCGAAACGACCTCGTCTCTTCAGCTTCTCGGCGTTGCCGTAAAGCCGGATACAACATCAACAACGACAACTACAACAACAGCATCAACAAGCACAATATCAACAACGGACGTCATTTGCAGTGGTGGCAAGACCCGATAACAGCTATTGACCCCGATATCGACCCAGAGGTGGCGCAACTCTCGCGTTGTCATCATCATCAAAGTGCAGATAGGAACATGGCAGCCCCATAAGCTCTCCACGTTCGTGCACGAAGCGGTGTAGACTTTTACGTTTGTTTTGTCGCATAGTATCGATGGGAAAACAATTTTAGCGGAAAATGGTGCGGTACCATACGGTGCTTAAGTGAAAATCGAATCGAACGACGGATGCCTGTGTCCGGCTGAACTGTACTATTTATGTTAAATATTTGTTGTTGTTTTTTTTTTGGATAGATGTATCGGGTAGCCAGGGTGAGAATTCAGCAAAACAATGGATTCCAACCCTGATTACATATAATCCTGGTACTCTAAGCTGTAAAATCGCAGGTTCTATGCATTTTTTTTTTAAATTTTAGCTTTCGTAGTAATATAAACACTTCGCATGAAGGGAAGTTAGTGCTGTATTGGAAATTACCGTGCTATTACGTTCCGCTGCAGCCAATGTTTCCCTTTAAGGCCGGTTCTCACATGCAGCGAAGCGCTAATGTAGCGCTCCTCACGTGCCGTCAGCTACTTATCGTCTGCCATGAGCAACAGTTTTGATGGTGCGATACAAAGCTGGTGAACGCTCCCGTCAGCACGCGCTTAGCGCGAGGTAAGCGCTGTGCTGGTAGCGCTCCGCTGCATGTGTGAACAGGCCTTTAGTGTGCCATGGTGTGGGTAATTTTTTCGGAGTCGGAACAATTCTACTACCTTGCGATGAGGAGAGAGTGCCCCTTCTAGTTACGATCCGGAAAATGTTCGTTGGCAGGACAACTGAAACAAGGGAAACGAACTATTCTAATATATCTTCCACGAGTGGAACAAACAAGAGTAATCGAGCAACGCAGCAGCGTGCGTGTTATTAGATGCTTTTCTCGGGAATGTGGGTTTACCCTCTTCAATTATCTCGGTAAGGGCCGCGGATGTCAAGATGCTAATATTATAAATTTATCGCTGATTAATCTTCTATTCAAACATAGTAGACTCCAACAAACGACCCGCACCCCGACACAGACAGCATCGGCCGGAGCTACATTTTTTTTACTGATGAAGGCTAGCGACTGTCACGAGACTTTCCGATCACCCTCCGCCCTCACCTAACGCATATCGGGACTGGGCAGTTCATCGATTAATCTTCAGATTAATCGAGGGATTCTTTAATTGCGGTATTTCTTTTTGCCGTTTAATAGGAATCTTGTGCTGGACAAAGTCAGAAAAAAAGTAAAAAATGTCTGTCTAAATATTTCTGAGGTAATTATTTATTTTGGGGACAGGCACGGTAAACCACTTAAGCATGCTTATGATTGTCATCGAGGGTGATTATAGTGTTTAAATAATTACTTAAAAAAATGAAAGCCGCTTACAACTCCCTGTAACACCGAATTAGAGCGCAGCTCTTGAGGAGGAGGAGGGAAGGGCACTGGGGGGGGGGGTTAAACTAACCAGTGGGGGGTCACGTGACCTTGGGGGTCACGTGACCCCCAGTGCCGATGATGTCATCACTGACGTCACTGATGACGTCATTAGTGACGTCACTGATGACTTCACCAGTGATGATGACGATGACGATGCGAATGTCGGTGACGTCATCAGTGACGTCGCTGATGACGTCATCAGCGAGTGATGAGTGATGATGACGATGCGGATGCCGGTGACGACATCAGTGACGTCACTGATGATGTCATCAGTGATGATGACGATGACGATGCGGATGTCGGTAACGTCATCAGTGATGATGACGATGACGATGCGGATGCCGGTGACGTCATCAATGATGATGACGATGTGGATGCCGGTGACGTCATCAGTGATGATGGCGATGACGATGTGGATGCCGGTGACGTCATCAGTGATGATGACGATGACGATGCGGATGCCGGTGACGTCATCAGTGATGATGACGATGTGGATGCCGGTGACGTCATCAGTGATGATGACGATGACGATGTGGATGCCGGTGACGTCATCAGTGATTATGACGATGATGATGTGGATGCCGGTGACGTCATCAGTGATGATGACGATGACGATGTGGATGCCGGTGACGTCATCAGTGATGATGACGATGACGATGCGGATACCGGTGACGTCATCAGTGATGATGACGATGACGATGTGGATGCCGGTGACGTCATCAGTGATGATGACGATGTGGATGCCGGTGACGTCATCAGTGATGATGACGATGACGATGTGGATGCCGGTGACGTCATCAGTGATGATGACGATGACGATGTGGATGCCGGTGACGTCATCAGTGAGGATGACGTCATCGGGGGGTCACGCGACATCGGCGGGGGTCACGTGACCTCGGGGGGTCACGTGACCTCGAGGAGGGGGTCACGTGACCTCAGGGGAGTCACGTGACTTCGGGGGGTCACGTGACCTCGGGGGTTCACGTGCCCCCCACGAGGTCACGTGACCCCGGTGGGGGGCTCGCGCGGTGCATTATGGGACATTTCCCATGATGCACCGGGGTCACGTGCCCCCCACGAGGTCACGTGACCCCGGTGGGGGGCTCGCGCGGTGTATTATGGGACATTTCCCATGATGCACCGCGCGGTTACGCCGACGCCGACGGCGACGGCGACGGCGACGCCGACGGCGACGCCGCTCAAGCCGGAAACGGGCCCCTAAGAGCTGCGCTCTAAAAGCCGTTTACCGCAACAAGGTAAACATCTTCGACAGACGTCTGTCGAAGATGTTTACCTTCAAGTCTTTACACCTCGATTACGGGCGTTCGACAGCTCAGCTTGCGAAACGGTATGTCAACGTTACTCGCAGCATCTCCGTCTTCAAAACGCACCTTGATTTAGACATGAGCGTGATTCCGCAAAGCCTACGGGATGGCAAGGCGGAAGCGCGATTAGAAAATATTCGTATCACCAAAGAAGACGAGGCTGCTCCCACGCACGAGATCAATCGCCCCTGAAGAAGAAACCGAACTGGTTTTGAAACGTTGGGTCCGAGTTTAATTTTTGGTTGGAGTCAAATATTTTTCCATTATCACTTCCCAACCAGACAGACGTCTGTCGAAGATGTTTACCTTTAAGATTATGGTAGCATCCGACTTATGTTTATCGGATTGCTGAATTTCCACTCATGTGAAACGATACACTAGCACCTTTAGTAAGAAGGAGCAACAACAAAAACATGAAACATTTAAAAGATCGAGGTACGCCTAAGCATTCCTTATGAATAGTGAATGCGAAAGCACGCAAGCCACTCGTCCGCTCCCTTTTTCGTCTGCGGCGTATTTTTTATCGCCGGTCGGCGCGTCTGCGCCCCTGGTGACCTTGGACACTCCGCGCAGATTAAAGCGCTGATGGACACGCAGCGCCATGGGGTGAGCGGTCGTGGAAACTGACGAGCGCAGCGGCCAATGGGAGCCCCGTTAACGCGCGCCAGCCAATGGAACCGAAGGAAACGATCTGCCGTTTTCGCGCTTCAGACTAATGACGTCAGCTCGCTCCACGAGACCAGGTAATGCTTTCGCATTAATAAGAAGGGTTCAGCTCAGTCGTAAACGGGCTTGCGTCGTCCAGATCAATGCTTCTGAACGTGCGCCCGTAGCAGGCGACGCACGGCAGTATCCCCGCTTTCGCACGTTTCCAATTACGGCCGCACGGTGGCGAACAGGTTCGATATCGAGGCGAATAGCTGTAAAGAAAGCTGCCTGTCTGCAGCTTGAAGGCTTCGCCCTCATCATGGTTAGAGGAGATACAAAATATATACAGATATAAATATGCACGTACTATGCGGGCAAGAGCAAATAAACGCACTCAATGCTTATGTTATTTTTACTTCCCTAATAAAATTTGCTTGTTTTGTCGTTTCCACGTTTAATTTCGTAAGAACTTATTTCTCAAAAAAAAAAAAAAAGTAATGTGTAAGTGCGAAAAACTAAATTAAAATAAACCGAACCCTTTCGATATCTTCGCCGTTCGCCTAAGCCTTTTCTGCTCCTCGTCACCGAATGCCATCATTTGCATTCCCTCCGCGGCGAAGCTCCCATCGGTGCTAAGGCTCGCTCCTAGGCTGACAGTGCGGTGGAAGGCAGGGGGTCTAGTTGCACCAATCACACGTTCGTCTCGCGCCACGTGACCACACGCCCGCCCCTACCCACGCGCAGAGAGCGGGCTCAGGGGATGAAAAAGGGGCGGTTTTGATTGGCCCCCGGTGAGAGGTGAACGGAGGTACAGTTCTTCTTTCTTCCTTCCTCGGCATCCTAGAGCGTATATTGCAAACTCGCTCGCGCTCAATCCGGCCGTGGTCATTAATCATTCACGCGCCTCAAACTCCCTTATACACTCTGTTCCCCCCGGAGTTCTTCCGACAAGCGCCGCGGTGTTCGTGTTGTGTCTTTCGAAAGAAAACGAAAGTAGATAAACAATTCTCGAGTTCGGGAGTCAGAACGTCTTGCACCTTTTTTTCTCCACGTGAGTGTGCGGTGGGAGTTAAATTGGCTTTTTGAGATTCCAAAAAGATTTGACGGGCGACGTTATTTTGGAAATCTTAATCTTTCTTCGTCTGCGCGAGCTTCTGGGAATATCTACGAGGCATTAAACTTTTTTTTTTCTTCTTTTTTCTTCAAAATTTAGTTTGTAAACGTGTTTGGGCAAGACGTACACTCTCTAAAGCCGCAGGCACCCTGCTCATACATCATCCAAAATACAGGGTATCCGGAGCGTAAGTTCGTCTGCTTCTTTAGCGGGGGTTGTGGTGACGTCATAAGGACGCCGAGCTCTGATTGGCTCTGATTGGAAGGATAGTGGGTAGACCTGAAGGCAAGCTGCCTTGAGGTCTTACCCACTATCCTTCCAATCAGAACCAATTGGCGTGCTTTCAACATGGCTGCACACGGTTTCTCAATGACCAGTGTAACGCGAAAAAAAAAAAAAAAACACGACTCGGAGAATGCGGGCTTACGTCGTGCTGTCCGTCGCAACACAAGTTGCAGTTTTTTGTTTTTTTTTTAGGTCAAACATATTTTAGATTGCGGCGAACGGCTCTTCCAACTGCTTTGCAGAAAAGTAGACAGATTGGATTTTGCGTCGCAATAAGCTTTGCCCGATGAAACGAAGATTTAGCGCGATGCCAATTCGTCGCGAGACTCTTTTTCAGTAGCGTGCTTCTGTTCCGTGCTTCTATTTCGGCACGATGCGTCTAAGTAACGACACGTTTTGAAGCCACCCCATCAAAATAAGCCTTGCGGTATAAGGACTATATCTTTAAGAACAAAATTGTTTTTCTCCGATAGAGTTTATTCCTTAATGCACGTCCGTAACTCGGGACCTTTAAGAAAAGAGAGTTTGAGGGAAATCAGTGTCTGAGTGTCCCAAAACAAGCCGCACTTTCTGGGCCCCACTTTGGAACATCGGAATCGTTCCTAATTCAAAATGTGTCTCGTGATGTAAGCCTTGGGCTATTATTTTTATTAAAAGAAGCGAAAATATTTGGGTGAGCTGGTTTGTGAACACCCTGAAAGACGGAGCAAGCGAATAACAGACAAAGCGACGAACAATATACATCTATACTTGTGAGAAGAGCGTGTTGGTTCAAGTGATGGATGAAGAAAGAATAATAAAATAACACTGGGACAACACAACCACATCTTTCAACTAGCAACAGACGATTAAAAATTCCCACAGAGAGCAGCCGCCTAAACCCAAGAGGAAAAGGGGGAGAAGAGGAGATAAAGGGAGAGAAGGAGAGATAAAAACGTGCAGAGCAAATCAGAGAGGTAAGTTTATCTCAGATTTCAGAAATTCAACCTCGTTTTTCGTCAGCAGGAGGGAAGGGTTATTGTTTGCTGTGGTCATGGCGAATGACTCTGTGATCTCCCTGCCAAATCTACTGTTATGCCCCCATGCATTTTTGTTTCATCAAAGAGGGGATGACAAAGCGAACACGAACGGGCGTGTATCACTATGGGATGATAGGAATCTGGAGAGGCTCTAGAAACTTCGTTGTGATGTTCCCGGAGTCTGTGATTGGTGCATCTGCTGGTCTGACCTATGTATTGATGGCCGCGGCTCAAGGGGATGGAGAAAACTTTCTTCTGTTTGCATGAAATGAACTTCTTTTCGTGTTTAACAGTGCAGTTAATCAGAATCCGGTTGTTATTCACTTGTTGACAGAGTTGCTTAAGACGCATGCGGCACGAAAAGACTACATTCGTGCCAAACTTTGAGGCAATGGATTTTATCCGGTGGGCTGAATTGTGTACGTAAGGACTGACGGTGAATCGGGCTTTCTTTTTAGTGGCTGGTGACTGGCGATCAGGCCCGCGAATCAGCCTTTCCATTACTGATCGTAGAAGGTCGACGGAAAACCCTGCCCTGACAAGCCTCATGTGCTTGAATTTGAAGCTATCTTCTGAAAGATGACAGCGAGACTTAGTGAAGGATGAAGAAAACAATGATTTGATGATGTCGTGTTTTACCGACTTCAAATGGGGGCTGGAAAACGGTAGGACAGGTTTAGCAGACCTTTGTTTAAAGACCAGATATGCAGATTTGTAAATATGCTCAGATATGTAGACGATTACCTAATCCGCATTCATCCTGATCGAACTTCTCCTGATAGTATTACAGCCGTTTTTTCCGCTTGTTCGTCAGGCCTATCCTTCACGAAGGAACAACCTTCGAATGAAGGTCTTCAGTACCTTGATTTGCAGCTTCATGTCAGTGCCACTGGACTTCGCTGGGCCTTTAAACAAAGGTCTGCTAAACCTGTCCTACCGTTTTCCAGTGCCCATTTGAAGTCGGTAAAACTCGGCATCATCAAATCGTTGTTTTCTTCATCCTTCACGGAGTCTTGTTGTCATTTTTCAGAAGATAGCTTCAAATTCCAGCAGATGAGGCTTGCCAGGGCAGGGTTTTCCGTCGACCTTCTACTATCACTAATGGAAAGGCTGATTCGCGGGCCTGATCGCCAGTCACCAGCCACTAAAAAGAAAGCCCGATTCGCCGTCATTCCTTACGTACACAATTCAGCCCACCGGATAAAATTCATTGCCTCAAAGTTTGACACGAATGTAGTCTTTTCGTGCCGCATGCGTCTTAAGCAACTCTGTCAACAAGTGAACAACAACCGGATTTCGATTAACTGCACTTTTAAACACGAGAAGAAGTTCATTCCATGTAAACAAAAGAAAGTTTACTCCATTCCCTTGAGCTGCGGCCATCAATACAGAGGTCAGACCGGCAGATGCACCAATCACAGACTCCGGGAAAATGACAACGAAGTTTCTAAATCCTCTCCAGAATCCCGATTCCTATCATCCCATGATCATACACGCCCGTTCGTCTTCGCTTTGTCACCCCCTCCTTGATGAGACAAAAATCCTGGGGGGCATAACAGCAGGTTTGGCAGGGAGATCACAGAGTCATTCGCCATGACCACAGCAAACAATAACTTGTCAAAGCCTTCCCTCCTGCTGACGAAAACTGAGGTTGAATTTCTAAAATCCGAGATAAACCCACCTCTCTGACTTGCTCTTCATGTTTTCATCTTCCCTTCTCTTCCTTTCTCCCCCTTCCCTCCTGGGTTTAGCCGGCTGCTCGCTGTGGGAATTTTTAATCGTCTGTGGCTAGTTGAAAGATGTGGATGTGTTGTCCCAGTGTGAATTGTTTATTCTTTCTTCATCCATCAATATACATCTTTCCCTCTTTTTAAGGGAGGGGAAGGGGGGTTTACTTTGTGAATGTATGCGTCCTGTTCAGGCAGTTTAAAAAAATACATTGGAGAGTTCAGCATCCCCTTATGACTGGTGCATCTTTGGATGTATTCTGAGACCACAAAAGTGTACCGTAGGTTTTTCTCCCCGGACAATCACAAACTGGCCCCACCTATTTCTTTCCATGCTTAGAATACCTAATCGCATTTCGTGTTTATCATCAGCATAAAGTTCGACTTCCGAGCTCATTAAGAACCGCATCTCACTCATTCTTTCTTCCTCGCACTGTCCAAGTATAAAACCACCTCAACGGTTTGATTGCAGTACTCTCACTGATCTTAACTTGTTCCGAAATGCTATCCTTAACAATTTTCTTAAGGTTCCGTGGCCGGGTGTGTTTGTAATATTTTAATGCTGTTTATTTGTTATAGTTTTACTGACCAATTTATGTATCGGCTTGCCCCCTCTATTATACCTTCAGACCCCGGGGGTACGTTCAAAAATAAACGAATAAAATTGCATGTTGTTTAACTGACACGTAAAAAAATTTCGCGAATATTAGTGAAATATTGCAAAACACTCTCATATACCAAGAGGTTATTTAAAAACATGTCATCGCCACAACAGAACTTAAAATGTCATCTCATCGTTCATATGAAGTCTACAGCGGCGTTCCAGCGATTGATTTTTTAACGAGACAAAAGTGTACTTAAGTCACTTCACCTGACCTCCGATACGGGCAGAAATATTTTGGTTTTCGGTTCGAAGCGCCAAGGTCTGGTTTTAAAGTTTCAAAAAAAAAAAACTAAAAGAAATTTATGCCCATACCAGAGAACCAGCACGGAAGAAGTGAAATCGCAGACGCCGTGGCTTTCATTCTGTGGCTTTTACACCAGCACTCGGCACGGGGCAACACGGGGAACACTCCGCCATCTTGATTGTTTACCTTTGTTCGTGTGCGGGGCGGCGCTGGAAATGGGGCGCTGGAAATGAGGCCCAGCATAGTGCTAGTGCGTTCGAAGATTCAGAAATTACCACGGGAGGACATCAACCTAGGGTGCCTTCATGTGCGCTTTGCTTAGGGTTGTGGCATCTCGCCATTTTGTCTCACACGTTTATTTTTATTTTTTGTTCAGAAACGCGTGAAAGAGCGTGGCAATGCCCGCGTTTTTGGCGTTGACTGTATTATGGCGACAATTTTTTTTTTCGTTGATTTCTTTGTATTTTCCCCGTGAGCGCGCGCTGTCGGCACCGGGTACTACAAAGGGTGGCGTCACCCTAAACAGAAGGACATTGAGGCACCCTACATCAACCAGTTACTGTGATTAGAAAACTTGACAGGGGGAGTATTTTCCACTTTTTATTTCACCAAAAAATGTTCTTCATTCGCTGACAAAGCCGAGGGCCCTAACCGAGGAAATTGAAATATATGTTCGGCATTTACGCAACCGTATGAAGTGTTTCTGTCCGGTTCTTTCTTACCTGCAATTCCTATTTCTACCGTAAAATTGAGTTAGCACCGGCAGTACCCCAAAGCGTCTTCTGTGGTCTTGAGTTGAACTGAGAGTGCTTAAATCCTGCGACACCCACACAATCGATCTTCGTAAATCCGTGGAATAAATATTGTTCAACGCTGTCTAATTGCCTACCGCCTGCTATGTGATCGCTTCTTTCCCCGAAACTCCCTGAGTATTTCTGAAACAAATCAAGTTTCTGATAGCAGCTGTTTTCAAGTTCCACGGATGAACAATCATTACGAAAGTGGTCGTTTTAATGCTTCGATATTTTAATGTTCGCTTTTGATTATTTTAATTATACTTTATCAACGGGTGAGTAGGCATGCAATTTTATTTCACTAGCAGTAATGTCAGCTAGTCCCTCGGCGGTTCTAATTTTAACGCCAGTCTGAACATTCACGACTGTCTACTGCCCATTTCGACAATCGCTTTCCGTAATTACGCAGTAATTACGGAAATTATTGTCAAATAACGTTTTCCAAGTCTTTATTTGAGTAGGACGTTATTGCTAGGGAACTAGCTCTGCCATCGAAGCTATCTGCGTTGTCGTGTTGCCGGCCCAAAATTCGCACAGCCAGTGATCAGGGCAACACACGTTGTCCAACGCAAGTTGCTGATGTTTTCGTTGGAGAAAGCTGTCATACCGAGGCGACATATTTGTTGTCGTCCATGTTGCGCTGCTGTTTTCGTTGCCGAAAGCTGTCATACCGAGGCGACATGTTTGTTGTCGTCCATGTTGCGCTGCTGTTTTCGTTGCCGAAAGCTGTCATACCGAGGCGACATATTTGTTGTCGTCCATGTTGCGCTGCTGTTTTCGTTTCCGAAAGCTGTCATACCGAGGCGACATATTTGTTGTCGTCCATGTTGCGCCGCTGTTTTCGTTGCCGAAAGCTGTCATACCGAGGCGACATATTTGTTGTCGTCCATGTTGCGCTGCTGTTTTCGTTTCCGAAAGCTGTCATACCGAGGCGACATATTTGTTGTCGTCCATGTTGCGCTGCTGTTTTCGTTGCCGAAAGCTGTCATACCGAGGCGACATATTTGTTGTCGTCCATGTTGCGCCGCTGTTTTCGTTGCCGAAAGCTGTCATACCGAGGCGACATATTTGTTGTCGTCCATGTTGCGCTGCTGTTTTCGTTTCCGAAAGCTGTCATACCGAGGCGACATATTTGTTGTCGTCCATGTTGCGCTGCTGTTTTCGTTGCCGAAAGCTGTCATACCGAGGCGACATATTTGTTGTCGTCCATGTTGCGCTGCTGTTTTCGTTTCCGAAAGCTGTCATACCGAGGCGACATATTTGTTGTCGTCCATGTTGCGCTGCTGTTTTCGTTTCCGAAAGCTGTCATACCGAGGCGACATATTTGTTGTCGTCCATGTTGCGCCGCTGTTTTCGTTGCCGAAAGCTGTCATACCGAGGCGACATATTTGTTGTCGTCCATGTTGCGCTGCTGTTTTCGTTTCCGAAAGCTGTCATACCGAGGCGACATATTTGTTGTCGTCCATGTTGCGCTGCTGTTTTCGTTGCCGAAAGCTGTCATACCGAGGCGACATATTTGTTGTCGTCCATGTTGCGCTGCTGTTTTCGTTGCCGAAAGCTGTCATACCGAGGCGACATATTTGTTGTCGTCCATGTTGCGCTGCTGTTTTCGTTGCCGAAAGCTGTCATACCGAGGCGACATATTTGTTGTCGTCCATGTTGCGCTGCTGTTTTCGTTTCCGAAAGCTGTCATACCGAGGCGACATATTTGTTGTCGTCCATGTTGCGCTGCTGTTTTCGTTTCCGAAAGCTGTCATACCGAGGCGACATATTTGTTGTCGTCCATGTTGCGCCGCTGTTACCGCGATGTGATAAGTTTGTCGCACGACACGAGGAACGAACGACAAGTTGCCTGTCTGTTGGACAACGTGTTGGGTCGCTGCCGCCAGTGTGTTGTTTCAGTGTGACAGGGCCTTAACACCATACGGCGCCCGGAACGGGTCTCCGACTGGTGTGTCTACGGCGTCCAAAACAGTCGCCCCTCGATTTGCGCCCGATGACGTCATGCCAGTGTCACGCTGCCGCCTGCAGCGACCCTGGCGGTGTCCCAGCAGCGAAGGTGGATGGTGCAGACTCCAGCTGCGCCGCGAGTCGCTTTCCAGGTTGACAGACCAGGGAAGCCTCGACAGCCGGGAGTCGTGACGCCGCGACGACAGCGACACTCACGTTCGCTCGTGCTTTCCGCCGGCATTTCTAGAACCGACCGGCAGGATCGCGTCATCCGACAGCGTGACACTCCTTTCCTCGTGACCTCATTTGTTGCCGTTTCCGGACCCCTTTTGATGCAGGGGCGGAACAGGACGCTAAACAATCCATTCGGAGACGCACTACAGGCACCAAAGTGCGGGCAAATGTGTGCTCGACTGACATGGAAACAGCGCACCCTCAAAACAAGCACTCTAAGCTTTCATGCACACAAAAGAAAGAACCACTTACACAGCGCTGACTGACAACTCTATGTTATATTTACAATTTTCGTTTTCGTCTTTCTTTGGGACGAGGGTTTCTATGGCAAAAGATTGCCCTTTTCTTCTTCCTTTTTCTTTTTTCTTTTTTTCTCTGTGCTTTTGTAATAGGAAGCTAAACCATAAAATTATTGTATGGCTAAGTACTCAAGTTCTTTGTTGGACAACATTATGGAAGGAGTGCTGACACATCTCTCCTTTTTCCTGGCAATGTTCTCTGCTTCCATGATTTCTCTTGTCAGCTTGTCGTAGTTCCTGCCTAACACTGTGCATTTCTCCAGCTGCGCTGTGCAGCCACAGTCTCGGCAGTGAATTCCCAGGTGTCCGGAGTTTTTGTTGGTGATGGTGCAGTTGTGCTCACGAAGGCGATCGTTGACGCACCGTCCGGTCTGTCCTATGTCTTGTCGTCCACAGGTTAGAGGGAAGGAGTAGACCGCCTTTTCGGTACACTGTACGAAGTTGTTTTTATGTTTCTTCGTGCACTTGACTGTGGTTCTTGTGGGTGTGTTTACTCGCTTGCACAGGCTATGAAGTCTGTTAGGGGCTGAGAAGACGATGTCCAGGTTAACTCTATTAGCTATTTTCTTTAGAGCGTGGGAAAAGTTGTGAATATATGGTACAATGATCGGTTTTTTGGCCCTGTCTTTTTCTTTTTGTTTAATGTGGTCCCCTTGCTTGATGTCTTTGATGAGTCTTTCGGCCACTGATGTTAGTAAGGAGGTTGGATACCCTGCGCATTTTAATCGAGAGACTTGCCCGTTGAAGCTTGTTTGCATGGAATGGCAGCATGATTTTGTAAGTGCGTTGTTAAGACTTAACCGCACAATGCTCCGCTTAACAAGTTTCGAGTGCGCCGAGTTGAAAGGTAGAAGCGGCTTTTCCCCCCTGGGCTCATAGGTCCAGCATACATGATAAGGTAAAATAAAAAGTCGCAGATCCAGGAATCTTAACGATGGTTGCCGAAGTTCTAGACAGCTTTAAAGGCTGCATGAACCCTTTAAACATCACGCACGAACTTCCAGTTGACCACTCGTTAAGATTCCTGGATCTGCGACTTTTTTTTTTACCTTATCATGTATGCTGGACCTATGAGCCCAGGGGGGGAAAGCCGCTTCTACCTTTCAACTCGGCGCACTCGAAACTTGTTAAGCGGAGCATTGTGCGGTTAAGTCTTAACAACGCACTTACAAAATCATGCTGCCATTCCATGCAAACAAGCTTCAACGGGCAAGTCTCTCGATTAAAATGCGCAGGGTATCCAACCTCCTTACTAACATCAGTGGCCGAAAGACTCATCAAAGACATCAAGCAAGGGGACCACATTAAACAAAAAGAAAAAGACAGGGCCAAAAAACCGATCATTGTACCATATATTCACAACTTTTCCCACGCTCTAAAGAAAATAGCTAATAGAGTTAACCTGGACATCGTCTTCTCAGCCCCTAACAGACTTCATAGCCTGTGCAAGCGAGTAAACACACCCACAAGAACCACAGTCAAGTGCACGAAGAAACATAAAAACAACTTCGTACAGTGTACCGAAAAGGCGGTCTACTCCTTCCCTCTAACCTGTGGACGACAATACATAGGACAGACCGGACGGTGCGTCAACGATCGCCTTCGTGAGCACAACTGCACTATCACCAACAAAAACTCCGGACACTTGGGAATTCACTGCCGAGACTGTGGCTGCACAGCGCAGCTGGAGAAATGCACAGTGTTAGGCAGGAACTACGACAAGCTGACAAGAGAAATCATGGAAGCAGAGAACATTGCCAGGAAAAAGGAGACATGTGTCAACACTCCTTCCATAATGTTGTCCAACAAAGAACTTGAGTACTTAGCCATACAATAATTTTATGGTTTAGCTTCCTATTATAAAAGCACAGAGAAAAAAAGAAAAAAAAAGGAAGAAGAAAAGGGCAATCTTTTGCCATAGAAACCCTAGTCCCAAAGAAAGACGAAAACGAAAATTGTAAATATAACATAGAGTTGTCAGTCAGCGCTGTGTAAATGGTTCTTTCTTTTGTGTGCATGAAAGCTTAGAGTGCTTGTTTTGAGGGTGCGCTGTTTCCATGTCAGTCAAGAACAACCAACTCGCCCGAACCTCCGTTTTAAAATGTGTGCTCGTTTATAAACAGCGCGCTGGCCCTTACAGTCCCCCCCCCCCCCCCTCCGCAAACCGCCCCCCCCCCGCCCCCCCCCCCCCCCCCCCCAAGATCCTCCTTAGAGGCCAACGACCATACTCAAGATTCTGCAAGGCAGAAAATCCTGCTCACCGTGGGGGAGGACGAAACAGGCAACGGTGGACAGGGTAGGAGGGGGGAGAGGAGGAAGCGGGGGAAAAGTGGAAAGCGCGAACTCGTCGTCGGTCTTTAACACATACCTAAGCCGAGTCCCCCCCCCCCCCCCCCCCCCCCCCTTTCTTGAATTTTTTTACAGGAAGCCAAATTTTGAGGCACTAATACTTTTTCTTTATACCTGAGGTCTTGTTGGCTACACGTTTCTGCGAAACTAGGGGCAGGCGTAAATACCTTCGCAAATGCCCTTTAGGGAACGATATAAGAAAGAAAAAAAAGCCCTCCGACAAGCGCGTGCTTCCGCGTTAGAATTAAGCCAGTGGCGTTCGCGCTTTTTTACGTCAACTTTCTTCCGTACCTCGGGGTAAAGGCTAAGAGGGATCGTTCCGGGCGCCAGATGGCGCCTCGTTTCGCATATAAGGGCGCTGACTACAGCCAGCGCCCCCTGCGCGCGTACGCAGCGTGCGAGATTTGATTAACAAATAAATGTACGAAAATGCGGATATAGCCGCGCGAAGAAGGAAAGAGAGACCGCCCTATAAAATCGATAACGCATAAAAGGGTCAGGTCCTTGTGTGCAGGCTTTGGATGACTGCTTTTAGGCAGCAGCCGGCTCCGAGTGAGCGTTGAAAGCTTCTTTTTTTTTTTGTTTCCTCGTTGTTTCGGTAGCGATTTTGATTGGGCTCGAGTGATCGGGCTTCCTGTGCTATCGTATGAGTAGGCAGTTGTTTGGTTCTTGTATGTTGCTTTTTGTTACATATGCTACTCTTATCTTGACTCCTTGTTTCGGTTTTGTAAAGTTTTCTTTTTCTTTTTATTATTTTTATTTTTTGTTAACGTTATTAGCAATGCAAGCACTCCCTTCCCAGGAAATGGAGCATGCATACCGTTCCGGGTTTTTGCAACGTTGCGTAATAATTTTTGTGCGTGTTTTTGGCATCTGAAAAGTTTCTTTATGTTCACCATCACTATATATGAAACGTGATATTCTGTTTCTATGGGTGTTTGCATTTCGTCGTCTCTAGTGTCTCCATATTCGTACCGATGTGGGAAAAAAGTATATCCGGTGAATAGACGTATTGCTAAATTACTCAATCATCAAGAAGCATGTATGGAACGTAGTTACTCGCACTGCGCTTGATCGCCTCACCTGTATAAAAATTTGAAAAGAAATCATAACAAAAAGGCGTTTGCGGACGCACGTGCGAACTGCCATTTCTTTTAGATTTTTGCTTTAAAAAATGCAACTGCCAAGGCCAGCACGCTCAGTGTGTGTAACTGCGTTCTCTGCATGCTTGTTGATGCTTGGGTAATTTAGCAATAGGTCTATCGATTATCGATATATGAGAGAGTGTTACCACGTGCGCCATAAAAGGACAGCATAATGATGATCTAAAGGCGAAATATAAATGCTCGCAGAAAAAAAGAAGAAGCGAGCCAATAAAATTAAATCTCCTCGAGAATTCAATACGGAGTGACCACGCTTGAAAACCGAGACGCGCGCGAATATTTATTTGAATGTCTTTGCTTGATTTTTATGTTCTTTAGCACCCTAGGTTTTTCACTTAGCTAGTTAAGTAAAAAAAAGAAAACTGTTTTTTTTTCTATCTTTACGCTTGACCCACTATAGTGACTGACACTTTAAGAAACGCAGCGCGTAGCGAATCTCAGGCATCTCATTATCGTCCGTAGCCAATGAGAGTGCGACATTAGGCAATGAAATTGGAGACGAACGAATCACGAAGCGAGAGGCGCGAACATATTGCGCCGATCCCTGTATTTCTTAAGTTTTCGGTGACTATATACACGCTTTTCGCCGAAAGAAAAAGAAAAGAGATCGTTTGAATTTTTAAGGTTTCAGCAGCGTTTGTCCTGAGCTCCTAAAAAATGTTCCTGAATACGTTTTCTGGAGAATTTCTAAAGCTCCCGAAGAATTCCCAAGTACCTGAAGAAGAAGTTGTCCTCAGCAATAATAGAACCTGCGTGATTTTTTTTTTTTTTTTTTTGTTTCCACGTGCAAAAATTTGTATTTTTTACGTAGTGATCTCACCTGCCCATTTTCCTTCAGTGCCTAAAACCATAGGTTCGGGTGTAGACGCTTTGCACACGCGTCAGATTACAGAGTCTCTAGTCTTACCGAGATGCCGAGCCACTGAAGTGGACCTTGAGAAGTGCCTCCAAAAAAAGGCCAATGCTAGGGAGGAGGACATGGGAACTAAGATGGCAATAACCTCTCCTGCCGTGGTGACGTTGAAGTGAAGTATAACTAAGAAAACATTGCGTACTTTTTTGTGTTGTTAAATTAAGAAAAAAAAATGTTCTCTAATGTCGGTGATTTTAAAATTTTTATTGGAACATTTTAAATTGTTTGATTTGAATATTGTAAGAAATATTTAGGATTGTTTAAATATGATTGTGTTCCCTGTACATGCCAGGGCACCGGACCCAGTCAAGCTAGCTTCTGTTAGCTTTTTGTCCGGTGTCCTCGGCATAATGTTGCTGAAATAAAGTTCAAAGTTCAAAGTTCAAAGTTCAAAAACGGAAGGTCGGTTATGGTGGCGCGGATGCACGGCTGCTGCAAAGCGTCCATGCGAAGAGCAAGTTGTCTGTTTCTCGCGCGGGAGTCGTGGTGACGTCAGAACGATCTCGAGCTCTGATTGGCTTCGATTGGAAGGATAGTCCATGGGTAGATGTCAGTGCTAGATGCCTCAAAGTCTGGGCCACTATTTTTTTTTCTTTTTTCAATCAGCTAACTAATAAGAGCTAGCGTTTTGACATCATCGCACCCCGTGTGCAAGAAGCAGACGGACTTGCGTTCCGTATAGTTCGTGCTTGAATGAACCTTTTTTTTCTACAGAGCTTCTGAGCATGCGTACACCATTTCCCCTGACATTGTTTCCCAATGTCGCCATTTTGAGAACGCACCGTCTCGCACGACCTACATATTCAGGCCCTACCTTTGTGCGCATTTCTTGTTTCTTGACGATTCGTACCTTTAATATCGGCAGTATGGGGCATAAAAACAGCAAAAAACGCTACGACGGTACGATTCTAATATATTCTCACGGACGGCTGACCCTCATTTATGGTTCGCAGGAAACACTCCAGACAGAGCTCGTTACTCCAAATCGGTCCACTGCGACACTGTAGTAAAAAAAAAAAGCAGAAATACGCTCAATTCGCTAGAGTCTAATCAACTTTGTTCTGCCCAGTGAAGTCTTTACCTTCTCAGTATCTGTAATCACGGCCGTACTGGATACACGCTCGTTGTCTTGCGGCCTGACAGCATCATGGTGTTATTGATATAGACGTTTGCAAGTGCGGCCTTCGGGCGCCGCCATCTTGCTACTGGTGTAGGCAGATCGTCTGATAGCCAAGCACTGCTGAAGCTTACCCACGGTTTCCAGACTGACACCCAAACAAAAGCGTTTTCCATCCACGGTGGCCAGACTAGCTTTCGAAGCGCGGCTCCTTGCAAACAGCTATACTCTCGGGAACAATTGTTTCTGCGGCTGCGCATGGAGTTAAAAGTACTGGAGCGCGCGCTTGAGCGCTGATGGAAGCTGTGCACGCGTGCTCTCTTCCTCTCTTTGGAAATGCTCCAGAAAGTTGTCCATGAGTATGGACTTTGCTTGAAGACCACTGGAACAGCTGACTGCAAAGACGAAGCGAAAGCATAAATTGTTTGGAAGCTATCCCGGAACCTGCTGAGCTCTATCCTTGGCGCTCTGCCGGAACTACGACGTTGCATTGTCATGGTTGTGGGTGCGAACCTTTCTTCAGTAAGACTGGTATCATTGGCAATGGAAGGGACAGAGTGAATAGAGAAATTTTAGAGGCGCATGCAATCATCAAAGCAGGCGCTAACTGCGTAAGCCAAACGTCACTGGGCCTGAGTAGCAAAGAGATTGTTTTTTTGGACACGTGGTGAATGTATCATGTGACGTGGGCTGAGTTGCTGTTTTCTTTGTTTTGGTTCCATGTGATTAAATTTCAGTTGAGAGTCAGCGCGTGTCCTGTTTGCACTTCCTTTAGTCCCCGTTTACTGTGCGCTGTTTGCCTTTTCGTCAGTATGAACCAACTAACCCACATCGCCACCCTTATAAAATTAGCGTACGGTGGCCACCTGACTAGACCACGTCATGAGACGGCCCCCTAACTTTCTCGACACGCACAGGATTTTTCTAAGGCTGCAAGATTACTGTCTATATATTATTTAAAATCCTGTTTTGTCTCGTTATTTCTCGCAAAAAACATTAAGACTGGTCTAGTTTAGTTTTATTATGGGAGAGAGAAAGAGAGAGCTATACAGCCGCTAATCTGGTTCGAGGCCGGCGCCGTTATTTCATGACCCCGTTGCGATCGTCGTGGCGCAGCCGCTTGCTCGCTTTACGACGTAATAAAATGGCCCGAAACGAGGTGTTAGACGGCGTGCGCAGAATCGGGAACTGTAAATAAACGCGCCGTTGTTTACGCCATTACTGTCAACATTGTTTGCTGAATTGTAGAGTAAACGGTTTTCGTATAAATTCGCGAGCGTCCTTTTTTTTTTTTTTACGACGTCGGTAAAGTTTTTTTTTTTTTGCTCGGCATTAATCTAATAACGATGCGTGACAACAGAAAGGAATGTGAATTGCGATCGCTGGAACATCGAGTTTATTTTTCTTTTAATTGCGCTTAATAGCTCGTGGAGTTTGCCCTCTGCGTTTGCCTAAATGCACGGAATTCGAGGAGTGTGAATGGGGAAAACATTTGTGAAACGCTTTTTCGATAATCGTAATGATTTCCGCTCGGTCAGTGTCGCCAGCTCACTCTGAAAGCCGCGGTGACACTGCCGATGCATCATACAAAAAGCAGACTACAAAGACTGTCTGAGGTCCTTCTTGGGTGTCGTAGCAGTCTCAATGGTCACACATAAAACGGTATGCGCGAAGCATACATGTCTGCTTCAAACGTGCTTTCGGCGCACACAGAAATAATTATGTCATCTTTTTTTTAATTTTTTTTTATGACGTACGAGCAGTCCCAATCTGGCCTCTACTGTAATCTGACTAATTATAAGGATATGCGTAAAGCGTAAAAACACAAGCTAACTAAAACACGCGTCAATTAAAAAAAAACAATATTACAAAAAGACAGATTATATATATACAACGTGTAAGGCTGCTGGCATCTCCATTTGTTCATCAGTCACCGCGATCCTCTCGTTGTTATACAAGTTTCGGTAATTGATGTACGGTCTCGCACGCGACAGAAATAAGTATTTTTTATAGTACATTATCATGGCCTTTGGGATGGCCATGATAATGTACATCGTAGACCATACTTGCGTGTGAGTGTTTACCCTAATCGCTTTTTTTAGTATATCACCAGATACTTAATCCTAATTTTTTGTTTCTTTTCAGGTAAGCGAGCCGATTAATACTCATCGGGGTCCAGACCCGTTCGACAGGTAAGACGGCGAGGACTGCAGTTTTACTATGTTGTATGCCCCGGGTGCGTGCTGTTGTTTCTGCTCCGTGGCCGTTAATGGATATGGTCCGGAGCTACGAGAACAGACTCACCTCCGACTGGACAAAAGAAAAAAGAAGGAGAGAATGAGTGAAAGAGAGTAAGGAAGTGAGAGTAAGAGGGAGTGAATGAGAGTTGGGCCCGGGGAGACGGAAACAGAGACGAAGCTCGCAGCAGGAAGAATGAGGATAGAGACCGAGAGTAAGTGGGAGAGTGAGCGAGGGTAACTGAGAGTGAGGGAAAGAAAACATTATCGTCGGAGGAGTACATACGAAGTGAGGGATTTGGATCATCGATCACGTCTGCTTCATGATCGCTTCGGGAGAGTTATGGATTATTGGGGGGGCCACGAACTCGCTGCAGAGACTGGTCCCCTGTGCGTGGATGGCCACTCCATTGCTAGGCCCAATATAGCGTCCCGTTGATTTGCCGGGCAACTGTGTGCCCAGGCGCTTTTTTCCGGGACCCCGGAGAGAACGCTATCGTTACCCAACCAGCCTCGATCGTTCCAAATGGGAGACGTTATATACCGACTCGCCGTACGCGAGCCGAGGCTTTTGCCTCCGATTTCACTTTAAGTCGTACCGAAGCCTACAGTATGCAGTTCGATGAGAACCAATCGAGTAAAAGTGCACCGCCACTGCACTCGTGGTCTTTGCGCTGTCGCAGGCTATACGGAGAGCGAGTCGTCTGCTCCTTGCCCAGGAGTTGCGATGACGTCAGAACGACGCCGAGTTCTGATTGGCTTTGATCGAAAGCATAGTGGGTAGACCTCGATGCTAGATGCCTCGAGGCCTACCCGCCATTTTTTTCGATCAGCCAATCAGAGGTCGGGGTTCTGACGTCATCGGAACCCCTCTGCAAGAAGCAGACAAACTTGCGTTCCGCATACAAATCACGCACTGAAATAAGAACTGTTCCTGAGGCCACTGTGCCTGAGGAGTCATTTTCGCTCGGACACCCCAGTCTCAGTGAGACACTCAAAATCCGCAATTTAAATTTTCGAAAACCTTCTTTTTTTTTTTTTTTTTTTTTTTTTGCACCGATATTTGAATATGTCAGTAATTGATCACTCTGCTTGCACCGGTCATTCTTCGTTTATCTCTAATAAGAAAACTTAAAATATCCTTTTTTTGTTGTTTTCAAACAAAAACGTTCTTTTTTTTTTTCTTTTTTTTTTTTTGCAAGTTAAAGAGACATATACGGGTTCGCGGTGTCTCTCTTTCATGGCGCTGCTTGCGGCGCTGAAGGTTGAGGGCAATAGAATATTGAGGATTCATTTCGAGGTATTAAATTATATTAGTTTGGAGAACGTTGCAGAGAAGAATGTTTGATTACTTGACTGAGGATTCAAAGCTAAAAATGATTACTTTAACAAACAAAAAAAAACACTGCCAGCGCGATGACGCGTCACCACGTTCTCTTAGTGGCTCGTTAAGACTGGGTTCGAAATTCCGACACCACTTTCTTGCTGATAGACTTCCACCGGTGCTGGCTAGATTGCCGGCGGCTCTTTGAACCTCGTCGACGCTAGCGCCACACGTGGTCGCGTGCCGAGCTGTCCCATAACGCTAAGGAGAAGTTTCGGGACCAGTAGCGTACTGAAGGACCGTGGTAATAGTAATAAATCACTAGCATACTAGCCTATTCATATCCGAAAGTCGTCAATTCCAAAATTTCGAGTGAAATCAATGTTCAGCTGCCCAAGAGACTTCTTTTTGTTCGTGTCGTTTTTGCTACCTGCTGTCTCGAGGTTGAGTTACGTCTAGTAATCTCCACCAGCTCGTCTGAGCCCTCACTTCCTGTCCAGAATGACTTTTTTTGCCAACTTCTTTAGGGCTCTTGTCACGTCGTACTACTACGTCGCTTTTGGTCGGCGAAAATTCTGTTCGTCCAGTTGATTCAATTGGCCATGGTCGCGGCATCGAAATAAAGAAGAAGAAAAAAACCGTCCCATCACAAAGTGGCATGTTTTGTCCGCCAATCAAAACACCATCAAAAGCAGGAAAATATAGAAGAAACTACCGCTATGCCTAGAAAATAAAATTATAAAACCCCGTTTTCCGTTCTGGTGAAATTGCATTTCGTGCCCTTGGAAAACTTTATCACAAGGTCATCGCAACAGCCCGCCTAGATATGCAAAACAACGAGGAAACAACCACAACAAACACACACACGAAAAAAAAAACATAGGAACCGGGATGTTGTAATGTTGCGCCATCTATCCGACGTGGTTATCTTTTTTTTTCTTCTAGGCGGTTGTTGGGTCGCCCCACCCTTACCGAAACTACTACACTTTGCGCTTGGCGACGTGACCGCGAATAGAAGCAGAGCGCACTGTTGATTTCTGAGGTCCACGAAAAAAAGAACAACAGACCCATCTAGAAAATAAAAAAAATAAATAAAAGGGGCCCAAATTGTTATCGGGATATGAGTCATCAGAGGGGGAACCAGAGGCGTTTCATCTCTCCCACGCTTCTCTCTCCCCCCCCCCCCCTCTTTTTTTGATTGAAGGAGAGGGTGAATCTTGCACGTGCGTGTCCTCCTCTCCTTCAGTGCGTGCAAACATATGGCTGCTCTCGTGCGTCCTAGCATTCCCTCTACGCGAGTGGAGGTTTCGTTCCTCGTGATGCATATTTCGGCAGCCGGAATCGGGGGAGAGTGCTTTTGACGTTGTCCGCTAAAGCGACGATGGGCGCTGCGAGCGGATGGTGTAGCGAGGCGTCGAGTGATGTCTGACATTGTTTTGGTTGGGGCTCTAGGAGGGAGAGTGTAGAGAGGAAGGGGGGGGGGGGGGGGGGGGGGGAGTTTGAAACACCCCTGCTTCTCTTCACAGGCATCTCTCTCATTGAATGTTTTTTTTATCGTTTCGTTGTTAGGAACTCTGCAAATGAGGAGGGATATGCTGAACTGTGGCCTCCTACGTATATATTATGACTCAATCTTTGTCTGGTTTTATATTTTATGAAGATAAGTGTCTTCAAACGAGTCCTAATTAATTTTTTTGCTGATCACAGTTTTCAGGGACGAGGCTTGTGAAATTCGCATATATTTTAGTTTGATTAGAAAGCATATTATGGAAAGCCACGAAACATTAGGTAAGCTTGCAATGGTCCTTCACTTGGTAACTTTAAAGGAGCGATGCAACAATTTTTGTACTTTGCCCAAATACCGCTTAAAACGAATCCCTAACGTTAATGACCTATGAAACACGCGTTCGTTTTTCACCCCACGCCATAGAAGTCCCAAGAAAAAATTTAAGAAAAACGAGCAGCGTTCACCCCCTCAACTCGCAGCCAGAACAAGAGGCCACGTGATCTGGAGCCGATTATATGCCGCCAGTGTTGATCATAGCCACGCGCTGGGGTTGGCAAAGCGCAGGACACGCGCTGAGTTCCAGACATTGTTATGGCTCGGCTGTTGTCGTCGTTGCAGCGATTGGACACGGGTCACAACCCGAATGCTCCTTGAGCTAGCAATTATCACGAGCCCAAGTCGAGTGTCCACGCAATGCTTGAATCCAATCTATGAACCGCATTCAAATATCGTCACTTGGGTGTACTGCGATCCCCGAGTTACGTCATCAAATTTTGCAAAGGAGAGATTGAATGAAAATGATCGCTTTTGTCCTTGAAATTACACCGCAACAAAGGAGTTTCTTGGCCAGTGGCGTTGCGTGTGAGTATCCCTGAGTACCAGGTGTGCCAGTAAGCTCGCGTCAAATGAAGAACATTCCAATTGAATATCGTTGCACAGCTCCTTTAATGCTTCTTTGGGCATATTTCGAAATGAAAGATGTGCGGTTCTCACGCTTGTTGTTTGGTGACATCATCAAGAAATCATTGTGCTATACTCCTACACCGCAAGACACTATTGTAAATTCTACAGAGCCGTGGTTTGTCTTTTCTTTTTTTTCTAATATTAACGGTAAATTAAACAGCGAACCTACAATAAAGGCAATTTGGGTGATGACATCAAACTAGGAGCCCGATCAAAATAATCTACTTATCTTTTTATCCAATCTTTACTAAACTTGTTAGCTTAAGCCTATGTTGCAGCCAAACTATTGGGCCTTGATTGTTTAATATTTTGATCTGATTTGATATTAACAGTAAATTAAACAGCGAACCTACAATAAAGGCAATTTGGGTGATGACATCAAACTAGTAGCCCGATCAAAATAATCTACTTATATTTTTATCCAACCGTTACTAAACTTGTTAACTTAAGCTTATATTGCAGCCAAGCTATTGGGCCTTGATTGTTTAATCTTTTGATCTTTCGATGCTCTTCGGGATTTTTTAGAGTGAATTACTTCGATTGAAAATAACAGTCTACGCAATGCATTCTCAAAAGGACGAAATGTAGCCAATATTGGGAAGTTATCGTTTAATTATTCATGAATGTTTCATTGGTACCGCCTAATATCCGACACCAAATTTCTCTTAATAAAACCCAATACTTTTTATTGGATAAAATGCACCGATACTTCATTTCATACATACTCAAAAACGCTGTCACGACTGCTAACGCGAGCACGTTCCTTTATTGAGGGTCTCATTTAGCACAAAAGCGAGTGCAAGTGAAGCTCGCTTTAAAGCAATCCATTCGCGACATTAGCTTTGACAGCATGCAAAGCGCACGATGTCATACCACAAAAATCTTATTAGTTGATTGAAAAAAAATGGTGCGTAGTCCTTAACTTCTTAAAGGCTAGCCCACATGGCGCGTTTTTTAGTGCGTCTAGACGCGCGTCTCGGCTTGGCGCGCGCGCTAAGCAGGACGCGTGCGCCCAGTCAAACCACACGCAGCGCTACCGTGCAGCGCTTCGCGTCTGCGTTTCCGAAGTGTCTGCCCAACGTAGCCAGACACGCTTAAGAAACAAAAGCAAATATTAAATAGAAATCGCGCGGTAAATGATGGCTACATGCCGTAATATTTAATTTTAGTAATAGTAAGCACTCATTTTTATTACAGCAATCGCAAAGAAGCTCAATTTCACTAATTTTCATCCTTTTTAGTGCGTACGCCTCATCCACGTTTCGATACGCCATTGGCATCACCATCGCCCGCGCCAAAACATTTACAGTTGGCTGCTGGCCGCTAATCCGCTACATAGGTTACGTTGTTCCGGTTGTTACCGGTAGTATTAATTTTGTACCTTTGTCTCTCGGTGTCCTTGTATTCTTTACATTTGGCCTGCCAGAGTGCAGGACGCTTTTGTACTTCGCTAGGTCCTCTCTGTTCCGCTGAAGCAGCGTCAGCCTCTCCCGCGGAGCAGAGAGGATTCCCTGGACTTGTGTAAAAGGTATGATAAACTGATATCCGCGGGGGGAAGGACGTAACTACCCATGTTCGCCCTGCTGCTAGCGTTGGCGGGGCCTAAAAGTCGTTTTTATTTAAGGCCGCGAGCGTGCAAATTTTGTAAACTCCGCGCGCGCGGGTGTGTGTATGTGCGTGCGGGCGTGCGCTCTGCCTTGGAATGGCACAGGGCTGCTACCCGTTTTTGTGTGTGTATCTTTCTGTTTTGAGTGTTCTTATTTATTTTCCTTTCCCGTATCTCTTTCCCTACTTGGCGGCGGGCTAGCAGGCCCACCTGCGTAAGGATCTCAACCTTTTTACTTAGCCTCGCACGCTGCCGAGTGGGTACCGCAATATGTGCAAATAAAATGTATTATTATTATTATTATTATTATTATTATCGCCTTTGTCGCGAGGTCCGTGGCGAAAACATACAGTCCTACAGTGGCGAAAACAGTGGAGAAAATTCAAACGCTCCTTGCGACTAGTGAAAACGGCCGTTCATTGGTTGTTGCCTTCTGGACGCAGCGCGAGACGCGACGCGTGGACGCAAAATATCTGGCTCCTCCAGATACGCCGGAATGCGCCAAAAAACGCTGCGTTCCGCCCCGGCGCCGGAAGTGACGTCAAAGCGCAGGCGCAGACGCGACGCAGACGCGGAGAAAGCGCACCATGTGGGCTAGCCTTAAAGGGTAACTGCAAAGAAAAAAAAGTTTTTTTTAAAATAGCCTAATTGGGACAAGCATGTCAAAAAACAATTTTTCCGCGAGAAAAAACATTTTTAACAGCAATATTTATTGCGTGAGACTCGTTTTAGTTTGCGGCTATTTCGTCCGTTTTAAATCGCGCGCCACGAAGTTGTGATTATGTGACGTCAATCCCAAAAGGTTCTCATTGGCTAAGAGTTTGATTGACAGCTTAGGTCTTGGTTGTTAAACCTTTGTTATATGTTGCAATTTCCTTTTGAGCGGCATATTTTTACGTTTAAAGAATAACCCATGTGATGAGAGTTATTATTCTTTACAAAAGGTTTACAAGACGGGCACTTCCGTTTGGATTCATACAAACAAAAGCTTCGCCATTCTTTCATGGCCGCCGAAGTCTGCTCCCGCCTGTCTCGCCTACCTCGACTAATCGTTTCGCCGAAGTGATCAGTGTTTCGTCGTTTCGTGCTGACCCAGGTGCTTGAGTGAGACTTCTTGAAGTGAAGTAGTGTGTGTTTAGCAGCTGTCGTAGGTGTTAGTGATAGGAAGCGACGCGGGGTTTTGGCTTTCATAGCGCGGTTCTTTCGTTTTCCTCTTTGCTTGCTTAGCGTGCTTTTTTTTTTTTTTTTTTTTTTTTTTTTTTTTTTGCTTGTTTGTGCGTGCAAATGCTGACTTTTCGGAGATGTCAGATGCGTGATCCCGACAGTGAGCCTTCCAGCAGCCATGTCGCCCCGAAAGGTATGCTATTTGGCTGGAGGCAACCGGGCGTTCGCGTAGCGACCAACGTGTCTAGTTACGTTCTCGTCATATCGCTCTGGAGGCCGTCGAGATTCGCCCCGTGTGCACCTAACGTCCGCGACTAGACAGAAAATAAAAAAAGCACTATGTCCACTACATAAAAATGGTCTCAGTTCATGCATCTGTAGGCAGGTACGAAATCGTGCCCAAATTTATTCACACCGCAAGATGCAACACGTCGCTGTGCAAACGCAGTCCAACACGAAGCATAAAAACGGCAGATTTAGGACAACAATGCGGAGTCCATTGTTCAATTAAAACGACGTAATTTTGTTGAAAACGCCCGCAGCTTTTTACTCACGGTATGCGTCGGGAAACTTCCACATTTTGAAACAGAACGAGGCAGATTTACTTTTAAAAACGCTCCCAGCGTCCTCCCGGACCAATTTGACTGGATCAGCTGACGACGACGGGACTTAACTGGTTGAACGTCAACCCCGCAACAACCAATTTGCGCTCCGTGTTAGCACCGCATTACACACACCACAAACGTTTCAGCTCTGTCGCATCGCCGTGTTGCACCAAACAGAACGAGATCGCCGAAACCAACGCAGCGCTGTCGTGAACCTTGGCTCGTGGTTGCGCACTCGTGGATTCTGTGACTCCCTTCGCTTTCAAAGCGCGCACGACGATTACGAACGATACTTTCCATCTTCCGGGAACATCACAGGGGCACTTCTCCGGTCACGTCTTCGCTACATGTGCTCGCAAACCGCGTCAAACCAAAAAAATACCGCGGCCTGGCGTGGTTGCCAGATGTTGCCGGAAGTCGAGACGCTGCGTCGTTCAACTCCGCAACGCAAGGAGAGTGAGGGGCGGGGCGTACTCCTCTTCCGCGGGGGTCGAAAGAGCGGGAGTTTCAAATGTGGAGAAATTCTGACTCTACTAAATTACGTCCTGTGGCGTAAATATTGATAAAAAAAATAATTTTTTTCGCGGAACATTTGTTTTGTGACATGCTTGTCCCAATTAGGCTGTTTAAAAAAAAACTTTTTTTTCTTTGCAGTTACCCTTTAAGGCATTTAGCATTGACGTCTACCCTCTATTTTTTAAATCAAAGCCAGTCATAACTCGGCGTCGTTCTGACGACGTCACCGCAACCCCTGCACGTGAAGCAGACGACTTGCCCTCCAAATTATAGACACGTATGAAGAGAGTACAGAGAGATACATTTCTGCGGTTGGTGAAAATCGAGGAAGGACACATGTACTCTTTCGTTATCCGCCGGGTCCACAGCTTTGCTTGTGCGAACTCTTATGAACGCTTCGGACGCCCGTGAGACGCTTGTGAAAGCTGCAGATAGTATAAACGCTGAGGTTTCCAAACCCTGCAGACACTTGCAAGAGGCCTGAAAGCGCTGCAGACGCTTGTGAATGCTGCAGGCGCTTCTGAAGGCTGGGTATACGCGTGTCACCCCTTCATACACTTATGACCGCTCCAGACTATTGTTAACGCTGCAGGTTCTTCTGCGACACTTGTAATCTCCGCAGGCACCTGTGAGACACGTATGGAAGCTGCAGACGGGTGTGACCCCTGGGGACGCTTGTAAACGCTTCAAACCCTTCTGAGACGCTTTTAAACTCTACAGGTACTTGTGAGATGCTTATGAATGCTGCAGACGCTCGTAAACGCTGCAGACTTATGATACGATTGTAAGCTGCACTAGTCAGACGCTTAGAAATGCTGTAGACGCATGTAAGTGCTGCAGATACTTTTGAAGGCTGCAGGCGCTTGTTATCGGTGCGGACTCTTTTGAACTCTGCAGAAGTTTGTGATTGCTACAGACGCACGTGAAGGCTGCAGAAGCTGTCCTCTCTGAAGACACTTGTGACGGCTGCAGACGTCTGCGAACGCCTCAGGTGCTGCGACGGCACCTTTACAAGCACTGAAAGGAGCGCAATTTCGTTTGCTTCTTTTGCAGGGTTTTGGCGTCAGAACGCCGAGCTCTGATTGGTTCTGAATGGAAGATAGTGGGTAGACCTTAAGGCAGCTTGCAACGAGGATCTCCTAAATGAGCCTGGACAGTAATGGTAATATGCAAAAACATAAACTGGATTAAAACTAAGATGTTCCCAAATTCCAAATTTTGCACCATTCCTGCTTATGCCGAATCTCGCCCTAAAATCACCAATAAAAAAAAAACACACACACACACACAAAAACACCCATGCATGCACAACACACACGCACATGGCTTTAATTGAGCAAACGTCAGCTGCTCCGCGTGTCGCTTGACTGTGCCACTCTAAATGGCGCCACTTCCAGCTTCAAGCGTTTGGGAGAGCCGTATGTACGGTAGCGCCACTCTCTCAGGCGGTCACGGTGTGTACCAGCCGACGCGATGAGCCGCCCTTGGGAGCAGACAAGGCCAACAGAGTTCGCGGCGATGACGGCTGGTCGCGTGAAAACCGTTGCCGTTTCGAGGATCAAAACTGTTCCTCTCGAACGAAGTTTGTTCTTTCCAACAGTGCTCAGTAAGGAAATGGGTTTATGTGTGTTCGTGTGACTTGTACTTACTTGTCTGGTGAACGTTGAGTGACAACGCCGCGAGGATACAACTCGGGAAACCAGCAAGCGAGCGGGACAAATGATCGTCTGCTTTCGTCTTCCGGTGGGTCTTCTTTTTGCGAACGTCTGCTCTGATCACGTGTCTGTGCGTTTGTGCCCGTGGATACTGAGCCGCCGAGCGACGCTTTCGCCGCTCTGATTGGTCAACTCAACAGGTAGGATATTTTGGAATGTGATCGTGGGACGATAGAAGTTTTTGATCTCAAATAGTGGAGGATGTATGGCCGAATTATGTTTTCAAAATGTTTTGGGTAAGTTTAATTTAACGCAGGCGTTGGAATTATGGGTGAATGCGATGCACTTGCAAAGCAAAGTGCAAGTATTTTTTAACACGGTGTTTCATGATGCCCTTTCATTCCCCTGTACATTCCTTTTAAGCTGGTATGCATTCCCCTTACGGGTAATCAATGCTGCATCAGTTATTTTTGAAAATGGTGGCGAATGTTGGAGGAAGTCAAGTGGCCACATAGTAGTTGCCTTACTCTCGCAGACGCTTGATAATGTCGATGCTTGGGCAAGTTGGTAATTCATGCTTTGATGGAACAACCTGAGTAACTGCACTGTCATTGCCAGAAGTGGTAATCAGCTGACAAGAGAGGTCATGGAAGCTGAAAAAATAGCCAGGTTGGACAACCAATGTGTGAGTGTATCATCCTTAGCTTTGTCAAAGAAAGAATAGGATTATCTAGAGATGTCATCAAAGCCCCAATAGTGATGAGAATATGTTTCGTTTAATTTTTTATTTAATTTTAATAGTATTTTTAATAGTATGTTTAGTTATCTTTTATTTATTTAATTATTAGTTATTTATTAATGCTTTCTGGCTATTTGGTCTATGGTGTGTAAACAATTTAAATTGTTCTCGTTAACGGCAAAGGTGGAGAAGTTGAAGATTTGAGGACGAAGAAATATAGGACTGAGTTGTAAGTCAGCGCTGCGAGACTGTCTCCTTTTGTGTGCATGTGAGTGAGACTGTTCATCCGCGCTGTTCCATCCAAGCATCTCGCAGACGAACTATTTAACGCAATCAGCTTATAAAACACTCATCTCTATCGGTCCTATAGCCTCCATTACTTCACTCAAAGAAGTGACCACATGAAGTCTCGAAAGACGATAGAGAATTTTTACCTGACGACGTCATTTTTTGTTAGATGCTGTTTAACTCCCATAGTCGTTCTCAGAAGTAGTGTATTGTACGGGAAAAGCCAAGGACCCGAACGCGTGGTCCTTGGAAGAGCTTAACTTCACCAAGCGCAAGAAGGCACTGTCCAGATCAAGGCGCTCGTCCTCGTACCTTTCCCAGACACCGCAAGCGCTTTTATGAGACAGTGAAATGTAGGAATGCTCTATTTATGAATAAACTTAATATTATTAATATTATTGTTTAACAAAATGAAATTCGGGGAATGCACTTTGAAGTCGGGAGTAGCACATTCCTCGGAAGGTAACAGAAAAAGAAAATTCTTAAAGTACAAGCACATAATAGGGAGTTCCCGAGAAGAGAGAAACGTGTTTTTTTTTTTTGTTTTTTTTTTGGCCCGGATAAAAATGCTATAAAACTCAATCTTTGTGAGAATGTGACGCTAACGGTTGGGGTAGAATGCGAACTTTCATGAACGTGACTTGGCTGCAAAGATAATTGAAGTACACTAAGTTTCCTTATGAGCCGACGTCCCCCTAAGCCTATAATCGCCAAACAAGAAATGACACTGTGGGCGCCTGTAGCATCTATTTCAGTGAAAAAGCTTGTCAGCAAGAAGAGAACAATGTTCAGTTTTTTTGCTGACTGGTGTTTTTGATTCATATAAATCCCAGAAGGATCCACAATGTCATTCCTTGTTTTGGAAACATTAAATTGTCGTAAACATGAACTCATTATTTTTTTTAATTATCTTTTGATCCGGGTAACACCGTCTTTTCAAACTTTCGCGTTCTATCCCAACCGCTAGCGTCATATTCTCACGAAGTTTGAGCTCTGTGCGATGTTTAGTTTATTTACACGGACCAAAAAACACGCTTCTCTTTTATCGGGAACTTCCTGAACATCAAATAACGTACAAGTTTTCTAAACCTACTTTTGGAATTTCTTTGAGTGCAATGTACTTGAATTACATCCCAACACTGGTGGTAGTAGTAGTTATAGTAGTACTATAGTAGTAGTGGTAGCGGTAGTAGTAGTAGTGATTGTAGTAGTAGCAGTAGTAAAGGTATTGATACTCCCGATAGTCATGACATGTCATCACAATATTATTGTTATCCTGAGAGATGTGTGACTGTGATGTGTCGAAAAATTCAACACTGCCAGCTTGATCAAACTGGGATGTCTCCATGTGGCAGTGTGCTATCAAGCGGAGTATTTACAGTTGCAAGTTGAACCTTTCTTTATGCAGCGCAGTCTCTATGATGGATTACCACAAACTTTTTTTTTTTTTTTTATATAGGATCCCGGTAGTTGTGCGAACTTGCGCTTTGTTAAATGAAATGATACTTGTTCTACTTATGAACTACTAGACTGTCTTGCGCAAATCAGATCGCAGTGTCGTAATTGATTTGGTATGTTATTTCCATCTCGCCGACTTGGCCTAAAGCTGCGTAACCAATGTCAAAGCATCACAGTCATTGAAAACCATTACCGAAATAGAAACATTCCCTTTTGTTGAAACTGTCTATCGTTTCTATCGTGGTCGCAGAAACTCTGCAAATACTCTATTCTAGGATACAATTGTCTACTCAAAACCTGGCCAAGAAAGGGTTTCCGCTTTTGGTTTCTTTACACGCCAAAGATTTGAATGCGTAATGCACAGCCCTTTCATTTTGAAATTTACTTTAGGACCGCAAGCCTCCAATTTCCTTTGTAGCATCGCCGGTTCCGTTGTCAGAAAGAGCTGCCAGCCACCGCTTTCGCGTCTCGGTTCCAGAGATAAGGAACTTTTGGCGCTTTGATTTCGTTTTGCTCAGTTTGGGTGCGCGGGGGGGCTTTCTTGGTCCCTGCATCTAGCTGTCTGGCGAGAAGGGGGGGGCGTGTTGTTGCCTCGCGGTTCGCTTCCTTTTTGCCGCCTTCTTTGCTATCTTTGTGGCTATCTTCTTTGCCGTTTCTCTTTGCGGCTCTATTGCTTTTTTTTCCCCGTTGATGCTGGCGATGGTGGCGGCGGGGCCGCTAACGCGACTTTGGGAAGGAAATGTTTTGAGGCAAACCGGCTGCGCATTTGAGAAAAGATGAGAGGGGGGAGGGAGGGGGTTCACGTTATATGAGGTTTATTTTTTCTCTCTCTTGAGTCTGGGACCAGCTGGTGTTTGTGTGACTGACAGAGTGGCTGAACGAGTGCGACCGTTGAAACAGACCTTTTGACGTGGTGCAGACCTCGCTGCTGAATTTGTCAGCATGCTGTCTGCTGACGCGGCTTAGGACGATAACACATTGTGAGTTAGTTCTGTCATTCCCACGATGAATTATTGTTGGCGTCTAAATCATTTTCACGTCAAGAACCGTAGTAAATACAGTTCGGCGACTCGTCACGCGTTTCTAACTTACCCCTTAGTGTGGTGAAATGGGATGCTTGTTTAGGTATTTCATACGAGTTATTTGTTGTGTTATCAAAATGTTGTCGTGTCGAACGCGAAACTACGACTTCGCTCCAAACGTTTTTTTTTTTTTTTGTATTATGTGATATGGGTATAGGTGTTTGTGCTTTAAATCAGTGCAACCGATGCCCCATCTTTTTCAATCTGTTGTCTCCATAGCGGAATAAAACATGTTATTTTGAAACCTATATATTTCTTGGAGTTAGAATAAACCGGAGAATGCAGTTCATTTAGGCAGTCTAAATTAACTGCATGCTCCAAACAACAAATCAGAGTATAGTGGTAGTGTTTACGAAAATATGTCTAGCCATATTTTGAGTTCCGTTCGTGCACTTTAGATTGTGCAACCTTCACAGTGCATGTGAGTCTTCTTGCAGACACCTGGCCGTTTTGCATACGTTAAGCCGGAGAGTTCGGACAACATACTTTCTTTGCAAATTTGTATGTTTGCATGAATAGTCTGCGCAGTTTGACTTTGGCGAGAATGGATATTCCGACTATAATTAGAGAAGCCAACGACCATTTCAATATAGTGAAACTTGTTGATGTTTTCGTGAGCGTCACAACATTCTGTAGACTCCAACTCCTGAGGTACCGCCGACCTGCGAATAAACTTGCTTTAAAGCTTCCGCTACCGGAATAGACCAACTCATGTTTACAAACAAACCGGAGCGCCCCTAGCAGATGCCGTGCACCGGCGCCGCGCATGCGCGATGGAGTGTGGGCAAGAAGCTCGACGTCGCCCATAAACAAACCATTGGAATGGGATGTTGTCGGCGTCGGCGTGAATCCCCGTGCTCGTTTACGCGTTAAAATGGTTGATTCTACGTCTTCCTGGCGATGTCTGACAACTTTAGTGGCCTCAGCGAAATTACCGAAGTTCGTTACACCGCAAAACTTCGCAGTCATGACGTCGCTCGGGCTGCAAAAGCCTGAACCGTAGCTGAGACGGTCGACGTCAATACTGCAAATCTCAAGCAGAATCAGAATAAGTGAATCAGGCATAACAAGTCGGTGCTGGCCCCTGGTAACAATAATTATCATTAACTCCTTGTGTGTACTGCTTACATCGAACCTGCTAAACCCAACCAATCTTCAAACTTAAAAGTTTTTTTAGGCTTGCTCTTACATCTTATCGCAATTACCGGGTCAACGTTTCGTCTACTGGCCGCTGTTGTTTGAATGAGCAGACGACTGTTTGAACGAGTTTGAAAGAGCAGTCGACAGTTTGAACGATCAGGGGGCCGTTTGAGCATGAAGATACACTGAACGTGGTCTGCGGGTGGTCCGAACAACTTGGCGGTTTTCCCATGTTCATGTTGGAACAAAAGAAATAAATCTGACGATCGCAAGTATCCATGAATTCAACCCAAAGTGTTTCCCGCACAAGCAGTCGTGGGCCGGTGGCGTCTGGTTTTCCTTTTTCACGGCCCCTATCCACGATCTCGGAAGAACCCAGCAGGCAGATAACACAATGAAACTGATTTTCAACCTTTCCCGAGTCCTTTGGTACAGCCCCAGTTGTGTCGTTTTGACTAGAAGGCAGGTTTTTGTCTGGTTTTGCTCCAAAACAACTCAGGAATGCACGTCCCGCACGGTGACTTCCGCCCATAGCCCCAGACCGGAAGTGCACCCGACGAGCTACCATCGCGCCGTAATGTAACAGAGCTGAGTTCGCGTATACGGCCGTAGTGTTTTAAAAACGCTTATTAAGGCGTTGCCAGACAAAAAAAAAAAAAAAAAAAAAAAAACATAGTTCACTTGCAACAGATTTATGCGTTGCGAGCGATTATTACACCACGATTGAATCGTAAATTACCAAAAATAACTTCGGGCTCTCGCAAGTTTTTGATTGTACCGGTTACGGATGTACTGTAATTTCAGACCTCGGAATGCATAGGTACGCAATCGAAACCATTTTTGGTGTTTTTGTTGGAGTCGGTTATGGAGGTAAAGGAGTACGTATTGTACGGAGTAAAAAAAAAAAAAACCTCTTCTAAAAAATTGCAACTGAAGAAGGAACGATACACCTATTACTCGAGCAAGTGTTTAAGAAAGAAAGAAAGAAAAATAGAAGAAACGGAACAATCTCGGGACAACTCGCAGCAACTGTTTCCAGTGTGTAAGTGAGCCGGTAATGATCAGACATCCATTGGAGGCAGCCGCGCAGCAGTACGTGACCCGACAGATATTACTAGGGGAAACAAATGGCGAGCGAAACGGGGGAAACAAAACAATCAGATGTGTGGCGTGTGCAGAAAAGGGAGAGAAGGAACAGATGATGGCAGTGGCGAGAGTGCCTCTTTGCACCCTCCCCCCAATGTAGACTTCGACAGCACTCATTTATACTCTTTCTTCTTAGGATGAATCGCAGCGCAGGCTGTGAACCATTCTAGCCAACCCATCGATGGGAACTCATAACCAGATATACTGATATATAAGGTAACTATATGCAGTTACTGTTTACTCGCTCAAGAAGTAGCTAAGTATACTCGTTGCTGGGATTCAAAAGAAACGCCTTACGTGAGCAGTTAAAAGTGACGCGTCGTTTTCTCGTTAATTTGAATGTGTCGTTTTCATGAAGCAGTATACATTTTTCAAAAGAAAAGGGCTTCTGGCCGGTTTCATTTTCAGTGTTGGTGCGTATGGCGCGTGATTTGCTCGCTTTCCGAAGCGACGAACATGCGCATGCTGGGCTGAGAAAATGTTGGAATGGTGTATAGCCGTTTCCAATATTTGTCGTATTTAATAATTTTTCGCTTTCTAACGTGTTGGTTTACGGAAAACAGTGGCTAAACTGACCTACTTTGTGCACGTCGTTCTTATGGTCTATCTAGCGTTTTCTCGTCGTGGAAATTACAGACGCGAGCTGGGATGAGAACTAGGCTGGGTACTTGTGTTGTGCAAGTTCCCCTGCAGAAGTAATTAAAAGTCGCTACTCGTTGCTTCATCAAAACGTAACTGGAACACTTTACTCGGTCCTTCTTTTGAATTATGTAATTAGGTCGTTATTTTGTTACTGGTAAAAAGTAACTATGTACAATTAACGCGTTACTCGTAACCAGTGTTGGCGGTAACGCGTTGCAAGTAACGGCGTTACGGGTAACACGTTGCTTTTTTTTTAGGTAACGTAGTACCGTACTCGTTACTTATTCAAAACAGTAACGAACAACGTACGTACGTTACTTATTTCGAGTAACGGGTAACGTAATTACGTTACTCGGTACATATTCTTCCGAAAACCCGAAAAAGCTACACTTTTTTGTGTGTGTTTCTTTACTTCGCTTTACCTTACGTCCAGACGCAGCCGACGCTATTCGCGACTCCAGCAAAACGGACGCCACCAAGCGGGAAAACCTGGACCCAGCCGCCATGTTTGTTTGGTGGTGGCGCCCCCTATAGGTCGCTGGAGTCACGAATAGAGCTGAAGGGACCAATCAGGCGGTGTCAAAAGGGCACCGTCATGGTGTTCCTCGTGTTTCTGTACGTGTTACGCCATCGCCGAACCAATCCTAAAGAAAAAAAAACAGTGATTTGCGTTTTTGAGGCTCTTTGAATTCTCCCATTACGCGTCAGCTATGCGTTTGAACCTGAAATGAAGTAGAGGCGCCAAGTCATTAATTAATGCACTCATTTAACATACCTTCAAATATTTTGCCTCTTTTTTTTTCTACGCAAAACGTCCCACTTTAGTAAAATCCCGATGCCCACGCCCTTTGTCGTACTTCCAAAAACGTTCTCGCCAAAAAAAAAAAAAAAATCAGCCGCTGTTATTGTTAATGTATAAATAAAACTTACATCCAAAGTAACGTGCGTTACTTCTTATCGGTAGGAATAACGAGTTTTCATTTAGTTCGAGGTAACGTAGGTCGGTAACGCGTCCTTTTATTTTGCAAGTAGCGAGTAACGCATTTCGTTACTTCTTTTTTTTTTTCGGCAACGCCTACATTACTGCTTGTAACGCATTACGTACAAGTTCTGCCTTCGCGTCGCTGCGCCACTTCCGAAGGGCACATGAACCTCTCGCGGCATTGAATCGGTTCATTAGCAAAACTATTTCGTTGTATTTCGACATTATTTGACATTATCCGGTTTTTAAATTCCCTACCCGGCCTTTTTTTGTTTTTATTGTTACGCAACACTTAAACATGTGCTGCTGTTACTAGCCTTGGACAGCCCTGTCACTGCAAGGCGCATACAACATCACGAAAGAGTGCAATCTACAGAGACTATACCCGTTTTCACCTCAAGAAAAAAGGAAGTTTTGTGCATTGTTCACACGCGGCGCGAAGTAGCTCTTACGATGTTTGGTCCTCGGAGGAAAAAGCGATGCTTTTTGCGTTTGGAACGTGTGCCTCTTGATAAGATAGCGTTTATCTAAGCTGAATTGCACCTGCATGTATCTTAATTCTCCACTTAAAGGAGGAAATTAGTAATGCTCCGCGAGGAGCAGGACTTGTTTTACTACGGTTCTTGAGGTGAAAACAGTTATAGTTTGAAAACGTGCGATCGTAAAAAAGTCTGTTAAAACAGAGTAACGACCACCAGCGCCATATTTCCCCTAGCGGACGCCCGTGACACTAGACTCGAGCAAGCGCCTGCTGTGCAGTGCGTCTCGTGGAACCACTGGGCTTCCGGTCCTCTTGAAACACAGACGGGGTGGGATGAGCGTTAATCTCCCCGCCTAATCCGTGAGGCTAATCCCGAGCAAATCCCCCGGCACGTCCGGCTCGTCGCCACCACGTCATGGCGTCGCGCTCGGCCGCTTTTGATCGATAGCGTACGTGATTCGCGCGGTCCCTGCGTCGCTCCGCGTGGCCTCGGGAAAGAAAAAATTCAGAGAGAGAGAGAGAGAACGAAAGGGTAAAATAGAGAGGGTGAGAGGTATGAAACAGCAGGGGTGGAATTGTTCTCGTGTGATGTTTTCTCGAGATTTATTCGCTCGGTGAAAATCGGCGTTTACTATCGACCATTCGAATAATCGCTTTCTGCGCACGGCTGATATATATTTCTTCTTTTTTTCTTAATGATGGAGAGGAGGTAGTGGTACGCATTCTAATCATTCACAGTACTAGCTCTTTAAAAAAAAAAAAAATTCTTTGTTCTGTGTTCTTTTTTTTTTCTTTTTTTTTTCGTTTTCGGTACCATCGCAGATAACACGAGCTGAAACAGTCCTCGCTTTTTTGGCTCGCCTGCCAGTTTTTTTAAGGAAGATTTCGTGCAAACAAGCGTTGGAACGCCAAGCTCAGATCTTCATTTTTGAACTCATTCACACTTTGAGAGTTAATAGAAGTCGTGGGAACTGTGGGCTATATAAAGGTCGGGATTGAATGTTCTGAATTCTTATTGTCCCGGGGGTGTACGTGGCAAACATGTGATTCCCCTCAAATCAGTTTTCGAGCGCAGGGTTGTTTTGGCGATGGCTTGTTTTCGGAGTATTACGCTTTGAGGAAAGGGTACTCGGGCGAGAGGTGGGTAAGAAATAAAAATAGTGCGATAGTTAAAAAGGGCAGGTGCTGCCTTTGCATAAATCGTGTCGTATTCTTCGGTTGCTTGTTTCAGGAAGTATACGCCAAGGAAGAAATTATTGGTACGCTATAAAAAAGTACGTATTCCTGGAATCCGTAAAGATCGTAATTTAAACGCCTTATTTTATTCGCGAGCCTAAATGGGGGAAGATATCAGATACGAAAATACCTTCGTGTGGATGCACTCTCAAGAATGACTGTTCCTTCGATCACTTCTGGTTTCTCCTTTCGAAACTTCTGACCATGCTCCGAGTTTGCTTTAAAAAAAAAAAAAAAAAAAAAGAACGTAGTAAAAAAAAAGGCTTTTAGTAAACCGGTTTTTCTTTTATGTAGTGAATTGAGATTACTTATTTTTTGTTGCAAAAAGGTACACGCTTCAAACGTAAAAAAAAAAAAAAAAAAAGTTTTTTTTTTTTTTAAGTTTAATTTTGTTAAAGCTATTTCGCGTCACGACAAGTATGATGTCGTCGTCCAACTTGCGTTAGCAGAGCTCATACCCTTAGCCGTGTTTACATTATTATTGGCGAGAAGATTGAACGACACAGGGTACTTTTTACAGCAATTGCTTTATACATAACTCAGTCTTTACCAGACTTAGACGACACTCATTACAAGTACTTACATTGCTTGCAATCGATTTATTTTAGGAGTAATTTTGTAATGTTTCGAATGCATTTATTAAAAGTAATAGCGATGGTAATCTGATTACCTTTGGAAGTACTCAAATTGCTCGTAACGGTTACTACTTTCCCCCTCCCCTTTCTAAAGGCGCCCTTTGTACGAGTTTCTGACCGAAAGAATCCTCGAATCGAGTCTCCGACAAAAGGATGGTTTACCAAAATTGGTGGAATAAAAACACAAGGAGATTCTAGTTCGGTTATTCTAATACAGTAATGGAGAGTACGCGAAACCCGTTTTGAAATCGGCAGAAAGATCTGTCGTTTAAACAGACTGAAGTAAGCCGAAAAGTAACGGCCAATTACTCGTAGTCTCAAGTAATCGAGCAAGCTAATGTATTACTTTTTAACAAAGAGCAATTGTAATCAACTTCTTGAATTTTTATATCTTCTTTTTTTGTCTTCGAGTATTGTGTACGAGACTGGTGCTTATCAAACGCAACTGGATGCTTGACCTCATCTTCCTGGGCCGATCGAGCTCGTGACGCTGATTTGGTCCCGTGTGCTGCGTCACTATTCGGCTGGCACTCGTGCTCAATATTGTGCTTTGCTAAGTGGTCACGAGCCCCGGCCGAACGATGACGCGGCTTTTGGCCACGCCCACCGAGCGACGCGTTAGAAACACGCGCAGATAAGTGAGCTTATTCAGAAACGTGCATCTTCTTCTGTTGCCGACAAATAGGATTTTTCGAGGATTTTTCAAATAGGAATTTTTCGACTTGCGACGTAAAATAGGTCGCAAATTAGGATGACCTTTACTGGAGGACAAAAGAACATATCGCCGGTTGTCTTTATTTGATAATATATCTAATGGTGGAACTAGAATTGACGAAGGAAATTATTTAAAAGAACCGACCTACGCGTTCACACGCTCAGATTGTAATTTAAGGCTGCTCAAATTCAGGTGCATAATTAACGTTTTCAAGTACACAGCAGTACAGGAATGGAATAATTTACCGGCGGAAGTGGCGTCTAAATGTATTTCGTCTTTTTTTTTTTTTTTGGTTTTCTTGCAAAAGATTTTGCTAGAAGAATTATTGACTTGTTTGCTTATTGGTGCCCGTTTAATTGCTGCGTCATTTCTGTGTGAACCCTTTTGTATCGCAAAATTTTCACTGCGTACCTTTGTATCTCCGACCCCCACACACACCGTAACACCCAGAATTGGGCGGTGTAGATATCTAAATAAATATTAAAAAAAAAAAAACGCGTATTAATGTGTTTGTTGTCCCCATGAGTCTAGTTCTGAACTTAGCCGCTAGAGGCGCCATGGTTGGAACTCGTCCAACTATGGCGCCTCTAGCGGCTAAATTGAAGAACGAAATGGCTAGGTGGCGTGAGCTACCGCCCGATGCAAAGGGCTCAGCCGAATTCATCCATCTATCCATCCATCCATCCGCATTAGGTACGTTACATCGCGAGAGATTTCGAGGGCTGGAATCTGTCACCACCACACTTTGTCTGGGAAGCTCTACCGGCCAGATATTACGTCTTGAAAGACGGAAACCCTTCGAGGTACACTCCGCACCTCCGCTACACTAAGCAAACTTCCGTCCCTTTTTAAGAACATGAGCTTCGTTCGGTTACAAGAAAAACGTCATAACTTTTGGGGCATTGCGCTTTTATAGCGTAAGGTTTTAGTTTATTACGCGGGGGGGAGAGGGGGGAAGGGGGTTCAAAGCTTTGAGTACGCGAGTTCTTCGTGCTTGAGTGCCTCAGCAAAAAAATAAGTAAAAAAAAAGTAGGGATAGAAAAGGAAAAGCAGTAGCTTGGGAATTGCTAAGTTGCGTTTTCGGGCAGCAAGAAGTGTGTCCCCAGCCGCAGCGACCCAAGGCGGCGTGAATTTCGAACGGCTAGGAACGCAGCCAGCGTGAAGCTGTCGCGCGGGGTCTTCTGGGAACCGAAAGCCCGTGAAACGTGATCAGCCGAGCCTACCCACTTAAAGAAATGCATTCTTTTTTTCTTTTTTTTTTTCTGTTGCGTTCTTTTGCGTTTTTTTATTGGATTTTTGTGTATCGACCGCGGACGCGGCCATCGCCGCTTTGTGACTTCTTCCAGCGCTATTTTTGGTTGCTATGGTTAGTTCTTATTTTAAGCGAGTCGAGGTAATCAATTCAAGAATATATAAATTTACGAATAAAGACAAAACCGGCTGGTCTAATCACAGTCTAAGAAGAGTTACACAAGCTTGATCATGCTGACGAACACCAAGGAGCACAGAACCTGTAACCAAGAGTTGGAGCGCACACTAGCTGCTGATAGTCGAACATATTATAGGACATGTTTCGAGGCTTTCTGTTGTTGTTTTCGTCTTAGTATTTTCTTACAGTCTCTGTTTTTTTTTTTTTTTCTTAAAACACAATCGCCTTATAAACCTGATACGTTTATTTTTTCCCCGCTATACATATATTGGAGATACTGAATTATTTTAATGGTCACGCGACATCAGGTCACGTGACGTTGATTTCCTTAGCTAAATTTAGCGAGGCAGCCTGATTTATATAGACTTCACTTGACGTCAAAATGTCTCCGCTAAAATCAGCAGGGAAACTGGATACTATAACGCTTCCAGCGTGTCGCTCGTTGATGACGGTCGCTCATGACGCTCATTCATGACGATCCTTCATGACACACGTTCGTAACAATTTTCTCATAGAAAACGTCTCATGGAGCACATTCTATGCTGAAAATCGCCCGGCTTAGACGTTCTGTCAAATGCAACAATTCGATTTTTGTAGCGTGAGCTACACTGGCCGGGGTTGAGTAGTTTCGCGTGGCTGTCAAAGAGCTGTGCTGCGCAAGCGCGAGGAGCAGTGACGTCACACTGTGCACAGCTGGCGCGCCAGAGCCGCCGCCGCCGCGCGCTCCGCCGCCACCGCGCGCGCCTCGCCCGTCTGCGCATTCCGGAGGAGTGACGTCATAGCCGCGGCAGACGCACTGGCGCCGCCGCGTGCCCAGCTGTGCGCCTCCGTTGCGCAGTGGCCAAGTCTGACACTGCATCGGAGCCGCTTGATAGCGCCTCTCATTTTGTGCGCATAAGCTCACGCTACGTATATTCTAACATAGCCAAGCTAAGCCACCCCAATTTTTTTTTTTTTTTTTGCTTTCTGTTTTTGCGAGCAGTATTTTTTATCCGAGTTTAGCGGAACTCTTTAGCCACTAAATTTGCCACGGAAATTCATGTCACGTAACCTGGCGTCATGTCAGGTCGCGTAACAGCGTGACGCCACGTGACCACGGTATGTGGCCTCAACTCACCTGCCATCAGCACTTAATACTGCCACGTCGATAGGCAAGTTTTCGTGGATCGTTTTCGCCGACCCGCAACGCTGTCCGCAACCCGCTACGATACCCGGAACTCTACAGTCAAGGCCGTGGGCGCGCAGACGCAGTAGCGACTTCTTCGTTGCGGAGGGCTTAACGGAGGGGAAAAAATCTCCCCGCTAAATTTAGCGGAACATACTGGCCGTAGATGCGAACCAACGAATAAATAAATTATTTAACGAGTATTCCGCCACCAACAATTACCCTTCATATTTACCCCGATTTCAGTGATTTACATAGTGGCCTCAGATTCCTGCGAAACTCGGTTTTATTCTTATTCCCGAAGCGTCGCTAAACGGCCTTTCGCCGAGTGTTTTAGGCCTACCGCCCTCGATCAGTTTACTTTGTTAAACGCCGTGTGACCCGCGCTCGTGGGCACAAGCCCGGCCGACCGCGAACCTTTGTTTTTTTGTAAACAAACTTAGAATAAAGAACGAAGAGTGATTGGAAAGGGGAGAAGGAGGTAAAAATGAGAAATAAGGAGGGAGAGAGACCTTCGGTGCAGTGTTACCACGACGTAATTAAAAAAAGAGAAGACACGCTTGCCAGGGATTTGAAGTTTTTTTTAATTAGAACCCCGAAGAAGAATGCAGTAACGGCCCGTGGGGAACGCGGGTTGCGAGGCTATGCGCGTCTCGCTTCGCCTGCAGGCCGATGTTAGATTGGAATGCTTGCCCAAGCGAGACGGTCAGGAAATGAGAGCACGAGGGCCGTGTGCAGGGGTCGGATCCCCTCCGGGGGTAGAGAAACTGTCTCGTTATCTTCCATATGAGTTAGAGCAGGGTGTGTCGATCTCGCTATGGCGACAGATTTCGCTTTAAAATTAAATCTCTAAGCGAAGAACTTTTTTCTCTTTCTTTTTTCTTATTTGCGTGTCTAAAAAAAAAAGGGGGGGGGGGGGTTCGTATGTTTAAAAAAACTGGCAATAAAAAGCATGTTTTTCGTGTGTTCCTTCCTTTTCGTTCTGCCGGATTCTTTTTTTTTTTTATCGTTTTCAATGATCCCCAACTCGCTAAACATATCACCTTGCTTCAGGGAATGAATAACTTTGTATCTAAAGGCCCGTTCACACTCTTGCTACCAAGTACGACCGAGAGAGACCAGACCGGTTTTTAAGCCTCTTGCGATCTCTAAGGACCAGCTCCGCTGTATCGCCTCCGGTCCTAAGGAGTCGCAAAAGGCTTAAAAACCGGTCTGGTCTTTCTCGGTCTTAGTCGGTCGCAGGAGTGTGAACGGCGCTTCAGGCCCGCATCAGACGGGGAAACTTTCCCAGAAATTTTGTGCTGCTAGAAGCGGACGAGCAACTCGGACAACTCGGAGGCGTTTGAAGCGGCTGCAGCCAATCGGAAACGCGATACTTTCACGTGACACCCTTTTGGAGGCGATGATGGCAACTAAAGACTTTGTTCTGGTTTGAAATGGATCGTTTTTGGGGTATAAACCGTTTCAGAAAGATGAGGTAGGATTCTCAACGCCATTTAAAGATACAAAAACACGTGTATAGCGCGTAACAAAGTGTCTAAATGATTCTAGAAAATTAAAATTTAATTATGATGACGGAAAATCGTAGTAATTCGCTTGCTGTGTGTCAACGTTACTAGAACACTCGGTTGGGAAACTCGCCGTCGAAACTTGGGCCGCTTGCGTCCACCGAGACCGAGCTAAATACGACAACAGCGCCTCTTTTTATCATTGGTCGGTACTGTGGTCACCTTGAGCTTTTACAAAGCATGTTTTTTCGTAAAAACAAACAGAAAAAACTCTTTTTGTATGAAATTTATTTGAGTTTAGTACAAAATGGAGGGCGCGGTGTGTTTTTATAATCTTTAGTTTGCAAGGTTTTGCGGAAAAATTAATATTGTTTTTATACAACCACGCCTCAGCGGTGCTTTCAGGTAGCGCGTCCCGACCTAGGTGCATTTTAACTTCGGCAGTAAGTCGCGGCGCGTCCGCTGGGGAGACGGGGGTACCACCCCTGTAACCTCTTCCGCTGTATCTGTTTTGGCGCCAAAATGGCCGATTAAAGCCAAAATAAAAGTAATGTGCACTTCCTCGAGTGGCCGCTGCGGGAGGAATGGCGGCGTTGTGTTCGCCATTAGCTCGGTTCTGGAGGACAGATCGGGGTCACTTTTTCAAAGCAGTCTCTATGGCAGCTTCCCAACTGAGGGGTTCTAGTAATGTTGCTGCGTGTGAACGCTGGCGGCTCGCGTTGCTGGTGTAGCGACATCAAATTGCTGGCAGAAATCGACCCGTCTGAAGCGGGCGTAATTGCTTGTTGGAGAAACTAGTCTTTAATATTAAGTCCTCAAAGGTTGCGTAACATTTCTTTAGTAGTATCAAATGGCGTGGCGCACGAAACATTCGTGCGCCACTCCATAAATGGGTGCAGCGTTCGTCACGCCACCTATGACGAAAAGAAGAAGTAAAGCCCGGTATAAATAATTATATGCGTCCGCTCGTTCGTGCTAACAGTCCTGTGACGTCAGAGTACCACGTGACGCCAGAGAGTCACGTGATACTGTGGTCAAGGAAAATGTCACTTTCACGGAACACGGTGTGACGTGACACTATATTTTTCTAAATAGGGAGTTCTCGTAGACCGCGCAGCCCCATCCGCTAAGCGTTCCGCAACGAAGAAATTGCTACTGCGCCTGCGCGCCGATAGCCTTGACTGTGGTGTACCCCCTATCGTAGCGGGTTGCGGAGGGCCTTGCGGGACGGCGAAAATGATCTACGAAAACTCTCTATTGCCCCACGAAATTTAGCGGAAAAACTTACACGGTAATTCTTACGCCTTTGCCAGTGTGTGAAGGGAGGAGGAAAACGATTACGTGGTCTCAGTGCAGCTGAAAATGCAGCGCCTCTGCTTTCACCTCAGTTCATTCGGAAAACACGACAAGAAACCGACAATTTTTGTTTCTTTTGTCACTCGAACCTTATTTTTTTTTTTCGTGTGTCGTATATTATCCCCCTCTTTCTTTTCTCCACGTTGTTCGAAACGAGCCTGGAAGTACGGGGAGGAAGAGGGGGAAGAGGGCAGGCGTGGCCTGAGTGTGTCGCGGTGGTGGCGAATTAATGGCGCCTGTGTCCCCCGCACCTTGTTTGCGCATTTCCCGCCGGAGGAGGACGCAGATGTTTGCTATAGCAGTTACTCGCGACGCTGAACCACTTCGACGGAGGGGGGAGTCACGGCCTAGGGGGCCGTAACCATGGCAACCAAGACTGCGGCCGGCCCGGATTAGCCGCTCGCTTTCTCTTGACCTGTCCCGCCGTACAGTGGCGGCCGTCCGACGCCGATACCCATATGTCGTCGCTGTTGAGTATGGGAGCGAATGGACATAAGGCCACACACACTACGGGGCCTGGAACGCGCGCCTCGGACTGGTGTGGTTACCCAGTACCACCTAGAGGACAAGGCCCACGCATGACGTCATCATTCGTGGAGCCCCGACCCGCCCCTCGTGACAAACACGCCGAAACATGACGAGAGGCGCAGCAAAGGACGAGCTGGCGGGCGACACTGACGGAAGTCAGGCAACGCTGCGTGGATCCACTAAAAACTAATGATGATGTTCGGAAGGGAGGCCCGGTCTTTTCGGTGGTATTGGTTTACCGCGTCCTAAGAAGTGGTCCCTCGATTTCCTCCTGATGACATGGTACGAGTGTCACGTTGTAAAAGGTCACGATCCTGGCGGTAACGAAGCGGCGGTGGTGAACGCGACAGAAGCCCTCGTGCGTGGCACAAAAAATGGCGGTCCTCGGCTGTAGTAGCGATAGAATGATCCTCGGGCACGCCTCCTCGAGCATGTTGGCAGTATGTTTGCTTCAAGCACATCTATGCTTCCAACATGTCTGCAGACGTTTTATGTGTGAACATTGTGACAACAAACACGCCTCGGACAGTGTCTGCGGACAACATTTAGTGCGATGTTGGAGCAGTGTGGACGCGGCTTTAGCAGGCAAGAGTTGGTGCCCTGGGAACAACAGCGGCACACACGCTTGCTCGTACTTTTTACAGGGACCCCTTAGCCCCAACCGCAAAGATCGCGGCATCCGGGAACGTGACGCACCTGCTTCTGTGATGTTATTTCCTGACACATTAGGACCACTTGTAAGACATATGTGTGGTGATGTAACAGTAAGCACCCCAGTCGGAGTGCTCTGGGTTCCATACCCTGGGAAGCATTAGGAGCGGGAATTTTAACCGGCGGTAGTATTTGATTCCTATGCATAACTTCAGTCGCCCAAGTTGTGCTCGCTTGTTGGAAAACACATCTTCTGTTTGCGAATGTGTTGTGTGTGTGTGTTTTTATACAGCTGGAGGCTATAGTTGTCAGCCTGAGTGGGTGCCTCGGCAGTAAAGGGAAATTTAGCCAGTGCAGTACAATCGCTAGCCTGGGGTCTTTAACATGCACCACACAGTAGTGGAACACGACCGCACGCCAGTACGATGCTCATCCAGATCGGAACGGGTAGGGGTGGCGATCAAACCCAGGAACCCGGGTTTCTGCAAGGCGAGCTCACCGGTTCTACCTGCCTGCGAACCTGCGAATATCTGTTTCCGTGTTTCCAAACACGTCTTCGATTTTCAGGTTTTTTTTTTTTTTTTTCTGCTCATAAACACAACATTTGAAAGAACAAAATTCACAGATTACCCCCAGTGCATGGAAACTACAATCTGCAGTTGGTTAATCTGTTTTAAATTCCGCCGGAGTTGACTGTTGTAACTCTTTGGCTCTGTTCCAAATCTTACCCAAATGGATCTAAGTTACTCCGGTGGGTCGTGTCACGTGACAACACAGATTGAAAAAGGTTGCACGCGGGTAGGTTTCAGAAGGTTAAGGTACAAAAACCCTTACCCTGGGGTAAGATCGACTAAATCTTGGAACACGGCCTTTTCCGACCCAAAACGCGGCGCACGGAATGTTTCCGTCAGAGCTGCAGGTATTCAAGAGGTAACCATACTCTGTTTCAAACTTAACCGTCATCATCATCATCGTCATCATGTCATTTTATTGTGCCCATAAATGACCAGAAGCCTCCTCTATACTCCCAAAGCCTAGCAGTTCGACAACGGAGCCGTAGAGTGCCCGGCAGCAGATTTGGAGCGCGAGGATCTGGTAGCACAGAGCATCAAAGAGCCATTTCTCGGGAAAGCTAGACGTCAGTCAGCGCAAAGTTTTTGCAGCGGCGAGGACCCGAAACACACTCGTTCGCTCGGGAAAAGTGTGTTTCGGCGTCTCGCCGCAGTGGGGCGCCAGTCACGTGGCTCTCCTTTCATCCGTTGTCCGCCGCTCCACCTTTTTCCTTTCAGCGGCGTTTTTCGTGGCGTTCTGCCAGGCTTTGTCAGTACATAGGAGGCAATGACTTAACATATAACGCTTTCAAAACTGCTGACGCGAGCGCGTGACTTCATCTATGGTTTTGTTTGCGCGAGAACGCGTGCAAATGATCAACGAGACCAATCCCCATGCTCCCGCCAGCAGCTTTGATAGTGTTGTATACAATAAGTATGAAACGGAGCATAAACAAATGCACCGTTCGTGCACGTGCTAGGCTGATCGGATATTTAGTCCCATTAAAGCCCCTTTATGTTTCCAAAGTAGGGCAAGGTGCGTAGATGCACGAGGCACTTGCAACGTGCAGCCCTTGGGATCATGGCGGCGCAGCGCAGCACTGAACTAGATTTCTGACGCCATGTTCTTCCCAGAAATGACGCACGGCACGTGTCTCGAGTATTTCCACAACAATGAATGGCGCCACTTTTCACAGCATAGAGGGTTTTATGTCTCATAAGGGGTAGTCATAAGAGGGAGAAATCCCGGAGTTTTGTCCCCGGCGCGCGCATCACGAGACGAAAACGCGAGGCTTTTGCACATCGCAAAGCCTGACGTTTTCGTCGCGGAATGCGCGTGCCGTGGACAAATCCCCGGGATTTCTCCCTCCTGTGAATACCCTATATCTACGCTTGTCACGCTTTTTTTTTATTTCACGTACAGTTGCCCTGGTTCGTTATGTAAATAAACTAGCGTTCGCTTTATACTTTTTCGCTCTTTATTTACCGAGTGGAGAACATACGTCCCTTTTGACGACGCCGCTATCTAGCATGCCTTCTGTGTCTGCGTAAGCTCCTCTTATTTTTTCGTGTCTCTATTAAGCTCACACTATACTAGAGGAACTACGCGACGCGCCTATTCTAGTGGTAATAATAATAACGCGCCAATAATACCCCCTTTTTTTTTTTTTTTTTTTTTTTTTTTTGCAGCGCATAGAATTTTATTGACGAACGCTTTGCCTCCGTCCAAATGTAGCACTGGTGGTCTGAATCAGGTGCCAAAGTTTGAGGGCTCGTTGTTATCTGAGGAAAAGGTTACGGACCTTCTTAATTTTTAATGTGAACGTTACTGTCGACGAAGCCCAATGATTGTACATTGAGGTGAATGGTTTTGAGTGCCGAGAATAGAACTCATTTTATCATATAAATATTCTAAAAATCGCTTTTAAGTTTCGAATTAGATAACAGCCAGTTCTGATACTCTGTCATCTGATTCAGAACGCTAGCACGATATTTGGGTGGAAACTGCTAGACAGTTTTAGTATAGCGTTGCTGGCTCTTACGTGCGCAATACGCAATAGTAAAGCGTATACGCTAAAAATGACCTGCTCGGACCGAATTTAGTTGTGCGTTACGTTTTCGAGTGAACACCGCGCATGGTGTTGGTTAAATTTGCTAGAGCCATAGAATTTCGCGTGCTTATAGCGCAGCCATGCTCCTGGAAAGAAATATCGAAAAAGAAAAAGTGTCCAATCATTTTATTTCAGATTAAACCAAGCCACAGCTGCCTCGTCAAGCGCGCTTTTCTGCGGGGTACAGAGGCTACTAGTACGAGTGCGTAGCCAAATTCGATCACAGAGCCTCCGTCAGTCGTCCCGTGGAAACGGCACCTTTTATCAATGCTTCATATTCATGACCCTGATGTCCAGTGCATAGCGAGAGCTTCGGCGATTTCTTTTAGAGTCGTTCGTCCGTCGGCGATGAACTGTGGGAATAGGCTTAGCGTTGAGCAGATCGCAGCGTCGACGCACACTGCGAGCGGCGAACATTTCCACTGTGCACTCCTTCAGCTGCAGGGCGATCTCATTCGACCGCGGTAGGTCCCAGAAAGAATCGCCGAGCTGAACACCATGCAATTTCACGTAACACAGAACTTCGAAAACACCACGTCGCCATTGCTGCGCCAGTTGAGGCAACCGCCATCTTGAAACTGGTGCTCTCGTTAGGTCCGAGATCTCTCGAGAGCGTCCCGCAAGGCCCGCTAGCCAGCAACGCAAAATCCCCAGCGTTGCGTGCGTACGCAATACGCTAGCTCTTCTATTGCGTTCTGCGCATGCGCACTCACGACCCGCAATCTCCTTGCGTACGCAAAGCTATAGCGTACGGTCCACTAAAACTGTCTACTGTTGTGCAAAACGTAGTATACTTTTCCAATAAAAAAAAACTTTATTTTTTTTTTGTTTTGTAGTTGTTATTGTTTTTTTTTTTTAGGGGGGGAAAGGTTTGGTAGTTTTTTTTTTTGCCGACTTAGCCTATTGTAACTTAGTGGTCAGGCAGTTTTTGATCTAACTGTCTCTCCATTGCATAACCATATCGACGACTTATGATCTAATCCGATCCGTACCGATGCACCATCAAATGATGGTGGATCGGTACGATCCACCATCATTTGACTTTAAACCCCACAGAATAAGACACTTAAAGGAATACCGAACCGAAATTTGAAGCTCAAAAAACAAGGCTGGAGCGATAGGCGTGACGCAGCAAACCCAAAAAACATCACTCACACTGCGATATCTCTAACGGGTGGCCGTATTTTTGGAGAAACAAAAGTGCACGTTTCAACATGGCCGACGAGACAAGTGACGTCACGATTCTCATTCCCTCTCTCTCTCGCTTCGTCCTCTCGGGCAGGTGAACCGAAGCGAGGAGGAAAGGAGCGAGGCCGCTTCCCCTCATTCTCAACTTTTTCAGGAGGATCTTGACGTCAGATTCCTCGTTTGATCGCGCCCTTCATTTTCAAGACTACGGCCGGCCGTCTGAGATATCACTATATGAATGATGTTTTGGGGTTCACAGCGTACCCCTCAACGCTTCTGCTGCCTTATTTTGCGACATCCATATTTCGGATCAGCATACTTTTGAACCGCCGTCCTGTCAGAGCCGTAGTAGAGAGAGCTTATGGTGAATTCCGCTCGCAGATCTCGAGCGCTCCAAAAGCGCTCCATTTGGAGCGCGCATATTCCGCTCGCAGATCTGGCTCAAGTTGGTCATCTTCCGCTCGTAGATCTCTGGCAGCGCCCGCTCCACGGAGCGCCCCAAACTGCGCCGAACTTGCACTGCGGGGTTTCACAGATCTCTCCGGAAGTTGACAGAGCGGCCCACGTGATTTCCGTCTAAATCGGCGGTGCGCATGCGCGGCGAGGTTGGAGAGATCGGCGGGCCGGTCGGGTCGTGGTCCGTGGAGTTGGAACTGTTGGAACTGTGCGGGTGCGTCGGTTGTTTACTCTGGATTGTGACGGCTCGAACGCTTCTACTTCGCGTAGATCAGGGATAAAAAGCCGGGAATGTGGAGCGTGGCAAATCGTAAGCGCTGACATCTGTGAATGCGAGAGGAAGAACGAGAAAAAGAACGACAGAAAAGCCGGAGGAAGACGCAAGGTTAGGCCTATTCATTCTGCAGCCAGTGATTGTTTACCTTTTTGCACTGCATTCCGTCGGCGTTTTCTCGTGAAATAAAACAAGAAGTGGTTAGGCAGTGACCGCGCAAGTGATGGTTTGTTACCTCTGAGTTTATTAAAGTCGTACTACACATCTGAACTCCACCGCTGGCAATCGCTGTCCGTGCCCCGCCGCTTCGAGGCGGCCGAAAGGTATGTGACGGTGCCGAACGCGGACTTCTTCGTTATTTGTGACATGGGCGCCGTGGTACGTATAATTTCGCCCGGCCTGTGTCGCGTGTTACTTCTGCAGCTAAGCAGTGACAGTCGTCACTGGTCGTTGGAAAGATCAGCCGGCTGAGGCGTTGGGGGGACTGGTCAAGTTCGAGCAGCGGCCATTTTCTACGGCGGAGGGAGAAGGGGTGTGGGGAGAGGTCGCTCCAAAAATGCAAGTTTATCTTCCCCTCGTTGATTCGGAGCGGGTCCCACGGAACGGAATTTTGCCTCCCTCGCGGATTTTGGAAGGCGCTCCAGATCTACGAGTGGAATTCACCATTAGTCAATTGGAGGAGCCGGCGTGGAGCGGCGTTAGTGGCGCCACTGCCAGCGCCGCATATTCTCCCCGTGATGATCCTGCGAAGTAAGAAAGAGTTAGGAGGACCTTGATAAAGGTGCGTACCGCGGTGCAGGTATATTCTGTTTCTAGATGAGGCTGAAACTACACGAATGGATAATTGTAAGAGATTGAGGAAAATGGGGAGTTTCAAGGGTCTGAGTGTGTTTACGGAGCCAGAAAAAGGTGGAATAGACGGGAAAGTTTCCCGAAACACGAGGATAAACTGCGAACATTGGGTGCGCGTTCGGGCTCAGGGTCAAAACTCCCACGGAGCCGAGTCGCAGCCGCAATCAAAGGGAACCTGCAGAGCATTCTGAATGTCGCCGTGACGACAACGCCACGTCCGTTGCCCTTTCGTATAGGAAGAGTCGCACATTTAAACTCTAGTGTGCCGAAATGAAATACGTGAATACGTCCAAGAATACGAGAGTTAGACAAAGAGGACGGGCAGGACAAACAAACAACTGTGATTGGAGGATATGAGTTAAATTCATTGCCTCCGCTAGGGGAATAATCGTGGCTGGTGGTTGGTCACAAGTAGAGTTCCTGTATAGGCTCCCAAGGTAGCTACACAGGAACTCTAGTCACAAGTGCCGTCGCTCAACTCGCCCAAGGTCATTGAAACAATATCGACCAAAGACGTGCCCTTGTTTTCTCCCTATTCTTACCAATAAGTCACCGAAGTTCCTACATATACGGCTCTTCGTCTCGTGATCCCGGCCCGCCACCCCTCGGCGACTAACGAAGGCTTCGATAAATATCTACTGACAATCGATAAACCTTGTGAACGTAAGTCTCCCGTCGAAGCAGGGTTGCCAGTCACGATGCGGATGGAAGGGGGAGGCTTCCACGTGGCTGACATTGATGTATTGGGGGCGACGGCACTAATGGGGATTAATAGGGATGAGCGGGGTCCGCTTCCCTGAACGGGGCGGCTCTCATTAAGGGGAATGTCTTTTTCAGTCCGGGAAATCGTTTTCGGAGCCTCTCTCGGCTCACCCCGGGACAACCTTGATCCTCCAGAAATCCAATATTCCTCACCAAAAAAAAGGCATTTGTTACAAAAACGAAAAATAATCTACGTTTTAGTAGTTACCCAGGTAGCACGCCAAAGAAATGCCTAGCTTGGCACAAGCTTGGGAGCCTAATACGGTTCGGCTCCGAGCCGCTAGTTAGCGCCATAGTACTTTTGATTTTAACGTATATTGTTTCTTTTCTCTGGCTCGCCCCATAATTGCCAGACTGTCAGACCTGAATCAAAGAAAGGGTTGCAACTATCTTTGTCGGTGTCTTACGCACTATTTTCTGTGTGAAGTGTGTTACAAGATCTCGAGGGGAGCCTGTGCTCCAGTCTTCTCAGAGAGGAATTCGGACGTTTTCGTGGATAGTTTCCACCATCCCGCAGCGCCCTCCAAAACCCGCTGTCAGATCCGGTGTATCTCAACGTGCTCCACAACTTTCCTTTTCACACGTCGGCCCTTAAATGAATAGTTGAAAAGTTAGCTAATGAGTCTTAATGAACTAAATAACTAGGCGCACTAAGAGAAATTCATGCACTTTCGCAAGACGCTTTCTAACAACATGCAGTTAGTTGGTTTTAAACCCGCTGAGCGCTCCGTTTTTCTCTTCTCCCTTTTTTTTTAATTGTTTGGTGCACCCTATCTCGGACACGCTGTATAGTGGTGGAAAGTGGTCAGCTGCGGTGCCAACCTAAGTGATGAGCTTAATGCCCATTAATACCCTTTAAATTGTTTTAATGCGAGAAAGCGCCGAAGTTGTGCTCCCGCTAAAAGTGTCGCGCGCTATACCTGTCCAACAATGCACGATTATGTTTAAGCAACATTTAGATACTCTTTGTTTTGAGTATTTCATGACTTCGAGTGTAAGAGGTTCGAAAATAATTTTTTTGTTTTCACTATGCATTCTGTGTTTGGTAAGGGTTCACAGAGTAAAACGCGCATTCGCTTCTTATTGTTTGGCACAAACTGATCTGTATGATTACTTTTTTTTCTTTCTCGGAATTCATATTACGCTAAAATTAAGAAGGCTCCAAAGGCGAAACTCGGATAAAAAAAAAGGGAGGGGGGGGGGGGGGGGGGTGAGAGCTGTACACATTTTGCGAAAGTAAACTCCTTTCTTTCGATTTTTTTTTTTTTTGCTTTTAACGCTTTTATTTATATTTATTTTTAAGAAATGCAATTCAGAATCAAGCGGACCCCGTGCCATTTCAAAGGCACGCTTTTGAGAGCTTTTGTAAGACACCAATAGATGGCGCCACCAGTCCCGCCCCCGCTCCTACCTTTTTGTGACCCGCTTGAGTGGTACTATGACCAGCCTTATTTGCGTCCTGTGCGGCGAAGGTGTCATTTTTTACATCGGACTCACGCGTGGACTAGAAGAAATGCGTTATAAATAATTTAACCCATCTCTCTGGCGTCATTCCTGGGCGATGGCGATGCCGTTACCTCATAAACAATATTTCCGAAGTGAGGCTAATGGCGAATTCGCGTGGTTCTTTCTGCGCGCTCTCGAGCACTCTTTCCATGAGCCCGCGAGATCGGGTGGTTGAAAGAGAGTGTTGTGGCCTGATCGGGTAATTCATTCCGAGGGCGCCTCTTCCTCTCAGAGCACTCCCTAGCACTCCGTCTGTAGCCGTCGGAGTGCGGAGTGGCGCAGGCGTCACGTGGTACTTGGACGGGGATCACGTGGTTTTGTTGTCGATGGCCGGCAGTTGTCTGTGGTGGTGTGCGGGGTCTGGAATGACGGCGATTCATATGTGCTTTTACAAAGTGCTTGTGCATTCAACGGTGCAAGGATTCCAAGGGACGGGACGACATTTGTTTGTGACCGTAACAGGAAAAGTCGACGTGTGAAGTATTCCTAGTGCTTTCACTGGGAATATTATTATGGGAAATATAAAAGATGCAGAAATAAATTAAAGTAAATTAGAAATTAAATTAAGTGAAAAAAAAACAATCATGTCAGAAGCTAAAAAAAAGATGAAGTTTTAAGTAAAAGAATTCCTATCATGAAAAAAAAATCAGCTATTCGAATCCTTTCTCCGACAGGGCCAAAGAAGGCGCGCGGATGCATCATACGCCTTTATATTTTAGAGTTATTTTTCCATATTTAGTTACAGAATTTGTTAAGGACTCTGACTTGAGTACTATCGTACCAGAGTAGATTGAACTAGGGCTTGCTTGGGCAGGTGTTGGCTGTACAGAGTGCGGCCATGAGGACCAATACATTTGCCGCGGCTTGCGAAATTCGAATCGCAAACAAAAATACCCGAAATATGGCACGCGAACGTAGTTTCGCAAACATTTTCGTGCCTAGTTTTTTTACAGCTCAAGTCAGAGGTTGTAAAACAATAAAATAGATCAAAAGCGGCGGTCGTGTATTTTTATGTCCTCCCGTACAACAACGTCAGATATGGCCCTGATAGATTTTATATACGGCCATATATGGTAATATAAGGAGTCAAATATGGCAGTATACCGCTATATATGGGAGCAAATATGCCAGGTATCGCCATATCAGTGGGCAAATACTGCAGGTGTGGCCATACAAGTGCGTAAATACGGCCATATATGGTAATATAAGGAGTCAAATATGGCAGTATACCACTATATATGGGAGCAAATATGCCAGGTATCGCCACATCAGTGGGCAAATACTGCAGGTGTGGCCATACAAGTGCGTAAATACGGCCATATATGGTAACATAAGGAGTCAAATATGGCAGTATACCACTATATATGGGAGCAAATATGCCAGGTATCGCCATATCAGTGGGCAAATACTGCCAGATGTGGCCATATAAGTGCGTAAATACGGCCATATATCGCCATATACGCGTGCAAATATAGCCCCTGATAATGATATATATGGGCCCGTTTCGGCAGTGCAAGCAATAAGTCGTACGTACTCGCCAACACTCTAGTTGATTGATCTATATTGCATGAGTCTGATATAATTGGTTAACTATTGTTAACATCCTCAAAGTGAAGTTATTCCAGGTATTCGGACCAATTAATCAATCGCGGATTTTGAAGATTGAAAGACAAATGAAATTTGGTTGTATGTTTGATGTGTGACAATATGACGAAGAGCATAAGATGGGAAAGCGAGTTAATCAAATAACGGATTTTAGATCGCAGCTCTTAGGCGCCCGTTTCCGAGTTAAGCGGTGTCGGCGTCGCCATCGGTGTAACCGCCCTGCTGAATTTAGCGAGAAATTAAATTGATACTTATGTCACGTGACGTCAATTTTCCCGCTAAATCTAGCAGTGAAACTAATTTTGTTCATGTTTCCCCGCTAAATTGAGCGGGGAAACACGAACCGTTAAGTTACTGAAGATGCAAGACGCTACTTTGTCGTCGCGAATCCTTTTCCCTTCGAACGGCTTTGAATCCGTTGTGCCCGGAGTACCCTACGCAGCATCTTTCAAAAACCGTTCGCGCAGCATCGCAACCTTGCGTTTGCGAGCGTCTGCGATTCATCCTGTGTTGAAAGTCGGAAGATGTGCTGTCCGTGGTGTCCTTTATGTGTAACTCTTTCGTAAAAAAAATTGAAGTTTATAACCGAGAACCTAACGGTGTACACATAATTTTAAATTTATTGGTAAAAAAAATATATACATATTTATTTTAGTATTTGTTTGTGGACATCGTGCGCAAAAAAAAATAGTCGCGCTTATTTTTTCATTTAAAATTATAATCGCATCGTTTTGGGTCACTTTCGAGCTGGACAGGTTCTTTGGAAGTTCAAAAGCTGGACTTCATAGAGCTGTAGTTCGCTCGGTATTGACAGCAGGGTAGACGCTATGCATGTTTTAAGCCATTCGTGTCTCCGGTTACGGTCACGTGACTACAGTGTAGAAGCTGGTGATAAAGCAGAACACGGCACCTGCCTGGAGCCCAAGGCCACACACAGTATTCAGTATTCACTGCACTATCAACCTTGGGTACAAGTGACAAATCCGCTCGTTGTGGTCGTCGATGGCCGATAAGATAAGCCTTTTGTGTGTACATTCCTCTTTTGGCCTTTCCTTCTCTCCTTTTCTCTCTCTCCCTAAGCTGAAAGCGTGGTAGAAGGTCCGTGGTCGCGTGGTTTGACGGATGACCCATTAGCCGTTGGCAATCTCGGAATGCGTCCTGCCCAGGGTGTAAGATAGAAAGGTGGGGAAACGGCCCCTAGAAGCCTACCGCAGCGCCGTGACCGGATTGTGTACTCGTCTGCTTCCGGGTACCGCCGATTAGCGACAGATGGCGCTGCGGCGAGAAGAAAAAAAATCGGAATCGGATTTGCGTGGAACTCCATGGGAGAGTGCGCAAAATAAACCGAGAGCACGACAGTCCTCCATTGAAAATCCACGAGAAACCATCTCCGTCAGTTTAGCAGGTCGCCAGCGTTCGCTTACCCGGAGTGAGAGTTCGCGATGCTCCACATAGATGGCGCCACAGAAAAAGAGAAACCCAAGGCGGACACAATCCGGTCGCTCATTTGGCTCTCGTTTCCCCACCTGCCTATCTTACACCCTGTGCCTGCCGGACCTAGTTTGGCGTGTGTTGCGCCCTGCGTGGCTGCTGCGGATTTCTGCTTCTGCAAGGGATTTCTTCAAAGCCGGAGAATTTTTTTGTGATGCGTTTAGTGTCTACAAATGACAGCTTGTACTACATCGTGTCGAATCTTCACGGACACCTTCCTTCTCGTTTGTGTGTTTGAGTGCATGGTGGTTCTGCCGTGGCCGTGTCGACATGTATCTCGGATTAGACGCGAAACACATGTTCGACGAAACTGTCCGATCAGGCAATACGACGGTCGGAGGCGAGGGTTTTCAACGCGCTCCGGTGCTACGAAAGCCCACGCCCTCGAAGGTCATTCCGGCAGTTCGCACGTCGGATTGGACGGTTTCGTCGTACATATGTTTCGCGCTTTGCACCTTTCAAGTCCCGTCTCGTCAACGCAAGTGCGCTGCAACCTACTTCGCGACAACTGATCGTTTTCCTAAAGGCACCCTTCCAGATTATCTCTAGAATTAGGCCGTGTCTATCTCCTGGCAGCCGGAAGAATAATTTCTCCGAAATTCTAAAATTATATCACAACTGCAGGTAGAATGCCGATTTTTTTATTCTCCCTGCGTTTCGTGATAACACGTTCCGCGGCCACCTTCTGTGGATACACGCTTCATGGACACACGTTTCGTCGACATTAACGTTTCATCGACATTCGTTAAGCGAATGTCGATAATTTTGCTTTCCTTGGGAATTAAGTTGAGCAAAATCAGGAGTGGCGTAAAGCGGAGCTCATGAAAAATTAATAAGCGTTGGTACATGCTCAATATCGAATTGGTATTTTTCTTATACAGATGAGAAGTCACTTTTGGTAGTTATTTGTAGAAAACAACAATATACCGGGTGTTTTTTTTGTTTTTTTTTATTCTTGCAGATTTGTTTTAAAAAAGGCCGTGAAAGCTACACTTATGTAGTTTGTGCGAGTGAGTTGTACGCCCAAGGGGACATTATGTGGGTGGCTAATCTTTGCGTTAAGTCGGCTAATTAATTATAATTCACTAATTAATTTTTAATTACTGAAAATAGACGTATGGTTTCAATAAGAAATTTGCTGAGCGTCGTCCAACACCCCTAAATCAGTCATTTTTATAAATACTTTGAGCGCGTGTGAAGCGCAGGAGTGCACTGAAGTCACGACTCGTGGAGAAGGTACAAAGCTGGGGCTAGATAAGAGACGGAAAACTCGCGCGGGGCGCCTTACCGAAATCGCTAACTTCGTACCTTCTCCATGAGTGGTAACTTAAAGGCCTGTTCACACATGCAGCGGAGTGCTACAAGCATAGCGCTCACCTCGCGCTAAGCGCGTGCTGACGGCAGCGTTCACCAGCTTTGTATCGCACCGCCAAAACTGTTGCTCATGGCAGACGATAAGTAGCAGACGACACGTGAGGAGCGCTACATCAGCGCTTCGCTGCATGTGAGAACCGGCCTTTAGTGCACTACTATGCTTCTCACGCGCTCAAAGTCTTTCTGAAAATGACTGATATATGGTTTTCGATAACGCTCAGCAAGTTTCTAATTGGAACCATATGTCTATTTTCACTAATTGAAAAGTTAAGTAGTGAATTTCAGTTAATTGGCCGACTTATCGCAAAGATTAGCCACCCACATAATGTCCCCTTGGGCGTATAACTCACTTGCTCAAACCGCATAAGTGTAGCTGTCATGGCTTTTAAAAGAAAATCTCCAAGAATAAAAAACAACATTCTGTGTATAAAGGTTGCCTTATTTGATTGGGACATATCTCCCTGATTTGAGGAGGCAGATATACCCATTTGGCAGACCCAGATATGGATGTATAAAAAATTGGGCATATCTGGAGATAAACTTATGTGCTTGATATGGTCAGATATGCCCAATTTCCCAATTTTTTATATAACCATATTTTTTATATATAAGTCCAGATTTAAAAGTGCGTGTGCTCAATACTGCATAAATTGAAATGTATGTTTTCCACGTGTTTTCATTAATTGTTATTTTTTGCATGATGTGTGTTCATATTTTCACTGTTCTGTTTTCCTTGTATACTGTTGAATTTCCCTCCTCATGTATGCCCCCTTGGGGCGCTTGTGACGTACAAATAAATGAAATGAAATGAAATGAAATATGCCTTTTTGGTAAGGGCTATACCGTATGTTCATCGTCTGTACACTGGTTTGTGACCATGTTCCCAGGTGGGCATTCTTCAAATATTTCGTTAAAAGTATTAATTATCGCGATTATCTTGCTCATCGCCAGCCTCTACTATTGGTTCTTAGCTTTTTTTTTTTTTGCGTTCAGAAAGCCACTTAGGAGCGAGCTCATAAACCGATGTCCAAACGATAAACAGGCTGGTAAGAACATAGGAAACAAATGGCTTCCAATTTAGTTTTTATTTAACATTTCGCTACCTCCGAGTTCAGCACTAAGAAATGGGAACAAAACTTTCTTGCAAAACCACGTTCTTGTGCCCAATTTCTGGTATGTACGTTTCGAATTCGATTTTCGCAAGGCGTGCCTAATGTGTTGGTCCTTATGGCCGTATTCTATAATCGAGTCTCCGAAGACTAAGCTTTTTAAGAATTCATAAGGCGTGCTTTGAATACGTACATTTAGTGCACGCATTCGGGATGTATGTAACAGGAGAGAAGGGTGGTGCCAGGGTAGCTGACATACATATCAGCACGAGAAAAGTTGCAATCAGCGGCACTTGATTCATCGCCAGGAAAGCGTAATCAACTAATTCCTTTTTGTAAACTTTGTGCTGCAACCTTAATTATTGTAGTTTCAAACGAGAAAGACTCTTGCATAGCCGGTTTTTTTTTTAAGTTATGTTTCGAACGATCCTTACCTTGATTATTACTGTTTCTCGAGAGAGGCTCTCTTTTATTACCGATTTTAAAATAATTATATTTCGAACGATCCTTACGAATATCCCATTGCTGCAAAAAAATTGATAGATATAGCAACAGTTTCAAATTCGCTGTCGCTTTTCTTACGTTTCCTCGGTTTCACAATTAAACATACGCTTCTAGATCGACTCCATGGTTCAGGATGCTTTTCTTTTCTAGAAAAATATATGCACTGGATTGTAACGAGCCATTAAAAGGTCTTCATTGCATTGTTCTCTGACTCTCTCATAAATTGGCCATCCCAGAAACGAGTGTATTGAGGTGCAAGAACATTGGTTTTGTTCTTAAGCGTCCATCAGTGAAAGAAAGGTGGTCGCGTGGCGTCAAGCCATACTCTCTTGAATTTCAGGGGAAGCTTACACGACCTTAGATTGGCTCCGATAACTCGTAGCATCCACTGCAACCGAACATAAGTTAAAAGTTCCACCTTATGTTTCGCTGCAGCGAAAACGGAGTAGCATAGTAAAATTCATTTTAGCCAAATGAGCCCATTGGTCTTGTAGAACTTTATTACTCCATACCTCGAGTACACTTTTTTCTTTGGTCCGCATACAGTTCTTTCCCCTCTCACATCGGATCCTTGTGGAGCTGTCGTCAGTTCTTTGGAATCAGATAGAGATGTTCCCGAACACACGTCTGGAAAGGTCGGTGTCCATTAATCCATTACAGGCATCAATCTCATTCCAGTCAAGCAGCTGCAGACCTTGTTATACTCCGCAGGATAAGGATTTTGTGTATCGTTTGATTTGTTTTAGATTTTATGAACGTGTGTAATCTTTGAATGTCGCGAAATATTAGGAAAAAATGCTTTGAAAGTCGCGAAATATAAAACAAAGCATTCGTTGTCGCACAATTTCATGTATTTTTATCGTATCTACTTGGTGCTTCGTGCTCGCTGAAGATGATGACCTGTTCCCTTATCTTTCTTATTTATGCGTGTACCCCCTCCCTCCCCCCCCCCCCCCCCCCGGGCTGTAATTGGGAAAAGCGCTAGGGTATCGAACAAATAAAAAATGAAATATTCAGCTTTTGAATTCTCTGATGCAACACCAAGCTTCATCCTGCTAAACTATGCAACATCACAGAAGCTCGGACTTCATTGTAGTTTCAGCTAAGTATCCCGCTTGGAAAGCTTTTCTCACTGATAGCGTCTTTCACCGCCAGTGCAAAGTAATGCTCCCAAAACACCAACAAAATACGATTAAAGCAAACTCTCGTCTTGACGTCATGATAGCAGCCTACAGAACAATTGCTTCTGAAATTGCTGCGCTAATTGCCATTGAAATGCGATAGCATTTTGCACCGTCTTGTATCGCGTAAACGTTTCTGTGTTAAACTCTCAAATACCTGCTGTAGCAATTCGAGGAATATTTTTTCGTCGACTTCCTCGGACTCCTCCTAGGTTCTCATATTACTGTTTTCTTCTTACGGGCGGGCCTCCCGCGATCGACTAACGACTTTTGTTTTAAGATCAGTGCAATTAATTTGTTTGTTATAATATGTATATAATTATAATATATACAGACAAAATATGACGCTTGTATTTCCCGTTCAGAAGTGGAGAAATTGAATCTAGGATACCGTGTTTTCGGGGTTTATTTTTCGTCAAATTCGGAGGGTGTTTTTCGGAGTTTCTTTTTCGTCAAAAATTTGAAGTTTATTCAAATTTTCGAATATTCGAATATTTTAATATTTTTGAATATTTTTGAATAGTCCATTATTCCATATTTTCGATTATTCGAATATTAAAAAATTCGAATTCAAAATTTTGAATATTCGAAAATCCGAATTTTTTAGAAAAAATACGGGGGTGACTTGTGCAGAAAGAAACACTAAAGTGGTTTGTAGATTGTGCCTCCTCGGTAGTGTAAGAAATCCCCATGACTTGCGGCAAGGCGTATGTAGTTCAAACGGGCATGTGTGTCAATGAAGGTCACGAGAGCACTCCCTGTCAGTAAGGAATTCCCTGTCGGGCAACTTGGCGATTCATTGTGCCCCGGAACTGGAAAAAACAAAAATTCTGGGGAAGTTAAGAAACAGTATCTTGTGAGAATTGTACGAGTCATTCCACATCAGAATGCAAGGAGGTGACAGATGCAAAAGTGCCCCGGCAGTTCATTGAACAGATAAAAAATTTGAATTCCTGCTTGAGAAGCCCGATTGGGCGTATCAATAGTTTGTGTTGTTTCCATAAATAGTCAGTTGAAAGTAGCGCTTGTGCTGTGTCTCTTCTTTATGTCCTTGTCTTGTGGCGCTTTTTTTTAAAGAAAAATAATAAATCGCGCTTGTACCAATTAATATTTCGTCAGCTGGATTTGGCTTTCGTGCCATTACCATTGGCAATACTAATTTGTCCCACGACAAAACTTGCAAACAAGTGTTGCTTCGATAAACGTTGATACCTTAAGCGAACTCCCGGAGTGACTCTCTGGGAAGCTCGTATTCATCCCATCCTATTCCATCAACCTACCCGCGGCCGTGCTAGGTGGAATGGTAAATGATGCAATAGAAGAGTTTCAACTGCCGCACTTCTCATTTTATGCAATTTTTATGTTCGATAGTTTTTACTGTTACAAAGACACAACTTCTCCTTCCCCTAAGAAGCACAGGCAGCATGGCCCAAACTGGAAACCAAAACCGTGGTTTTTGTCGTGACCCGAACGTGCAATGACCTGTAATCCTGAATTAACCTTGACAAGACAAGAGGTCATACCCCTTTTGCGCTGATCAAACTGAATTGTACAAAACCGTCTTCGTTACTCATTTTCTTTTATTCATTTTTAGGGGGGGGGGGGGGGGGTATCAAACTTTGGAGTTTATCGAATAATTTGGAATTAATCAAATTTTACCGGCGGGTGTTTCTCGAAGCTTTTCGGATTTATTCGGAAACAGGGAATGCTAAAATAATATCAGATTCCTTGGGCACATCACCCCCTGTATGCATCATTGAAGTACGTATAAAACAGATGCGCGCCGCCTGCTTTGTTGGCTACAAATCCAGCCACGGACGCAGAAGTGCGTTGGGTTTGTTCAGAAAAGCTATCGCATTTCAAACGAGCATAGGGAGGTTTCGCTGCCGTCGTGGCGTCCCAGGCAGTGGCAGCTCGTTTAAGCGCCAACTGGACGGCTTTAGGCGAATTTGAGCAGAAGATTTGTCCGAATTATCCAGGGAATCTTCGAGGCCATGGTCGTAACTGTCTCCTATATTACAAGATGGTGAGAATCACGGTGGCTTTGCACAGTTAATTAGAATGTTTTTGCAGCCGTGTGTTCGGGATGGTAGCCGTAAATTTTCAAAGATTTCGAGGGAAAAGTAGGTGCGTTAACTGACACAAGGAGAAGGACACAAGCGGTACCTTTCGCCATGACCCACACCTTACACATACGCGTAGCTACCACCGCATAAGAAAGGAAAAATCATTTTTGTGTATGTGTAACCGTTATTCGGGTTGTTTTCTTGCTGATTCTTGTATCTCATGTACTATATCCCGCTACAAAAAATGCATATGTATCTCAGCATCTGTATTTTTTTGGCATATACAATATTTGCATTTCGGATACTTCTTGGAGTATATCTGCCATGCCCTGGTTTTAAGCGAGTGTCATATGCGTGTCATGGGCTAATTGAGATGAAGCCGGAAAGGCGAGCGGATTAAAAATTGTATTACGTTTAAAGGTAACTTTAGAAAGAGTAAGTTAGGAGCGCGTTCATTCAATGAGAGCGTAACCGCGACCCACGTGTCATCGCACCGTCGGAGTGCATTTCTTGAAGAGCTGTCACGTGACCCTCCTCGTCGATCTAATGGACTCGCCGGGTCTGAACTTTCGCGTTCAGCCAAGAGCCTTGTGAAGAAGCGCAAAGAACGTAACGCCGCGGTTTTCGTCGCCTTTTTGCTTGCGTGTTATGCTGACCAGTAAGTAAAGCCAGGCGATGAAAATACGCTCCGACTTTTCGACTTTTGTCTGCTTGTGTGAGTTCTTGTTTTGTTTTGTTCGATTAATTAAGACCGTCGCTTATGGAAGAATGTCTTACCTCCTCTTTCTCGAGCCTTTTCTTGGCCTCAGCTTTGTTGGGAACCTGCAAATACGCCATTGCTGAGAGTCAGTCTAAAATATGCCTAGTAAGGCATTACGTGTAGATTATGAAAGTTGTAATTTGATAGAAACTGACAGATACTGATAGTTCCGGTACTCAGCAAGTGCCTGATCTTGGCGGATGGGCGCTACCCCATTCAATTGTTTCAGCTACATATCAGCTGACGGAAACTTACTAAAGCTATTTTAATAAGTTGTACAACTGGGCTATCAAGCCCCGCTCGTGAAAGTTGCTGGCGTCGGTTGAACGTCAGTGCGCTTTACGCCCAACTGAAGTTTAGGGGTTTCGTATTTGTGACAAGGGGTGTCAGGGCTACACCCTTTCTTTTTAGTGGGTACTTGCGACAGTTCTTTGCTAAAAACTAGGTCTGAAAACTAGGTCGGTTGAGGAGATCTTCTTCTGAACACCTCGGTGAACGCAAACCGACTCTCACCCATAAAAATTGACGAACTCAACGAGCTACGCTCCTTGACAACGCCGCAAACGCAGGCACCCAGGTTTGTCATCGTTTCAAACCAAAACGGAAGCTACGATCTAGGAATATTTTTTTTAAATAATAATGACTCTATCCACAATATTTGTTTCTCAAACATAGAAATATTCTCGATTAAAATACTATTACGGCACGAAGAAACAATTTTACAACCTCCATTTCACACGTCAACAATCGCTCCAGCCAATAAAAGATGTAAGCATGGTGTAAGAACGGGACGGGGCTTGGCGGACTTCGACCTACACCATCTCCACCTAAATAGTGTCTAACAGCGTAAATATTTTTCCAATTAACTTTTCCCGTAGGAATGTTTTTTTTAAGTATCTGTCCCATGCCCTCTTATAGGAGAAGTTTTTTTTTTTTTTTTCATTTAAGTGTCTTTTAAAAAACGAATTCCGGCGATTTTTCTTTTTTTATGTACCCAATTTAGACACATTTTTGGAATTCACATGCTTTACTCTTCAAGGCGTGCGATTTATTGTCTGTAAATTTAAAATGGCCAATGTGAAAACGTCAAAAGAAGGTTATGCTTAAAAACACCGTTAAAATGTTCCCGCTCTCTCCAGTGGGGTGACGTCACGGTCACATGTTGTATATCTTGCAAGTTGAGCAGGCAGTCTAACAACATAATGTTTCGCGCATTTTGTTTCCTTTTGCTGACGTGAGCTTCTCCAGCATTCATCTCATACCGTCAAACTTCGTGTGATCCGTCGGGAATAAGTTCTACTGCCCTGTATTTCAACATTTGAAGTCACGTGTTCACTGTTCCCAATAGAACCTCTCATCTCAGCTTTTCAGTCCAAGTGCAAACATTCCATAACTTTGCAACAAAAAAAAACAATATTCTGACATAATCTGCATTATTAGTTTGCACCTATCTATTAGTGTGTTGAGCCAATTTGGTGGAAAATCTCAGTCACTATCGAAGTTTCGCATTTAAGTATGTTAACACGGTGTTTCGAGAGCAGCACCTATTGCGGCACACTTTCATTACCTTTATTCCGAGAAATATACTCCTCTTTCTTTGCAAAATAAGATAATGTTGCACAGAATACCCGCCATTCAAGGGTGTGGAAAAGGCTGGTCAGCTGCAGTATGGCAAAACGAGAAAACATTCCGAAGAAAGGATAAACACGTAACACAAGGAAAATACAATCACATCTTTCAAATAGCAACGAACTTATAACATCGCTTTTGGAATTCCAGAAGCGATCTTTCGGAATCCCTTTATGTTCGTTTAATAATAAAGATTTTGGAATTCCTGTATGCCCATTGCTATTTCAAAGATGTGGTTGCGTTTTCCTCGTGTTACATGTTTATTCTTTCTTCAGTACTGACCCGTGCCAACAGGCTCTTTTTCCATCGATTAGTTTAGTGAGTGTGGCGGATATCTATGACCTTACCAATGCTTTTCATTCCAAGCTAAACTGCTAAAGCCTCGATAACAAACGCTATTTCGGTATGTGAAGTATTCACGAGATAAAAGCAACCATTTGTAAACCTCTGTGGCATAAAATATCATATTAGTGTTTACTTTATAAAATTTATTTTTAAACTCTCATCTTACGCGATCGGATGATAACTCTACCCTTTTGCATCTCGTCCCGTGTCGATCATCGACATAATGTTGGAATCCCAAGCTCATTAACAACGGCATTGCACTCAGTACAAGGATGCAACCACCTCCCCGGTTTGATTGCTACCATCACTGGCCTTAACCTGTTCCGAAATGCTATCACTAACAAGTGTTTTTTTTTTTTTTCCAAGGATCCAGAACCTGTTTGATTGTTTAATTGTTTTTATATTTTCAATATTGTTCATTTGTTACAGTTTTCTTCTCATTTCATTTATCTACTCTCCCCCTTTAGAATTTATTCGGTCTCCGAGTCTATGTTCAATAAATAAACAAACCTAATGCGTTGCTAAAGTCGTTGCTGGCGGATAAGCCACCCTTCACTTAGGATGTATGAAAGGTACAGTGGAGGAGTCAACAGGGTCGACGGTGGCTTATTTTTACGTAAGGTTGTGGCATTTCTGTGTTAGGAACTGCAAGATTAGAAATATTTATGTCGTTCGCGGATTTAATCAAACATGACTTTTATTTCCCGAGGCCGGCGAATCAGTCTCTCGCATTGACAGTTTTCTTCAATGATTGGAAACTTACCGACAAGCTGCCAAGCTGAATTATTTCTTTGCTGCAGTCAAACAACTTGTCAAGCTGGAAATGTGAAAGATAGCCGAATAAACGACATTATAAATATCGGTAACGACCGCCCTCCGGCACGTTCTAATATAAGATAACGCTAGAAAAAAAAGTTAAAAAAACTATCAATATAATTGACTTGTGGAAACTAATATATGGGACCGAGGTCTATTCTATTAAACTGTCTTTTTAGGATACCTACTTGTGAATTCTATACCATCACAAATGTGTACAATTATCAAAATGATCAGTCATTTTAATTTTCGTTACTTGATTACTTCCTATTCAGTGTTTTCATTTTATGGCGTGTTTACTATTGGTTAACACAACGTTTTTATTTTATGTTTAAGATACCTTAAGGTGTTCCATGTCCCCCCCAAAAATTCTGGCGTTTGTAAGTTAGATTTTTGTAAGTGTTATGACGAAATAAAACAGATACATGTGTTTTTAAAGAGGCAGTGCAACGATGTTAGCGTCGAAAGAATTTGCAACTTGTATCTTTTATGTTGTTTATGTAGGCCTAAGTGTGTGAAAACGCGCCACCTGGCCCCGAAAAACTGCTATTCCGTTGGGTAATCGCAAAGGAAAAAACGAATTATTTGCCGGTTTGCAGCCGCGTGTGGCGGCTAAGGGAACTACGTTGTTACCTCACATGAGGTACCCGCGGAAGTCAACGAGGCCTGTCCCCCTCCGCTGCTACCCTCGCCGTCAGCCCAGTGGCGAACCGTCTTTTGTCTCAATCGCTCGCCGCGACTTACGGTGGTGCTAATCCTTGAAAAGTCAACAATCGCGGAAGAAGCGGCTGGAGTCTCTGACGAGAAACCCAACGGGAAACCAGGTGGACCCCCCCGAGACGTCACTCAAAAGACGACCTGAGAGTTGGAGGAAACTTTAACATTCGCTTTGTCTCTCTTTTTTTTTTTTTTTTTTTTTAATGGTAACTAGAGTGCGCAAGAAAAAGTGGTTTTCTTATCGTTCTTTATGTGAGGCAAATCAATTCCCGCTCTTAATTATCGAAAGTCCGAAAATTGTTGCACCGTCTTTTAAGAATGCAATATCAATCTTTTCGTTTTTTCGCTTAAAATGTGTATTTTGGAACGTGTTTCTGTTTTGTTCCTTTTGCTTGTCTTCAAGATTGAACTGCCCTCTAAATCTAGTTATTATGTTAGTGTCATACATGTTTATATCGTCCCAGCACTTTAGTAGGTTGTTTCTGGACACTATATTAAACATTGATTGATTGTTTGATTGACTGATGTGCCATTTGTGTTCATGCCGATTGATTTTGATGCGATGTCGGCTAAACGGGTACGCGCTTACCCCCATGTCGGTCGCACAGAGGACCCTCAATCCAGCAAATACCAAATGCCGATGCAGGCACACTGATAAAGCTTCATCCGCTTTTTTCGCCCTAATATCTTCACTCTGCGGTAAAGGTTGAAAAGGTATAAATCTGCGTTAGTACCGGCGCCGCGCTTCAGTCGTTGTTTGAATATCCCACTTTGCAAACATCATTTTCAGTTTCTTAGCGATATACAAATATAGTGCGGAATACATATAAGCAGTACAAAAATCACTCAGCATCAAAAGGGCAGCCAATATTCTTGTCCTACGTCAAAGTCATTGTTTAACTGACCACTGTTCTGGTCTCATCTCGTTAAGTGTCAAAGTCTAAAATATGGACGTGCAACCTTGAGCCGTTGTATGCTCAACTTATAGTTTTCTATATTTACATCAGAGAATAAGAACATTCGCACAAGAAAAACCTTATTTTTCATTGGTGAATATTGGTTTCATGCAAATTAGTGACTTGCAGTGTCTTTCAAACGATAAAACAACGTAGGGCACCAAAACGCGCACTGCACTTTTTATCTGCATGAATAAATTCTTCGCTTAGACTGCTACCAATGTTTGCGGAGTATATAGATGAGTAGGTTACCTGCACAACTAGGGTGTCCACCTTCAAAGTCGCATTCATGCAGTGGAATAACACCTTCATGACTGAAATTAATGTTTTCGTTAGAACACGCTACATTTTATCAATCACTCATTCACTTTCAAGGTATTAGGCAATTGAACATAATATCACAACAAAAGTACTACATTGTGTTTTTCTCAGTAATGCAAAGTCGATTCACATTTAATGAAACCTAGTTTTCGATTCGTTGAAACTAGTTCAGTGTTGGGAAGTACTTTAAGTACATTGTACTTAAAGGACTACGTTGAGTAGGTTTAGGAAACTTGTACTTTAATTAAAGTACATTCTCCTAATATGTACTTGTACTTTACTTAAAGTAATTTTAGGGCGCAGCTCTTAGGCGCCCGTTTCCGGGCTTGAGCGGCGTCGGCGTCACCATCGGCGTCGGCGTAACCGCGCAGTGCATGATGGGTAAATTTCCCCGCTAAATTTAGCGGGAAAATTTTCCCGCTAAATTTAGTGGAAAAATTTCCGCGGTAAATTTAGCGGAAAATTGTCCCCGCTAAATTTAGCAGAAAAAATTCCCCGCTGGATCTAGCGGAAAAATTTCCCGCCAAATTCAGCAGAAAGTTTTCCTCGCCAAATTTAGTGGAAAAAATTCTCCGCTAAATCTAGCGGAAAACTTTCCCCGCTAAATTTAGCAGGAAATTTTTTTCCACTAAATTTAGCGAAATTTTTTTCCCTAAATGGGAGGCGAGCAGGAGAGGAGGAGGGGCATAGCCCCCTCTACGTATCTTCCCCTCCTCCTCAAGAGCTGCGCTCTAATTCGGCGTTACAGAGAGTTCTAAACGGCCTTCATTTTTTTTTTTTGTACTTTCCGAGGAAAGTCCAGTTCCCGACTTCAAAGTAAATTCCTCAAATTTGATTTTGTTAAATTTGTATCACGAAATGATACTTTGTTCAACTCCGAAGGAATACTGAGAGGGATATTCTACTCTCACCAGAAACGTGAGCAGACGACGCATCCGTTTGTTCTGCGGGCGGCTTTCCCGTAGCTTTGTGAACTCTCGCTACTTCTTGGTCGGTCAGCGCAAGCAAGGAGGTTTACGATATCAGGTGAGCAAAATTAATCATAATGTAGCACCTGAGACTGTAGTTCGGAAAAATTAAATTTTCAAGTCGAAGTAGAAGACAACAGAAGAGAACGTCAAAATGTTTTGAGACATTCTCTTTTGTCTTTTCCTTCTAGTTGAAAGTTCCCTTAATTTTTTCACACCTCAATCCCAGGTGTCACATTATGATTAATTATCACCAGCTCGCTTGCACACTCACGTTTGTTTGTTTGTTTTTTCATTAAGGAGAGGACAATTCTTTATGAGAGGATTGCTTGCGGAAGCTACAAGGCTGACGTCATGCTCTCCTAGAACATTTAACCCACTGGGTGCAACAATCCAGTGCAAGGGGCGCCAAATTCAGAAGACGGACTTCTGTATTCGGCTCCATTCCAGAAAATAACTACTCTGTGGCCACTTGACTTTATCAAATATTCGCCGCTGTTTTTGAAAATATAGGTCATGCACCCCTGATTACCCCTGGGCAATGCATACCAGTTAAAACATCACTGTATAGGGGAATGAAAGGGCATCATGAAAGGTTGTGTTAAAATACGTGTACCTTGCTTTGAAAGTACATTGTATATATAGTACTTTACTTCAAGTACGTTGCGCCCGGTATACTACTTAAGGTACATCACGTCTCATTTACTTTGTACTTTACTTGAAGTACCTTTTAGATGGCCTTTACCCAACACTTAACTAGTTTTTAGCACTTTAGTTACTCCACTGGTGAACTTTAGAGACTACGTTCGTTACAAAGAAAGATTATCTAGTTTATTCTGATGGCATTAGTGAGCCACAGGTTAGATACGTACTATACTTGGTGTTCTTTTTATTTAATCGAATATGGAATTCCTGCCTTCTAAAATCAAAATGTCGCGGATTCTACTGTAACACCCCAGAAAGTTTTCGGTATTGGTATTTATTGCGTGCCCAAAACACAGTGAAGGCTTTGATGCTGGTGCACATAAAAGTCACAAATGAGTACAACATGCAAAGACGTGAAATACAGGAGTGACACATCAGTCACAATAAAACAAATTACAGACTCAACTCGGTATTCAAAATGAAATAAGGCATGGAAAAGAAATCATGCTCCACAAGGCTATTACAAAAAAAAAAAAGTTGAATTTTATGCTTTGGTGACCCTAGAATCTGCATGTCAGGATAAAAGGTATCGCAGAGTCGCGTGTGTTTAGCTGGCACACGAAGGCTTTGACTACTCAAAAGATCAGGTACATCGAAACGACCTTCTACGAGTTTCTGTAAAAACAGTGAAACACCACATCTCGGCAATGCCTGCGGTCAATTAGGATTCTGAGGTTTAGAAAAGTTGCCTTGCCTACTTGGCACAATGCATATGGTTGCTGTATCAGCGTGCCTCTTAAATAGAGGTACGTGAATGTTGATCTTTCAAACCGAATCGAATGCGAATTAAATACTTCGGCACTGAATTGCATGAATACGACCGAGAAATGAGTCTATACATAATCAATTTTGAATAGTGGGCAGGTAGTTTATAAATAAAAGTACTGCACCGTATAGTTTATTGTTCAGGTTTTTTTCTGCTTTAGAAAATGATGCCGCAAAGCAAGGCTGTGGGAAAATTGCTACAATTGAAAGGTGTGAATAAAAAGAAGAAATCAAACAATATGTATTATGTCTTTTTTTTATGGTGGCATATACGACACACCTGGATGATACAGTGCCGGAGCGGTCAAAAATCTTCCACACTTCAGCACGCGTTTTTTAAAGAGCTTTGCGGTTCTTTTTTTTAGGCTGTGTGGAGGCACCTAGCGGCCGGTCACTAATCTATAGAAATAAACTTCACCAGGTTACGTTTTCCAGAATCACAGTAGCGGTCTTGTGCGGACGTGCACAGTTAACAATTACCCTAGATGTAGTCGCAGACGCTTGAAACTACACCGCACGAGCAAAGAGAAGCCTGTACTGATGATGATGATCGTGTTAAGAGTGTAGTGCCATCTCACGACAAGAATGGCAAGCGCCTTGTAGAGCGCCTTTAGAGAAGACTCGTGGCCTCTCACCGTTCTAACTCGTAGAAATTTGTTCGAAAAATATTTGAAAATTTTAAACAAATTCCCAGTTTTAGTTGAGCAACGAATCAAATAGGGTAATATTCTGTTAGGAAAAAATTGTAAATATTCGCACACTGCTGCTCTTAAATAAAGGTGTTCGAGAATTGGAAAAGCATGCCTTCAATACGTACAATCGGCGCATGGGTCGACGGGAAATTTAAAAGGTGAAAACGCTGATGACAGTGTAGTTGACATGCATATTATTACAAGGAACCCTGCAAACAAAGGCACTTGATTCATCACCGGAGTTTCGTACGAAATCACTTCCTTCAGGAGAAGCTTCATCTGAAATCGTTTAACAGCAACTTTTTTTATTATTGCTAGTTTGAAATTTTTATTTCCGCCGTTTCTTAGAAAGGCCGTTGTTCTAAAATATTAGACGTAGACACAGATTGCCATCCCATTGACGCTTTTGTTAAAATGTTTCGGTTCCACAACTAAACGTATACATCTTAGTTGATTCCATTGTTTTCCAGACTTACGGTTCTGGCAAACCATATGTATGCTCTGGATTGTTAAGAAGGGTTTTGAAAGGCTTCGTAGCTTTATTTTTTGTCTCGTAAATTGGTCATGCCCGGCATATGTTTCTCCAGAGGCATCAATCGTTGGCTATGTTCTCGCACCTCGATCAACAAACGAGGAGGTGACGTGGCCTGAATGGACAGCCGTTCCCTAATTTCCCATGCAATAAATTCCTGACACCTGGTGATGAGTAAAAGATGAACGCCAATCACAAACCGCCAACGCAAACATTGCATTCTGCTATCCCTGGGAAGTTATCTTCCTTGCAGTGACAGCAAACGCCGTGAATTGATGAATCTATTTTATTTGGAAATTCGTTTGAAATATACCGTATTTACTCGCGTATAGGTCGACCTGTTTTTCAAAAATCGCCTCATCAAAACTGGGGGGTCGACCAATACGCGAATCCCGGTATTATATTTTTCAACTTTTTTTTTTTTTTCGGGGGTCCCGAAGTTAGGGGGTCGACCTATACGACGTATCGACCAATATGCGAGTAAATACGGTAATATTAATTCATAGCAGGCACAGAAAATGTTTCTCCCATTTGAGTCTCGTTCTACTAAACTTGTTTAATTGTTTTGTCACATGAAACATTAGTTGTTCATGTGCCCTTGAAATTGATAATTGAATAAATGAATGACTAAATAAAATAAAGAATAACGAATATCCATAAACGTTACACCCTCCAACAGAAAAAAATGTAATGATACAGTCGCAATTAGCATTATAAATAATATTTAATTTGCCTTAAGAAGTATCGGTATATGTTCTGCACAAAGAAGCAATTATTGTGGCCTTACATTCTTGTAAAACAATCGCTAACGTAGGGAACATTAACGCGCAAACTGCTTGCACGCTCATTTTTCCTCCAGGGTTAGCAACATAACCTCTGTGGTTTCGCCATCATTATTAAGAAACGTGTCTGGATGAACCATGATGTGCAGAATCGATAGAAGCTTTCTTGAAGATAAATTAGGGTGGGCGGCGGGCCGAGGCGAACGCTTATGCTCTAAAATATTTTATTTGTGCTGTAACACTCCACGCGACACCCCATATGTTGGCGCCAAACTCACCGTACAAAAAAAGATTATCTTAATACTATCATTTGCCCCACTCCTGAATCTTACCGTTCTTATCTCTCCGGGTGATATTCGACGGTGACTGGATTACACATCAGGTTTCGTCGGCAATCTTTTCTCGCACAGTTTCCTTCAGAATGTATTTATACGGAACCGCCCCGAGTACAGCTAATTCATTTCACCTTTAATTCATAGCCTTCGTTATTTGTCTCGCAGAGTTCATAGAATCTATGTTTCAAGCCAATGACCACTGAAAAAAAATAATAAACCCAATACTTTTGTTTGCACAACATATCGCAGTTTTTTAATATCTGAATTCACTTGTATGAAGTTAAATTCGAACGTATTGTAATGTATTTCGTCTAATTAATCCAAATTTATTGGATTATTTTGTAAATTATAAAACCTAAATAGGCGCGTTAGCAGCCTGGAAGTCTGAAGCTGAATTGCTTCTTATCAGCATTGACTGCGATAAATAATATTCCTAGAAAATTGAATTTTTTTTTGTTTGTTAAACCAGGAGCAATTGCCTCAAGACGTATTATTTGATGTATTCGTAATGTTTCTACTCATGTGAGTGCGACAAGAGCGTATCTTATAACTATAAAACGCAAACGCCAGCAGGTTTTTCAACGGTGGTGGCTGTAGAAAGGAAAATAAAAATCGTTCTTCCTAAGAGAGATGGGCTACAAAATTATTTAACGAAGATCTTAGCTTGCATGCCACCATAGTTCTGATCCTGTAGCGAGTCCAAGTCCTTAACTATATGCTGAAATTGCATTGTTTATTACTGCTTTGCTTGAAACCCACCAGATTTATTGTTTCCGCGCTTGGTCTTTTGTCTATAATCAACCCTAATAAAAGATATATACATTTCGATTTGGCACGCATAGAAGTGCTGGCCGTCAAACAACGCGAGATATTTATTGCGTGCACGTATAAGCCATGAAATTTCGACATTGATGTGTTTCAATTAAGCACGACGCCTTGTACTCAAACAAGTCATAACTCCGTTCCTGCAAAACAAAAATATAAATAACATTTTTAATCATTTGAACGACGAGTCCCTACGCAGACTATTATGAGTCTTTACGGAACTTCTTAATAATCTTAATCGTGTCTGAAATTAAATATGCCTAATAAGAATTACCACTGCAAATAATCAAAATAAAGACAAACATATGGTTTCGCAATGAGTGTGCCATCTCTTGCTGCCAAAGGATATCGCCGAAGGAAATTTGACTTTTTTTCTTTTTTTTAATGGATATTCCGTCTCGCTTACCACGTGACCAAGTGGATATCCTATGCAGAGCGGCATACAGTCTCATTCTTTTGGCTACCTGCTTCGAGCAATGCGTTTCGCGATGTTTACGTATTTTGAGCTGATAGATCTTTACATTCGTTAAAAAGAATGTTGGTCACTCAAGCGGATTCTAGCAACCTAGTTATATTTCTTTAACTTTGGAAACATCTACAACTGCTAAAAAATATAAAGAAAAAAAACTCTAGCGTACGTTAAAGAAACTTAAAGGGAGCATGAAACGATTTTGAAATCGAATTTAAACCACCGCACATCGTAAAAGGTGCGAAAAGAAAACCAAAACACAAAAAATAGAAAGCCAGAAAATCGTTTTCGCAATAGAACTTTTCAAAAGAAAAGCGGACTGTTTTGCACCTTCTTTCCGTCAAAAAATCTCTGCCTTTCCACTGCGATGCATCCGCGGTGCCACGGCACATCAGTCAAATCCACAGTGCCTATTGGACCAGAGCCCACCTCACCAGCACCGCGATCATAAACAATAAATAGCCGGCGAACTTTTCTTGAAAGTTTTGTTTAAGAATATTCTGATCCACGTTTTGTTGAATAATAGACCCTTTCCGGAATTCAGTGCCATCTGGTGACTCTAATGGCACTTTAGCTTTTACCGCACTAATGGCGGAAATAAACCTGTGGTCTGCAGTATTGTATGGGGCACCGTCACTTTCGCAAGTCAACGGTAAACGATAATGTGCGCTTCACTGTACAGTTATTTTTCAAACTCTTTCAGTTTTGATGGCGAAAAAGAGGCAACCAGTCAGAACGAAGCCCCAACCAACATAGAAGCCTTGATAAAGTTCTATACATCAAGGAGCTTTGAATGCGAGCTGTGCTACTAACAGATTCACTGTACCCGAGTTAGAAATGAAAGCTCTCTCAAATCTTGTATCCAATTCCTGCTTCACGTCGCGCTTACGTCTAGAGGCCTCGAATCATAGCTGCTCAGGAGCATCTTCAACTTCTTCCTTCATTAGTAAACAGAAGGTCGCCATTAATATAGCACATAGGCCACTTTTCAGGATAGATGGATGGTAATGGCTATACCTTTTGTACCGAGCAGCAGCTTGCGCCACCTAGCCTAACATTGCATCATCCCTTCTTTTTATAAATTTGTTTAAATTTTGTTATAACACAACCACCCCCCCCCCTTTTTAAAGTGATTCCATCGCTTATTTTTAACTGTACTTTTTACCACTCTCTAGATCTTTTCCACCAATCTTCGAATCTTCTTTTAGTTTTCTTTTCCTCACTCTCCTCTGTAAATCCCAGTGCCCCCTCCAAATCCGTAGTCATCCCCCTCCCCCCTCCCCCTCCCCCCCCCCCCCCCCCAAGAGGGTGGGACGAAGCCCCGTGCACCTTAAAATTACGTGTTCTATAGTTTCCCTGTCGTGGTTGCATATATTGCATAGAGTGTCGATTTCCTGGAATTTATCGCTATACGTTTTCGTTCTTAGCACCCCCGTTCTAGCTTCAAACAGTAATGAGCTCCTCAATGAATTATCATACAACTGTTCCTTCTTTATTTGTTGTTTTCGTGCCCTGTATATTGTTAAAGCTGACTTCTCGTGCATTCTCTCTTCCCACAATTTACCCTCAGTTTCCTTTGCTCCCTTTTCTACTGAAATACTCTGACCGGCTTCATCTCCTTGAATGTATTCAGATCTCAGCTTGCGGTTTCGGTTTGTCCACTTAGTGTTTAGACTTTTCATATACTTGTACACTTTCGCTGCCCACCGTGTATCCTCAATTTCAGCTAGTCTTTGTTCAAATTTTACTTTACTCATCGCTTCTGTAGTCTCTAAACCCATATCCCCCTGTACTCCCTCATTTGGTGTATTCCCATGTGCCCCCAATTCCAACCTACTCACACTCCTTTGCTGTGTCTCTGAACCTGCCTGGATTTCTGACCTCCTACACAATACCGCATTCCCAAATCACAGTCCTGGCACCATGACTCTCTTTCGCACACCCCTGACGACTTCATATCTATTATAGTTCCATAGTGCCCTGTGTTTCATGATAACTGAATCTCGGTGCCCCTTCTTTATTACAATTCTTCATGGTCTTTTAGATACCGTCTTCCTTCACCTAACCATACTCCCAGATATTTCTACTTTTCTACGTGTTCTATCAATGTGTCCTGTATCTCCAGGGGTTCTCCTTTCTCGTCGGTGAAAACTATTATACCCGACTTGTTTCTACTAAATTTTAGTCCTGAATTATCCCCTTCCCTGTTGCAAATCCTAATTAGTTCCTGTATTGTCTCACGACTTTCTGATACGAGTACTATGTCGTCTACATACAGTAACCCTGGCGATACTTGATTTACTTTATGTGCTCCATGTAAGTCAGGTCAAAACCTAGGTTGCGCTGTTCTAACCTTTTTTCCATCTCACTAAGGTATGACGATAGATGATGATGATAGTAATCAAAGTGGCCAGACTCAATTCCGGAAAGGGTCTATTAGCGATGTGACGGAAATTCCCGAATTTTATAATTCTCGGAGCTATGCGCCATCTATCGGTTGGTAAACGAAGCAAGAGGAAGATAAGACTGCACCTGCGCCGGTCATGGTTCCTGCTTTGCTAACAAATATGGCGTCGGTGGTGATCGTCGACGTGATCGGCGTGGTGGAAGCTCATCGTTTCGCGTAGAGCGCTATCTTTGACTGAAGAGACTAGGGTGCCTTCATGTGCGCTCTGCTTAGGGTGGAGACATCTCGCCATTTTGTCCCACACGTTTATTTTTCTTTTTTTGTTCAGAAGCGCGTGAAAGAGCGTGTCCCTGCACGCGTTTGTGGCGCTGACTGTGCTATGGCGACATTTTGTTTTCGTCGATTTCTTTGTATTTTCCCCGTGAGCGCGTGCTGTCGGCATCGGGTACTATAAAGGGTGGCATCACCCTAAACAGAAAGACATTGAGGCACCCTAGAAGAGACCATTTGCTATATTACCCAAGCATCAAGGAGAATGAAGGGATTAGTGTTCCACGCGCCACGCGCGCACGCCTTCCCCGTATAACAGATTCGAAGTAAATAACCAAAATAAAGCATTGACGAACGCACGTGCAAGATGCCATTTGTTTTAGGTATTTGCTTTGGAAAAGTTACTGCTGCTGAGGCCAGCACGTGCGGCGCGTGGAACACCAATCCCTGCATTCCCTTGATGCTTGGGTAATATAGGGAGTATTAATTAGACGCCATATTTGTGGGTGCTGTTTAGAGCGAATGCTCAGAACGAGCTCGCATCAATAGGCTGCTAAGACCGGCAATTTTGATGGAGCGGAATGCACGTTGCAAAAGAACTGTGGAAGTCAGCCATCAGCACGCGCTCAGCATTCGCGCACACAGCTATGGCCGCCACTGAATACTCCCTATAGCAATAGGTCTATCCTCGTCGCGTGTCGCGCTGATAATCCAGCACGTTCTAGAATTGAAGATCCATCTACTCGTGTGGCGATGTTGTGGCGGCACCCTCAAGACAGCAGAAACACTCGTGCCGTCGTCTTTGTTCACTTCGACTACAGTGGTGCTTACTTAGTATTTGTCTCTTCGAACATCGCTCGGATTTCTTATTTTGAGCATTCCGTGTGTGTGCTCAAGTTGAAGATATTACTGGTGCGTACTGTATTTAAAGGCGTGTATAAAGGATTCGAATTTTGACGGGTTTTCATCACCCGAGAAAAGTGATTAGTGTTAGCATTCCTGAACTCTCGCAACGTCTATGCGATCACGAAATCACATCTCTACGTTGCTATATCTCTGCTAAGGTTACATTGTCTTCTGCAATCGTAGGAAAGGCGTGTGGAGAGATTTGTACTACCAGTAAAGTCGTGTTTTAATGTCGCGATCGTCCAAGACAGCGTACTGCATCTTTTTCTTTTCTTTTTTTATCCACTCTGCCCTGCGAGCTTATCCCGACAAAATAAAAGTTATAAAGCGTGAGCCTATAGAAAACTGTGTACACTTTCTGCTACGCCATTAAGTGACAGCGCGTTCCGTTCTTTTTAGCGATACCGCGGGAACGGCTGACGGCGGCGGAGAAGCGGCTTTCGTGCTGACGACCTGCTGCGCTTCGTACGAGCGTATGGGACCAGTCCCATGCTGTCGCTGTAGCGCAACATATCAAATTGAATTTCGCTCAGCTGCGATGTCCCTATGGCTATAGGGAGTATTCACTGGCGGCCATAGCTGTGTGCGCGAACGCTGAGTGCGTGCTGATGGCGAGCTTCCACAGTTCTTTTGCAACGTGCATTCCGCACCATCAAGAGTGCCGGTCTTAGCAGCCTATTGATGTGACCTCGTTCTGAGCATGCGCTCTAAACAGCACCCAAAAATATGGCGTCTAGTGAATACTCCCTATCGCGGTGATGGGAAGCGCCGATTCAGGAAATATGACGGTGGCATCGGTGCCATCACCGCAGTAGAACGTTGTGGTAAAACCTACCGGCACACCGCCAGCTCGCCGCTAACGCTCCCATTCTGCTACTACCGTGAGAACTTCCGGTTCCTGTGCCAGGGTACATCACGACCGTCAAAATTACGCCGCGGCTGGTTTTCCGGTGTGCTCTGGAGAGGAAGAAAAGCTCGATATTTCAATAGTTTTTCCTGTAGAAGTTAATAAACCGAAACGAAAACGGGTGCCTGTTTGGCGTTCATTGAACATTGGAGGTTTAATGTGAAAGTTATTTTGCAAAAATAAGGAAGGTAATTTCATGGTCCCTTCAACTGCGTAAATGGGACGAAAAAAGAAAATAAGGGAAGGGACATTGGTATGATAATTCAAGGGGGAGCTCTTTGTTATTTGAGGCTAGAGTTCAGCTCTATAGGCTCCCTAGGGGAGCCAGAGTTGCGCGTCTGTTTTCCACGTGCCGCCGCGCCGCTATTCGCCGAGATACGATCATCGTGAGGAGCCCGATCAAGTGCCGTGCAGGAAAGTAGACGTTGCACACGCCCCGACAGTACGTTCCCCTGCTTTCCAGCGCGCCGCGTGCCTCGAACGCGCGGCGCCGCTATTCGCCGAATTCAGTCACGTGACGAGTGGGATCAAAACGCCGCGCAGGAAAGACGGCGCTACGGGAATGAACGCGCAACTCTGGCTCCCGTAGGGAGCCTATACAGGAACTCTATTCGAGGCTAGAACATAATTATTGAGAACTAGGACCTATAGGACAAAGTATGCCGAAATGGATACGCGGTGAGCCGTATGCCAAGGGGAAGACGAGACAATAGAACATGTGGTGTTGAGGTGCACAAGGCTTGCACCCCCCCCCTCCCCCCGGGAAGGGGGAGGGGGGGGGGAGGCGGATTAGGCCGGAGCGCTGGGGGTTGATAATTGCATTTTAATAACAAAGAGGAGATTGGAAGCCTGGTGGAAATTATCTAGGGAGAATTGGATGACGTACAGCAAGGCTAGGTGGCGCAAGCTGCCGCCTGATATAAAGGGTGCAGCTGATAGCATCCATCCACCCTGTGGAACATCATCTATGCCGTACTAATGATAAACGAAGACGTTGAAGATGTTCCTAAGCGGATGATGCGAAGCTTGTACATTCGGGAATAAGTAAGATGCGACGTAGGAATGGAACACAAGAGCTATATAAGCGTTTATTTCTAACCCAGATTTAGTAAATCTGTGGGCAGCGCACAATGAGCTCTAAAGCCCTTTGGTGTACAGAATTTTATCGAGACGTCTGTGTGGGTTGGAGCTTGGTTCTCACTGCAGGTTCTTCGTCACCATCGAACTAAAAGTGATCAAGAAAGAACAACATATTAAACAATTCCTCGCCAGCCGTTGATTTGCGAAAGTGGCGGTGCCCGATGAAATACAAGTTCATCACCGCCATTCGTAGGGCAAAACCTAAACTGCTATACGAGCCGTCAGATGGTACTGAACTTTGTAGTGGGTCTATTGGTGGTGCAATTTTATGAGTGGTCAGGTTCGTTCATCCATTTCCTCTCAAATAATCGAGAAAAAAAATACCGAACAAATCATGCGCTCGTAAAATAATGTCCTTCAAAGGATTCTTTTATGACCCAAAAACTCTTTCAAATAGTGAAGAACAGTTTCGCGTCAAGTACGATCCCTTCCTGGCGCCCTAGAAAGGCAACTGGGCGATCAAGAACTCTTTTGAGCAGAAACGAACCGCCTATAGGTTTTTCAATAGAAGCCTTTTTAGATGATTCTTAGAAGAACTTTTAAGGGTGCAAAATATGGGCAAGCCGAAGAACCTCGGAGAATACTTTTGCGACCCCTTTTTTGTTTTGTTTTTTAGAATGTGCTTGACATTGGAACGCGGCAGAGCCAAGGAGAAAGAAGTGGGAATAGCAGCCAGTGTCGGCGTGCAGCTTCTAAATCCTCCGCAGAATTACCCTCTCTACGACTGCCTTAATCTACGACTGCATAAGTCACGACTGCATGAAGCTACGACTGTCTGAAGCAACGGCTGCCTGAAGATACGACTGCATAAAGCTACGACTGCCTGAAGCTACGACTGAATAAAGTTAGGACTGCCTGCAGCTACAACTGCCTGCAGCTAGGACAAATTGAAGCTAGGACTGCCTGAAGCCCATATACCTTTGTGGTTGGGACCCTGCATGATGGGGCATTGCTGTTCGAGCACGGCACGTCTGCAGGGCGACGAACTCATCGAGCTTGTGGAGTGCACTGGTCTCAACCAGAGGATCCTCCGACGGTGGTACCATGAGTTTCTGGTCGACTTCCCCAGAGGCTTCTTCACTAAGGAGGAGCTGAAGCATGTCTACGGCGACATGTTCCCGGACGGCTACCCTGATACCTTCCTGGACTTTATCTTCAACGCCATGGACAAGCGACGCATCGGGTACGTCATGTTCCGGGACTTCGTCAAGACCATCGCCATCACGGTCAGCGGGAGCCCCGATGACAAGCTGAACTGGGCCTTCGACGTCTTCGACCAGAAAGGGGACGGCTTCGTGACCCTCGACGAGATGATCAACCTGGTCGAGGCGATCTGGCAACTTCATGGCGAATCTCCAGAGATGGAGGACATCAAGCTGCAGTTCATCCGGAGGCGTACTAGAAACATGTTTCGCCGGTTGGACGTGAATCATGAAGGTCGGATCAGCAGAGAACAGTTTCGCCAAGTGTATAAGCGGGATACCTGGATTGTGAAGAACGTGTTAGAGGTCTACTCTTCCGCGCAGGGTGCCTTTACGCGAGTAGTTCACCAGGTCTGACTTCTACAACTTGCGTCTAGACGAAATGAGTTCTTGGTACGGTCTTCGCGAAACTTAAACAAAACATGAACACTTTTTTTTTCTTTTTTTAAGTTATGTGAACGGTTTTCTTGAGCTACGTTCTAGATATATTTGTTATTCTTCGAAGATTAATTTAGATTTATTTTTGGTATCCGTACTTTGATGGCTCCTTTGGTTCGTAATTGCTGCCAGCGTTTTGGCACGTGAAGCAGTTGATTTTTTTATAACGAACTCCTATTTTTGCCCAGGGTGCGTTCGATGACATGAGGTATGGATAACACGGAAGCCAGGAGGCGTTCATATTTATTTATAATGTTATACACAGCATATCCTATAGTAATTTCTAGAGGTAATACCAACTGTATACGCAAACAGGATCTTAGCCGCTAATCTTTGCAAACGTCAGTTGCAAAGCTTAGCGGCTAATCGCTCTTAAGCGCTGAATCCTAGGCCTGAAAAGATGTAATTAACTTTCGAATCGACAAGAGTTTAGAGGTTCACCATCACGCGATTGGTCAATTGCTTGCAAGAAATTATTATTATTATTTTTTTTTTTTTTTAGCTAAGGACGCGCGGCTTTTTGGAATATCTATCATTTCTTGGATACGTTATAACTCTGTAATTGATCGATGTGATATCTACTCCCCTCTCTGGCAACCTTCCCCGCATCCCAGTTTAATAAACAGCTCTGGTTCAGCTGCTTACAGAATCAAAATGGAAAAAGAAATCAACAATTTCAGATGTTATATTAGTCATCTTTTTCGTTTTCCTTGCCTCGAAATTGTTTTTTTTTTCTTTTTCTTTTTTTTTTTGTAGCCAAGTCTAGTTGTTTTTGTTTTTTTTAGCATCAACTCTTCTTTCAGTAATCAGAATGAGCGACCTCATGGTAGAGGGGCAGTTTGCAATTATCGTAAGGATGTGAACTTAGTAAATTAAGTGGCTCTCAGATTTTTGTTTTCTTCTTATTAACCATATTTACCTTAAAGGGATACCACAACAAAATTTCGGCGCTCATTTTTTGGTCTATATGTGTTCAAAAAAGCACCATCAAATCGAACATACCAATATCTTGTTAAAAAATTCACGAAAAGGAATTTGAAAACGAATTAAACGATTAGCAAAGAGCACCTGGTGGATGTCGCTAACGCCTCGCTTGTAACGCCCATCTAGCAACCTTGGCAGCTAGTGACGGAGGTTGTCTCGCCTCCGGCCACGACGAGAGAAGAGGGGCAGGAGGAACCCCCCTCTTCCCGAGAATGCCTTTTGTGTGTCGCAGAAGTCGCTATTGTCCCCCTAAAAGATTACAGAAGATTAACCCATCACTCAAAATTCGTACAAAAGCAGTCGCTTCGGTGGCTGGAACGACTAGGTCATCCTCTCGACGTCAGCGTCGCCGTAGCTTTGCTTGTCCTGAGACGACCTACGTCACGATTGCGTTGGATGTCACGTGGTCTCCGCTGGGCCTTCTCCGAGCGCTTGCCAGAGTGGGCCGTTTATAACGAAAAATACAGCCACCAGGCTCAAAGTACAAACGTGCGATTGTCATTTACGGATATTGTGGATCATATTCAACCTATTTTTGAACAAGACGGGAATATTTCCAATTTCGTTGAAGTATCCCTTTAAGCGTTGTAGTGCTTTTTGGGTTGTATTTTTCTCCTCTAAATTAAGCGTTTCGGCCGATATTTATAACTCCTCAAACAAAAGCGACAGTAGTCGCTTGGACAACACACCTTTCCGTGATCAGTCAGGCTCCAATAAGGAATGAGAAAAGTTATAAACTCCGTTCTATGTTGGCCTCTAAGAATGCTTCAGATATTCCTGACGCCGTTTAGATTCATAAATCATGCGTTTAGTTGATATAACACCTTTCTCTATGTCGTTTCAGATTAACTCCAGACGTAGCCGACGCTACGGGCTGTCCAATAAATTTCAGCTGTGCTTGAGACTTGGTGTTGTGTTGTCCTTCCCCCCCCCCCCCCCCCTCCCAGTCTCGGGGTTTTGTCTAAAATGTTAATGTTTCTGTGCGTGTTTTGCCATCGCTGAACAAATCTTAAACAGAAAAGGCCCAGGGACTTCCGCTTTTGATGCTGCTTGATTGTAGCGTCGGCTGCGTATATGGACTTAAAGGGGCGATGCAACAATTTTTGTATTTTGCGCAAATACCGCTTAAAACGGATCTCTGACGTTAATGACCTATGAAACACGCGTTCGTTTTTCACCCCACGCAATAGAAGTTCCAGAAAAAAAATTTAAGGAAAAACGAGCAGCGTTCACCCCCTCAACTCGCAGCCAGAACAAGCGGCCACGTGATCTGGAGCCGATTATATGCCGCCAATGTTGATCATGGCCACGCGCTGGGGTTGGCAAAGCACAGGACACGCGCTGAGTTGCAGACATTGTTATGGCTCGGCTATTGTTGTTATTGCAGCGACAGGACACGGGCCACTACCCGAATGCATGCCGAGGCATCGATTGTTACGAGCCCAGATCGAATGCGCAGTCTTCGCGTTCACTGTGTGAGCAGCATTTGAATATCGTCACCGCAAAGCTCGATGACGCATTCCCGGGGATCGTACTGTTGCCATTGTCCCCACAGCTCCGTCATCAAATTTCGCGAAGGAGCGAAAGGCGGCTTTGGAAGGAGAGACTGAAAGAAAAGCTCCGCTTTCATCCTTTGAATTCCGCCGCGACGAAGACGCTTCTTGGTCAGTGGTGTTGCGTTCGAGTATTCTTGGGTCCCACTAGTGCCAGGAAGCTGGTGTAAAGTAAGAAATATTCTGCTTGGGAGAAGAGCGTGTTCGTTTAAGTCATGGATGAAGAAAGAATAAAACAATTAAAACAGGGACAACACAACCACATCTTTCAACTAGCAACAGACGAGTAAACTTTCAAAAGCGAGCAAAAGCGAGCAAAGCGAGTCTGGGGGGGCATGACAGCAGATTCGGCAGGGAAATCATAGAATCATTCGCCATGACCACATCAAAGAACAACGTGTCAAACCCTTCCCTCCTGCTGACGAAAACCGAGGTTGAATTTTTAAAATCCGAGATAACCCTACCACCCTGACTTGCACTTCGCGTTTCTTATCTTTCCTTCTCTCCCCTTCTCTCCCCTACTCCTACTGGGTATAGTCGGCTGCTCGCTTTTGAAAGTTTACTCGTCTGTTGCTAGTTGAAAGATGTGGTTCTGTTGTCCCTGTTTTAATTGTTTTATTCTTTCTTCATCCATAAGAAATATTCCTACCCAATGTCGTTGCACAGCCCCTTTAAGCTGAAACTAAGTGTAGACAAGCTTTTTGTCGGGTTTATTTGCATATAAATGTTCTATTCACGACCCAAAAGGACTGCTAAACATGTGAAACGGATCCCGAAAAGTGGCTAAATAGTTAGTTTTTTTGTTTGTTTTTTTGTATATGGGAAAACCGGGAACCAACCGGAACAGGTGGCTTCGCGCCCCTCGGCGTCTCTGGTGGCTTTCGCAAACACGTGTTTTCGGCGCGGTGGCGAACAATGTAATTTGACGAAGGTCCGAAAATTTCTTAAGTTTTCTTGAGTGTTCATTAGTGTGGTGAAGCCTCAGTAGATTGTTTCCTTCCATCAGGTGTTTGAAAGCCCGTTTACTCCACAAAACACGGTCGCGTGCTTTTGATTTCTTGGATGGGGAATCACGGAAAAACGTTTCGATTTCTTGTCTGTCTCGAATCACATTCAAAGTGATAAGTGTCTTTTTTTTTTTTTATAAGGATGTAGAACAGTGGACTGAGGACGACAGACGAGGTGTTTCGCTGCAGGGAACACCAATGTTGCAGTCAAGTGAATGGGAAGTTTCGATACTGCTTTTCTTGAGTTTGGTTGAGTTCGATTAGCTTCAGGTTCGAGACACCCACGCCGGTCGGTGCGTTGGCTATTCATCTTGGCTGCTTTTCGCCGAAAAAGCATCTGGACCACACCGAAGGAGTTGGGCTGATTTCGCAATTACTTGATTCAGGAAAACCTGCTCGCTGCATACGATTAATGAGGGAAATTGTCTGCTTTCAAAAGGTCTCGCAAAAGTTAGGAGCTGTCACGGCATTATGATCTATCGCGCCTCCAATATTTATATTATACCTCCGTCGAAGCCAGCAGCAATATATGTCTTCATTGCTCAGGCTGCCCGGCCACAAAAAAATACTCATTTTCTCCGTTCAGAATTCAAAGTCAAGTTCAATGCCAGAGAGGTTCTGCGTGAACCTCCGATGAAGACTCTCTTCAGTTTGTCCGCATTCGTCTCCGTGCTACCGGCTAGAACCATTTGGCTGAGTATAAGTAGTATCTCTCTGTCTGTCAAATATACTTTTATTCAGCAGTTCACTTAATAGCTAGTCAACTAAGCTCATATTTCAATCCGAAGAATACACTAATATCACTTTAGTGGGGCATTATAGTACGTAATATGATACATAACCCGCTCGTCAAAATGACTTCTCGATTGCTACTAAAATTTGAATTGGAATACGAGTATCAGCTGCTTAGTGCGGCGCCAGCGGGTTAACAAGCTCCTTGGCTCAAGAAGCGCTTGATTAATTTTCGTAATTTTCCTGCAGCCTGTGTTATTGACCGAGCAGACGACTGGAGCTGTTTCTGAAACGTGGATACGCACAAAAGCTCGATTTCGCGGACAGATGAGTCCAGACTTGTACCGTACGCATTACAAGTTATCAAATTACTTGTAATCGATTACTTTTTGGAGTAATTTTGTAATCAGTTGATTGCTTTTATTAGGCAGTAATCACAAGAGTAATCTGATTACTTTTTGAAGTAATAAAATTACTTGTAACCGTTACAATTTGTCCACGGGACCCCCCCCCCGGCACACGCCTTTTTTTTATGACATGACAAAAATTAAATTTGCTTTTTTTTTTCGAACGGAAAAAAAGAAAGACTTTTGTGGAGCTGTAGGAAACGAGGTCAATCTCTTTCTATGTACAGTTTCTGTAAAATGTCCTTTTTTTTTCCGAGCTGGGATTGGGAGTGGGAAGCCCCAGGGAAGCCACAGTGCGTGACAAAGTCCATTCAGGGCGAAGTTTGAGGAAGCAGAATGTAGCTTTGTGAGTCCTTTGTCCAAACTAGCCCCCTCACACACACCACACACAGAAATAAAAAAAATAAAAAAATCCTGCTTAGGGTACCTACCCTAAGCAGGGTAGCCTTAGGAGAACCAGAACCGAAGAATGCCTAAAGTGGATGCAAAATATAACAAAGGCGGTTGAAATATTTCCCCATTTCCCCTACGTGGTCTTTGTGACAAGCAATGTTTCGAGTTGAGAAGTGGTCGGGGCGATCTCTTCCGCTAATGGAAACTACACATGATCCGTTTCAAATCCTGGAGCTGCTGCTCTTTTGTATAACGTGCGAGCTCATCCACATGTGAATAATAAAATGAGCGACGCAAACTTTGAGCGACAACACTTGCTCAAGCTTAACAAGATCTAGAACCCCCTCCGCTCCCCCCAACACGCACACACACTGGCGAACGCCCAAATCATTAAACATCTTCAAACGAATTCTATGCTTGTGTCCGCATTGTGAAGGTGCAACGACCACGAAGAGGGAGCCAGTTTTTCTTCTTCAATACTTGTGCAAATGTGAAATATAGGTTGGAAGTAGTTCATTGTTATGAGCGGTAAAGATGTGTCTTCACACAATAAAGTAATCGGAAAAGTAACGATTACTTCTTTAAGTAATGTCCAATTACTTTTGCCGTCGAGTAATCAAGTAATCTAATCGAATACTTTTTAGCCAAGAGTAATAGTAATTGTAATCGATTACTTTTTTTTAGTAACGTGTACAAGACTGGATAAGTCGCATGGTCGACGCATGCGAGTTAGCTGAAAATTACTCTAGGTGGAACAATTCTGTAGTCATTGCCGCTTTCCTTAGGTGATCATACTTGATTAGAGTTTATTACCGTCTCTCCGGAGCCCATAGTTTCGGTTTTGAACAAAATCTCCGAAACGAAAGTTTGACATAAAAAGAACAAAAAACACCGGGAAAACAAAACTATGCTCTGCAAGTTTATGTGCACCGGCTACACTTAACCGTCGCAGTTCAAATACCTATAAAATTGGGTATTAAAAAAAACTGTCAAATTAAATGCACCACCCGTTCAGGCGGCCCGGCCGAGCCGACGCGGCCTGGACCCAGCCGCCACGTTTATTTGGTAGTGGCGCCCCCTATAGGTCGCTGGAGTTGTGAATACCATCCAGTTTAAAATGGTGTACTGCAAATTTATCTATAAAGGGACCACTTATAGCTGTTGTAAAACCTACATTTTCGAAATGTTTTTTTTTACGTTACTGCGGTTGAATATTAATGATTCGAGAAATAATTTAGAGATAATTTTCTGTGTGGGGCTTCTGTTGATAGGTATATCACCCAGACCTGTTTTGTAGCGTGAGCTACACTGGCCTTGGTTGAGCAGTTTCGTGTGGCTCGCATAATAAGCCGTGCTCCGTGCTGCGCATGCGCGAGGAGCAGTGACGTCACACGGCGCACAGCTGGCTCGCCGGAGCCGCCGCCGCCGTGCGCTCCGCCGCCGCCGCGCGCGCCTCGCCGGTCTGCGCATTCCAGAGGAGGGACTCATAGCCGCGGCCGACGCACTGGCGCCGTCGCGTGTCCAGCTGTGCGCCTCTGTTGCGCAGCAGCCAAGTCTGACGCTGCACCGGAGCCGCTTGATAGCGCTTCTTGTTTTGTGCGCATAAGCTCACGCTACGTATAGCCTGGCATAGCCGAGCTAAGCCACCGCAATTTTTTCCCGGGTTGTTGCATAAAACGAATGACTCGGCACTGTGTTCCTTGTGCCAGTACAGTTGCGAGGAAAATAATCTTTGCAGAAGGGGAACAAGGGGGACAAAGGAAAAGCACAAATATCCAAAATACTCCCCGTCTCCGGGGATTATTTTCGTCATTCTTGTCCAGCTCGCTTGCACCTTTGCATTTAATTGCATTATCACTATAATAGCTACTGTCTAACTTTTGTCGTTTCTCTCTCGACAGGTGCTGTTGATTCTCTGGGCAACCGTGTGTCAGCTTCCGCATCGTTTGGTAAGTCTAGTAGAGGCAGGACACACCATTTGGATCCCCTACGGCCGGGGGCGGCAACCTTTTGCTGCAGCGCGCCAAATCGCCGCAAAGCGGAGACGGCGCCTGTCGAACGGAGTAAAGGGGGGCCTTAAAGATTAGCCCATAGAAACAAAATACAAAAAGAGAGAACTGTCATAAACACCCAACGTGGCATGCAACGATGTTCTCTTACAACAGCAACAGGTAAGGTAAGATTCCTTGAGCCCCGTCTTTATACAATTGTGGGCGTGCAACATTGCTTGCGACGATTGAGAGTGGGAAAACATTTTGGTGGAGGCGCCTATCTTTCACTCACAAGATCAACGTTTGCCCTCACGGTTTTAATCTTGAAAAAGTATATTCCAAGATATATGCGTGCTGGAGCAAGCACTCACATCAAGGCCGCTATGAGATTGCGTAAATTTGAAAACTTTAATTCAAGGAGTCCAGCGGAAATTTTAGCGAAGTCGTTCGCTGAAAATAAACCCTTCAGATGTTTAAGGATCAGCTGATCAGCGAACTCTATCTAGCAAGTCCCACGAGCTAATACATCCGATTATGGGGAGTTTGCAATCAAACATACCTCGTGGCCTACGTTCTTTTTTTCTTTTTTTCTTTTTTTTTTTTGTTTGAGGGGGGGGGGTAGTTTTAGTGACGTGCAAAGTCATGACTAGTCCAAATTGCTTTATTGTCGCTACGCAGAAAAAGAAAATATATTGCGCAGTTGGTGATAAGAACGACAAAGAGTGAACCACGAAGAAAGAATCGAATCCTAAACATTCTAAGCCATGCAATTGAGTTCCTTCAGACGTTTTGGGGCCCTCAACTCGGCAAACACAAATTTGGAGCCAAGAGATCGCGGAGCGCGCCGGCTGGACGCCGGCGACAAAGCGCCAAGTCATCGCCATGAAAGTCCAATCGGTATGCTCCGTGAACTTCGGCCCCAACTTTGTGTTTGACGAGTTTAGAGACCCTGCTGTGTCTGTCTCTGCTGGCGACGTGCACGACCATAAGCGTAGCTCTGATCGGCTCTTTGCTGTTTGCCACGACTGACCAGTGACCAAACGCTCGCTACGACGGCTTCACTCTGCTTTCATCGACAAAGATACGAGCGTGGGAGACTATCAACTGAGACAGTGTGGGTTTAACAGCGCCACGGCTTCGAGCCTCCACTGTGCTTTTCGCGTGAGAGAGCGTTAAACGTTTTTTTTTGACTCGTCAGGCCCGGGGGGGGAGGGGGGGGGGGGGTTTGCCAGATTTAATGAAGCATAAAAATCGACCGCGATGCTCGACGGTGATTAGAAAACGTCACGTGATCAACGCTGATTGGCTGATCCCGTGAGTATGGCAGGTTCTGGAAAACCACCAGGCTTTAAAACCCGACTAGCGCCGGTGTCTTCATTTCTTTTGGAATTGACTCTTGTATTTGTGCTTTAGAGAAAAGAGAGCGACGCGATGTCACGACGGCCTTACGACACCATCTTGGAGTTGCGTAACGTCGCCGGCGATGACGTCTTAACGTTGTCGTGTCGTGATGCTTTGACGTTACCTGTGACGTCAAAATCATAAAAAATGCAATGTAGCCCCTAAGGGGCTGTATTGCCCATATGACCTTGGCCTTTGTCGTTGCTCGATTGCAGCGAAGATGGCGCTGCGGTCGAAGTGGCTTGGTTCCACCTGATCACTTTCCACATCTTGAGGTACAACTGAAAGCATGAGCGGAGCCTGTAGCTCGTCCCACTCGGTCCTTCTATACTATGTTTCACCTTATGATGTACCGCAGAAAAGGCTACAAGCGCGAGCTCCTTGCTCTAGGGCACATCTTGGCGGCACAAGCTCTCGTGCATTAAGGGCAGCTGCCAACGCTATGAGCTCGCGCTTCTAGCCTTCGCTGCGGTATACAACATAAGGTGAAACGTAGTATAGTTCACTCTACCTTAGGTAAATATCTTCCGGTCCCTCGTCGTCTTCTTTCTCCTAAAACACCTCCGCCCTGCTAGCCAGATGTAGAAATATGAAGATTGATTGGCTTCGAGCAAGTAAAGGCGTTGGATAGGGCTACGAATCATTCGCTCGTTGGCCAGACCGGTTGCACATGCTCGGTATGCCGTCTTTGTATGGGAACACCTCTATTACTACCCTCAATTATTCATGCATTGGAGAGAGTTTTTTTATTGCGCATTTTAGTAATATTCCTTTCTCCCGTTTGAAGACCTTCCGATTGCCGCATGGGAAATCCAGCCAGGAAAAAATGAAAGGAGTACCTTTATATGCATCATATCTAATTTTTCCAAGGCGCGTGTCGTTTATTTATTGCTGTGCTTTCACGCTCTCTAGATCTGCTTCACACTTTTTAGATCTAGAGAGTTTGTTTGACGCTCTAGATCTTCGTTTCCAGTGAAGTTGCGGATCCCACATCCTTGTTTTATATTTTGCTTTCAGCAACCATTCCTTTCTGTTTAAAAAAAAGAAGTGAAGCCAATAGGAATCGCTTTAAAATGGCCCTGCAATCATATTTAAGCGTCTACCTTTCTTGCGGTTTCCACGTCTCTTGGGGTTCGGTCAAGCCAGAGGGCACGGAGAGAGTAACTAAACATCAGTGCGTCACATTTTAACCGGACGACGCGGAAACCTCCTCCACCGACGAGGGCGACCCGCGTTGCCAAAAGCGCGCGGTATGTGACGTCTTTGGTCCTGGGATTACTACTGGTCAAAATCGCAAAAAATATTTTTTTTTTTTAGTCGAGACGCAAATTATAAGTGTCGCGAGCCGTTTTAATTACTTATGAATGTAGTTTTTGTTCACTATTTTAGATCAGAAAAGAAACAAATGCAGTTTAGAAAGTACGGCAACAAGAAATGACCCGTCGGCATACCCGCCACCAAGCGGCGGAAAAAACGGCGCATACAAGAAAGGGCTAGTGGGATGAGGCGCCGACGAACGGCGAGCGTAGAAAGGTTCCGGATGTACGCGGCGGCGCTGCGGTCGTATACCGTCTCGATGATCCGACCGGTTCCGAGCGTTCCGAAGGCTTTCGGCGCGGGCTTGGCTGGCGATTTTGCCATTTGGCGGTATGGCAGCACGATGTGGCTCCCGTTCTGAACTGATATTTACGCCGTGTTTTCTGTCGTTTCTGGCCAATGAAGTGTTATCCCAAATTAGTCTTTAATCGGGCAGCACATGCAATGCGAGCCGCCCTGGCCGCCCGCTTCATGCAGCCTATCCAACACGTGCTTTAGTGGCGCCCTCTCGAGCCGTCGACACGGAGTGCGGCAGCCGTGAGCGCTCCATGAGCTCACTATCCCTCCTCTAGTTCACGGCCACTCAAGCCAGGACCTACGACGTCATGAGGAAGCTTATTTTTTGCTTGTTTTTGTAATTCTAATTTGCCTATCACTATTAAAATAAAGCGAAATTTGAGAAAAGAAAAGTTTCATAAGGTTACTACGTTCAGTGCGCTCAGGTTTCGTGCAAATTAACAACCAGTCCAAAAGGTGTTGCAGGGCCCCTTTAAAGCGTTATTTTCAACCCAGTCACAGTGAAGCTAATTTATGAAAATTCATTGCGCGGAGGCAATTATTTTTTTTTTTCAGAAAACAAAACAAAAATCTGAGAAATCCCTGATACTAAAGACTTTACGAAGTTTCGGCGTTTTCAATTCAACTCATATTTGTATCAAAACGCATATACCACCAAAAAAAAAACAACAACACATAAATCTTAATGGTGAACATTTCGGCAGACGTCTGCCTGGTTGGGTTAAATGTTATAAATGAAAAAAGGGCAAACGCCAACCAATCCCTAAAAAATCGTAGGGTCCCAACGTTTCGGTGCCGGCTCGGCACCTTCTTCAGGGGGCTATTTAAAGGAGAAGCAGCTTCTTTCTTTTCTTCTGCGGTGAATGTAGCGCAGTATCTTCGTTTTTTTACGGTGGTTAGTTTTCAAACTAGGTGCGGTACCTTCGTTTTCTTCGAAGTTGGTTATTTACAAACGAGGATCAGCATCTTCGTTTTCCTCTATGGTAGGGGCCTGAGATGCTGCGCTGGAGGGCGCCGCTCCTTCTCAAGAGGAAGGAAATTTATTCGAAAATGAGCCTAGAGTGGGTTGGTAAAAGGGATTTTAAAAACACAAAAGAATAAAACGTCTAATGACGAAGACAGAGTACAGATCTTTCGACTAGCAACCGACATTTAATGATGCCACCCTCAATGCTAGTTGAAAGACTTGTATCGTCTGTCTTTGTCCCTATATGTTTTATTCTTCCGTGCTCTTCAAATTAAATTTATTCTTGCGTAAAAATCTTTACGCAATTTGATCATACTGATAATGACCGGGGTTCACGGAATGTGTGGAGCACAAACTACGACGTTACGTGACGTCAATTTCCCCGTTAAATTTAGCGTGTGAATTTACGCGACGTCACGTGATAAGACGACGAAATTGTGAAGTCAATATCGCCGCTAAAGTTAGCGGGAAAATTGGCGTCACGTGATTTGAGGCGTCAACGAAACTATGACGTCGATTTCGCCGTTAAATTGTGCGGAGAAATACGTCCATTTTTCAAAACCCCGTCAAACAACCCTGACGGTCGCCATTTTGGTGGACACGAAGCGTGTTTATGTGATCCGAGTCGTCGCCGAATGCTGACCTAAAGCTCGTGTCCAATAGACACGCAGAGTGCGTGCCCAAGCAATGGCCGACTCGAACAACTGGCGAACCAGCTACTAGATGGCGCACACTTTTGAAAAACGTCGATTGATTTGACGTCACGTCACATGACGACGACACTATGACATCAAATTTCCCCACCAAGTTTATCGGCGATGCGTGCAACAGTCAAATCACTCACTCGAACTCTGCATGGGAGCATCGCATAGCTTTCATAAAAATGACCGATGAAAGATTCCGTGTTTGTAAATGAAGGGGGACCGAGAAAGAGAAACTTGCAACTTTCAGCATCGGGAATCAACTTCATTGAGAGCTGAAGAGCTTCGACCTTTATTCCTCTAATTGCGTTTTAGTCCGTGGTTCGGCGCGTCCTCCTCTGCCGCTGCCTTCGGGGGGTGAAACATCAATCTGCTAGTATTTAGTGAACATTCGATGTTTTATGCACATCTGAAAAAAAAAAAAGTCACATGTTTGATTATGCTGACGAAGACCTGGGAAAACGGAATATGTCCCGCACAAGCTATACACAGGCGACCTGGTTTGGAATATCATAATCTATCTAGACCCTGAGACAAGGAGTTTATAAAATAACGGATGAGACGACACAAAATATGTCGTCTTGTCTGCCATTTTTTTCTCTCCTTGTCACAAGGTTTAGAACTTTGATTATGATACGGGATGAGGACGATTGGTCACATGCGCACTCGTCACAAGATGATTGGTCAGAAGGCGGTTCGTCACATAGGAACACCCGTCACAGGATGACTCGTCACGCGGGCAATTACACATCGAGCGGGCATGGGACGATAGTAAAATGTGAATTTCAACAACTGCCCACATTCCCTGATGAGGAGTTTTCCGGCTTTCCACTGTGACATAAACAATAGATTAGAAAAACTAATCTTACAATACTCAACGTAGAAAAGGTTTTGCCACTCATCCGCTTCTCCTTTCATCATATGACGAGTCTTCAGCAGGTTGATCTCAGTTTGGTTCCCCATGTGCTTATGCTGGCTTGAACGAGCAATTATCCTACTGGCAGCCAAATAAGCTATTACTTTTTGCCTTGCATATACCTCTTCTGCGACAAATCCAATACCAGGTATTCTTCTTTCTGCTGCATGTGTACGAGAATCCTTCGTGAAGCAGCATAGCTCCACCTCTCTCTGTTGCGATTACCTCCATCTTTTCGAACGCAGTCTGAGTTCAGAAATATTCGCTTTTAAATGGCCTCCGCATTCACAGTTCGGGACGAAATCAGAAGCTAAAACGTTTGTTATAAATTAGAATGTCACGCTCTCTAGAAAAAGACGTAACTTTCATCACTTTCGTCTTGTACTCGTTGAAAAATATGTAATTTGAAGGACACCACGCCGAAATAGAATCTGTATCACGCTGCAGACCTTCGCAATCTTTAACTACTTTAACCACCGTAAATAACTTAATATCGTCAGAAAATAACAACTGCGTGTACTAGATACAACAAGCGAGATCATTTACAAAAAGTAAAAACAGTATTGAACCGAGGATACCATCTTAGGGAACACCACAAGTAGATAAAAAGGAGCAGATAATTGACTGAATACTTGTACAAACTTCACTTCATGAGACGCATAGCTATTAAACAGAAGACAGTACTTAGTAGACAGACCGTAACTAGAGAGTTAACTCAACAGTAGTCGATGATTTACTTTATCAAAAGCTTACATCATATCAAAGTACACTACATCCGCTTGTCCTCCGCTGTGTACAGATGGTAGCTGCTTGACTGAAGAAGGAACATAGGTTTGTTTCTGCAGAGCGGCCTTCCGTAAAATCATGTTGTTTAGAAATAACCTTCCGACAAAAATACACACAGGGGAGAGTGTGCAGAACAATTTCTTATACTTCAGAGAAAATAGAGAGGAGAGAGACAGGCCGATAGTTGTTAACCGTGGATCTACCACCCGATTTATGCTATGGAACAACGTAACTTTTCAAAACGGCGGGAAATGTTTCAGATTCAAGTGATAAGTTAAATATATGGACCAAGACTGGACAAAGTAGCGGAGTACAACCTTTTACTATAAAACTTGGAATGCCATTCGCTCCCGTAGATAACTTTTGTTTAAATCTTTTAGTTGCCTCCAAAACTTCAGATTCATTAATTGGAGCAAGGGTAAGAAAATCCATGTAGTTTATATTCGAGCTTGGCGATAGGCCATCATTCGTACTAAAGCAGGCACTAAGACGACTCGCAGAAATATTAGCTATATCCACTGGGTCAGTGACGTAATCCTTGTTATCTTGAAATGTGATCGGGGTGACATTTTACATTTTCTTTGTTGATTTTTTTGACAAACTTTCATATACACTGCAGATGCGTGTTCAATGTATTTTCCGCAATGCCAGCGTGATGTTGCTTATCGTGCTGAAACAATCGTTTTACCAGTTCACTACATTGACTAAATTTTGTGTACAAATCGGCGTGTCCAGTATTTTTTTTTTCTTTTTTTAGAGACGATGATAATGTAATTTGCGCCTCAAGCAATCTTTTTGTTACTTCGAAAACCATGGGAGATAGTGAGAAGCGATACCTTCTTTGATCTGAACAACTGCATGATTTCCTGAACAACAACATAAAGTGTGTAAGTTGATGATTCAACGCTCTGATCATCTAAGACACTGCTCCAGCCCTGGTCACGAAGATACTGGTAGAATGAATCTTAATCAACGTTTGAGTACGAAGACCATGATTGTGAATTAAAAATGTGCTTGTCAAGTGAGAAGAGAAATGATACAATAAACGGTGAATGACAGTTATCTACCCGAGATAGCGGCATTTTGGCAAGAATAATATCAACAACAAAGGTGACCAGCGAGGTGAAGTCTGTTGGGACTCTAAACTTACTGTGCACAGCGCACACACCTAGATAATCTCAGTTTTAAAGTTTGAATTCTTCTTTAATTGTTTTTAATTTGGAGTAATGGGGAAATTTCTGCTTTTTGGACTTGGCCATTTGACGGAGCCGTTTTTTTTGTTTGTTTTTAATTGCGAAAAAAACAATTTGCTTGAGGTGATTGTTTCCTTTCACATTAGCCTCATTTCAAAATCTCGTACACATCATATAGCCTAAAAGTATTTATCCCCGGGCCTCATTTTTTCTTTTTCTTATAATACACACTTATCAGCTTTCACCTAAGCACAAAATATTAAAGTTACAGTATGACTTCTATGTTCAGTCACTGCCTTTTAAGGAAACTATTACCAGGCTGTTTCTTGAGTCGTTAACACGCGACCAACGACAAAGCGATTAGTGATCATAAATGCATTCATGTGTTTATGCACGGTCAGGAGAGAACCTAACTACTCCACGCTCGACGTGCCTCCTCCTACTTCTCAGGCTCATCTTTTAAGCAATGCTGTCGTGAGTTTGCTAAACACCAGGTCTACTCGGTGGCTCACCCATATGCCTTGCGTGGCGAATAGTGGTTCGGGCTCTGGAACTTTCACTAGTTCGTAAATATATAACTTAAAACAAGAAGAGCTCGCATTCGTGGTAGAATCGATCCGATGTTTTTCTGCGACTGCGCTGCCCACCAGACATGTGCGTAGCGGGTTACTTGAACCTAGTTACTTCTTTCGGCCTAGGTACTTTTTTTAAGAAAAAGAACGGTTCACGTGTTTTTGTTACTTTTTGGTGAAGTAACGGGTAACGATATGTAGTTACTCCTAGAGGGGAACGTGTACAACGCAAGAGTTCAACCTAATTCTTAACCTATATCGTGCCAGTAATTTGCACGACAAGAAAGTAATAGATGAAACATTAAAAAAATATGCACAAGGATGCCAGTATGGACACAGTTCTGTTTTAGGGAACGCGTTAAAAAGGCGAGGAACGATTAACGACGTCAAGTATTGAAAGCGGGTACCTTTACAGCGGAGCTGTTAAGGGCTAGTTTCCCCAGCATCGTGCCCACGCAAAGAAATGAAGACACCTAACTCTGGACACCTACCGCCATCTATAAGCGACGGCGGCAAGCCACGTATCTGGTTGCCGCCGTCGTTCATACATGGCGACAGCCTTTCCACTCTGGCTTGCCGACTTGCGGCCGGCCATTACTTTCCAATGTACAGCTCCGCTGGTCTTCATCCTTCACCAGAAAGGAAAGGCTGAAAGTTTTTCATGAAAAACGACATTTTCAGAGTAGCGAGAAAAATAACGCATTACTATAAACATCTGCAGTGCGTTCCTTTGAAATCACTGTAACGAGACACGTACTTATTTACTTTTTTTTTAGTTACTAACGAGTAGCGGGAGTTAGTTGCTCTGTTTCAGTAAAGTGTGTGTGTGTCCGCACACGCTCTTATCACTTAATTTGTCAAATATTCAGAGGAATGAACCCTCAACTTCGCATGCCACTCTAAGTTCGTGCCACAACTCCTCTCAAAAGGCAAGTATAGACGCTTTCAGCGAGTCAGTTACTCGAGCTGCCACCAGTCGGCGCGCCCTTCGCGCGCTTTCCGGGTCGCCATAGCCGACCTCCAGTTTTGCGCCGTTGCTCCGGGTTGCGTGCTGCACAGGCCACTACCGGAGCTTCGTTTTCGTGTTCTTTTACGTTTCGCGTTGAAATCTTGTATTTTCTTTAGGTCTTTTCGATATTTAGGACTTTCATTTAATCATTTGATATTTATATTTCGACATAGCTCTTGTATTTTCTTATTTATGGAATGGAATCGGACAGCGAATGGGTCGACGATACAAAATTATGAGGCTTCAATGACCATGTAAGTTCATGCCATTCTTACGTTTTTGTCGCTATAAAGGGCAGTAACACTATTGCGACATATGTAAATTGCAACTGACGCAGTAAGGCTATCACAGTCGTGCTTCTCGCTGCGTGTGCGCGCTCGTTTCCGTAAAGCCGACCCGCATGTAAGCGATTTAGCGTGCGACGAGACGAGCAACGAAACTTCTCACTGTCGCCTGTCGCATCGCTCGGTTTTGGGATTTCTAGAAAACGTCGCTCACCGTCTTGGTCGCTTGCTCCGTCGCTTCCATGCGGTTTGCCTCGTCGCGCGACTGACTGAGCGACAGCGAAGCGGGTTGCCGTCGCTTATCTGGTTGCTCGCCAAATCGCTTACATGCGGTTTATACTCAATTAATTTCGATGCACACAGCATTGAACCATTGGCGCCTCGATATTAAGTATAAACCGCAAGCAAGCGATTCGGCGAGCAACGAGACAAGCGACGGTGACCCGCTTCGCTGAAGCTCTGGCAGTCGCGCGACGAGGCAAACCGCATGAAAGCGACAGGAGCAAGCGACCAAGACGGTGAGCTACGAAACCCAAAAAACCGAGCCATGTAACAGGCGGCAGTGAGAAATCTTCGTCGTTGTCGCCGTCGCTCGTCTCGTTGCAGGCTCAATCGTTTACATGCGGGTCGGCTTTACGGAAACGAGCGCGCACATGCAGCAAGAAGCACGACTGGATATCCTTTCTGCGTCAGTTGAAATTTGCATATTTCACGATGGTGTTGACTGCCCTTTATTGGCGAGAAAAACGTTAGAATGCGATGAACTTACATAGTTTCTGAAGCCATAATCTTGTATCGTCGATCCATTCGCTGTCCGATTCCATTTCATAAATAAGAAATTACAAGAGCTAATATTGAAATATAGACATCAAATGATTAAATGAAAGCCCGAAATATCGAAAAGACCTAAAGAAAACACACGATTTCAACGGGGAACGTAAAGGACGCGAAAACAAAGCTCCGGTAGTGGCCGGTGCAGCACACAACGCGGAGGAACGGCGAGAAACTGAAGGGCGGCTATGGCGGCAGGGTCACGTGACTTCAAGATGGCGGCGCCCATGAAATGTTGCCTGAAAGGGTCTATACGCCGGAGAAGCATGAACAACTGTTTCAACTAACATTGTTCGTGATAGTACATATAGGGTGTAACGGAAACATCCGCGCCTGCACATAGCAGTTACAGATGCTCATCAAATTTGTATTTTTAAGTTGGATTTTACCTTGTAAATTTTCAGATAGTAGCTCTCTTCTTGCGAAAATGGGGCTAACAACCTTGACATGGCCAACGACAGACGCCGACGCAGTCGATCGAGTTAGCCGCGGGTTGGGCTTGTGGCGCCATCTCCCGATAAGAGCAGCAAGCAGCTGGCATACTTTGTCGAAACAAGACGACGCTGTCGTCTGCTCGCAGTGGCTGCTACGCGATGGCGCAACAAGCACATCTGCGTTGGGGTCCGCCGTTCACGATGTCGAAAATCTTGAACGGGCCCTGGAATTTTACAAGGTGAAACCTTCCACTAAAATGCAGCTTTATTGGAAATTCTAGATCCCTACATGTAGGTGCCAATTTGTCCGGGTAATTTTAGAGCGATTAGCTGTATTCATGACACACTGTGCCTGCGTTAAATGACTAGGGTTTGATCACTGAACATCGTGAGCCACAAGAAGCATCCTTCCTTCCTTGCTAATACTGTAGCTACGAGTACTTATAAAATAATAACGTCAGTCACTTGTTCTAGCTTTTAACCCATTTTCAGTGTAAAAAGAACGGGTAGTAATTTTCCGCAAAAGAAGACCAGAGGCGCCTGCACTGGTGAAAATTTGTTTCTGAAGGGATATGCAGTACGTACCCCAGCTTCTCTGAACTTGGCCAACATTTCTGGGAAGTCACTCTACGAACAAAATAAACATTCTAATTAGTGTTATAAGTGAAGTTATGGCTTTCAAATATGTACATCTGTGCAATTTACATGTAGTCCTGACCAGTAAATAAAGACTAATTTTGTATTGCAAATTGTGCAGAAGAGTTTATAAACCCTTTCCCGGGGCCCTCCTAAAATGCGATTTCGTACTCCGTTTCTTGATACCAAGTCGCTCCCAATGAATTCCCTATTCTAATAATAATAGTAATAATAAAAGCAGTTCCAATAGGCTCATTATTCACTCCGGTGAATAATGAGCCTATTAGAATAATGAATAATGAGCCTGCTGCTGACCAATGGCAGCCGACTGCTGTCATTGGTCAGCAGCAGTGCGATGCTGGCCAATCGCAGCAGGCGGTGATGTCCAGGTCCTTTGGTCCCACTTGGTCCCGCCGTGTAAATTGCCACCCAGCATTGCATATCTCAAATCACCCTCAAACCTAAGAAGGCTAACACAACATTTCAATTGTTTTGATGCTTGCTAGCCGCGTAACGCTGCGTCGCTTTCTCGGATTTGGTTATTATTTAACCGCCATACTCCACATAATTACAAAAAAAAAAAAAAAAAACATTATGTTGTTGCTTGGCTTTTGTTTTTGTTGACGAGTAGCATTCTGGAACCCGAGGATCGCCAAGCTTGTGCCCACTGCCAAGTTTGGCGTGTTCTCTGGCGAACTATCTGGGGAACCGCTTAATTAAGAGGAGTCCAGTGGAGATGTGGTTAACATCAATTACGAAAAGCATAGAGCTTTGTGAGAAGGACCTGTCCTGCTTTCCTTACATTGTAGCAGTCCGCGGTGTATCTTTCGTTTGGTCCTGGGGTACGACGTGCCGCGCCGTCACAGATGACACCCTATCTACGCACCGCCCTTAGTACGTTCCAATTCTATTTATTTCTTTGAAAATTATACCCGTACCCATTCGTCCAAAAGTACAGAGTAGAAATGCTAACAAATTATATTACTTCAAGTTGCTTCAGCTAATGTACAGAGAAGCTGCATCTAAATCTAATGCGTATGAGCTCAAAGAGGACACTGAGAAAAAAAATGAGATAACACCTAAAATAAGAACTAACTACGCCAAGCAACAATTCAATTACCAAAGTTTTTTTTTTTTTTTTTTTTTTTTTTTTTTGGGGGGGGGGGGGGGCGTTAAGTACAATTTAAGATCTTAAGGTCTCTGCCACGTTCTAAACAAAATATATAGTCTGTTCCTAGCGAGAATAATATCGCCTTTCAGTTAGAAAAATTGCATATTGCCATGTGAAGTAAAAAACTAATAGCGTCCATATTAGTTGTCATGAGTATTGTGGTCAACGCGCCCGATCTTGTATAGCTGTTTTTTTTTTTCTTTGGTTGAGTTTTGCACAGTTAATTTTGCTGATGCTATGTCCTGCGCTAAACTGTAAGGGGAGGTAGGGTACTCTTCAATCTGGGCAACGGCAGCTTTCGAATCTACCTTCTTCTACTTCTGTGAAAGCTGGAGTGGAGAGGGGCGACATCCTGTCCACAACGGCTTTCCTCGTGGGCGGTATTTTTCCCCTCGCACTGCTTTTCTGGTTGTATCTGGTTATAGAGAGAGAATAAAGAAGCCACGCGTCAGAGTAACAACACTTCAGCGCTGGATGGATGGATGGACGGTAATGGCTTATAACCTCTGTAATGGGCGGCAGCTTGCGCCACCTAGCCTAACATTTCGTCATCCCTTCTTTTTTAATATTTTTATATATTTTGTTTTCACGCCAAATCCCCCCTCCTTTCAAAGTGTTTCCGTTGCTTATTTATATCTGTATTTTTACCCCTCCCTAGACCTTTTCTTTTGATGTTTAAGATCATTGTTGCCAGTTTTCTGAAGTCGGACCTGAAATCTCTGAAAACACTTTTCCGCCCTCCGGAAATGCTACGACGGTCTGGGACAGCAAAACAACATCGCCTGAGCTTCTTAACACAGCATCCAGAGCTCAGGAAGCGACGTTTTCCAACTGTCACCAATCGAGCACATTCTGCGTTGCGCACCAAGATGGCGGCGGCCAGAAGACAGTCGGAGAGTGGAGTTATAACCTTTGTGCATGGGCGTACCAACCGGGGGGGGGGGGGGGGGGGGGGGGGGTGGGCGGGGCGGCAAGGAGGGCACTTGCCCCCCCCCCCCCCCCCCCCAGTTCTCAGAGTGGGGGGGAAAGACATGTGCTTTGCTTCCCCCCCCCCCCCCCCCTTTCTGAAACAGCCGCCCCTGGACAAGGCAAACACTGGCCCGCGGCGCCCAAGGGATGCCAGGGGCACCGCCCCCCGGCCTTGGGGGGGAGGGGTCTGGTTTGCCCCCCCCCCCCCCACTCAAAAACAAGTTGGTGCGCCACTGCCTTTGTGTGGGGCTTCAGATTGCGCCACCTATCCTATAATAAATTTGTTGTTTCGGATATTTTTTTATTGTTTACATTCGCTGTAGGTAAACATATTTTTAATCGAGAAATGATGACATTCAAAGAAGTTTTAGTTCCAACAGAGAGTTTAGTAACAAGTTACTGTTGGTATTAAAATTTCCCTGAATATCCTTTTTGACATTTTTTTAGGGCGATGACCCGCGGCCATCTTTTGATTCTCCACACTTTGCCTGTGAGCTGTGTACGAAACCTCGCACTGTCTTCAAAATACGACGGCTCATCGTCGGCTTCGACTGGGTATATTGAGAGCGATTTAGTATTCCGCACTGATATTATCCGGGTTGCAACTTACAACTGTCACGGGTGGACGACGTGTTTCATGCCATTTCTCAGGTTCTTCTTCGGTTTCCTCTTTGGAACTCGCCCAGAATGGTGGCCCGTCGTCGTCGTCGATGAATCCTAAGCTTCGTTTCTGTAGGTTGTGGACGAGACAAGACGACAACGAACATTCATAGTCACTGTCAATTAAAAAAAAAAAACGGCGGACGTGGCGAAATCCGAGTTTCTTAACATCGCTGCAGTCAAGGAAATAGCAGCGTCGGCCGACAAGAACGTCTAAGAACCAAGCACTAGGTGACAAGCGTGAGCATACAACGGGAATGAGCTGAGCTATATTCGTTTTCACCTCGAGAACCAGAAAAAGTCCGACTCCTCACGGAGCATTTATTGAAAGATGGCAAAAGAGAAAAGGAGAAAGGTATGCCCCTCTTCTACTCTTAGATGTAATTAGAGCCAGCGCAATCAACAACAACAGTCCCCTTGTCATCGGGACATCATGTTTTGGTAATGGGCTGCACCACTAAAACCGAAAGTGCAGAATATTATCGGAGGATGTCTGTATCCCGCAAGGGATCCGACATGGCAACTGCGGCTGGAATGTCTTCGAACTCCCTATCGCTTTCCTAATCATTAAAATTTTCGGCGGCAGTGGGTGGCGTCCGTAAACAGAAGATAATTTTCCACGACGCCATTCTCTTGAGTGTGCTCGGAACATTTCGTGAATACATCGCGCACCGGACTTACCGCTCGCTCTGCCGTCGATGAACAATGGGCTACGATCGCAAGATCGGTGCAAGTTTTATCGTGAGAATCGCTGTTTCAGCTTGTAACTTTTCGTAGTTTAATTTATCTTAATGCTGATATCTCGCAGAGGTGACATCGACTCAATTTTATAGTCTACAACTCTTAGTTGAAGGCGACGTGACTGGGTTCTTCTTATTTTGCAAATTAGTCCGTACCGTAGCTAAAAATAAAACTTCAATTTCTAGTCCTGAATCGTGCTTATGCATCGATTTCGATTTCGAATCGCTGAAACATTGATCAACTCGCACTGGCAATGGGCCCATATCAACTTTGCTGTTCTCAGTTCTAGACAAGGGACACACTCGTCGACGCGGGATCCTCAATGAAATCTTTTATAAGCTGCAAGCTTATAAAAGTTTTAGAGTAGATGTATGTTACCTTATAGAGTAGATATATGCTATCTTATCAAGACTTGCACGTCTCGAACGCCAAAATATCACTTCTACCTTCGACAATCGAATTTAGGAAGAATTACTTCGCGCGAACTACTTCGTGCAGGAAAGCAGAACTACTTCTGCTTTCCTGCACCTTTGCGAGGTGCAGGAAAGCAGACGAATCCCGAGGTTGAAGTGTCCTCGAATAAGACAAACACGAGCTTCGCCGGAAGAAATGTCTATGGAAAGTTTTAAGGCCCATACGCACATATTCGTGTGAGCCTGGTTCGTTTCGTACCGACAAGCGGACGCGTAGCGCTGCGAAGAACTTTGCACCAAGCTTGAACACGTAGTTGCATTGACACGCAGTCGAGCGCAGTCAAGAGCCAATAAGTACGCGCTATCGCCGCTAGCGGCTCGCCAATAGTAAGAAAAATTCACGGAAAAATGGCGGGGCCCCACGAGCGAACGCGTGACCATCGTCTCCTTTCTCGGCTTCTGATTGGTCGAATGCACCGTGACGCTTTCGAAAGTTGAGCGAGCCTTTACTACCCTGCGTCGGGCCACCGAGAGTTGTGAGACGGCGCGTGTTTTACCGCAGGCGACCCCTCCTGGCTGCAACGACGCCGCAACGCACTCAAACGCGTTAAAACGCAGATGGGCGTGCGTATGGGCCTTTATTCTGTGATGAACCATAATTCGGTCGCCACTAAACTGCCCTTGAGGCAGCTTCTTCTTTCGGATACCACATCCCTAAAGGGAAGCCCACGAGCCATCCCAACCAATCCGGCTCTGTCAACGTAGCACGTGATACGCTTTCCGCGCCTCACCGCGCCCCCTCTTCAGGGTCACGCAAAACTCAAACGGCCTCGGATAGGCTCTTGTAGCGATCGTGGCATCCGCTGTGCTTGATCATAAGGTTAAACGGAGTATATTAGCCCCGAGAGCGAACACAAGCGTCGCTGCGGTCGCCGCGCCCGGATTGGGTGAGGTGTACCGTGACGTCAGGGGGAGTACTCCGCTCCGCGATCTCGCATCGGCTCGCTTCCCAGCACCGGTTTCCTGGTTAGGCGTTGTGTGCCGCAAGCTCTTCGAGGAGCTGGACTTCGTTTACTCGGTGTACAAGGCGTTGAGTTAGGCCGATATTAACGTGCTTCCGTACATTTTATAGGCCTGCTTGTCCCTTTTAACTTTAAAATTGGGTTAAAAATCTGGAAAGCTATCGGCGGAGGCAATTCCGCTGATGAACCTCCCCGTCCGTCCACACGACACAAGGCAATCTTGCGAGGGGTCGGTGAAGCGGTGGCGCGAGTGTTTCAAACGCTGGAATTCTATTCCTTGCACGTTCACGATTTAAGACGATATTACATCCCGCTTTCAAGGCATTTGAAGTGGCATTTATATCATGGGCCTTTGGGTGGTCGGCAAATTAGCTCGCGACCCTGACTCTGCGCTGCCAGTCTGCATGCGCTGGTTCGCAGATGTTTTAAAGGCCCTGCGTCTGATGATCTTGAAAGTGCTCGTGGAACAGGGTTGTTTTAAATAAATGTAGCTTCTTTGTGAATGAATTATATAGTTTACACACGCATGCAGGCATATTTCTTAGAAGCTGCACAATTACTGGAAATTAGTTTGTATGGTAGCAGCAAAAACGGCCGAATTGCCCACAGTTGTCTGTATATGTATTGGCCAAACTATGCACGGCAATAGTGCCGTAATATGGAATGTTTACACTTTTTCCTGACATTCTTTATTCCAGTCTTGGGTATACCGAAAATACACCGTTTAGTCTGAATTGTCATTTCCAATTAAAAGGGACACTGCTGCAGGTCCCCAAAAGCTTCCTCAGCCTCCAAACTCCCTTCAGCTGGACTCTCTGACATCAGAAGAAAACAGGAGCAAAAGCAAGCATTCGAACGTCTGTCCAGTGGTAGATGCAGCACTAGTAGCAGAAAATGTGGAACCTGTGAAGGGCGACAGTCTGCGGGAGAAAAGCTTCAGGTATTTCAGCTTCAGGACAATTCGATTTAAGTAAAATTTCAATTTTAGAGCTTAAGGGGCTAATAACGAGCTAGACACCTTCGCTTACGTTTGTTATGCATTACTTGAGGGTTGATATAAACGAGTCCACAGATGCCGCCCATGTAGTCCATTGAAATACTATCCGAATCCAGCAAAGGTCAAATGCGAGCAATGTATATAATGAATGTTCCTTGTTTTTTTACTTTGCCCCTCCACTTGGGCTGCCTTACTCGTAATTCTCTCTTCATGGCCCAGGCTGTATTTAACATGTTGCTCGAACAGCATGCAGCTTTTCTGCTTCGGCGATCTTGTTTAAAAACAGAGATACAAAAAAAAAAAATAATATACATAACCTGCCAATTCATTCAGACCATCAGCAGCATTTATAGTGCGAGATGTAAATCTATAGTGATGCTCCTGGAATTGTGGCCATATTTCTTTATTTTCATATACCAGCTGCGATTCATGCGTTGCCTGCCCTGTCAACCATGCTTAAAATGTTGGTTGAAGTTTCGCCTGTAGCTACAGGCCATACCTCAATAAAGGCACATAAAAAAAAATTTACACTTCCTACGAAAAACACGCCGAAAAACATTAAATAGAAACGAGCGCGCCGTCAGCTACCGTCGTCACAGCCTCCACAGGGCGAGCGGGCCGAGTCGGGTTAAAATTCTCTCCTCGCCGTGACGTCACCCCGGTTCGCCGTAAGGGGGCGCCACGCGAACTTCTCGGGGCTAATAGCTGAATCCTAGCGCATTTTTGTCCCGTGAAGATGACTATCACGAGCAATTGACCCGACCGCATCGTTAGACGCGACAAAAACAAAAAAAAAAAATGAACCGCTGGGAGTGACATCATACCCGGAAGTTTCAACTGCCTTACGCCTGCCTCTTGCGAGGAAACGCGTACAGCGTTTTTGATTGCTTTGCGTAAGGCATGCGGAAGGCAGGGAAATGTTCGGATCTCCGTAGAATACGCGATAATTCTCACACCGAACGGGCCGGAAAGGAGGGGCTTCGGCGCTATTCGGAAAGTTCTTTTGTGGCTACTTGACGCATCGATCTGAAATATAATTTTGATATTCGAGATCCTTAAAGCCGAATGGAGACGATTTAATTATTGTTTTCTTAAATACAGAACCGCTTCAAAGGGCGGTCCAAACCAGCCCGCAAAACGGTCGTGCGGGAGCGTCCGGGAGCCGGAAGTGACGTCGCCTGTGACGTCAAACGTGACGTTTTCCTGCTTCCTCAGCCCGGGCAAAATTTGAACATCTTCAAGCCTGCCGAAGCTGGGGGAGGCCGGGTTTTCGCAGCAGCCAATCAAATGAAGTCGTAGAACACTTGGCAATTCCCCATACATTCCTCGTTTGTGCATCACCCTTTCTTTTTCTTCTTTTTTTTATTTTGTGCTTTTGACAATGTTATAAATGACCAATTCTTTTAGATTCGATATCTCATACGTTTGATTTCGCAAATACCGTAAAACCTTCGCTCTAGTGAAATTAAGTTGCTTGGCTACCTCATAGATGGCGCCAGCGTTTCAGTGTATTCTCTTGTTGTAAGATATCCCAAGAACTCGGTCCTACGCGAACTCAAGTGTGTAAACGAAACTTTTCAACTTTAAAGCTTGCTTTTTTTTTTTTTTTTTTTTCTTACCAATTACGCGGAACAATGTTGAGATCCCCTTACCTTTCTGCTTCCTTTGTTTCGTTCCTTCGAGAAGCATTTGGCCATTTTGTCGATCTGCACGGAGAGTATTTTGTTTGCAATTAGATCGATCACGTGAGACGAGCATGACACATGTAAAAGCACGACATCGAAAATTGGGGTCAAGACATTCGGATGCACACCAAGACATTTGGTGCGTCTACTTTCCCGCCAGGGGATTGCGCGAGAGCCAATCGCCGCAATCTGCGCGAAAGTCGCTAAAATGGCGACACTGAATCTATGTAGGCACATAAGCCGAATGTTTGAGCCACCCGATCCAAAGCCACCATCTGAGTGCTGGTGGCTTCCTTATTCCGAAATGCTATCTCATTCCCCCAGATTCACACTCGATAATTAAAAAGAAAGATTTTTTTTTCGCACATTGAAGTTTTCTTTTTCCTAGTTTTCCCTACAATCCTAAAGTGCCTAGTTTCCCTAATTCCCTAGTTATCCCTACCATCCTAAAGTGCCCAAAGTCCTAGCTTTTAAGGTTTTTCTTTAAACAAATCTGTAAAGCCTAAAAAAAAAAACACGTTGTTGTTTTCAGCCTAGTCATTCGAGGTGCCCCTCATTAAATTGCGGAGACTCCGTCTCTCAAGTGCTTTGCGAAAAAACCGACGCTCCTGGTTTCCTAGAGTGCACGGTCAACGCACCATCGCTCACACGTAGGAGCGTGTTTCTCTAAGCTAAGCTAAATTGTGTCCGAGATTTTCTTTTTTTTTTTTTTTTTTTTGACAGATGTGGTTACTATTGCTCCTTGTGCTTGCCTAGTTTTTGGGATGTTTTCTCTTTTATACGTCCATTCGTAGTTCGTGGATACGACCTCTACATATTTTTTGGGTATTAATGGGAGTATTAAAGTTTTGTAAATGTAAATACGTCGGGAATAGCATGCTTAGTGATCTATATTAACTTTAAACGTCTATTTTCTAAAAAAAAAAAACAATCGCCGGGTTTAGACGTTTTGTCAAACGCAGTAATGCCGCGAAAGCAGCTGGTGGGGCCTCTAACGAACTGCACTGTCTATTTTCTATTGGAACTTGGAGGAGGAATTTCGCCACCAAACATACTGAAGAAATTGCGACCCCACGTCGCGGGGCACCATGGTGATTTCAACGCTGAATTTAGCCGGGAAATTCATGTCGTGTGACCTGACGTTGTGTGATGTCAAATGACGTGATACAGTAGCGTCACGTCAGATGCCCACGTCATGAACCCTTCGGCCACATTTCCCCTCTACATTTAGCGGGGAAATTGACGTCACGTGCGGTCATGTCGTCACTTGACATTACGGTTCGACACTGCGATAGTAATTCTCACGCTAAATTGTGTGGGGAAGTTGATGTGACGTGACGTGGTCTAATCATGCGGTCAGACAACGAAGAACGACCGGTTCCTATGGAAACCAACTCAACCCCTGGCAGGAGGATCGGTGACCGATTGTGTATAAGCGCACCGTGGCTCGGAGCACGCGGTTCGAAAACTCGTTTTGCTTTAGAAACCAGAAATTCTAGGTTCAATCCCCACCACTACCCCCACCCCTGGGTTCACTCCCCACCTCTGCCCCCACCACAGCCCGTTTCTAATTGGGTGAGCATGGTACCGGCGCGCGGCCGTGTATCACTACTGCGTGATGCACGTTAAAGGCCCCAGGCAAACGGTGGTACTGCGCGGACTGAATTTCTCATCTACAACGCCAAGCCAGCGTCGCCGCACCTCAAAGGCAAACCTAGCTTACGCTGTCTAAACACGAACGTCAAATTTTGTTTTGCTTTTAGACGTTATGCCCGCTGCGGTGGTGCTGTGGTGAGCACTACTCCAGAGCCGTTTATACCGAGAGAGTGTGGCCAATGGGCGGAGCTCGCTGCCCGCTAGAAGCAGCGGATTTCGGGAGAACACAAAATGGCGTTACTTCTTTCTTTTTTCATTTCATTTCATTTATTGTTGCTCAAAGACGTCTTTTCGGATGTATTAAATGAGCGAGGATTTGGGAAAAAAAGCACACAAAGCACAATACATATAAAACTTAGTGTTCAAAAACGATCAAACAAGAAAGAACAAGATCAGAGGGACCATTGATTGGCTCAAGTAATGTACACAATGTCAAGAACATTCAACCCGAAAACAGAATATCATCTTGGAAACCTAATTCAACAATAAATCCCAACATTTTGTTTCTAAACAACAACTCGTCACGTTCAGTTGCCACAGAGTCTGGGAGTGCGCTCCAATTTGAAATACACAAAACTAACGGAGATGACAGGAATTGATTAGTGCGAGATGAAAAAAGGTTCCACTTTCTGGGTGTAATCACATCGGGCCGAAATATGGGTTGCAGGCCCACAGAAAGCTTGTCTAAAAGTAGAGTCTCTGTAATAAATTCGATGAAAAAAACACAATCGTGAAATTTTCCTTCTTATCTCCAAACACGACAGACCCAGATTTTGTTTTAAACTCGTGGCACTGGTTTGATAAGAGTGTTTTTCAGAAATAAAACGTGCGGCTTTGCTTTGCAAGGCCTCAAGATTTTTAACAAGAAAATTTTGGTGCGGGCTCCAGATTATATTTGCATATTCTAGTTTTGGTAGAGTTGTAGTTTTATAGGCAAGCAGGCGTGTTTCTTGAAGTGCCTGGTACAGCGTACGCCTTAGGAAACCGAGTTTTCTAGATGCGTTTAATATGATGTGATCAATGTGCTCGATCCAAGTTAAGCTGAATGTGAAATAGACACCTAGATATTTATACGACGTGGCAACCTCTAGTTCGAGAGAGGGAAGGCTGTACTGGGTTAATATCACATTAGTGTTATTGGTAATTCTCATTAGCCGGCATTTTCTGATGTTAATGTTAAGCTGCCATTTTAAGCACCAATTACTAATTTTGTCAAGGTCACTTTGTAGAGCGCGACTGTCGTCTGTACTAGTTATTTTTCTATATAAAACACAATCGTCTGTAAACAACCTGATTTGTTGATGTTAAGGTGTATGGAAGATCATTGATATAAATTAGAAACAAGAGGGGACCAATTACGCTACCCTGAGGGACGCCTGATGTCACGGGATGTTTTGAGGAAAGACCATCGTTTAACTTTACTGATTGTGTTCTACCACGCAAAAACGCTGCGATCCATTCCACGATAGATTGGTATATTTGAAGATGGGACAATTTTAAAAGTAGGCGACAATGGGGAACTGTATCAAATGCCTTTGCGAAGTCGATGAAGATAACATCAGTCTGGGGGCCAGCATTAATGTTAAAGCGCAAATCTGTGATGAACTCAAATAGTTGAGTATTGCATGAGTGGTTTTGTCTAAAGCCGTGTGATTCGAAAAAAGGAAGTCATTGCCGTCGAGGTGGGACATCATCCCTGTAAAAATGACGTGTTCCATGATCTTGCACGAAACCCTAGTGAGGGAGATAGGCCGATAATTGGAAGGGTCAGACTTTATGCCAGATTTGAAGATTGGTTTGACGATAGCGAAACCCCAGTCAGTTGGAACAGTGCCAGTATCGAGACTTTGCTGAAATAGCAGAGATAAAAGAACAGAGGCCGAGTGGTTTAACATTTTTAGTATCTTTGAAGATATGGCATCAGCACCGGCGGCGCACTGAGACGGGAGTTCATCAATAAGTTTGGCAATACCGCTACTTGTGAATAAAATGGGAGACACGGGTGCAAATTGAAACTCCGGTGGTGAAGGAAGCGGGAATGATTCTTGGGTGAATGCCGTCGAGAAAAAGCCATTCAGCATATGACCCGCATCGCTATCGGACAGGCAGTCACCCTATTGGTTTGTGAACAACAAATTCGAGTTTCACTAGGATTTAAGATTTTCCAGAACTTACGAGCATTGTTTCTTAACATATAGTTCAGTCTGACTCCGAAAAACTCTTCTTTTGCTTTTATAATTTCCTTTTTTATACTTTTCGACCAAAGACTATGTGCGAGCCAATCATCGTCTCTGTTAGTTCTTTTTGCTTTTTGAAACAACCTTTTCTTTTTGTCCAACATACGTTTGAGGGGATTTGTGAACCATGATGAGAGATAGTTGGATGCGATATTAGTTTTAAAAATGTTGGTTGACACCAAATTCCAAATTTCGTGTTTGAATAGGGTCCAATTTTCTTCGACGGAGCGATCTTGATAATGAGTCAAAAATTCTTCTAAAACTACGTTTAGCAAGATATTCATAACTTTCATATTTGCACGAGCATAGTTAAATATTGACTTGCGATTGTTTGCTCGGTTTTCGGACGTAAAGGTAGTTTCAACGTGAATAATCGCATGATCACTGATGAAATCTAGGACATTTATTGTGCTTACTTGGTCAGGGTTGTTAACAAAAAATAGGTCTAAGACCGCATTGCCTCGGGTAGGGGTGGTTACTAGTTGGGGCAGCCCGAAACAGTTAGGCAAGGCAAAAAGATCAATGCAGTGACGCGGATTTGCAGACTGAAATGAGGCACTAAGCATCGCCCAGTCTACACCTGGATAATTGAAGTCGCCTGCTAATATTATGTCGTCATTTGGGTAAGCTTCCGTTAAGTGCTCCAGACAACTATACATGGCATCATGAAATTCGCTGGGGTTTCTGTTCGGCGGACGTTAACATACGCCGATTCAAACTTTACGAAAACCCAGCTGCAGACGTATCCACAACGTTTCAAGAAACGTGTCATAAGTTATTAACGTACAGTTTAAATTAACTTCAACTGCAATGAGTTTTGATTTCTAAGTAATCGTATAGAATTCCTACGAGTCCGACCCCCAAAATGGCGGACGGAAGTAGTCCTCCACCGGTTGTCAGAATACGCTGCTGTAGTTGCCAGACTGTCGAAATTTTCTTAACAAGGCCAAACTCTCTCAGTATAAACGGCTATGCAATCATTCCAACTAGAGCGTGGCGTCACTTCCTCTTCCTCACTTTCTTGGCACATAGGACGCCGCTTCTTCACGGCAGCAGTAAAAGACGCTACCGAAGTCGCCTCTTTTGTGGACGCTACAGCGCCCCTGGCCGAAAGAAAGAGGGATATCGCTTTTAAGAGAAATTCTTCTGAGCACTCAGTGAACAGAATCTACAAGAAACTTATCTTACAGGTAATCCGGTGTTGCAGAAGCTACGGAGTTCTTCGACAGTATAGGTCTGAAGTATGCAGGTATCCATCGATTCCCAGAACACAGGTGCTGTCGCCTGCACGAAGAACACAAAAAGCCTCGACCATGCAGCTCGGCTCTGGGACACTTCAACGGGTGTACAAACGGTTGCAGTTGCATTAACCGCCAGTCGGCGACATTCCAATAGTCACTGATGTTCCTCAAAATCGGTTCAACAGATTAATGGACACATCTCAACTAGTAACCCTAATTACGTGTCAAAATAACTTATTTCGTTTTCGCGAAGTTATTGACATCTTGGCCGTTTGACGATTTTAGCCCCTTGTCCCAGGGGATAAAACCAGCCGTCAGATGACCAAGAAACCTATGCTTTTCATATAAAGCGCGTCAAAATATTAGGCGCTGAAGAAAATGAGCCATTATTATTTAATATTATTTATACGTACCCTCAAGGCACAAACATTATAGAGGGGAGTGGTAGAGCAAATAACATGAAGTAAACATGGGATGAAAATTAGGGAAGCAATACAAAAGGAAATTACAAAAATCAAGGGACACAAACGACTCAAAAGCTTCAAAAATATTCAGTCCGCTATCCTAGACATATATATATATATATATATATATATATATAGAACAAATTCTAGGAAAGATATGTGACATATACTAGTATTATTACATGAAATCATTCAGGTATATATATGCAAAGCACGTTGACACAAATCGAAATTACTAATCTGGCTATTAGAGAGGGAAGGCAGTTCCAGTCATTAAAGGTGCGTGGGATGAAAAAATAAAAAAAGAGATTAGTATTGCATGAAATTACACCTACTTCATGTATCAAGTCTTTATTTCGAACTCTTTTTGTTCACATTGCGCACATTGAAAAGCACGGCGCAGCACGTTCCGCCCATTTAAAAACTCAACTACGCAAGACATGACTTACATGACCTCGCCACACCACAATCTCCTTCCGCATGAAAAAAGTCCGTCTGCTATGGTCACTGAATGTCAATAGACGCACACCCGAACGCAGAGTCTGAAGCCAGATGCAGCTGCGCCATGTCACAAGGTTAGAATTGCGTTATAGTGAATTGAAGAGCATGTTGATGATTCCAGCTGATATCCTGGCCACCCATGGCGTCAGATATCAATCCAATAGAGTACATCTGGGATGTGATGCGCGAGCTCGGAGCTCCCAAACCACCTCCTCGAAACCTACAGGAATTCCGCACCCTCTGCTTACAAATTTGGTACAATCTTACTCTATTACCAAGGACTCGTAGAAACCATGCCAAGGCGGTCATATTGTTTTGGCTGATCGGTGTGTCATAGCTTACACCGTGGTCTTGGTGCATAAACAATTGATTTACTTATACTCAAACGCGTATTCTACTCGTCACTATTTTTTCAGCAAAAGTAGTGCTCGAAATTTCTGAAGCGACCGCTTTTGTTTAATATTGCCATCAACAGTATATATACATACACAAAATGACCATGTTGGCAAAAACAAATTAAAAACTAATGAACACAGAGACGGCACGAGGCCGCTACCGCATTGACAGTGAAGAAGCATATAGTAATTGACAGCTTAAGAGCCCTGAGGAGTGGATAACACTCCGCTGCCGTGGCAATATTTGCCGATAAGAATGCTGATCGAACGAATCGCAAAGCTAGAAAGGTGGACATTTTAAGAAACGCAGGGGGTGGCATATATCCCTGCGTTTCTAAAACTATAACTAGGGTTCGGAGTTTTCGGTTTAAACCGATAAAAGTACGCCGAATCCATTTTCGGAAATTCGGTTTTAACCGAAAAAGGTCAGTTTTTAGGTTCGTCATTTTAGATTTAAACCTATAAAAACCGATAAAAGTTCGTCGAATCCATTTTCTGAAATTCAGTTTTAACCGGAAAAGGTCAGTCGCACCGCAGAGCCGTGGCGAAAAAGTGGAACGACAGTGTCTATCGAAACGTGTCCGGATGTATGGGATACACGAATGGCATCACAACGTTTTGGTTTAATGCGCGCATCATCGATCGGAACGTGAATTCCGAAATGCCCCATGACTTCGCCATGCGCGAACGTGTTTTCAAACTCGTTGTAACGAAGACTGACTTGATGCTAGCTCTGCATGTTGTGTTGTGCCTCAAAACGTCGCACCGTGTCTCTTTTCGCGGTCACAATCGGTTGATTGTCCGATTTTGGCTCAGGCAGCGGTTCATCTCCTCAGCCTGCCAGTGTCCAGTGTTAGCGTTGAGAGTGCATTCTCAAAGCTCAGGTTCATATTAACAGGAAAGAAAGAGTGCGGATCAGGGAGGAGAACCTGGGAAGGTTGTGGGGATTGTGATCCCTCAACATTCTGTCGCGTCAGCGTTTTGGCGCGCCGTGGCGGCCGCGCTGGCGTAGCGAGAGGTGGCGCTGCTTACCACTGTGAGTGGCTTCCTCCTCTCCCCCCTTGGGGCGATTTCCGTAACGAACCCCCGCACAAAGGAGATCGACGTGTCGCTCCTTGATTGGCCACTTCGCCCCCGCCGTTATCTTAAAACCAGCGGACAGCAGTCTCGCTTCTCTCTTCTTCCTGGGATTCGGCGGCGGCGACAACGGGGACCCTTCCGGCGCACCGGTGAGCGTTTACCCCGTACTTTGTACCTTTGTGGACGACCGTTCGGCCGTGGGCGATCTCCACACCGACAGCGTTCACCAGCTTATAGCCGCTGTGTTGTTGTTATTTGTTTCATTGTAAATAAACAGTTCATCACCGTTACCAACGTGACTGGTGTCTGTTTGCGCTCGACGAGCAGCATGCCACGCGAGTACGAACCCGCTTTGCGGTAGAGCGTCTCGCCGCGAACGTGGTACTCCCAAAGGCAGTGGCCCTAAGGAGAGCCACAAGGTACATGTGCGTGCACTATAATAAGATCAGATAATCCTGATGTACAGAAGGTGAAGTTTCATGTTCTTTGGGCATAGGCTTCATATCTGACTTGTTTGTACTTGTGTTTTTTTTTCTTGTTTCTTTTACAGTTGCCCACATTTGCCAAATAAAGTGTCCATTTCTCTTTCAATGTATCTGTGCCGTTATTTTTTGAGTAATCACAAATATCAGAGCTACGTACAAGGATCATCTGATCCGGTGTCCGTTGGTGTTTGTTTTATATTCACCGATAAAAGCCGATAAACTTTTTGGGCATAGATATACGCCGAAAAAAACCGAAAATTCAATTTTAAAATAAACACCGAAAAAAGTACGCCGAATTTTGAAAAAATAGAAACCGAAAACGCGGAACCCTAACTATAACGTACCGTCGCAGAGATAACAATTTCTGTCTTCGATTGGCATTAGTTGCTGATAAGATACCCACGATAAGGTCATGACGTCACAGCCACGTGTGACGTCACACGTGGCCGTGACGTCATGACCCTATCAACCCGCTAAATTCGGCGGGAAAATTTTCGGCTAAATTCAGTGGGTCGGTAGGGTCACGAGGTCACAGCCACGTGTGACGTCAAACGCGTCACGTGGCTGTTATGACGTCTTGTGTGACGTAACACTATGTCACACGCATGATGCTACGTGTGAGTTTACGCGTGACTTGACGTATGTGACGTCACGTCACACGTGACGCTATCGACTAGGCCACGCACGCACCCTTGCACGCCTTGGAAACGAGCGCGGATTTGTATAAAATAGATTTGCGAACGGGGCCATCTCAAAGGCGAAGAACTGACACATCCAATTCATATATTTCTTTTATTATCCGAAACGATTGAAAACGAAGCCGGAACGTTACTCTCGGAATTCGAAACTTGGGAATTCAGTATTTGTGAAGTAAAAAAAACAATTTCCAAATGCCGAATTTGAAGTTCCCGCGCGATCCGCGCCAGTGCGGTGACGTCAAATATTACGGAGTCCTGCGAGTCGACTTTCTTTCGCGCCTCCGAACCATTGCGACCGGAAGCGAGGAGGTGAGGAGCGGGAGAGAAGGGCGCCGGCGGACCTGGAAAAAGTTCCAGTCTTGGGTAAGGTACTTTTAAAAAGTAATTCGTTACAGTTACAGTTACTTTCAGAAAAAAAGTAGTGAAGTTACCGTTACAGTTACCGCAACAAAAAAAGTAACTCGTTACAGTTACTTTCAGAAAGTAACGACGTTACTTTTCAGTTACTTTTTCTATAACACAAAAAAAAAATTAGGAGAAACTAGAAAACGCTTTTCACCAAGTTTATTTGCATAAAATTAAAAAGTGTGTTTTTTACTTCGTATTGTAAGTTGGCAGCAGTTGCTTCTCGAAATTAGTTTCTGAAAGTTTCCCTTGTTTGATAACGAACACGTCCCTGCCCTTGTTGAACAAGCGCTCGTCTAACGCGCTGGATGGGATTGCTGTGTTGTTTCGCCGGAAAAGGTTTTTGATTGCCGAATAGCTGGTGAGGCAATAGAGTGGCGTTTTCTGCGGTCAAGGTGTTAGTAACCTCCTCCACGTCAGCAAAATACTCTCTGTACGCCGGCCATGGTAGTTTTTCTTTATTCTTATCAACATTCGTATCCTTCGTAGCACTAGCTTATTGCTGGCTCGTTGACGGTTGCGCTGGGTTCATACAGTCCCTGGACATATTTCAGCTTGTACCCGGCAAGCCAGAAACAAACCCCGCGCAGACAGCAGTAACTTTTGCCTCGACTGTTGACACTACACCGGATTAATGGCGCATATCAAAATACGAAACATGCGCAGTGCGGAGTGGCGGCGCTAATTAAAATACGAAACATTCGCGGTGCCCTCCGCGTGTATTGTTGTTTGATTCACCCGATTAAAAAGCGTTTGCGCAGAAAAAAAGAAAAACCGCGAAAGAGATAGTTCTTCAAGACACTAAGATGCAAGTGTTCAGTCACAAAGTACAAGCGCGTGCTAAAGATAACTACTTTTTTTTTTCCAACGAACCTACACGTGGCTATATTCGGGTCGTGACTGGCGAGAAAGAACGTATTCACAAGTCTGTGCAAAAAATAACTTGACACTCGAAATCTCGGAAGAGGCAATTTGGAAAGCGCAAAAAATGGCTAAATTGTACTCGTTCAGTGATATATTATTCATGAAAAACTGGAAAGTAACGACAAAAGTAACGTCGTTACTTTCATCGTTACCTCAGAAAAAAGTAATAGAAGTACAGTTACAAGTTACATTTTTAAAAAGTAACTCGTTACAGTTACAAGTTACCAAAAAAGTAACGAAGTTACAGTAACGCGTTACTAGTAACGCGTTACTACCCAAGACTGGGAAAAACCGGTTTGTTCGTCCGGTCCCCCGACTCACCGATCATCCTGTGCTATGTGCGTCGGGCGCCGCCAAGTTTTCCGCGGGAGGATACAAATCTAGGAGGCGACATCACACCGGACTCTGACTTTTGGTATTTCAAAAAGAAGGGCCGTAGTGCGTTCGCAATTGCGTTAAAAAATGTTTTACGATTGCCGTTAATAAATGTTATAGAGATGTGGTCTACAAAGCTTCTAAATTTCATGATATTTGACGTCCCCAATCGAAAGAAGCGAGGAGGTGGGGTGCGGGAGAGAAAAATGCCAAAAGTAAATTGGCACGCCCGCGGGGGGATAATTTTTTTGTTTTGTTTTTTGTGATGCGTTTGTTTTGCGTTTTTATGACTACACTGATTTTAAACACTTTACTACAGCTTATGATTACAATTTACATCGTTTTAGACAATGAAAAAAATACGACCATGGGGGTGTCAGTGCTCCTTTAAGCGCCCTCCAACTTTTATAGTTAATTTCGTTTAGCGTAAGTTTCGCGCCAACTCAAGGCTGGGTCACATATTTGCGTCCCAGTGTGATCGATCACTACCACCTAGAAGACAAGGCCAGCGCCAACCCAAGCATCATCACTAGTGATTCTACGCAGCGCCGCCTACGTTGCGTCACCGACAACGTGTCTTGCGGCGTCTCCCAACGAGACCAAATGCATGTGGCGACGCCTAGCAGTCGCGTCTGTCGTTTCGCGCTAACTCTCGCCTAGCTTTAGCGTGTTCGCCGCTTGGGGCGGATCGGAGATCCACTAGCGATGACGTCAGACGCGCCCGTTGTCTTCCATCCGTTTCATCTTACGTCCGGACGCAGCGGACGCTATGCGGAGGGCAAGTTCGTCTGCTTCAACGTTTGCTTCTTGCAAAGGGGGTAGCGGTGACGTCAGAACGCCGAGCCCTGATTGGCTGATCGCGACCCCCTATCTGAGCGTCGTCTGCTCCTTTGCAACGTCGTCTGCTCGCAACGTCCTCTGCGTCTGTCTCACCTTTCCTGCGACTTTCGGAAGTGCAGGTCTTTACGAGCGAGCTCGACTTCGCCTTTCAGAGAGGGCAGACGAAATAACTCGAGCGGTACGTTGTTTTTGTCTGATTAGCACACGCGCATTAAGGAGGGAAATCAAAGGACTCACTGGCGAGGTGGACGAGGTGTCCCGAGGCGCCGAGGTTTGTTTGCTAAGAACCGAGAGGTGAGGGTGGTTAGTGTCCGCAAGTTCCCTCCCAAATACTTTTTCCCTCCTTTCGTGTGCGGTAGACTCCTCACTCTTTAACGGCGTCGGCGCTGTTACGCTTTCCGTGCGCCGCTGTGCCCCCTCTCCAAGGTCACGTGACACTAGCACGGCCTTGGATTGGCTCCGAGGGCTCGTAGCATGGGCTGCGCTCGGACGTAAGGTGAAACGGAGCATAGGTGCTGTTGGTGTGACCGACTGCGTTGCGACTGCTTATGACGAGATGACGCAGTGGCTCCATCTATCAGGCAGAGCCGTAGATATAGAGAGTTTGCTCATTCATTGGTAAGAATATTGCAAAAATAAAGGAACGTCATCGGCCGAAATGGTTTCAGTGAACTTGGGCGCGATAATTGTCAGCTCGTGTGACCAATCACTAGCCACAAATATTCCAATAAACGGAGGCAATGAGCTTAACGAATACCTTCCAATCACAATTTCTAAGTAAGGATGCATATAAGTATTACATCTCAGCACGCTAGAGTTGAAATTTGCGACTCTTTGTGACTGAAAGGGCAACGCACGTGACCTTGTCGTCACGGCGACATTCAGAACGCACTCAATCTTTATGTTAATTGCACCCACGGCCGCGGCTGCCGCGGCCGCGACTGCGGTCAAACTTCCACGGAGACGAATCCGCAGTCCGTCGTGGCCGCGGTCACGACGGACTGCGGCTCCATGGAAGTTATGACCCAAACCCCTAGCGCGCAGCCCACATTCGCAGTTTCGCCTCATGTTTCAGGAAATTTTTCTCGTCAATGGCACCTTTCCTGGGTCAGTAGACGCACTCGCCACCTTGAAACTCCTCTTTTCCTTCAATCTCTTACAATTATACATTCATGTACTTTCAGCCTCATCCAGAAGCAAAACATACCTGCGCCGCGCTATGCGAATCTTTCAAGGTTCGCAAGTTAATCAGGTATCCCCTGGAACACTCTGCTATCAGGTATCCCTGGAACACTCTGCTATCAGGTATCCCTGGAACACTCGATGGCTTTGGCAGTACATTTGCGAGTTCAAATGTACGCACTATTTTGTGAGAAATGGTCCCTTCCAAAATTGTCAGAATTATTTCAAGCACACGATATGCGTAAATTATGCGCATATCGGAAGCGTTACAGGTATAGACGATAGGTGGCGCCACTGTGTTCATTCCTTGTAAGCGACCGTCGCCACGCCGTCGATCCAAGTCAAACCTAAATCTGTGAACGACCTTTGATGATGAAACGAACGATATCCCAATTCCCAAGCCTACATACGCTCTTCTAGAATCTCACAGACGGCTCGATCTTTATTTCTGTTGTCTTTAACTTCTGTACAGGAAAAAAACATCCGCAAAATTTTAACCTCATTTTATAGCATCCTGACGCCTCATTCTTCCGTATCGCGAGAAATCTCTAGAACATAAAAAAAAAAAAATAGAATGCCATACCTTTCCATAATTGTAAGAATATTCTTTCCTTCCAGCGATGTTGCTCGTTTCGAGTTTTTCGAATTTCGGCACGACTCTTTTGGCGTTCTGTTGAGCCATACACACGTAGAACTCAGAAGTGACTGAAACAAAATGTTTTAGTGTGAACCAGCACTTGACACAAAATATATTTTATCCGCGATATTCCGCTAAGAAAACCGTAAAACCGGGGTTACACTGCGTATACATCATCCAAAAAACGGTCTTGAGAACAGAATCAAACGCGAGATCCCTGCTTCGAATGCCGCATGATCGACAATCAGTTCAAGGATTGTCAGGCGGCATTTGAACCACGGATAGCGCGGGGACTGATGTTTGCAGACAGTCTTTTCTATGATGTTAATGAGCAGTGGGACCCCGGCTTTAAAGGTCCCTACGCACATCTGTGCTTGAGAGCGTTCGAAAGCGTTTGACTGCGCTGCGGCTGCGAGAAACCAGGACACCCGCGCCTTCCGCATGCCTCACCCAAGCAATGAAATGCAGACGAAATGCAGACGCAGGACCATGGACGTCATAGATGGCGCCAGTGTGCCAGTGTGTGTTCTCTCTTCGTAAAATGTCCCAGGAGCCCGGTCGGTCCAAGCAAACGCGAGAGCGCGAACAAGCGTCGATAGTTTCGAAGTACGTACTTTTCTTGCATCCTTCGAAGACTTTCTGTTTTTCGGGATCGGCACGAAAAAAGTGTCTGGCCCGTGGTTGAGCCGCAGCGCTAATGACGCAAAGAACCAAGACCAAGAGAGTCGTTCCTATTGGTGCAAACATATTAGCGACAGATCGTTGCTTCACGCGCAAGCAATCCCCGCAAATGGGCTCGAGAAGTCTGACAAGCTCGACTGACTTTTTATGTCGATGTTGGACACGAACAATTAACGAAATTTGCTTATTGTAACAAAAGAAATCTCAGGGTGTTTTATTGTTCGCCCCTATCGATCGCGTTTCGATATAAATAAAAGGAAATAAGTAAATAAAACAAAAATCCAATAACTTATTGAAGACCCGATGCAATAATCTAATTCTTAGAACTCAGCAGATACATTGTTTTACGAGCGGAGGATCTTTTCTCTTTGACCTGTTTCACAGATTTAATAGTCTCGGATTTGTTGCGTACCCACTTTTCTTGGGAGGGTTCTATCTGCCTTTGCGAATTGCGTTTCAGGAATTAGTATATAAAAAATCCAAATGTGGCATTACCCTGAAAGCGACTCGACAGCATCGTTAAAATTTCTTAGATTTGTTAATAAAGTACCTTTTCATAAAAACACAAGAAAAGCGGAAGAATATAATCATCTAATGATCTTTTCTTATTTTTTTTTTATTACCGTACGATGCACATTATTAAAGCGAACATTTCAGCTCATCGCTGTTCTTAATATTTTGAAACCTCACAGCTCATAAATTTCTCGTGTTTTGAGACACGGTTTATTTCCCAGCGAACAAATAAATCCGCGAGCACTGGGTGTCGATTAAAAATTTTCAAACAATTAATTGCCACCGTTTAATCGATTAATTAATCGATTATTCGGTGGCGTTTGTTTCCATGCAATATGCTTTAAAAAATCATATATATATATATATAGACAAAGAAAATATAGCGTAGGATGCCGAAGACTATAAAGTGTAGGTTGTCTAAGACAACCTACACTGAAAGCACTGGCAGTCGCCCTTGTGGAAGAACAAATTGCGATGTCTGTCAACACGTGACACCTAAAACCACGGTAGAGAGTACGAATTCCAATTTCACCTACATAATCCACGGAAACTTAAACTGCCGCACAAGTAATGTGATATACCTCCTCACATGTGGCACCTGCGGTAAGCAGTACGTGGGCCAAACCAGCACACCTTTCCGATTGAGGTTTAACAACCACAGGGCGCATGTAAATTCATTTCCCAAACTCCCCCTTTCAAAACATATGGCTTTACCCAAACACACGTTTGACAAACTGGACGTTACATTTTTACAATCCAATTTCAAAAGCAACCGTGATCGCGAGCAGAGAGAATCGTATCTTATTTACAAATTTAATTCAATCCGGGCCGGTATTAATGAAGATCCAGGTATAATGTCATCTATGCATGCAATCTACCTTGATCCCCTGTAGCGGAGTGACTGTAGCTAATTCAATCCCATTCGTTCAACCCTTTAATTTTTTCGTGTACCTTTCTGTATAACCTGTCGATGAGTCATCGGGTCATGACCTTCAACAGGCATCTTCCACCTGTTGCTCCTTGTTGAATGTTCTGGGACTGTGGTTAACACTGTTATACCTACGATTTTTTTTTTCTTTTTTTTTTTGCAGGAGATTTGTTTATGCTCTTCGGCCGAGCGTTTGCCTAATTTAATGCGTGGGCTTCTCCTTTTTTTTTTTTTTTAATGCAGGGGATTTGTCTATGCGCGTTGGCATTGATTTACTCTGTGTGCTTATTTCACCTTATCTTTCTCTATGTAGGGTTTTTTTCTATGCGTTTTGGCGTTATTTACTGTGTGCGCTTATTACATTCCTCCCCTTTTTTTTTTTTTTTTTTTTTTTTACTTTGCGTTTATCCGCGGCGTGCGTTGCTGGCCATCTGGGCCGATCCAACTATGTGAACGTTACTGCGCCTTCCGCACGTGACGTTCCTGGGGTCACGAAGTCTGACGTGGCCTTTGGTTTGCTCCGATGGCTGGCGGCGTCTGCTGCGGCCGTGCGTGTAGAGGGGGGAGTACAGCAGCGTTTTTTCACTTGGGCTCTTTTACTTGGGCATTTTTACACGTGATCTGACAGGTGACGTGGCCCGGGTGGGGAGACCGAAAACAACCCTGTAACCGACTCTGGCAACCAGTCTTGAAGAAGGCCTGTGTCAGGCCGAAACGTCGACTCACTAAATTCTTTAAAACTCCAACAACGTTTCGAAGTGCGACTTTATTACTTTATATATATATATATATATATATATATATATATATATATATATATATATATATATATATATATATATACAACGGGCATGGTGGCGGGAGGCCGAAGGCGTGGGTATATAACTGAGGAGAAAAACCCTTAGTGAAATCAGCAACAACGGACGATTTAATCTTCCGACGTTTCGGCCGGATCACCAAGAGTTTTTTCTTCTCAGTTACATATATATATATATATATATATATATATATATATATATATATATATATATAAAAATTAATTTTAGCGGTAAACTCGCTGAAGCACAACGTGGCTGGGCCAGCCAATATCGCCCATGTATACAAGGCCGAATCACTCGATCCTACTACGTCAAGGGGCCAGCGCGGGCCGCCGATTGGACACGTCCGCTACGTCATCACTCGACAGAAACCTTTGTCCAATCAGCAAACAGCCGAATGCTGACGCACAACTCGCGTCCAAACATGCCCCCCCCCCCCCCCCCCCCCGGCTGGCCCCTTTTGTAATGGAATACATTTATTAGGAAGTAACCACACGACTAATTTCATTACTTCTGGAAGTACTAATATTACTTGTAACCGTTCCGTATCCTCCCAAGGGAGCCTGGAAATCTGTCTCCGACAGCAGGCATTGGTTTACCGAAATCAGTGTACTCAGAAGACAAGTAGTTTTAGAGTTCGGTGATTCTAAATCAGTAAGGGGCAGTACGAAAGACCCTTTTTCAAGCCGTCGGAAATATCTCTCGTCCTGAAGGCCTCAAGTAATCCGTAAAGTAAGGGCCAATTACTTTTCTTCTGGAGTAATCGAGTAATCTAATTTTAGTACTCTTTAACCCAGTGTAATTGTAAATGTAAGCGATTAATTTTTTTCGAGTAGCGACTACAAGATTGCTTTTAGGTGACCGAGAAAATCCAGCGCTACGCCCTTGCTATATGCAGTGCGTTTTGATCTCTAAAAACGCCTTCGAAGCTATTGAAATACGCTTTTTTTTATTTTATTTTTTTTTCGCAACACGAGTTTTGCGCACGTTGCACGAGGGGGGAATTTAGAGGATCACCGTGCTTCCCACGCTTTTGGGCGGCACTCAGCAAGTTTCTAGTTGAAAGAATTTTTTTATTTCACTAATGAAAAAAAATATAGTTAACAGACTATAGTTAATTATCTCAGTTAAATAATTGGGTTGTGTGGTATGTTTATACAGCCTAGAACTTGGTCTGCGTCACAGGGGCGACGAGCCTCCCAGCTGTAGATGAGCAATTCAGCCAGTGCGGTACAACCGCTAGCCTGGGGTCTTTAACGTGCACCACGCAGTAGTGATACACGACCGCACGCGGTACGATGCTCATCCAGATCGAAACGGGCAGGGGTGGGGCTCGAACACGGGATCCCTGGGTTCTGCAGCGCGAGCTTTCGCTCCACGTGCTCCGAGCTGGTGTGCGCTAGACCACTCGGCCACCGATCCCCCTTAGCTCAGTTATCCTGACAGTAAAACTATCTGAAGTCCCCCTGCCCGCATATAACACCCCTGCGAAGGCCGCGTTACTATAGATTTCACGGCTTTTAAAACATATGTAAACCGACCTCTCTCCCTCCTTCTCTCTATCTCTATCTTTCTTCGGTGTCACTGAACTCTCCCATAATTCGTTGCGCGCTTTGCACCCGGCCTTGTGGGATTTTTGCAAATGTTCCCTCGCACTCTTGTGAGGACGGTTCACACAAAACTATGACGCGACAAATTACTTCCGAAATCTTTTCTGCTCTTTGAGACGTAGGTTGTGTCCTTAGAATCGTCGGCACCGACAGCGTCGAGCGGTTCAGCGTCGCGGCGCCGAGGTGGAAGAAGACTCCCGCCAGGGGACGCTGCAGCGGCTTTCTCGGGCCAGGTGGCGTAAGCTACCGCCCGATCCAAAGGGCTCAGCCGGATTCATCCATCCCTCCATCGGGGACTGCCGTCTGATTGCCCATCCGAGGCTGGACTGACTCCAACGGTTCTTTCCTGTCGTAGTCGTCGCCGATGGTCCTCATTGTGACGACGCAGTCCTGTGAGGGTTCGCGAGAAAGAGCATGGTATACACACCAGCATGCTCGATACAAACCAGACCCGCGCTTGTCACACTAAGGATGCGCACTGCGTCTGGGCAGATACCCGATCGTGAGAGAAAGCGACTGCGCGTGCGCAACGACGACAGTAGCGCCACTGTATAGTGGCGTGACATCAGCGAACTAAACGATTTTGGTGTATGTAGTGCCACTAAATAAGCTACGCTTCAGAGTAACGACCCTTGGCCATCATCTTAAAGGGCAACTCCGCTCAATTCCGAAAACTTTAGGCTACATGCGAGTCCATTTGACAAAGCACAACCAAACAGCTCTGCGTCTTCGGATTCGCGAAATGTGGAATATTATTAGTGAAAAAAACAGTTAGGGCGCAGGCGAGGTGGTGTAAGTTTGCCATTTTTTAGAGCACCTGAGACTGGGTAGAAGAAACACGACGACGTCTCAAACACAGCTCACCACTTTATTCAGTGCTCCTTCCTTTTATACATCCTGAACCCAAAAATCGTCACCATAAGAAACACTCCAAACAATGGCACCAAGGGGACACGCCTTGACTTCGCAGCCACGCTAATCTTAATAATAATAATAAACTTAATAATAATAATAATAATAATAATAATATTTATTTCACACAAATTGGAATTCATGTACTAGATACGGGCATATCAAATCATGTACTAGATACGGGCTTGTATGATGACGCCCATAAAAGAAATTCAAAAAACGATTATCATGATTCCACAATGGAAGACAGAAAGTTGAACTATAATAATAATAATAATAATAATAGTGAATTACTTTGAATTAACAAAACGTACACACACATCAAAACATCGGCCGAAGAAATATTCTTTGACCTCGCAGCCACCCTTATCTTTAAAAAACCAACAAGCGTACCACACGGAACCGACTGTAGTTCGAACCCATCTACCTGTTGCACCTTTTTTTCCCCCTTTTTTTTTAACGTACGTATACAAACGAAACAAGATCATGGCAAAGGAGGTACATCTCGCGAAAAACACAAGACCTCTTCAATTCATACTCGCAGAAAAGCTTTCGTCCTATCAATAAGAAGCATAGACGCCTGGCTTGTGCAATTGCCGATCGACCTAATTTTTACTGTCTCTTTTACAACCCTTTCGATGTCATTGACCTCTTTGTATACTACCGCTGTACCGGACCACTCGGCTGAGCAGTTTCTGCATTCTTGTACATGTATCGCAATTTCGGAATTAGTCGCTTTTATCCTTACGTTTCTTTTGTGCTCAGCAAGACGATCGTTCAAGCATCTTGACGTCTGCCCTATATACCTAAAACCGCAAGTCATCGGTATGTCGTAAACGACACCAGTTTCACAAAGCGCAGATTTTTCCCTGTGGCCCTTTTGGCACCCTTTTTCCTCTCTTTGGAAAGGAGTGAGGTTGCCCAACTTAAAGTCCGAGCTGAAAACCACATTAACGGCAATTTTTTTGCACGCGCTTTTACATTGACACGGTGTGAAAATACGGCATCACTGCGATCCTGTTTCTCGATTTTTCCTCTGCCTTTTCCTTTTCCCGGTTCATTAAGGTCACTTGCCTCTCGATGAAATCTCCCTCATAGCCTGCGTTAATCAATCTTTGCCACTTCCCCCTCACTGCCTTAGCCATGAAATGAATACATGACCTGTTCAGAGCATTGGTGAACAGCGATCTAACGACACTTGCCTTTACCGTCTTAGAGTGGCAGCTCTTCTTTGGGAGTACTGGTTTCGGGGCATATTTTCCATACTCCCAGCAAGGTGGTGCACGAAAGACCCCAATCTCAAAAGCCCGGCGTGAAATGCCCCCCACCATAAGTCCCGTTTTTTTTTTTTTTTTTGGCCCCAGTTTCAAAATCCCCATTTTCAAAAGACCGTAACACGAAAGCCCCCAATCTCAAAAGCTCCGTGTCCAATGCCCCCCGTGTCAGCAACCCATTCTTTTTGCAGCCCATTTCTTCTATGCGTCATTGCGTTTCGCTTCGTCGTTTTTGCTTTTCTTCTTTTTTGAACGCACACTGGGCTAGGGACAGCGGCTTGTTCGTCGAACGAGCCGCTGTCCCTAGTTTCTTTTTACAGCGGAGCTGTTAAGGGCTAGTTACCCCAAGATCATGACCCCCACAAAGAAATGAAGACACCAAACTCTGGACACCTACCGCCATCTATGAGCGACTGTGACAAGCCACATATCTGGTTGCCGCCGTCGCTCATAGATGGTGGCAGCCTTTCCACTCTGGCATGCCGACTTGCGGCCGGCCATTACTTTCCATTGTACAGCTCCGCTGATCTTCCTCCTTCACCAGAGTGGAAAGGCTAGAAGTTTTTCTTTTGCTCGTTTTATGAACGAACACTAGGCTAAGGGCAGCGGTTCGTTCGTAGAAACACTACTCGTACCATGACAATTCGCCGATAGGGTAATCTATTTATTCACAAAGTCTGCTCACAACTTGTGTATGGTTACAGGGACACCTAAATTTCACAAAAACGTTGCATCTTCTGAAGAAAGCCATCCAGGTTGAGGGCACCGTCCCGCAGTCGTTCCTCCAAATCTTTGATGCTCTTGTCCTTGTTGTTCCGCCTCTTGAGTCGTTTCCTCGCCTGGCCACCGTTGGACAGCTGGAGCAGGGACACCCGACTGGTGGCCTCATCTTTTTTCAGGAGACTGACGAAGGCGTAGATGTTCGTGTGTGCCCTACCGAGCATGTGGTTTATTTTCCTGCAATTAAAAAGTGTTACTGCATATCCCCTTGAAGACAGCGAGAGATACATCCACGTATAAATTATACCTCCTGCTGCTTACCTATGCCAGGCTTCTTTCAGGTTGTTAGTGCGGGCTCCGCGGTTCTCGTGTTGGTTGCACTGTGGAATATCGAAATGGCCCATAATCTAAGTGCTCTCAAACTAAAGATTTAAAGGCGGAATTTCGAGGTCCGAAGGTGCAGCTAGCTTCCGAAGGTGCAGCTAGGTCCGAAGGTGCAGCTAGGTCCGAAGGTGCAGCTAGGTCCGAAGGTGCAGCTAGCTTCAGGTTGTTCCATGCTATAGCATGGAGCAACCTGAAGCTAGCTGTGCGGGTATACCCGCACACAATTCGGTGGTACGAACGCAAGGCTTATCATCTTTCTGACGAAGCCAGCAACTTAGGTGTCCACGCGATACGCCTTTGGGAGTCCTAACTCTTGAAAGTTCCGCCAAATCGCTTGGGAGAAGTGAAAGTGACACCCCCGGTGATGATTCCCAGGAAAAACGAAGAGGAAGGCCTGAATCAGTCCAGTTTCGAAGCCCGTTCGGACGAGCTCAAGCGAAATGGAGAGATTGCAACCAGTGAGAGTGTGTTTGAAATGTTCGAAGGCATGAACGTACACGTCGCGGGATTTTCCTGACAGCAAGAAATAAGCAACATTGAAGCCGCATCCCTCTTTCACTATGCTCAATGTCATCATCTGGTAAAAAATAGAGGGACAGGAAAAGAAGGCTCCATCAATGAAAACTTCGTTCGCTTTAAAGAAATCAACGAGTGCCTCCGGTGTACCGAAGCAGATGATGCGGTCGGAAAAGGTTGACACATCAAAAAGTACAAAATTCTCTTCCGTCCATCGTTTTAGTGCGTATGCCACACAAGTCTACGTCCGCGTATGCAATAACCACCACCACGCGGGGGCAAATAGAACGGGGTCAATGGATGCGGGGGTTTTGGCACGGGGGCAAATAAATGCGGGGATTTTGGCATAAGGGGCAAATAGAACAGGGTCATTGAGTGCGGGGTTTTCGAAGCGCGGGGCAAATGACGCGGGGCTTTTGTGACGGAGATTTGGCGCCCGGGGCAATCGTGCTACACCCCTCTCAGTATATGGTTTCACCCACATGAAGTTTTGGGTCCAAAAACTGTAACACATCATTAGTTAGTTTTTCCACTGTTAACTTCTGTTCAGGAGCTGATGACACTATTAGTGACTCTAGCTTCTCCGCAATTAAACTCTGAAAGGTGCATACCACAATGTCGTCGACATATCTCCCGACTATACAGCTACCCGACGGCATTTTCCCTAGTCCTTCCACCACGGCAGAATCAAGAGAATTCAGGTTTATCTCCGCCAAAGCTGGTGCCACCGATGAACCTATGCACACTCCATCTTTCTGCACAATTTTTTTCCCATCGTATTCGACCACCGTTGAACGAAGATACAAATCCAACACCGTCAGGAAACAATCTACCGAAATGCCCGAACCTGACTGAAAATTTACGAGATTACGCTCCAGGGCCTCTTTCACTCGCTTCACCAGTCTGCTCTTCTCCAACGAATAATAAAGGTCTTTTATGTCCATAGAAAATATCGAGCACTTCCTGCCATGGTGGACCTCCAGGATGCCAATTAATTCGTTCGAGTTTCTCAGTGAGGGCGAATCTTCAAGCCTTACATGCCCTAATCCTTGTTGCAGGAATTTAAACACCACCTTCTGCCAAGTCCCGTTCTCATTTATTACTGTGCGGATAGAAAGCTCAGGTTTATTATCTTTTAGAAAAAAACTTCAGGCTCAATGTTGGTGGAGTTATAGTCCCTCTACATAAAGGAGGGAAATTTACTCTCGTCAAAGAGCTTAGGCAACACTTCACATGGAGTTATAGTTACTCTACACAAAGGAGTGAAGTTAACTCTTACACTTACACAACAAAAGAGTAACCCTGACTCTCTCAAAAGTATTACACTTACTCTCTATAGAAGGGTTAACTGAACACTTCTATGGGAGAGTTAAACATACACTTGCTTCCGAAGATTTACAGTTACTCTTTAAAAGAGTGGATTCTGTGACAAATCACTTGCACTCGAAAAAGGGTTTAATCGACACTTTTTTTTTTAGAGTGCTGCCCTTAATGCACGAGAGCTTGTGTCGCCGAGATGTGCCCTAGAGCCAGGAGCTCGCGCTTGTAGCCTTTCCTGCGGTACATCATGACGTATGCGAAATTGAGTTGCAGTGGTTGGCTTAAATAATTTGGGAGTTGGTGTCTCGAGCTTTCCGAAGTAAAGAACAAAAAACCGCTTTTGCCTGCATCTTCTAATTTTAGAGCGCAACTCTTAAGGCCCGTTCACACTCTTGCAACCGAGTACGACCGAGAGAGACCAAACCGGTTTTTAAGCCTCTTGCGATCTCTTAGGACCAGCTCCGCTCAGCGCATCCGGTCCCAAGAAGTCTTTCTCGGTCGTACTCGGTTGCAAGAGTGTGAACGCGCCTTTAGGCGCCCGTTTCCGGCTTGAGCGGCGTCGCCGTCGCCGTCGCTGTCGGCGTAACCGCGCGGTGCATTATGGGTAAATTTCCCCGCTAAATATAACGGAAAAATTCCCCCGCTAAATCTAGCGGAAAATTTCCCGCTAAATCTAGAGGAAAAATTTCTCTTGGGGTCACGTGACCTGGGGGTCCCGTGACTCCCCAGGTCACGTGACCCCCCTCCCCGAGGTCACGTGGGGGGTCACGTGACCTCGGGGGAGGTTACGTGACCCCCCACGTGGACCCCCTCTCCCGAGGTCACGTGACCTCGGTGGCGGGTTCACGTGACCCCCCGACGTCACGTGACCCCCCGAGAACACGTGACCCTCAGTACCCTCCCTACTCCTCCAGAGCTGCGCTCTAATTCGGCGTTACAGTGAGTTGTAAACGGCTTTCATTTTTAGAGCGCAGCTCTTAGGGGCCCGTTTCCGGCTTGAGCGGCGTCGCCGTCGCCGTCGCCGTCGCCGTCGGCGTCGGCGTAACCGCGCGGTGCATCATGGGAAATGTCCCATAATGCACCGCGCGAGCCCCCCACCGGGGTCACGTGACTTCGCGGGGGCACGTGACCCCCCGAGGTCACGTGACCCCCCGAAGTCACGTGACTCCCCTGAGGTCACGTGACCCCCTCCTCGAGGTCACGTGACCCCCCGAGGTCACGTGACCCCCGGCGATGTCGCGTGACCCCCCGATGACGTCATCGACACTAATGACGTAACCGGCATCCACATCGTCATCGTCATCATCGCTGATGACGTCGACATCAGTGATGATGACGATGACGATGCGGATGCCGGTGACGTCATCAGTGATGATGACGATGACGATGTGGATGCCGGTGACGTCATCAGTGATGACGACGATGACGATGTGGATGCCGGTGACGTCATCAGTGATGATGACGATGTGGATGCCGGTGACGTCATCAGTGATGATGACGTCATCAGTGATGATGACGATGACGATGCGGATGCCGGTGACGTCATCAGTGATGATGACGATGACGATGTGGATGCCGGTGACGTCATCAGTGATGATGACGATGACGATGTGGATGCCGGTGACGTCATCAGGGATGATGACGATGACGATGTGGATGCCGGTGACGTTACCGACATCCGCATCGTCATCGCCATCATCACTGATGACGTCATCAGTGACGTCACTGATGTCGTCACTGGCATCCGCATCGTCATCGTCATCATCACTGATGACGTCGTCAGCGACGTCACTGATGACGTCACCGACATTCGCATCGTCATCGTCATCATCACTGGTGAAGTCATCAGTGACGTCACTAATGACGTCATCGGTACCCGCATCGTCATCGTCACTGATGACATCATCAGTGACGTCAGTGATGACATCATCGGCATTGGGGGTCACGTGACCCCCAAGGTCACGTGACCCCCCCCTGGTTAGTCTAACCCCCCCCCCCCCCAGCGCCCTTCCCTCCTCCTCCTCAAGAGCTGCGCTCCAATTCGGCGTTACAGGGAGTTGTAAGCGGCTTTCACATTTTTATTTTAGAAATTGACAAAGATTGAGGTATTCGGCACTTCTCAACTCCTTCACCATCTTCCGAGTCACGTGCGCTGTGACGTCAATGGGGGTCGCGCGGGGTTCCGGTGAAGCTCTCTCTCTCTAGAGCCATTGGTGAGCAGCGGGAACTCAACCGCTCACGGCCACGTTTGTGTCGTTTCATGACGTATACATGCAGAGGAAAAAAACTCGGGACTAACACGGGTAATGACTTGATGCATGCATTACGTTTATTGAATGATCAATATCTTTCCGGAATAGCGGGCATTAAGAAAATAATAAGGCATTTTTCCGTTTGCTCACTTTTAGAGCGCAGCTCTTAGGGGCCTGTTTCCAGCTTGAGCGGCGTCGGCGTAGCCGCGCGGTGCATTATGGGTAAAGTTCCCCGCTAAATCTAGCGGAAAAATTTTCCCGCTAAATCTAGCAGAAAAAATTCCCCGCTAAATCTAGCGGAAAAATTTTCCCGCTAAATCTAGCGGAAAAATTTCCCCGCTAGATTTAGTGGAAAAATTTCGCTAAATAGCGCAAAACTTTTCCCCGCTAGATTTAGCGGAAAAAATTCCCCGCTAAATCTTGCGAAAAAATTTTCCCCGCTACATCTAGCGGAAAAATTTCTCCGCTAAATCTAGCGGAAAATTCTAGCGGGAAAAATTCCCGCTAAATCTAGCGGAAACATTTCCCCGCTAAACCTAGCGGAAAATATTCCCCGCATAATCTAGCGGAAAAATTTTCCTGCTAAGTCTAGCGGAAAATTTTCCCCGCTAGATTTAGCGGAAAAAATTTCCCGCTAAATCTAGCGGGAAAATTTTCCCGCTAAATCTAGCGGAAAAAATTCCCCGCTAAATCTAGCGGGAAAATTTCCCCGCTAAATATGGCGGGAAAAATTCCCCGCTAAATCTAGCGGAAAATTTTCCCCGCTAAATGTAGCGGAAAAATTTCTCCGCTAAATCTAGCGGAAAAATTTCTCCGCTAAATCTAGCGGAAAAATTTTCCCGCTAAATCTAGCGGAAAAAATTCCGCGCTAAATCTAGCGGAAAAAGTTCCCCGCTAGATTTAGCGGGAAAAATTCCCCGATTTAGCGGAAAAACTTCCCCGCTAAATCTAGCGGAAAAAAATTTCCCGCTAAACCTAGCGGGAAATTGTTTCTGGGGGGTCACGTGACCCCCCAGGGTCACATGACCCCCCCCCCCCCCTGAGGTCACGCTACACCCCCCCCCCCCCCCCCCGCCCCGAGAACAGGTAACCCTCAGTACCCTTCCCTCCTCCTCCTCAAGAGCTGCGCTCCAATTCGGTGTTACAGGGAGTTGTAAACGGCTTTCATTTTTTACGTTTCCAGTTGAATGGCCAAGAAATATGTATTCGCTAGTCATACACTGTAAACAACTTTATTTTCGCTGACTTAATATTTCGCGAAGTTTGCGCAGTGCGGATTTTGTAATTATTTTGTGACCACGAAATATTTCGAGTTAGAGTGATATGCTAATTTTTATGGTATTGAAGCATTTAAGTAAGGGAGGGGGTGGGGAAGAGTTGGGGTTGTTTGAATGCAATTTATGGAATAAATAAAAACGGGGTTTCACTTTCAAAATGGGAAGTAGAACGAGCCAACTAACATAATCTATTACTTTCCGAACTTCTTTTTATAGCAAAAAGGTCAATGAATTAAAAGCTGGCTATTCACCGCGTGGAAAGAAATATTTTCGGCGTTTGAAATGAAAGAAATGTGTGAAATATTGCAAACACCGCACGCAGATAACTTGTGATATGGGGTGCGGTTGATAATTCTACTAAAACGTTAAATAAGAATAACGTGAAACAAAAGAATAACATTACACGCCATTAACCATTAATTAAACCATTTAATAATAAAATTAAAAAAAAACCTGGCCTGCACAGGGATCGAACCTGTGACCTTCGCGTTATTAGCACGACGCTCTAACCGACTGAGCTAGCAGGCCAGACGTGATGTAGTGCTTCGGCGGGTGTGGAAATTTGATAGATTATATCAACTGCATTGCGGTAACAACGCTGTACTACGATATATATATATATATATAAAACACGCTTACACACAACGCATTACACATTTTAGTTTTGACATACCAGGATTTTCGGTATAGATGTTCAAAACCGCCGAACAAACGGAGAGTGCAGATTCGTCGTTTCTTGGCGCTAACCATTTTCTGAATAGTTTTTGAGATTCATAGATTGCCTAGTACGAGTGGGAAAAACAGCAAAGGATAAACGAGGGACAAGTGTAAACAAGCACAGCGCTGACTGACAACTCAAGTTTATTTCAGCACGTGACAGCTAGAAAAATACGCACGAAAGAAGCCGAAGAGAAAAGAAAGAAAGAATCAACCCGCTAAGACCTGTCAAAACGCGCCCAAGCATATTAAAAAAAAATTTCCGCATTTCTCAATAAATTCAACTTCGTCCCTGTCCAACTATGGGATCACCTCAGTTGTGCGTAGTGTTACCAAAGGTACAGGGTTGAGAGCGTGGTGCAAACAGCTGGAAAGAAGGGGAAAAGAGGAATTCCTTTCTTACACGGCTATCTTTGCGTGCCTGAAACGACGCTATTTCGCTCATCGTGGCTTGTCACTCAAAATTCCTACAAAGGGGATATATATTTTTTAATCTCCAGCCCGGCGCCTGTACAGCCCTGCACCAAACTGTTGTTTATAACTCTAAATTTTATCAGGAGAGTGCGTTTTTTGTTTGTTCAATTGAACTCTAGACTTTAATGTATTGCCCCCCCCCCCCCCCCCCCCCTCTTCGTAATGCCCTAGAAAGAGGACCCTCAGGATCAGACAAATGAAATAATACAAAAAAAAAAAAAAATACACCGACTCAATTTTTTCACGTCACACTACTACGCAGACGCTTCAGGCGCATCTGGGTTCTGCGCATGCGCACCAGCGCCCACGCCGGGCCAAACGTTGACCTGTTTGTAAATAGCCCGCTTTCGCATTGCAACATAATGCTCGATTAGCATGATGCTCTCAAGCGTAGTTGGAGTGGCGGGCTGGCAGGCGCACTTTTGGAACGGTCCAACATTTTTCTGTCCAGCCATGCACGTTGCTGAGCGGGAAAAGAACAATGAGTAGAGAGATAATGTTATTAATGATATTAGTAGTCCAAGATAACTGAAAACGGGACCGCCATTTCACTAGTAAAAAAAAAATGACGTGCTGTCACTGAAAAAGAAAAAAAAAAAGACTGGCCTGCACAGGGATCGAACCTGTGACCTTCGCGTTATTAGCACGACGCTCTAACCGACTGAGCTAGCAGGCCAGGTGGAAAAGGCAAGGCGTGCTCGAGTCAGTTAATTTAATCGAGCATTATAATCTCAAAAACAAGCGAAAACACGCTCGCATGCCATATTTCCGGTTCTAGCAATTTCGTCACTGACTAAAGGTTCAATCTTGGCTTGAACCCATGCCTGTTTCGATCTGAATGAGAATAGCACCGGCACGCGATCGTGTCATAAGGGAGTTTTCGTAGACCGCGTTTCCGCCTCCGCTAAGCCCAACGCAACGAAGCCTGAATCTTCGCGCCTATGGCCTTGACTGTAGAGTTCAGAGTATCGTAGCGGGTAACGGAGGGCGTTGCGGGACGGCGAAAACCATCTACGAAAACTCCCTACTACCTCCGCTTCCGCTGTCTGCCGGTGTACGGGGGCCGAAGGCTTGCGAAACTGCCACTTAGTCACGATCATCTGGTGGGCTAGTTGGTTGATCATATTGTTGAATTAACAGCGCAAATACGACAGGAAGGAGAGAAAAGGGAGACAGGATAGTAGGCTGAACTAACAACTGACGTTTAATAAAAAGAGGAAGAAGAACCGAAGAATGCTTTTAAAACATGCATAATGAAAACCCGCAAAAACATATGCTATAGCTTGAGTTGCCTGAAAATGGATTGCTAAGAATACCAAGCTTTAAGCTGGTCGCTTAAATGACTCGTTGAAATCGATTGAGTCCTGGGACGACGTGAATAGAAATTCCGGTAGAAAAAAGAAAGAGGAAGTTTACGTTTAAAATATTCACCGAATCTAAAGGGGTATTCACACGAGGGAGAAATCCCGGGGATTTCTCCCCGACACGCGCGCATCACGAGATGAAAACGCGAGGCTTTTGCACATCGGAAAGCCTGTCGTTTTCGTCGCGGGATGCGCGTGCCGGGGAGAAATCCCCGGGATTTCTCCCTCGTGTGAATACCCCTTAAGGACCGTTAAAGATCGCGACTTAAAAAGTAAAGTTCTTTTTGTGACAAGGCCACGAACGTTGTCGTTCGCTGGTAGTCTGGTACCCTCCTATTGCCGGCCGTGATTGGTTGTCTCTGTGTTCTGTAGGAAAGTAAGCAGCAGGAAAGCAAATTGTGAAAGGAGGCATATATTATGCGCAGCCGCCATTAGTTCGTTTCGTCGCTTCCGGCGCCAGGCTCGCGTGATTGGTTCCGAGTTCTCGTCGAGCACTGACGCAGCACTCGTGGGCGAATGCGTATCGATCTACACTCCGAATGCTGACGAAGCGCTCGTGTACAACGCGTGCTCACGGTGGATGACCAGCTAATGGCCGCCGCCCATTATCTGCGCCTCATTTTGAAGTTTCGTAAACGGTTTCATTGCGTACACGAGCAAACGCAAGCACCGTTACGTTTGCGTTAGCGTTTCGCGTTCCACACTGAGCGTGCGCGGACCCCTAAACTGCGCATGGCAACGACCCGGATGCACATAGAATTAGGAGAGCGTGTTGGTTAAACATCTTGGTGTGCGAACGCAGAAGGAGTTTGGCATGGAACACGCCAGACTATCGCAAACGCACAGTGCTTGCGTTTGTTCCTATATATATATACGCAATTCTAAAACTCTCTATTTATTTCAAACTGTGCGGGGCGTTTGGAGTAAGCCTCTTCTTCGGGATGGTTCACGCCGGCGGTTTTTAAGGAGCTTGAGCCGGAGTTGCGACGACGGGGACGCCTGTCGCCTCCTTCCTGTCGTAGTTCCTTCCTCCGTCTCTTTCGTGGGCCCTCTGCCCTCCTGGGTGTCGCATGATCATTGCTTCGATTTCCCAGTCGTTCATGACGCACGCCTGTTCATAAGAGAAAGAAAAGAAAATTTCCGATGACACCTAAGCACTTCTTATGAGTTGTAAATGCGAAAGCATAAGTGTGCAATTGAACACCGATGAACACTCCTTAGTGCCCTCGGCGACGAGAGGAAGCGCCGGCGGGAGTGTGGGGCGCGACATGGCTGAAAGCATAGCGTAGAACACAACAGCCGCGCGAGCTCCACCCTCTCTCTCTTACCGGCGCTGAGAGGGCTTCTATGTGTGGCGTTGCTTCGAACTACGCGTCGCAGCCATTTGAAGAGCCGTTTCACGGAGGGAATTTCTCAGCCATTTGTTCGCGGTCACGGCGCGGAGGGAATTTCTCTGCCGTTTTTCGCGGTTACAGACAAGGCCGGCTCTGCTCCATGGGACAGTTAATGCGTTCGCATTAAAATTTCGCAGAGACCTTTACTATTGAAGTTTTGTAATGCATGAAATGCAGTTTTTAACGAGATACCATTTAAACCTGTTTAGAAGACATGCATACAGTCATATCAGGGTGTGAGATATATAACCTGAGACATATAACTTCATCAAGTTGTCAGCCACATTTGGCGGGGAAAAATAAACTAGTCATATATATAGGTCACGTGACAACGAGTCACGGGATTTCAAAAATTAGAGGTGAAATTCAATTGGCGTATGAGGTCACGTGACCTCGATTTAGCGGGAAACCGAAAGTCACGTGGCATTACTGCCTTCGCAAAATGTAGCGTGAAGACTGTGGGGATTGTGATCCCTCAACATTCTGTCGCGTCAGCGTTTTGGCGCGCCGTGCCGGCCGCGCTGGCGTAGCGAGAGGCGGCGCTGCTTACCGCTGTGAGTGGCTTCCTCCTCTCTCCCCTTGGGGCGATTTCCGTAACGAACCCCCGCACAAAGGAGATCGACGTGTCGCTCCTTGATTGGCCACTTCGCCCCCGCCGTTATCTTAAAACCAGCGGACAGCAGTCTCGCTTCTCTCTTCTTCCTGGGATTCGGCGGCGGCGACAACGGGGACCCTTCCGGCGCACCGGTGAGCGTTTACCCCGTACTTTGTACCTTTGTGAACGACCGTTCGGCCGTGGGCGATCTCCACACCGACGGCGTTCACCAGCTTATAGTCGCTGTTTTGTTGTTATTTTGTTTCATTGTAAATAAACAGTTTATCACCGTTACCAACGTGACTGGTGTCTGTTTGCGCTCAACGAGCAGCATGCCACGCGAGTACGAACCCGCTTCGCGGTAGAGCGTCTCGCCGCGAACGTGGTACTCCCAAAGGCAGTGGCCCCAAGGAGAACCACAATTTGGCGCCCAACAAAAGGGCTGACGACCAGAACCCTGGTACGTCTGTGTGTGGCGACTGCTGCCGAGTGACGAGTCCTCGCGCAACCAGCGCTTACCGTGACAATGCAGACCGACTTCTCGGATTTGCTCACGCTGGCGACCCCGGCCGACGCATTCGCGCGGCCCCCACTTCAACGGGAAGCCGAAATGCCAACCCTCCAACGAGAAGCGCCCTACGGCGCACGCCTGGAGCCGAGCGTGGTTCCGACGCCATTGCGGACGGGCGCCATCGCTCCCGGATCTTCCCTGAACGCACGTGCTCCGCCGCCGGCACAAAGCGAAGCCTACCGGTCTCCCCACGGAGAAACCGCTGCGGCGCCTCACCACACCTTGCTCGAAAACGCGGCACGTGTGATTGAGAGTCTGACAGGTGCGTTGCGAACGACAACACTCGCACCACAGGCCCAACGACCTCCGGTCCGGATTCCCGTCCCGACTTATCGGGGTTACGCAGACAAAGCGAGCGCTACGGACTTCCTTAACGATTTACGGAAGTACCAACGCGCGATGGGAATGTCCGATCGTGAAATACTTGAGCGCATTCTGCCAATCGCGCTCGTCGACGAAGCCGCCCGCTGGTTCCGACTTGTCGGTGACCAACCCGGAACGCTCGATCAGTTCCGAGAAGCGTTCCGCCGCGAATTCCTTCCCGCCGACTACGAGAGAAGGATGCGGCGGGAGCTCGAACAGCGAACCCAGCATCCGGACGAGTCCCTGCTGGAGTTCGTACGAGCCATGCAAGAGCTCTTCGAGCTCGCAGAACCCTCAGCTCCCAATGCAGAGCGAGTGGAACGCGTCATACGCCAAAGCCATCCGACTTTCGCTGCGTATCTTCGAGGCAGCCGTTTCCGCGACCTGAACGAGCTCGCCTCCGAGGCCCGGCGCCTTCAGGGTGACATTCTCGCTGCCCGTGCGTACCGGCCTCCGCCTCCAGCGTCAGCGGCCCTCGAACCGCGCTGCGCGTGGAGCGGGGACACGCCATCTCGAGCACCAAGGCGCTACGATTCCGCAAACTATGCGGAAGATCGGGGCCGAGACACGTACGCAATCTCAGATCGTGCGCTCGACCCGTACTCCTACGGTAGACGAACAAGCCGGCCGACGCCGCAGTTCAGAACCACCGACTCGCGCCCCAACGAGGCAGCGAGGCAGGAGGAAACGAGGATCCCTCAATCTCAGCGAGCCAATGCACGCTACGACAGAGCCGGCGAAAACCAAAACGCACGGCGGAACCCCCAGCGAGGTGACGACAGAAGATGTTTTCGGTGCAATCGCCCCGGTCATCTCGCTCGCCAGTGCCCGGAGCGGCCGAACACGGAATCGCACCGTGCGGGAAACGAGCAAAGCCACCGGTAAACGGCCCTTGGACGGACGGACCGGTGGCTAACAAAGAATCAGAGGGTTCCATGGCCACTCTTTTGCCGACCGCCTACAGAATAGGCTTCCCGACCGGCACGCCGGCCCCGTTCATTTCTGTAACGATCGCCGGCAAGGCATTCAAGGCACTCCTCGACACCGGAGCAAGCGCTTCGATGTTCGGCGACGAAGTGTTGACTCACCTCCGACAGAATTCTGTCCGACTCCGAGAATGCAACACTGCCTTTCGCCTAGCCTGCGGAACCGCCCTTTCGGCTGGTACCGCGCGGCTGGTCGCGAGATGGGAGAATCGAGTAAGACGACAACGCTTCGTTCATCTCCCTGGCCTATCGGTGCCCATTATTTTGGGCAGAGACTTCCTTGCCAAAACAGGCATTGTAATCGACGTCAGCAGCGCAGGCTATCGGGAGGGCACGTTTGCACCCCTGAAACCCTTCTGCGAACCCCCGGCCGTACCGCCAACGCCACCATTGGCGCACGCGACGAGCCGTCGAGAGGAAGCGAAGGACTCCCTAAACCGGGTCATTGACCCCAAGACAGCGAGTCCAGCGCCGATGGCAGCAAGCGCCGCCCCCATCGGGGAAATGACGCACCCACTGCTCACGCAATCATGCAGCGTGTCAGGGCGAGAAAAAGCCCGACTGTCGTCGTTGTTGCGCCGCTATGACGCAATGTTCACGGACCGACCGGGCTGCACAAACGAAGTGCGACATCGCATTGACACGGGCGACGAACTGCCAAGAAGGCAGAACGCGCGACCCGTAAGCTTGGCTAAACGAAAAGCCATCGACCGTGCCCTGGACGAAATGATCGACACCGGAGTTGTCCGGCGATCTAACAGCCCCTGGGCATTCCCCGTGGTGCTGGTCCCGAAGAAAGACGGCAGCTCACGTCTTTGCGTGGACTACCGCCGTCTGAACGACGTCACACGAAAGGACGCCTACCCGCTACCGAGCATCGACTCGATTCTGTCCAACTTGGGCAGTGCGCGGTACTTCACCACCCTGGACGCTAGCCGAGGCTACCTCCAGGTTCGGATGGAGCCAGGTGACGAGGCAAAAACAGCCTTCTGTTGTCACCGCGGGCTTTTCGAATTCACACGAATGCCCTTCGGTCTGTGCGGAGCGCCTATGACGTTCCAGCGATTGATCGACCGAGTACTGGGAGAAGCCAAATGGAAACACGCAATGGCCTATCTCGACGACATTGTCGTCTACTCCAACACCTTCGAAGATCACCTACGTCATCTCGAGGACGTACTCGACCGGCTAAAAGCCGCGGGAATGACCCTGAACCCCGAAAAGGCCCAAATAGCCGAAACCCGCATCGCCTTGCTCGGGTTCGAACTGGATCGCGGGCGCCTTGCGCCACATCCCGACAAACTAAAGGCAATCCTGGAGTTTCCGGCGCCAACCGACGTGAGCTCCCTCCGTCGCTACCTGGGAATGGTGAACTTCTATCGCCAATTCATCCCAAACTGCGCGACGCTTCAAGCACCACTGACACGCCTATTGCGAAAGTCCGTGAGTTGGAGCTGGGGTCCCGAGCAGGAAGCGGCCTTTCGCCGCACCTCCCGAGCGCTCGCGGACACAGCTGAACTCAAGCTACCCGACTTGAACAAGCCCTTTCTGATCCAAACAGATGCCAGCAATCTTGGCTTGGGCGCGGTCCTGCTCCAACAGCACGAAGGTGTACTCCGACCGGTGGCCTTCGCCAGCCGCTCGTTGACGCCAGCTGAAAGGAACTACAGCACATGCGAACAAGAGTGCTTGGCCATCGTCTTTGCACTCCGGCGCTTCGACATTTATGTCGACGGGACCACTTTCGTGATCGAAACAGATCACCAAAGCCTAATATGGCTCTCCCGACTTCGCGAACCCGCTGGTCGCTTGGCAAGATGGGCTTTGATGCTGCAAAAATACGACTACGTCGTGCGGTACCGGAAAGGCAGCACAAACGTGGTGGCGGACGCATTGTCACGAGCCCCCGTAGACTGCACACAAATTTCCGCAAAGACCCAGGCCGAGCCAACGACATCCACATTGTCAGGCGAAGCCGTGACTCAGTCCCAAAGGGAGGCAGCACATCTGACCACCCCGGACGAGACGATCAACCACCTAGACGCAGTGAGCGCCGTGGGAATCGTGTTCAGCAAAGAAGAGCTTCTGAAAGCCCAGCAGAATGATCCGTTTTGTCGAAAGGTGATCGACGGACTCGCGGAAGAGTCGGACGCCGTGGAGGCGGGTGGTGCGACCGCCGGGCGCAACACTACTGGTATTGTAGTAGGCGCCGAGTGCCGGGACGTATCTGGTATCGGAGGATTCATATCTGCTGAGCAATGACGGGCTCTTGCTGACGTACATACCCTCCGAGAACGACTCCGACGAGGCGTTCAAGGTAGTGGTACCCCGCAGTCTGAGAAACGCAGTTTTGCGCTACTATCACGACTCGCACTTGGCCGGACACGCGAGCGGCTCCAAGACTTACACAAAGTTATGTCGCATCGCCACTTGGCCGGGCATGAAACGGGACGTTTTCCGTTATGCCCGCACCTGCCACTCTTGCCAAAGCTTCAAACCAAGAGGCGGCAAACCCCCGGGCCTAATGCAACCGATTCCGAGCCAGCAATCATGGTCTCTGGCAGCCTGCGACGTGGTCGGCCCCCTACCGAGGAGCCCTAAAGGACACCAGTATCTACTGGTTGTAACTGACCACTTCAGCAAATGGACGGAACTTTTTCCGCTCCGTAAGCTGACAGCCCGAGCGATCACGGAGAAGCTCATGGAGGTTTTCACCCGTTTTGGGTTCCCCGAAGCTCTTTTGACTGATCGAGCGAGCTACTTCGTCGGGAAGGTATTCGTGGACGCGTGCAAGGCCCTTGGCATAAAGCACAAAACAACCACGCCATACCACCCGCAGTCGAACATCACGGAGCGATGTAACAGAAACATCAAACCAATGCTGGCCGCCTTCGCGGAAAGGCACCGTGACTGGGACTCATATATCCCCGAGATCGGGTTCGCACTTCGGACCACTCTCAACCGTTCGACGGGTTTCACCCCCGCTTTCCTCACATTCGGGAGAGAGCTTCCGAACCCCATGGACCGTGTCCTAGGGGGGAGCGCCGGGGTGGACAACGCGCAGCCGACGCAAACGGACCACGCGCGACAGCTACAAACTCGGATGACGGAAGCCTTCTCAGAGGCGCGTCGCAATCTCGGGGTAGCGCGAGCGAAACAAAAAGCTCAGTACGACCGCTCGCATCGAGATCTCCGCTACAAAGTGGGCGATCTCGTCCTCAGACGCAACCATGTTCTGAGTGATGCCAGCAAAGGCTTCTCGGCCGCTTTGGCTCCGAAGTGGTGTGGCCCGTACCGAGTGCAGGAACTTCTCTCCCCACTCGTGTACAAGCTGACAAACTTGCAATCAAGAAAAGTCAGTGGGCCGGTACATGTGTGCGATCTGAAACCCTACCATGAGAGGGAAAACGGGGCCAACGAGCAAACTCAGCCCCCGCAGAAACATGCACACGCAGCGCGAGATAACGCCGACGATGAACAACAGGCGTCTCGCTACAATCTGCGTAGACGGAGGAACTATTATCCGAAGTTTTCGTAGAGGCAGCCTCTGTAAGTGGCGAAATGTCACATTAAGGGAAGTGCAAAGCACAATACACCTGCTGCCTTCGCGAACGCGCCAGACACCATTGTTTACTGGCAAGCAGTGACCTCCATACGTCACCTCGGCGTTCGCTCCCGGATGAACCCGTAGGGGAATCCCCCAAACACGGCTTCCAAGGGAAAGGGTACGCGTAACTGCCATTGGTCAGTTATTGCCACCTACGCTCACGTGTGCCACATGTCAACGCAAGAGCGCGGTGCGAGCGTCGTCACAAGCGGTCGGAGACCAAGTGGTCATTCTACCGCAGTACGTTCCGCACCTACGAAGAGGACCTCCAGCCTTTGCTTCGCGTCGTTCGGGAGCTGCTGCTGTCTCCTGGCTACGGCAGTTCAGCGGTGTCCAGGGACCACGGCTGGGCGTGACTCGTCAGGCAGCCCCTCTACCCCAGCCGGCCGCGGGCCAAACCAGTAACCCGTCGTTTTCGTGGGCCGTCAAGATCGACATCCGGCCAGCGACTGCCCACTCGTCATCTTCGGCACCCGCGCAGCGGTCGGAAAGCTCGCCGACCAGGGACTAGCTGTTCCCGTTCGTCCCGTAACAAGTGCCGAGGGACCCAGGGACCTGGCGCAGTTCGCTCAGCAGGGCTCGTAGGGCATGCACTACATCGGCAGCCGAGGGATAATCGACCGGGACCTGGCCGCCTGGAACGTGCTCGTCGATGAACACGGCTGCTACAAGGTCGCCGACTTCGGCCTCTCCAGGAGCACTATGGACTCCGAGACGGACCTCTACCACCAGTGTCCAAGTGCGCCCTCCCGGTGCGGTGGATGGCTCCGGAGTGCGTGCAACTCCTGGTTTCCCCTTTCAAGTCCGACGTCTGGGCGTTCGGCGGACTACTGCTGTGGGACATCGTCACTTTGGGCTCGACGCCCTACCCCGGCCGGGGCGCTCAGGAGGTGACCCGCTACGTGCGCGACCGTCACAGGATGACGTGGCGGAGCGACTGCCGCTGGGAGCTGTACTGTACTGCTGGTGAGGGACCGCTGGACGAACTTTTGAAGCATGGACCTATGAGCCGGGCTGTTGTTTCCCGTGTAGTTGTAGCCGCTGGCGGCCTTGTTCTTTTTTTTATTATTTTAGTCTTGTTGTGTGTTTGTGTTGGTCCACCCGTTTGCGGGTGACTATTGGCTAAGGAGGGGGGAGTGAGGGGATTGTGATCCCTCAACATTCTGTCGCGTCAGCGTTTTGGCGCGCCGTGGCGGCCGCGCTGGCGTAGCGAGAGGCGGCGCTGCTTACCACTGTGAGTGGCTTCCTCCTCTCTCCCCTTGGGGCGATTTCCGTAACGAACCCCCGCACAAAGGAGATCGACGTGTCGCTCCTTGATTGGCCACTTCGCCCCCGCCGTTATCTTAAAACCAGCGGACAGCAGTCTCGCTTCTCTCTTCTTCCTGGGATTCGGCGGCGGCGACAACGGGGACCCTTCCGGCGCACCGGTGAGCGTTTACCCCGTACTTTGTACCTTTGTGAACGACCGTTCGGCCGTGGGCGATCTCCACACCGACGGCGTTCACCAGCTTATAGTCGCTGTTTTGTTGTTATTTTGTTTCATTGTAAATAAACAGTTTATCACCGTTACCAACGTGACTGGTGTCTGTTTGCGCTCAACGAGCAGCATGCCACGCGAGTACGAACCCGCTTCGCGGTAGAGCGTCTCGCCGCGAACGTGGTACTCCCAAAGGCAGTGGCCCCAAGGAGAACCACAAGACTGAATCTGTGTATCGGTGGACTTCGAGCCACGTGACTTCAATTTTATCGCTAAGTTTATCCGAAAATGCACGAACCGACGGACGGACGAACAAAAGTGTGGGATTGGGGGCTCCGTTAAAAATCATTCGATGCTTTTAATGTTGAAAAGCGAGCCGCCGCACTTACCTCCACTCTCTCCAAAAGCCGCCTCATCCGTCTGAGATAAAGGATACCCTGCAAGTAGATTGAAAGACATATTTCAAAATTATGGTTCGGAAGGAAAACATAAATAAATCCAAGACGAAGATGAAAATCTTTAGGCTCCTGCCAAACCTTAGTGAGCGGAGAGGCCTTCGAGTTCTGGGACGAGACGAGGCTCCAACTGAAAGGTTGTCCCTCAAATTTAGCGGAAAACCTTTCCCATTAAGTTCGGGGTCAAAATTAGGGAGTTTCCGTAGACCGCATTCCCCCGTCCGCTAAGCCCTCCGGAACGAAGAAGCCCCTACTGCGCCTGCGCGCCCATAGCCTTGACTGTAGAGTTCCGGGCATCGTAGCCGGTTGCGGAGAACCTTGCGGGACAGTGAAAACCATCTACAAATACTCCCTATTGGGGAGTTTTCGTAGATCGTAGAGTTTTCGTCGAGTTTTCGCAACGAAGAAACCGCCACTGCGCCTGCCTGTCGATGGCTTTGGCTGGAAAGTTCCGGATAGCGGACGGGCTTAGCGGAAGGGGAAACAAGGTCTACTAAAACTCCCTATTATCTACGCTGCTTCTGGGACATCGCATCTGTCCGTGACGGTCCATCCCTTATCGGAATCGAACACACCCAAAGAACGAAATCTCGGTTAAAGATCCTGTGCGTTCACTTACAAGCATAACACGCAGATAGCCAATCACTGCGAGCTACAAAAGGATCCCAGCAAGCGACGATGCTCCGAATGATCAGACCAAAACACATTGATTGGCGCGGAAACACTGTAAGTAAATGCCCAATTCTCCCAGCGCACGTGACACCTTCCGCGTCTAATCGTATGCTGGGCAAATATGGCGACCAATATTCACTGGACGCCATATTTGAGGGCGATGTTTAGAGTGCATGCACAGAATCTGAGATGCCAGTAATGACATTACTGTAAATAAATTACTTTTTGTGGTAATGAGTGATGTAATGAATTACTTTTCCAAGCAGGTAATTTAGTAATTTAATGAATTACTCTCAGGCAGTAATTTGGAAACAAATTACTCATTACACTATGGAATTACTTTTGTCCGAAATTATATGGTTTGTTTGCGAGCTCAGAAGAAAAAACATACTTTGCACAATGAAGTATTCTGGAAAAAACAAACAGCCAGAGTAAATAAATTACATCTGAGCGCAAAGCCTCGTACGAGGAACACGACAGACGCACAAAGGCAGGCTCGAAAGGCCAAGGAGATGGAGAAAAGCTTTTGTGTCGAGAAATCGCTGGAAGGCCAAGAATCACGAACTACAGGCAAGACAGATTCACGGAGTCACATCATCATGATCCACGTCATTACGACGGTACTCTACTTCCTTCACCCCTAAGCTGACAGTGCGGTACGAGCTAGCAGCGAACCAGAACCAATCAAACATCTTTCTTTCATCACCTGACCCCTTCTCTGCTCGTGGGTAGGAGCGATAGCGTGGTAACGTGGCGAAAGATACACCTGCGACTGGTCCAACGAGCACGTAGCTTCCCCCGCATTATCATCTTAGGGGTGAACGGCTTTTAGGCTACAGTGTGACGTGCACGTCACCAGTAAGGTCAACACGTTTTGAAACCTGTGAACAGGAGACGCAGATTTCCGGCCTTCTTGCTCTTTCGCCAAGCAAGGTCAAACCGCAAGCTTCGACCATCGCGAACAACAAACGACCGGAATAAATAGTTAATCCGAAATGCCGCATAAAGGCCTCAAATCGTTTTTTTTGTGTAGCCTTGGCAAGTAAAGATGCTTTTAGTCGAAAAAGACGGGAAGCGAGTAAAGCAGGTGCCGCTCGCGGTATGCCTCTCTGTCTTTCCTTAGAGAGTTTAGTCGGGAATTAGAAAACGAACTAATTTGCCACCCGTCAGGTGGGAAAGTACACACTTTATAAAGTTCGCGCCATTTCTTTCCTCGACGAGCGACGCCTCTGCAGCCACGGCCCCTCGGGATCGAGCGGCCGTGGTCCAGCAAACGTTCAGCCCCCTTGTGTGACGACGCACAAGGAGGGCTCTTCGGATGTTTTGGAACAACACTCCTCGCAATGAATGCGCAATAATGCAGCTAGTGTTCTTGGGTGAAAATGATCGGACTGCGTGCTAGACGGAAGGGAAATCTTTCACATGACGACTTCTTGAAAGAACGAGCTCGCATGGCCGGCTTAAGTTACTGGCACGGACTATAACTATAACTGTTCAGTACGGTTCACGTTGAGGCGTATGAGGCATGTTACGGTGTAAACAGGAATATTGGACTCGTGGTACATATCCCGTAAATAAAATTAGCCCAAATTACTGCCTCAAGGTATTGAAAAGTGATAACAAAGTAATCTAATTCCTTTTGGAATGTAATTGTAATGCAATGTCAAACTAATCTAATTACTTTTGGAATGTAATTGTAATGTAATGTCCTTACTTTTGGTCAGCGGTAATTTGTAATGTAGTTTAATTACATGTTCGCTGTTTACAGAAAAATAATTAGTAACGAAATTTCATAACTTTTTCAGAGCAATATTGCAATCTCTGCTCAGAACGCAATCGGCAATCGCGCTGGTGCGGAATGCACGTTGCAAAAGAACTGCCGATGGTGGTGGAGCTCGCCGTGAGCTCGAGCTCAGCAGCCGCACACTCCGCTATGGCGCCAGTGAATACTGCCTATAGGAGGTATTCACTGGACGCCATATTTGAGGGTGGTGTTTAGAGCGCATGCTCAGAACGAGCTCACATTACTAGCCTGCTAAGACCGGCAACCTTGATGGTGCTAAATGCACGCTCCAAAAGGACTGCGGAAGCTCGCCGTCAGCACGCGCTCAGCAGCAGCGCACTCCGTTATGGCCGCCAGTGAATACTGCCTATACTTCGTTTCAACTTGAGTCAGAGCGCAGCCGAAGCCTGAAGAGCACACAAGCACACGAACACAGATTACGAACACAGCAATGAACGCTCCCCCCATATACTTTTGTGGAAAGGTGTACAGAGAATTGCAAGCGGAGAATCTGACAGCCGCCGTGTCTCTGCATGCCCGTGCGGGCAAGTGCGTGCAATTACAAGCTTGCCAAAGCTACGTTTACGCGCACACTGCACATGCTTGCACGGATGGGGCACCGAAGGCGGGAGGGCCGCCTGCTGTCATTAGTGCGATCCAGGTGGCGCTACCGTCGACGCACGAGCTCCAATGTCAATGGATGTTGAGCTATGATAAGATTATCGGGATTCGCCACTCCTTGTCTTTCGGGAGCGTTCAGCGTTTATGCAGCGACTCTTTTATAAGTTCCAGTTGTTTTCCTTCTTGGCAAAGGGACTGCGCTATATCTGATCGATATAGATATATGTAAAAAAGAAGCGGCGAACAAAATGACTTGTGAGAGGGGTAGCGACTAGCAAATGTGTACCCGCTCGCTAGGTGCATTGCTGAAACTTGAGAGCTACAGATTGCAATCTTTCGGTCAAAAACTCCCGCCAAAATTCTGGGTAGTTCGTTCTTTCCCCGTCGGATGGCGGGTCACTCTCGTGGCCTGCCATATGACGCGAGGGCGCCTTCCGCCACAGGAATTTGATTTTCTTTTACAGATGATGTTATTCAAAACAGATAACCATTCAATTTATTGGGCAGGGTACCCACCTTCCCCCCCCCCCCCCCCAAAAAAAAAAAAAGAAAAGAAATAACAAAAAAAACATGTCTTTTATTTTTATCTAGCGGTCGAAACCAGATGCCAAAGTTATGAGATGAACCGTCATCTTAATAAGAAGTTTTTTTAGTGTCCCTTATATATATATATATATGAAAAGGTCAACACAACACGAAGTCACAACCACAGCTGAAATTTATTGGAAATTTCACCTATGTTTGAAACTTCGTGTTGTGTTGTCCTTTCCCCCCTCCCCTCCCCTCCCCCCCCCCCCCCCCCCCCCCCCCCCCAGCCTCGGGGTTTTGTCTAAAATTGTTTTCGTGCCTAACTAAATCGTATATGTCACAGAAAAAAAAAAAAGCTTTCACCTACAAAATAAAAAGTGTGCATTATTTACGTTGCGAGACTTGTTTCGGTGAATCCGAAACGTAGTTCTATTTCAGCTTCAACGTCCGGAATCGCTCCCTCCTAATACAATATGAGTCTTCCTCCATGCATATTGCGATACTATTTTTTTTTTCGCGGCATGTTTATTTTGTGAGACACGCGTGTTTTACCTAGCCATTTATTAACATGTTTTGTGGGGGCTAAGTGTCATTTTAAGAAACGAAACGCCGTAACGCTGAATTTGTTGGTTTGATTGTTTTTCTTCGCGTTATTTCGGCTCTATTATTACTCCTTCATCGAAACTCCCAAGACCTTAACTGTCGCACTAATTGCTTTTTGCCTGTTCTACAAAAAAAAAAAAAAAAAAAAATTAAACGAAGTATGTTTTTTTTTGTTTTTTTTTTATGGTGTGAAGTAAACTTTACGTGTCACGTTAAAACGCCACCATCTTAAAAAATATATCTTTCTTTGTGTGCGTGTGCGTCTCTGTTTTCCACCTAATTCCCTTTTTTTTTTTTTGCCCTTTCCGTGTTTGGATGTTTCCCTGTCTGGCATCCGCCTTCTGTTGCGGATATAAGAGCAATCGCAGTATATGACACCTCATCAGTAAATCCTCATAATATTGAAGTGGGGAACCAGGAAGCAGCGCAGGTGTCATGATCATTCCATACATGTATATCATTTACCGAGACCGTAAGAGTAGCTCCGAAGAGCCTTTGTTTTATGTTGATTTTGATCAACCATTGTGTTTCCTGAAACGCGTGGTGCTCTTTTATTTCTTTGGTTAGACCGGACTTGTACGTAACACGAGTCGGTTTTTCGGTAGCGAAGTAACGACCTAATCACTTTCTAAAAGAAAGAACGAGGAATGTATTTTAATTGCGTTTTGATGAAGTAACGGGTAACGGTATTTAATTACTTCTGCAGGGGAACGTGTAAAACACGTGTGGCCGCCCTAGTTTTCACCCCAGCTCGCGCCTGTAATTTCCACATCGAGAAAACGCTAGATAGACCATAAAAATATGTGCACAGTGAATTCCATCATAGCCACAGTAATTTGAAATGTGTAGTAACCATGCTGTTATTCAGTGCCATATCTCTATTAAATAGCTACCACCTGGTTAATTTTGATATATATATATATATATATATATATATATATATATATATATATATATATATATGTACTTGAAGGTGGTACACTGAACTTCGCGCAATGTACGAAAGCTTGGAAAGCTTTTTTTTTTTTTACTTTATGTGTGCTTTTGAGATATGCAAAAATTGAATTAATTTCTTTTTATTTTTCTGATGTTTTTTTGTTTGTGGGTTTATCTTTTTACTTACTTTGTCTTAGTGGAAGCAAACGTCGCTGCTGATAATTCTTTTCTTGTTGTTTTTTGTTTTGTTTTGTGATGGAAGAACCTGGTATTGCATAATTTATTGTATTCTTTTCATTTTACTTTTCTTATCCCTGCTTTGTACTTGAGGGGGACCTAGGACCTGTCAAGCTGCTCGGACAGCTTTGTATCCTCAGTTCCTACCATACTTACAAGGTAAATAATAATATTTACTATTATTATTATTATTATTATTATTACTATTATTATTATCCCATTGAGAAAAAACGTACGCTCTGGGTTTCCCTATTGGTTTTCTCCTGAACTCCGTACGGCTTTGAAGAGAAAGTCGTTTTTGCATAGAAAATTTAAGAAAACAGGCCGTCCTGAATTCGAGTCTAAATTTCAGGAGGTGAGAAGTCGTTGCAGGGCATTGCTTAAGCGTGATAAGCAGGCAGATACCGAAGCAGTAGAGTCAGATCTACAGCGAAACCCTAAAAGATTTTGGAGAGGAGTTAAATCGCGCAGGGGCGATCGCGCAGGAGAAAATGCTATTGTCATAGAAGGGAACGGAGGCTCTACAACTGATGTGTGTAATGTTTTCGCTGATGTCTTTGGTTCGGTTTACACTGTTGATACTGGCGCACTTCCTAATGAGACCCTTCCATGCACGAACACTTTATCAGTTAGTAATATTGCGATAGACGAGGTTACTGTAGAAACTTCTATAAAAGCAATGCGTCCGACGCTATCTGCCGGTCATGACGGCATCCCCCAAGCTATACTCAAGTCTCACGGCTGCATTTTAACACCAGTCCTTTGCGCTATCTTTATTAATTGTCTGAAGTCGGGCATTTTCCCGAGTATTTGGAAAATTGCTGTTGTGGTCCCGATTTTTAAGGCGGGCAAGCGGACTGACGCTTCTAACTACAGACCTATTTCTTTACTCTGCTCGTTTTCTGAGCTCTTTGAAAAGCTCATCCACAGGTCTCTGTCTTTTTCACTTCAAAGGACGATAAGTACCAACCAGCACGGTTTTTTCGCTGGTCGTTCAACGACGACAAATCTTGTGGCATTCGCGGCTGCTGCGTCTAAGGTTGTGTGCGACAGAGGTCAACTTGACGTTATATACTTTGATTGTAGCAAGGCCTTCGACATTGTAAACCACAGTATACTTTTATCTAAGCTCTCTGCAGTTGGTCTTTGCGGTCCGATTTACTGTCTTCTGGAGGACTACCTAAGGGAAAGGGTTTGTTATGTGCGTGCGAACGGGTTTTGCTCCTCCACGTATAACGCAACTTCGGGTGTACCACAGGGTTCCGTACTGGGCCCGTTGCTATTTTCTGTTTTTGTGAATGACGTCGCAAGCGCCATCACCACGTATTCTTTCTTGCTATATGCAGACGATATAAAGATATTTAGAGAAATAGGCGGCGAACCTGACTGCATGGATTTACAGTCTGATATAACCTCGTTTGTTGGCTGGTGCTCACGTAATCACCTGAAGATCAACCAGTCCAAAACAAAAGTCATGACCTACTCTAGAAAAACTGCCACAGTACCATTTAACTACACAATTAACACTAATCAACTATCCCGCGTTGGCGAAATCAGAGATCTTGGTGTTGTATTTGACTCTGCTTTGCGTTTCCAGGGTCATGTTATGCATATTGTGAAGTCTGCGCTGCGCACCCTGGGTCTTGTGTGTCGTGTATCACGAGAATTTCGTGACCCTAAAACATTTTTAACCTTATATTGTTCCCTGTGTCGTTCTCACCTTGAGTATGCATCTGTTGTGTGGGGTGGGACGTGCCACTCTAATCTATTGAGGATTTCTCGTGTACAAGCGAAATTCGTATCTATTTTTAAACACCGTTTCAACTTTGCAAAAGCAGTTGATGACGTGCATAGTTCACCCATTCGACTGCAAGACTTGCAGGGACGCCGAAACACTGCGGAGCTGCTCTTTCTTTATAAATGTATACATGGTCAAATAGATAGCTCCGACATCCTGCATCAGGTTTCTCTGCACGTACCGCGAGTGACGACAAGAAAAACGTCAACCTTCTATCTGTCATCTAGAGTTAATACACTTGATCCAGTATCTCGTGCGGAACTCCTTTATAATAACTCTTCTCTTAATCTCGATATATTTCTTGACAACTTTTCCGATTTTGTTAAATCTGTGCGGAAGCTCTTTTGTGACTTTTGATGAACTTCCTGAATCAACTGCCGGGTTTCCATATGTATTTCTATGACTTGTTGATTTCTTGTTTCTATTTGTACGGAGCTGTATGTGTAGTGTTCAGACGTCTGTTTGCGTCCAAGTGAAGCATCCATATGTATTGGAACAATTTTTTTCGTGTCTTCATTTCTCTGTGCAATTTTTGTGCACTTTTTTGTTTTGTTCTTCTGTACAATTTTATGTACACAGTTCTCGCGTCTTCTTTTTTGTAGAATTTTATGTAAAACTGTCTTCCGTTTTTGTTTTTTTTCTTTTTCCTTTTTTGTGTGTGTGTGTTTTTGTTCTTTTTTTACATGCGCCAGCACCAAAACCGCAAGGTTGTTCCTGGGCACAAATAAAAACTATTCTTGATTCTTGATTATTATTATTATTATTATTATTATTATTATTATTATTATTATTATTATTATTATTATTATTATTATTATTATTATTATTATTATTATTATTATTATTATTATTATTATTATTATTATTATGTGCTAATTGTCACCTTAAACTCGTATAGAGAGGTCCGCCGCCATCGATAAAGCTATTCGGCAAGAATATTTTCTTTATCAACAGTTTCGTTTTCTAGTTTGGTATCTCAGAAGAAAGAAACAAACGAAAAAACACCATGTGAAAAATAGGCAAAATATAAAGTCTTTTTTTTTTTTTTTTTACGAACAAACAGGCACATTATTTTCGATGCCGAACAGAACTTTGGTTAGATATCTTACCTTTGATGTATTAGTTTTTCCTTTCCAGTCAAACGGTTCGCGGTCACCCTAAGAAAGATAAAATGCATTAAAAATAAAATTTAACACAGTGTCCAACGCTCTAAAAAAATCCCGCGCGGTCATTTATTTATTTTTTCGCAAAACACCCGGGGGTGCCGATAGGCCCTTTTCAAAAGTCCCTGAAATTTCGCGCACTCTGAGCATCTATTGGACGCGAGTGCCGCGTCAGCATTCGGCGAGGACTCGGATCCAATCACATGTTTTGCGTCCATGGATGGATGCAGGGATGGATGCTAACGGCTGTACCCTTCTGTAATGGGCGGTAGCTTGCGCCACCTAGCCTAGAAACCAAAAGGAGCGACCACCGATGTTGTCTATTTTTTTTTCTTTTTTTTTTTTAATGTTTAAACGTATTTTTAGTTTTGCCATTCGCCGTGTACCCTCTGTAGATTGCAGCCATTAGCTCTTCCGAGTGTTTTACGTGAAACCAGGGGCACTGGATTTCTTAAATCGCCGTCAAAATAATAACGCCTCGTACCAAAAAAAACAACAACAAAAAAACCTCTTTACAGATTTCGACAAAAACCCCGAGACTGGGACAAAAAGGGACGGACAAACACAGTCTCGGGGGTTTTGTCGAAATGTTTAACCACCACCAGCTCGTTTGCGCCCTTACCTTTTGTTCACTCTTTACAGACATGCACGAGGCCTATCCAGCATGTAAAGTAGCGCTTCTAAAACAACTTAAACGGACCGCAAAAAAAGAAACATGAAATCGGTTTTTAAACGTGTTGCGTTGCAATTTGCTACAAATATGCAACCACATGATTGCATATTTGTATCATTACCTTGTTCAAAAAAGAAAAAACCGTTTCAGGCTACCTGCCACAGCCTTCGCAGACGCCGTCATGAAAGGGGCTCGCCTAGTTAAATCTGCCACCGACAGGTGTCGGAAGCGTCGAGAGGTTTCCGAAGATCGTCTGCTAAGCTCGGTGCCGGCGCGCTCGACGCTTCCGACATCTGTCGGTGGCAGATTTAACTAGGCGAGCTGGGTTATGGCATCGTCTGCGAATGCCGCGACAAATAACCCGAAACAGGATTTTTTTTTTTTACTTCTATTATTTAATAATTTTACCCAAGGCTTCCACCAGGTTGTTGCATCTTTGGAGTAAATTGCCGCGCGATATGTTGAGAAACCGACTTTTGTGGGCCGTCTAAAGTGCTTTCGAAGCGTTAGTTTACACGGTGTATATAGATATTCTTTTTATTCGAAACAAATTTTTAAAAAAGGCGTTTCTTTACTGTTACGTGAATTCCGTCTTCACTACATATGTCTTCAGCTCGGCGGACATATGGGGGGGGGGGGGGGGGGGGGAACAACCGTCACAGCCTGGTGAATAGTTAACTAACATTCATTAACTTAACTTTTTATTTGTTGAAAAGAAACATACGATTATACTTGGAAATTTTCTTAGCGTCAAGTAAAACCACTAAATCAGCAATTTTTGAGAACGCCTTTGAGCACGTCAAAAGTGCAGTAGTACGCTAAAGCTAGGACCCCTCGAATGTGCGCCGAGCTCAAGAAACAAATATAGTGAAGACGACATGCACGGTAGCAGTGAAGACACCTTTCTTTATATCTGCTTGAATAAAAAATATCACCCGGTAGATATATGTACGAAGCAAACAGGCTTCGAGAATGCCTGGGACGCCGAATATTCCGCCACCGTGTCTACAGTAAACACCGCATTTCTTTTATTATTATTTTTTTCATGATGTTCGAGCAGTGCGACTGTGGTTTCTTGGCACGTTTACACTCAGTGCGGATTCGCGGGGGGATCCGCGCAGCCGTAAAGCGGGTTTTGGGCCCGGGTGGCGAGCATTCAACTCCTCGCTGGCGGAAAATCCGGATAAGGGTCCCGGACGCGCATTGCCGTTTGCTCACGGAATAAAACCACGGAGCAAATCCAGGGCCCTGATTGGTCTATTTGAACGTCCCGCTCTTTCGCAAGCAGGAAGGCGACAATGGCCCTTCGGCGCTTGTTTGTTTGTTGTTGGAGGTAAGAAGACAGCTCTTTCTCCGAAGACGGGGTTGCCCCTTCTTGGAGGTGCAGTGGCGGACGGCGGGGTTCACTGGGGCGCGTGTTAAACGCTTCGCGGCGACAGTGTGCTTCGCGGCGACAGTGTGCTTCGCGGCGACAGTGTGCGGCGGCTTGCACCACATTACAAGGCGACACGATGGCCGCCGCTCACGATGAATGCTCGGCGGTAAACAGACGAAGGCTAGTTTTGGTGGCGAATACAAACACCCCAACACCGCGTGGCGGAGCGTTTAAAACGTCGAAATCTCTCGAGGCGGCATCTCCATATTCGAGGCGGGCATCTGTGTGCACTTTTTAACCCGCTGGTGGCTCGCACATTTCTGAGAGGCGTCAAAAAATGGCGAATCAGGGGGCGCCGGATTCGCCCCCTGGGTTTTACTCCGTGAGGAAGCAGGTGATATAAGCGGCCGGGATTCATCCATACTTTCTTCCAGCGACGAGTCGATTTTGCCAACCCGGCTCCGAAATCCCCTTTCCGCCTGCGCGGATCCGCCCGCGAATACGCGAGTGTAAACGCGCCGTTGAGAGTGTATAGTTCAGCTTGCGTAATTCGGAAAGAAAGGCTAACGGACGGCACATAGTTACCATCACTTTAAAGCGGAGGTACGCCTTTGAGTAGCAGATGCCAATGTTCTTCAGCTGAAAGCGGGACAACACAAATACCATTCAGATTAATCAAAGAACAGCGTTTTCTCCAGCGTTTCTATACGCGAATGCGGTGAAAAGAAGTTTAACGTTTCGCGGTTTTATAAAGGGAATCTGGAGTGATTTTATATTTAAAAATATGGATTTTTATTTTTTTTTATTTTGGATGTAGGCATACTCTAAATAACGTGCCTAATGTTTATTATTTACGTTATTAAAAAGGGCGTTCTAATCCGGAGTTACAATTTCGCCATGAGCTATTTCGTGCTTCTATTTGGGGACGAGGTGTCGAAATGCAAGCCTGCTTCGGAATCGCTTCTCACTCAGAATGAGTCTCCCGGCGTAAATATTTTTATCGCTTTTTTTATTGATTAATATTATTTTGTCATAGCGTTTGCAGCAGACTTGTACGGTAATCATTACAAGCAATGATATGACTTGTAATCTATTACTTTTGGGGATAATTTCGTAATCATTTCACGACATTCATTAGGAAGTAATCGGAACAGTATTGCAATTACTGATTACTTTTGAAAGTATTACAATTACTCGTAACCTTTACTATTTGTTCTCCTCTTTCTAATATCGAACTTTGTTGGTACAATTTTTTTTATCAAGGAATCATCAAACGAACACTTCAAAAGGAGGACATATAATCTGCCAAAAGGGGTGGACTGAGAAGATACCTTCTAGTTTGGTGATTCTAATCCAACGATGGGCAGTACGAAGTAATCGAAAAACTAACGATTACTTTTCTTTTTAAATACGGCCAATTACTCTGCTTTTTAGCTAATCAAGTAATCTACTTCAATACTTTTCAACCAAGTGTAGCTGTAATTGTATTCGATTGTTGTTGTTGTTGTTTTTTAGTAACACGTATAAGACTGGTCCGCAGTAACTTAACGAATGTGGTTTGGAGAGTTGCAATTTCCCTATGAATGACTCCAAAACCTCCTTCCATTTTATGTCGACGTGCCGAAATATCACAATCGTACTCAAAATGATTGTGACAGCGTAATAATTACGCCATTATTTCTTTTTATTTTTTTAATAAAATTGAATGTTATGACATGCATTTCTTTTGCAGGCATTAGAAATATCTGTTTTGTCATAGTTGAGTGTCGCTTTAAGACGGCAACTGCGACAAGCACTGTCATAGCCTTACCCCTCGTCCCGTGGTGCACACTACGTTGAGATCACGCCCAGTCAAGTCGCGGTATAAACACCCTTTGGTCTTCGTTGCAAACCTGGGATGTCTCTGTAACAAAAACGCCGGCAAATCAGCTGCTGTGGCAAGCTTCGCGATGACAATGATTTGACCTGCATATCCAACACACTTCAAAAGCGCGACACTAGCTTGATCGTGCTGATAAACACCGGAGAGCACTGAATGGGTCGTAATTGAGCTGGGCCCATGCCATGTGTGCGTCTGACGTCATTGAACGTTAAAGTCATAAAGTCGCGTGACTTCGAAGTCATACGACGTCGGTGTGTCATATGACGTCACGCGCGGACGTCATGGTGTCAGATGGTGTCATATTGTCACGCGATGTATACTGTCCTTCGTGACGGTTTTCTCATAGAATGAAACACAGTATCCTAAAGCTTATACAAGCTTGATCATGCTGACAGATACCGGACAGCACAGGATATGTTGAGCACAAACGACACATTAATTTTGGATGTACGTAGAGACTTTGGTGTAATTGCACATATAAATACTGCGTCGTGACTTCTTCATGCAACCTCATATCATGGGGCGTCAATTTTCTTGTTAAATTAAGCGGGCAATTACGTGATGTGACGTGAATTTAACGGGAAAACGTGGTGTGACGCGAGTTTCACCGATAAATCTAGACGGAGAACAAGACGTCACGTAACTTGAGGTCACATGACAGGATCACGTGACATGCCTTAATTGTGATGTCATGTGACGTCACGTGACGTGACATCAACGCTGATTCCTGTACTTCGGGTGCTGTGTCAAGATGCCCACACGTCACCCCGATTGGCGCACGGGGGCGTTCGGCGCTTGCCAAGTTATGCCGACGCAAAGTGTCCTTAGAGCCCCCGAGAGGGCTACGCTTTCAAGCAACGGCACGATCAGGCCTTCAGCCATCTTCGTGCTGAAGATCGGTGTTGCCAGACACCTAAAAATTTATCTGAAATCGCTGGAAGCGTTTTCTCATCCTCCAGAAACGTTAAAACGCTCCGCAACAACGCCAATTCAACCCCCCCCCCCCCCCCTCCCAAAGCTAAAAAAAAAAAAAATGCTCCTTTTTTTTTATGGATAGAGGAAAATCGCAAAAGCCGTTTAGTTCATGCTGTTCCTCACAGATGACACAAAATAAAGCAAAAACGTGAATTTCTTTTTTGCGGCGAATACCCGAGAGCATTCAGCAGATGCGAGCGTGTGTTGTGCCATCTGTGAATAGTAACGGAAAACAACATTTTTTGTTTCTTTTTCTTTTTTTGCCGGGGGGTTACGAATTTTTTTTGTGAAACCTATACTCATAAAGTGTAAGTAGGATAAACGCACAACCTAAGGACACCTTGAGAAACCTTTTGCTGCACTCCGTTTAATGGTTTATTTATACGACTTAGCTTACGCCCGAACACACTTTTCAATGTGCACTTTTCAAAAGTCCATCAGCCAACACTGGCGGCCGCCACAATCTGGGACTCAGTTCCTGCGCGAAGCGTCTGATTGGACCCGAGTCGAGGCCGAGCGCTGACGCAATGCTCCTGTCGAACAGATCTGCACCCGGAGACGTCCCGAACGCCGAATGCGTGCTTGGGAGAGGGCGTGCACTTTCGAAAAGGGCCGCTACCCCCTAGAACAGAAGGCCTGTTCATGACGTCATCATTGGTGGACCCCGATCCTCCTCCAAGCGGCAAGAGCGCCAAAGCTCGACGAGAGTCAGACACGTCTGTCTTGCCGACGCCGCATGGTAGCGTCGCACTCTTTGCGAGACGCTGCGAGGCGTGCTGGCCGCGTTCCTGACGCGAGCTACGCGGCACTACGTGGATCCACTAGTGATGACGTTTAGGAGGGAAAGGCGCAGGCCTTGTTTCCTAGGTTGTATTCAATGCACCCGCTCCGATCAAGTAAAATGGCGTGGCCCACCAGAAAATTGATAAAACGAGCGCCGATACTTCACAGCCTTAATCTGGTTCCATATAGGTTCCGGTTAAATTAGCGTTCCGCATATTCTCTTAGAACAAATCCGATTTTCATTGGGATCGGATATCATAGGTGGAACGCGGGTTCTGTTCCTTTCTTTTTTTTAATGCTGGACCTCGTTGATGACATGGGGAGTGTCGTTCCTAGGGTGCCTTCATGTGCGCTTTGCTTGGGGTGATGACATCTGGCCATTTTGTTTCGAACGCTTATTTTTATTTTTTGTTCTGAAGCGCGTGAAAGGGCGTGTCCCTGCACGCGCTCGTGGCGCTGACTGTGTTACGGCGACATTTTGTTTTTGTCGATTTCTTTGTATTTTCCCTGTGGGCGCGTGCTGTCGGCATCGGGTACTACAAACGATGGCATCACCCTAAACAGAAGGGCATTGAGGCACACTAGTCGTTCCACTTACATGTCCTTCCACTTACATGTCGATCCACGTACTCCTGCTCCACTTAAGCGCTAATGTTCTCAAATTAAAACTAGTGTTTTTTCTTTCTCTTACATTTATCGTTTACAAATGTTCATGATGTGAAACACTGCTTTGTAGGCGCCAACGCGCTGTTTACATGCAAGCCCACACGAGGTGTGGGCAAACGAGCGCTTCCCGCACGAGGTGTGGGCACTGCGCATGCGCACTGCCAATAGCAGCGCCACCGTAGCTGCGTGACGTCAGGACCGCGCGTTGGTGTATAATTACGAAAAATTTAAAATTCTAGGAAACACTGATACCTATAAAGTACGAAGTACGTAAACCAGGTTTCCAACTGGTTATTCAACGGATCGTTTTTTGCAAAAAAAAAGGTCAGGTTCTAACTGGAACCTAAGTGGGACAAGGTTAAGGGTTTATGTGTAACTTATTGCGTTGCTCCAGATGTCACCTCGGCCCTGCCGGGAGCACGATGTAAGATACATGTATATAGGTCAGGACACAGCACGGCTAACGCTGCGACGCGATTGATCAGATAAAGTCATATTGGCACGCGCCCGAGTAGCCTATGCCGACAGCGCCTCCACCGTGCAGACGGTGCAACTGAGGAAAAAAGAAGCAAACAAAACCAAAAACGTATCTCGTTTCTATGGCACCCGGACTCCCGCTCTTTCCGCTCTAAGCGCCTGCTCTGACCTTGACGGACGCTGGCTCGAACACCGCGCCAGAGACAGCTCTCCGCTTCAACGCATTCATGAAGCTCATTGCCGCCGTTGGGGCACCAAACTAAGGTCAATGACGAAGCAGTGTCTAAGCAGCACGCGTAGAACAAGTTACAAGTTCTGCATGACGTGGAGGACCCAGAAAACAAATTTAAAAACAAGCCCGTACGTGTCCCATAGAAAAGCATATGAGAAACCGGTGCCGTGACAAGTAGCCATTAGCCACTTGTCGAGGAGACATCTGGTGGCGCTGCTTGCAACCAAGGCGGAAAAGGGACTTTATCTGGCAGCTGTGACACGCGCAGTTTCAAGGCCTTAACACCGTGGCCAGGAGTCGGCTTACTTTGTTCATCTTTTCGATTCTACGAATCATCGTTTTTGAAGGTGACTGGCCGCCCATATTAGGACCCCAGCCGGATTCCGTGTCCACACACCTAAGAAACTTCGTTATCGCTGCAAAAGAAAAAAAAAAAATTGAACTCAATGACCTCCCGTTGAAGATCTGGGGCACGGTGGAAGAAGAGAGAGGTGTTCGAAAGGGGCCACAAAGCAAGTGTTTCGAGGGCTCGCTTCCATTTCAGAGAAACGCCGTGAGATGGCGCGGCATGACAGGAGCTCAACGAATCCTCCTTAGGCGTGCAAACGCTTTCAATGCCTCGCGGCGCGCTACCGCGCATGCGCGGGAAGCCCCATGCAGTTCGACAGCCCCGCCGGGAATTGCGCGAAAGCCTGAATGGTATTTCGACATCCTTTTTGGCCTTGTTTTAAATGTTCCTACATGCTTGTTTTCTCCCACCGTACCCTGAAATTTGAGTCTTTGCGTCTCTAATATAAAAATTGAACTCATTGTAAAAAAGAAAAATTGAAAAAATACGCTGCGTCGATTATTCTGCAAAGCATGAGACAGAGTCAATCGATGCAATCTACGAAAGAGGATCACCGAATTACTGGCTCAAAGATATGTTTAGACATAAAACAAAAAAACAAAAACAAAAAAAAAACGTTTGTGATGTGACAGTGGGCATGATGTTTCACATGCTTACAGCATGCTCAGTATCACAGCGCAGTATCCTCTTTTTACGTCTTTTTGTCATTTCAAGTCAAATCAAATCCGTTTATTTTAGAATTATTTGCCGTGCAGCGCTCGGCTCTCTCAAGTGTTTTGACGCAAAGTGGACGCACCACATTTGAGAGTAACCGCATTTTACTCTGCGCCTCGGATTTAGGCGCTCAGTATGCATTGACGAGCAAATACGCGCATTGGTGGACTGAAACTTTGTTTCACTCTTGAGATTGTGAAAAAGCCCTTTGGTGCTTCTTTTGTGCTTAAAGGGAAATTATTTTTACAAAGTGTCAAAGTGCAGACGAGCTGATGCGTATTAATCATGATGTTTAAATCCTGAGACTGGGGAGGAAACTTGGAGGTAAATTAGAACGAACTTAAGAAAGTTGCCAGAGGAGCGTCTCAAACTCGGCTAACCAAATTTATTTTTTTACAAAGCTTTTGTATTCCTCTACTAAAGTCGTCCCCAACGCTAAAAAACAAACAAAGCAAGGAAATTTTGGTTTTAGGATGATTCAAATTCTAAGCCAGTTCGTTCCGAACACACCAAGGCAGAAAAACAATAACAACAGGGCCAGGAGCCTGAACCCGACCGGAACAGATCAACAAAACCCTTTGACACACAGATACACGTAATAATAGAAGAAAGATGTGCCTTGAGATTAATTTTATATTATTTCAATTATCTTTCCTGTTTGTTTGTTTTTTGGAGCTTAACTGATACTAAATTTGTTTGGTAATTTGCTGAAAAAAAAACGTACCTAAAAATGAAGCGCATAAAAAGCGAGGATTTTTTTCCAAAAACAAATCATCTTAAATTCAATAAAAAATATTTCAACAAATTAAACAGTTTGATTTGAGTGCTGCGACATTTTACGAAACTTCCGACATGTGCATGCTGCAAACAGAGGGGTGTGTTACCAAGTCCTAGCCGGAGACCCCACTCTAATTTCGAAAAGGAATTTGCCGTAGCAAATAAAGTACATTCACTTCACCCTCTTTTTTCTTTCTTTTTTTAATGCAAAGATACAATTTTGCAATCCTCCCTGTGGAAGACTCTAGATCTATTTTCACTATCTTTAGATCTCTAACCAGTAGCAGCACCAACCCTGCAGACTACATTTTTAATCAATCGTCTTATTCAGCTTCCACATATTCTATCTTCAGCAAATCAAGTGTTTATGTGGATCGGGGATTATTTAGGTAAAATGTCAAATCTCTTCGGGTTTTTTTTTTAAAGTCTAAAACATACGTGTTATGTAGAGTGTCGTTCCACTTACATGCCGTTCCACTTACTCTGTCTCACTTGAGCACCAATCCGCTCCAGCTAAAACTTCAAAAGCGTCTTTTTTAACGTTGATTGTTTACAATTATTGACTCTCTGAAACGCTGCTCCGTAAAAATAGGGTGTGCATTTTCCGGTTTTAACCGAAAAACACCGATAAACATCCGTCGGTGACGAAAATATAAAATCGGTTAAAACCGAAAAACACTGGTGGTTGGATATTTTCGCCCTGGTTAAAACCGAAAAACACCGGTCGTTGCTAGTTTCCGACCTAGCGAAACCCTTTCCCCGTAGAGGTTCGTCAAGCGTGTTATCTCGTGGATCCTGCATTCTTCCAGTGTTTATACATGGCTTGCAGGTGGCGTCAGTCCGCCCTCCCTTCTGTGGGTCAAAAGCGTCTAGTGAACGCAGTGGAAGCTAAGCTCTCATACGCCTTTCCCCCATTGTGTCTCCCATGGCCCCCTTTTGTGGACAAATTAACGCAGTGGAGGGTAGGCTCTCACGTGCCTTTTCCTCATTGTGTCTGGCCAAGTGATATCGGTGCAAGCCATGTATTTAGAGGTTGCTGTGGTTCCTGGAAGACACTGCCAACGTCCGTGTCGTACAGGAGCGTGCGTTTTCATAAATGCGGGTTGCGAACCGCAAGGAACGTGCTGCCATGACGGCAGCACGTTTCTTGCGTGTAGCTGCAAGCATGAAAGTATGCTTGCATCTACTACAATAACCAAGTGTCAGAAATAGTTGCTTCCTAGAGAAGAAGTGTATGAACTATATGTGAATAAAATTGGAAATCTTTTTCTGCGATCAATCGCTTTTTTTTCACCGATAATCACCGATTTTAGCCTCATCGTGAGACGTTCCTCCGAAATACTCCGGTGTTTTGAAAATAAATAAACACCGAAAAACATCCGCCGATTTTTCTCACAAATAAACACCGGAAAGTACACACCCTACGTATAAACTACAAAGTACCTATTTAGAATTATTTTCAGCGCTACTCACTACCAAGTACGCGCATCACGATTCCTCCTGGTTAAGCGGAACTTTTTTCGTAAAGAAGTTCCGGTCATGACCGGTAAGTGAAACCAGATTAAACGAAGCAACAAGTGTGAACATTTCTCATGCCCTGCGTTTCTTCACCCCTCAGTTACCATAAAAAGGATTATTAATTCCTCTGTGCGGCGAATAGTTCTCTGCAAGTCAGCTACGGCTCCCAGTCTCTTAAGATAGCTAATCGCAAAAATATACACTCGCCTGGACAAAGTGCCAACAATCCGAAAGATTTAAGAAGAGATCCCACCAGGTCAAGCATGCCTGAGGCCCAGCGGGGGCCTTACTGCAGAAAATCACGCTTACTTTTCCTGCATTCCGCTAAGCTGGTGATCCTGACTTCAGCGCGGGCTTTCGTAGCCACGATGACAAGACCGAAAACCACAGCTAGGCCTGGTAACTTAGCCATGGCGTCCCCCAGTGAAACTCACAACATGGACGAAAGCTTTCGTAGCTCCGAATCGAGCTCGGCTCAAATTTGGCGTCCTTCCCTAAACATGTGTGGTTTCCAAAAAGCTCAGTTGTTTTACTCGCGTGACTTCTGACCACTCAATCAGACGACGACACGTACTTCCAGAACGAACGGGAAAGGGAGCCTGGTCACGTCGCGTGACCAGGCTCTCGTTTGCTGCACGTGCGATGGAGGAATGCTCATGTGGTAGGAATGAAACAACTCATCGGTCCGCCCTAAATGTTGCTTGCCATTCGCTGTCAGCTTCAAAAAGGTAGTGTTTACGCCTCTGGAAGAAAGGAGTGTTTTTCTAAAGCGTGTTTCGTCGGGACTCTATTATTCTAGTTCTCGAACAGTCACGTTCTGACACTTAATTCCTCCAGAGTGTATCTGGAATAATGCGAGTTGGGTTAGCCCTGGCAATTCCGACGAGTCAAAAGAACGCACAGCTACATTAGGAAATGTTCTCAGAAGCGATCTTCGAAAAACGCATTTCAACTTCACTGTCTCTAGTAGCTAGAGTCTATAGTCGTTAACTGCTTATTAAAAACGTAAGAACAATCAGGCTCACACCTTTTGCTTCGCCATTTCTTCGCCGTTCTTATCGGCTGACGTCTCGCTCTCATTGACTGCGGAGCAATCATATATAGTGTTCCAGTGAAGTTCTCTCTCTCGCATTGAGCTCCGGTGAAGCTTAAGTGAAGCTCTCTCTCTAGAGCCATCAGTGAGCAGCGAGAACTCACCCGCTCGCGACCGCGTGACCACGTGCTGGCGGGCGCAGCGGTCCGGCCATACCCGTCCGGCCCTGTCCCCCTCCCTCTACGGCTTTTGGCGGTTGCTCGCGGTATCTGACGGTTTTGTGAACCTAGGATAGATGGCGCCACTAAAACTCCGTACAATAAAAGTTTTGTCGATGATACCAGGGTTTTGACGCATTTATATTTATGTTGGAACGACACGATTTATAAAAAAAGTTACCTTTTATCGAGCAGGTATTCGCATAACTTGGTATCTTTCTACAAGACCCCCATTGACGTCATGCCGCGTGTTTCTCGTGGGCGGCGCTCACGGCTGCAGGTCGAGGAATATTCCAATTTTGGTTTCGCGATTACGCGGCGGAATTGCAACATTTCGAAGGAAGGAGGAGTGTTTTCTGTCCTTTGTGACAAGGTGAACAATTTCAAAAGTAGAAGATGCCAATTCTTTCAACGGTAAAATCGTTGCCCAGCTCCTTTAGGGGGAACAAATTTAGGTGTGTTTTTTTTTTAATTTATGCAAATCAGCAGGGTCAACGTATGTGCTAGACATTTAAGTTTTTGTTTCTTGTTTTTTTTTTTAGGAGTTTACAAATTTTGCCACATCATCGCTAGTTTGTATTTTTACTACAACCGTGTTCTCAGCCTTCCTTGCAAAGATTTGACCGTTCCTCACCCACACATATTTCCAGTTCGATTCCCTTTAAAGCCGGGGTCCCACTGCTCAGACATCATACAAAAGACGGAATGCAGAACAAGAGTCACCGCAATATCCCTGGTTCGAATGCCGCGTGCCCAAGTTTCTCCTCGAACTCGTTGCCATCTGGCACTCGAAGCACAGATCTCCCGGTGACTCGCATTCGAATCTGTTTGCAGACTGACTTTTGTATGATATGTAAGCAGTGTGACCTTGTCTTAAGGGTGCGAGATATCTTACAGTATAAAACAACCGAAAGCACCTAGAAAGTATACATCGACATTCCGCCAAAAAAACGCCTGCACAAAGAAAAGCGCGTGTTTGTGAAACCCGGCGAGAGGCTGTCAAGACAAAAGATGTTAGGTGCTTCGGTAGCGGCGGCGCTCATGAAATCGGCCTTGTACCCAGTCCGCTCTAACTCCTCCTCACTCATCTCTCCAAGGTCAAGGCTACGTCGTCGAGATCCCAGTCATTATTGTGATTGAGGGCGCCTCTGATGCCAAGTCCCGGCAACAAATCACAAAAACAAAAGATAGCAAAAAGAAAAACAATATTCGATGCTAAGCCGTTTTCTTTCCGTGGCAAAAGCGAGGCAGAGAGATAGGAACAAAGAGAGCAACCAGTTTGAGCCTTGCTTGAGCCTTGTTTGAGCAATACCATCTAAAGTTCAGGCCTGCGGATGACGTCACTGTCGGTGGACCTTCGACCCGCACCAAGCGAAAAGAACACGCCGAAGCGCGACCAGAAGAAGCCGCAAAGGGGCAGACGCGTCCCTCTTGGCGTCGCCGCGCGCTAGCGTCGTGTTCGTGTTGAGACGCTGCAACACGCTCTGTCGGCAATGCTCACCCAACGTAGGCGGCACTTCGTGGGTCCGCAAGTGATGACGTATCGAGGGAAAGCTCCGGGCCTTGTCTTCTAGGTGGTGTTGGTATGAGCCGCTTACCGTTGCGACACGCTCGCTTCGGTTGCGTAACAACGAAATGATGAAACAGAAATTAAAAGGACGAGATACGTATTGCCGGCACGGCTGATCCCGGCTTCCGGGACGATCGCTTCCGAGATGCGGAACTTCGCCGAGGCGTCTCTGCGTTGCTATCGGACTCTTTCTTTTTTTTTTTTTTTTTATGAGTCTGACGTTCGTTACAACATTGTTACAACTGACACGAATTTGTAATCGCAGTACGGTCTGCGTCGTTAACCCGTTCGAGACGTAATCTCCTTCGCGTATTGCGCACTTCGTGGATAGCGTGACGGTCTACTAAACCTTTTCGCTAAAACACCTTTGACACGACCACTTCAAATCGGATAAAAGTATTCGACCGATTCACTATGCCTGCTCCTTGCAGTCCAGGTAGCGTTCAAACCGTTCGACCGTAAAGTCTCTCGACAAAGTTCACGCTTGGCGTTCCTTACAAGTGCCGCCAACCATTGTTGTGGAAACGTGCGAGACACGTGTCACGAGCGAGTGCTCCCGCCGCCATTGGATTCTAGGTTCCGCTCATTTCAGTGCACCGCCACTATTTTACGCAATTTTCTTCCAAGAGTCACTCGAGTCATGCGCTTCGTGCAGTTGCTTATTTGACGCTGCTTGCAAGCTCAAACCAACGACTCAAATTAAGATGCACGAATGTTGTTGTTTGTTTATTTGTTTTTTTGTGGGGGGGAGAGGGGGGGGGGGGGGGGGGGGTAACGGCATTTTTTGTAGTACCCGATCAACGTTTTACCCGATCCGACAGCACGTGCTCACAGGGAAAATTCACAAAAAAAAAAAAAATCGCCGAAAACAAAATGTCGCCGTAGCATACTCAACGCCAAGATCGCGTGCAGGGAGACGCCCTTTCACGCAGTGCGGAACAAAAAAAAAATGAGCGTTTAGAACAAACTGGTTAGATGTTATCACCCTAAGGCCTAAGCAAAGCGCACGTGAAGGCACCCTACAGCTCAAACGCGTCGTGGGTCTTTGGTTGTCTTATATGTACTTTACCTGCGTTTGTGCTGAAGTCGAAGTAACGTGTCAGTCATCATCGTACAAAAAACACGGAGTGCGCGGCAGACGTCATGAGAGAATAATATGCGGAAACGATTAAAGCATCTTCAAAGTGTGTTTGCTTTGTGCATTTTTATGCCTCAATTGTCTCTGCAAACATTTTCTTTTTCTTTATCACTGATGTGACAGAAATTTCGTAAAAGGAGGGATGGATGGATGGATGGATGTTAATGGCTATACCCTTTGTAACGGGCGGGAGCTTGCGCCACCTAGCGTACGTCTCACAAACGCGCCACAGACAGTGTTTGCAGAGTGCCGTTTTTTATGATGTATATTAGCGGCGTGATCGCAAAAACGTTTGTGCTCGCTTCTTTTTAAGTTTCAAGTTACTCCAGTGTAGCAGCGAGACCAAGTGAAGGTAATGTAGTCGTGGTAAAATTGGAAGGCAAGGACTTACGATCAAACCAAACTGTGTAGCTTCTTTTGTTTTTCTTTCTCCTTGTCCGTAACTATACAGGCAATAAAATGGAATGATCACTCGTATCGCCTCAAAACTAATCAAGTAACCTAAGTGATGAATCTAGAAATAAAAGTAATAAATGAACATTATGGCATTATATCTTTACATAACTGTAATAAATCTGACTATATTTGGAACGCGTACACCCTTCGTGTTTGCTGCGCACCAACATACCTCGGCCAATGTTTCATCGCGCTCGTGCTTCAATATTTCTACTTTGTCGTACTAATTTTTTTGCCGTTATTTTGTCTTCCTTTCCTCCCGAAGGAAACGTAGAGTGTTTCATTCCGTTAGTAGGCAGCCCATTACCCGCGTCATTACCTGGTTCCGCACGCTCGGGCGCTCGTTCCTTCCAGAACTCAGAACCATTCCTCAATCTCGATTCGTTCCCCGTAATTTATATCCAGACTCGATCTCGCCTTAAGATGGACCGCACCGGACGCTACCCACCATCCCAGCCAACCCGGCGTCGTGAAACCAGTCACGTGACTAATCTCAACTAGGAGTGTCGCTGCACCTGTTCCCCGAAGTCACGTGACACGCGGACGGCATTGGATTGGCTGGGACGACTCGTGAGGGATACTTTTCGGTCCGTCGTAAGGTGAATCGGAAAGTAAGTAGTCCCGGCAGCCGGCATATGCCGCTTCGAGACGGAGACGCCTGGGGCATGCGTTTCGTCGAACACGGTTCCCAGAGCCTGCAGGCTGATAGAGTCCTTGCGGGCGAGCCTCTCCGCGCATGCGCTCTTCGACGAGGAAGCTGATTCACGGTGTTGTCGTTTCCGCGCTGACGAACCGCCATCGGCTTGTTTTCCGTTAGGATTGGGTGGCGGTCTATACGCGATGAATGCGAGAGGATGTGTGACATGACACATGTTTGCGAAGAACCGCGCTTCCAGCGTTACTGGGGCCACCCTGGGTGGCCGAGCGTTCTGCACAGGAGCTAGTCTGGCAACTCTGGACATGCTTTGTTCATGAGTGATGCCTATTCCCACCGGGCTGTGAAGTTTGGTTTGGCAGGTGACGCCATCTTATGGGGAATTTTTACTCCTGCCGCTACTATTGAACCCGATCTCGAGCTTGAAATGTCCGAGCGGCGTTTCGAACTGTGACGCGGTGCCCGTGTCCAATCGTTCGGTGGCTCGGCCTTGCCAAAGTTGTGTTCACCAGCACCGCGGACTAGCAGTCGACCGTGGCGCCTCCTATTCGCTGCCCTGGGGCAATAGGTGGGTGCAATTGGGTGATTGTGCGTACGTTTCTACTCACAAACTCACAAAGATGTGAAGGTTTCGATTTTTTCCCGCCCATACACGTGCTAAAATTAGACTGTGTGCCAGAACGATCATGATTAGATTTTTGCTATAATTTATTGTGCAGAAAATGTCTGTGGATAGCGAAGGCTATCAATGCTTCACATTGGCTTAATGTGTTTTCTTCTCCCTCTCTTGTTTTCTTTTTTTTTTTTTGGGGGGGGGGGGGGTGTGGATTACTTATATATAGACATATTTTAGAGAATGGCAACAATGAAGGTAGCAACACATTCCGGGTTTTGTTCTTTTCTGTTTACGCTCTACACGAGAAAATTGTTGTATTACACCGCCTGGCCTGTGTCCTTGCTTTACCATCAGTTATATTTCGTCCTTTTTTTACCGCCTCTTAATTTACTACTTATAAACGTAAACCCTAGAGAAGAGAAATGACTAACGACTTCTGGTAATCGCTCCCAACAACCCAGTCCACCCACCACCAGACACACTCAGCCCAGAGTCATGCAAAAGACGTCCACTCAATCACGGATAAAAAAACGCTCAAACTGGTCGTTTATTATTCATGCGCAAATCAGCAACGTCTTCTACACAATTCCCCTTTAAACCGACGGACAGCGGCGCACGAAGAATCTGCGTGCGATTTGAGGGTTTCTTCCCACGCGTCAAAAAACCTTGGCGAAACAACAGCTCGTTCCTCCCACACCCGCCAGGGTCGTTGTCGCCTGACCCTCGATAAGGAGCGTTTGTCGCGCAAGGATGCGTCCGCCGACTTGGGCTTTTCGCCGCCCACTGAAACGCATTTTGAGGGTCGAAGAAAGCGACTGTGCCAATCATCACAGTCACGAATTCTTCTCGACCGGGCAACCCTGCTCACCGAGTCCATCCACTTATACGCTAAAGGCCCGTTCACACACTTGCGTCTGCTTATATTCGCGACTCCAGTTCACTATAGGTGGCGCCACTCGTTTTCCAAAATGGCGGTTATAGTGAGGGTCGGAGGTGCGTGCCGCTGCTGAGAATGTGTGGCGTGCTGGCTTCCCTGATAGACACAAATTATTTCCGGTAATACGAGGAAGCTAGGGTGCTATGAGCGCAGGTCACCTCTTTATCTTGAAAAGAAAAACGGTAGTTAGCGTAATATTTAGGTCAAGAAGTACGTTTTAATTCCGGAGCGAAATCTAAACTAACCTTTATTTTGGATCTAATTTCTCGGTATAGGTCTGAATTTCAAATTCTTTCATAACACAAAATGTGTCTCACACCGTATATTTTAGTTAAAGAAGTTGTTCGAGAGACATTTTGTCCCTTTAACGACAAGGTCTTTCATACACTTTATAGGTAAGATAGAATATTATTATTAGTTAAAAAAAATTAATGCTGACATGTGTGCGTTCTCGCTGCCTTTTCTCGCTCAGATAATTGTCAGATGAAATAATGAGCTGCGGGCCTTTCAATGGATTTTTCGGTATTTAGATGATTATTTACATTAACAACTTTCCCAGCACAAGAATAACAGAATAAATCCAATTTATACCATATGTTCACAAAACGTATGAATTAAGAAACGCTGTTCTCACTAGAAGAATTCAAAGAGGATAAAAATCCGACTCAGGCAGCTGAAGTGTGCGTGTTTTTTTTTTTAGAGCAACGCGTGGCGCATAGGAGTTCATATTGCACCCAGTGTTTGACTGCTTGTCTATCTTGATAGCGATGTCAGAGGTTTTCATGTGCTAAAAAGAAAACAAAATGATACCTTCCAGGAAAGATTATTATGGTTAAATGGCGTATTTTTCTGTTCGTGGCGTTAATTGGGGGCATACATTGCCGCAATTTGTATTAATAATAATATAAATATTAAATTAAGATATTGTATTAAGCAACTTTTCAAGCTTTAACATAATTAGTTGCTTACGACCCCATTTCAAACGCGCGAACAAGTATGACAATCTAAAGTGAGCTAACTATCATCACTGGTGCCAATTGCAGCATTTTCAATTACCAAGACATAAAATAACTAAGTATAAAATCAAAGACACTATTCTAGCTAATTTGAGAAATTAATGAAAATTAAATTAATTGAGGCTGCTATCAAAGTAGCGACTTTTGACAATCGGCAAAACTTCCAAAGTTGCAGCCAATATCCTTCCAAACCAAATCCATGGTTATGAAGGATATTGGCTGCTAAAACAAACATTCCCCAGAAAAAACAAAAATATTTTTTAGTTACTACATTTTTTTCATAACATTTATTTACTTTTGTATTTGCTCGCCGTCGTTTTGCCAATCTCAGCCTTTGCAGTCCGTAGAAACGCCTATCTGCTTGTAAGTCTGTTCATTCAGCACGTCTTGTTGGCGTTGGAAGCCGGTGAAACAGTAGTGAGTTGTAGCATTGCGTATACGAGCGAATGCAAGAGCTGTGTGTTTGCGTTAGCTTTCCGGGCTCTACGCTGCGCGTGCGCGGAGCCCGAAATCGCGGTCTTAGATGGCAGCATGGCAACGATGCGCACGCGTAACGTGCAGCACGCCGCCTTTACGCTAACGCCCTGCAGCTTGTTGCTTCTACACGCAATACTAAAACTCTCCAGTAAGGTACAATCCCATACCGGCTGCAGCACCACTTCGGGACAGTGAAGAGTGTTGTATGCATTCGGACATGACATTTAGCGAGTCATGGTCGCGAGCAGTTCTGCCGTGCCCGCTGAGCAGGAGAATCGGGGGACCCTCACTAGACCGCTTCCCGTTTCCGCCGCGGGATGGAGACGCGAATAGGACCGAGTTTTTCCGACCTCTAACGACGAGAGAACAGATCGGTACGCTGACGCCACCTAGGGGGTGACCCTGGAACTGAATTTCAGTATAGAGCGAAGGTTTCGCGGTGAGGTAAAATATGAAAACTGATCGTTTATAACATCATCAAAAGCTTTTCGAGTCAAATAAAAAAAAAATGTTGCGCAAACAAAAAGAAAATTTATATGGAATTGCCAAGTTTCCGACGGCTGCCCTAAAGTGGGCGGTTAGATGGCACACGGTAGTAAGCAGTGTGTGAACCAGCTTTGCATTCAGCCCACTAACTGCAGTAAAACTAAGCGATGCTTCTCGCGTAGCATTACTGATCTCTATCGTTATGCGGTGAGCTAATGTACTTGAGTGTAGGAAGCGGCGCAGTATATGAGCTGGCCCAGCGCCCTTCATCCAGGGGCAGCACAAGAGCCGAGTCCCGGGCACGTTAATACATTTTTTTTTTAATTTTATTATTTATTTATACTACTGGTCCTTGTTCAGGACCATTGTAGGAATGGTTACATTCATGAGGTTACAAAATAGCCATCAAACAAACAAATTAACAAACAAATTGCATTAACAAAAAGGTTGACGTGTGCTGCCACCTTTGCTATTGTCGCAATGTGGCAGCCGGTTTTATAGCTCATCTCCATGCCAAGGGCGCCCCATGCACATGAGGTATTTTACCTCTTTCGGCTGGCACTAAACTGGTCTAGCTCATATGGCAGCTGACTGTATACACTCAAGATTAGTCAGTGTTTATTTTACCAGAATTCCCAAAATTCCATGGCAAAAAACGTCATTAAAATTTAAAAAAAAATACTGCCGAAATCACTGCTTTTCCTACGCTGTTTCTCGACCAAATTCATTATCATTTAGTGCAGGGGTTTCGACTCAGCGAAGGATGGGAATTTCAGCCTCGCAATGGTCCGCATACTGTTGTGTTTGGAGAGCCAGCCTGTTCTCCCAGGCGTTGGCAGATTCGGACGCATTCACCACAGCTCCCCTCGATCGCTTCCTACGGTCTGCATACTGTTGTCTTTGAAGAGTCAGTTGGGAGTTTTAGTAGACCGTGTTTACCCCTCCGCTAAGCCCTCAACAACGAAGAAACCGCCACTGCGCCTGCGCGCTGATGGCCTTGACTGTAGAGTTCCGGGTAGCGGAGGGGCTTAGCGGAGGGGGAAACACGGTCTACTAAAACTCCCTAATCTTTCCTTACGGTTTTCCACGGTTTCTCGCAAAAAGCGTCGTCTCTGCGCCTCGGCTTTACGCTGTCGCGTTCGTTGTGCCACCACCACGGCCGCTCGATCCCCTCCTCTCCCGGTGCCGCGGCGCATCATTGGAAGCGTTGCAGAAGACACTTTCCATCTTGTAAGAGAGAAAGTGGACGTAACGAGCGTACGAAGGAAGTAAAAGAGCACAGCGGTAAACGCGCCGCGGCATCACTAAACCAGTCCAGTCCAAACGAAACACGGCTGCATGTACCAGGACAGTGAATGCTGACGCGTTTCATAGGGGGCCCCAAACGCTTTGGGTCCACTAGCAGCTTGGGGTTTCGCATTGCGCATGCGCAGAACTTCCGCCTTTGCGTAGCGTGCGACGCCTCAAGCTGCTCGGGAGACCCAAATCGATGGAGCCACCTAATCTAAAACTCTTCATTCCTTTTTCTTTAAAAACCAAGCTTTGTAGGAACTTACTCATGAGTGCACACTTATGAGTAAGTTCTCAGCTCGCTCGCCCCCAGACGTCGGGTGAGACTGAGTGAGTTTCTAACCTCCGAAAACTCGTGAGTTTGGGTGAGGAGCGTAAGTTGAAGGAGGGGCGTGCCCCCTGTGACCGCGAGGCCATTGATCACAGATAGTATCAAATTACTGATCGCCCTTCTACTTGATTCTACCGATGAAATAATGACAACTGACTAGGCTTCCAGATGTATCGCGGCTACTTTCGGAGACTTCTGAAAGTATAGAAGCTTCGTAACGACTCGGCTTCTCCGCAAGCGACATTCTCTTGCGTCATCCCACTCTCTGCGTTTAATATTGCCCAAGAAAACAAAAACAAGAAACAGCATGTTCATAGTACTTGACTATGGACCGCAGCATTAGCCTACCGTGTTTCAACTCTGGAAAGGTGAAAGAAAGGCGAGCATCTATTATTCGATTCAGATTTCCTCAAGGTAAAGAATAATCTTTGTCGTCGTCTGCGTTGCTTCCTTTCCTAGCTCTACAGCGGATGTTCGTCCTGTTTGCAGCGGAGGTGCACTACTGCCTGTTATCACTTCGTTCAGGATACTGCGTCGATGCCCTTTGTCAGGTTCAGGGCCGAATTGTTTTCACGCTGTCACTCGAGCTCCGAAAGAAGCTGCGACTACAGACGACTCTCCTATACCCGCAAAGGCCAACAGAAGAGTGAATTGAATAGACTAAAATGGGGCTATAGCCCGCAGGCAACCTTGTGAGCGTTCATTTCTGTATCATAGGGTTGTCTTCTTAGACTTAGGCTAGGTGGCGCAACCTACTGCCCGTTACAAAGGGAATAGCCATTAACATCCGTCCATCCATACCTTTAAAGACACTGTCTAAGGCGTGTTTCTTCTTAGCAGGGGGATCGGTGGCCGAGTGGTCTAGCGCACACCAGCTCGGAGCACGTGGGGCGAAAGCTCGCGCTGCAGAACCCAGGGATCCTGGGTTCGAGCCCCACCCCTGCCCGTTTCGATCTGGATGAGCATCGTACCGGCGTGCGGTCGTGTATCACTACCGCGTGGTGCACGTTAAAGACCCCAGGCTAGCGGCTGTACCGCACTGGCTAAATTTCTCGTGTACAGCTGGGAGACTCGTCGCCCCTGTGAGGCAGACCAAGTTCTAGGCTGTATAAACCAGGGTGTCGAACCGGAACCGAACCGAACCGAACCGAAAACCGGAACAGAACCGTTATTTTTAGCCGAACCGGAACTGAACCGAACCGAAATCTTCGCCGCCATCTTGGAACTGAACCGGAACTGAACCGGAAAAAAAATATAACGGTAACCGGTTCAAAACGGTTCGCGGTATTTTTTTTTTTTTGTTAGTATTACAAATTTATTATTTGGGAATAAAAAAAAACTGGCAGCTGTATTTCTATATTGATCAAATCGTCATATACAGAATTGCAATGTATAATAAATCCTGGTTTTCTGCGACGCTTTCTTATTGGCACTATGATTAGCCATGTGTCACATCGTCACGTGACGTCATGATGTCAAGACACGCTGTCAAGTAATGTCACATCACGTGACCCCGTGACGTCACGTGACTCACCGCGCAGATTCAAATTGAGGACGTCCCTAGATCTATTAACGTTGTTGATACCGTGACGTCACATGACATCACAACTTCGCACTGAGAGTCACGTGACACCATGATGTACCCGATTGTCATGATCCCGAGTTGAATGCTCTGGTTCATGACAACCAGCATCGCCAAACATTCGGGTGACGGCTCGTGTTCAACTCAAAGATTATGATGGGCCCGAGTCCCACTAGAACTAGAAACAGAAACAAACGACAGCGACAAGCCTCGGACACATGCAGCATGTTCGCGATGATACGGCTTTCAGTTGTTCGGTGCTCGCGAAGTTAGCACGAGCGTTTACAAGCCTGCAAATGGTACCATCGTGTGCATGATACTTGTGTTTGAGCATAGCCTTCTTTATTCTACAAAGCCTGTCAAATCGCAAAATACTCTGGTTTAAGGCTAGCCGCTGTTGTTTGTTTCTGTTTGTCGCTTTAGTGGGGCTCGGGCATTGTAGCCCAACTAAAACTATATCTGAAGATCAGCCCATGCTCTCTGCTTTGCCAACCCTGCGTATGACTATGATAAACACTGACGGTGTGTATATTAGGATCAGATCACGTGGCTGATAGTTCTAATTGCGAGTTGAGGAGGGGAATGCTGTTTCATTTCTTTCTTTCGACTGTCTGCCATTTCGCGGAGGGGAAAACTAATGGATGCTTTTGTAAGTTATCAACGTCAGGGATTACATCTTAGCGGTATTTATTGAACTTAAGTTTTAAAAAAAATGCTGCACGACCCATTTTACATGTATGCACACCATTGAGGCTCCCAAACATGTTTTCGTTATTGCTGAACTGCCTCAAAAAGTTGTCCCGAGAATAGAAGTGTTAAAGGGTCTATATGTGACGTATTAGTCCGACGTTACATGGAACTATTAGTGTGTGCGAGAGGGATCCTAGTGGCCTCAGGGGGATAGCAGCCGCTCTAAGTCTCACAGGAGTGTCGTTCTCAAGTTCTCCAAGATTCGACCGCCCTGTATTTTGTTTAAACTTCACAGTGTGGTGCAAAGTAAAAGCAAGGAAGAATTACTGTTAACAAGTGACACAAATATAATTGTCGAGTGAACACCACTCAATACGGGGCAGGCAATCCCTGAGGAATAAAAACTATCAAGGAGCAACTAAAAAAAAAAAAAAGGGAGTGGGGAGGGTGGTAGTTTTAAAACATACTGTGTCGTAAAGATTCTTCTGCCCCGCATTTTCGGCGCAGACTAGAAAGCGTGGCTTGGAAACGGTAGTGACAGATGGATAGTTGGTAAAACTTTTATTTGTAAAAACACTCTTGCCAGAAAGCACGTTTTCGTCGTGCGAGTTACTCGCGCCGTGCCTAACGACGATGCACCAACAAGAAAAATGTGTGTCTTTCAAATACACAGCTTGCACTGAGCGCGAAACTTTTGCAGCGTGCATTTTGCCCCACCGGATTTGATATTCTCAGCAAGAACAACTCGCAATGACAACCACTATCTAGTGCGATTACGTCACGTGCAAACCATGTTAAATACTTCAGCTTTCTGGTGAAGTGCGACGTTTGCAACACCAGCAGTAGACGTCCAAGGTGTAAAGTTGTGTAGTATTTATAGCAGTCTCGCAGATGTTGGAGCACATGACTGATAAAGAACAGAGTCGTGAAGTAAGGTCCCAAAACAAGTGCACGTAAAACCTAAGGTAACATTAGCCTTCCGAGGTAGTATCTCGCGACGTTTCGAGCTGAGGCAAGCTGATGCCCAAAAGTGATTTATATTAGGATTTATAAAATCTTCGTTTGCCCTGCGCGGAATCTATGTTTAATTAGGAATATCATTTTATGCATTTCTATGCATCTCTTTTTGCAGTAAAGCGTTCTGTAAGGGATTATTTAGGAAAAATTGCGTGTCATCTCCTTATTTCTGCCCATTTCGTGTATTAGCCTTCCGATATATCATGTGACCACGGTGTTTTTTGGCATACCCTGCAACCCAGTATTTTACACTGCAAAACAGCTAACAAAAGCACGTTGCCGAAGACTCAACAGCTGGCGTATTTTCGAGTGTCGTCCTTCCGTGTCGGTCTCAGGCGGTTATGTGAACTTCATAAAGTCAAATTTATCGACGATAATAAAAATATACTTAATTCCTGTCTGAATATTTGGCAGCATAAATAGGAGATCCTCACCTCAAAGATATATAAGTAAATGCACCTTTAAATTATCTGAAAGATGTTCTGTAAATCTTTTTCGGCGCTTTTATCCTCTATAGACACGTTAATTATAGGTCATTTGGAAAAGCTTTAAATAATTTTTTTTTATTTTGAAGCTAATTTAAGTACCTATATATTCCTCACGCATATATAACTTCTCAAATATATAGAAGTTTATTATCGCCTTTTTCATATTTTTATTATCGCGTTTTTTTACTGGAACGAATGCTGGAACTATGACAATTGCACACTTAAACTCTCAGAAAGTGTCCGATTAAGTAGCTTCCGAATTGAGTAGAGCACGAAATACCACTTTGTTCTATTTAACAAAAATCATAAATTAGCGAGAATGATGCTCATTTGCAAATTAAATTGACCGGCATTTTGTCAAGAGCAAACCTCAACATCCAGGCTATGCCAGTTTATCCAATATAAGAAAATGTACACATGGGTAAGCACTGTTTTAGGTCAGATTCGATATCAGTACGAAGGTGCTCATAGATTAGAGTGAACAATTTCAGCCACTCCTTTTCGCATGATTCGTCGCCCGCATCATGGTGCTGAGAGCAAACAATGCTAGTTAGAAAAACAAGCATTGCGATTGTCGCTTAGTGTTTCTATAAAATATAGACTGGAAGGACTTGTCCCGTGACTTTCGTGACATTTTGAAAATTATGTTGCCTTAAGCTCAGTCGTCTCGTCATCATATATATATTGTGAAACGTATTCCGTAAAACACATTTTATGGTATATATGGCGACGAGGTGCCGATTTCATGATTTTAATCACTGTAATTAATTCCTTAGTTCCAGGGCAAAACCCCGATTCAACATCTGATACTGCGATACAAATTTGTACCAATCACGGGTATTTTAGGCAACCAACTTCACTTCGCGAAAACATTTCGATTCAGGTACAATGCATGTGACTCTGGAAAACGAAGGGATGTTGAGTCGTATAGACTCGACGTTTTGTATGTTAATGTAGATTTTCTTTTCTTGTTGTGTAGGAATAAATAACAGAATTTTATAATTTTGGTACCTGAAAATAAAACTGGATTAAACAAACGATAAAAAAAAGAAAACTATACACTGTAAACGACTTATTTTTCGTGGGCTCAATATTTCGCGATCTAGGTCAAAGCTGAAGTTTTGGAATAATTCGCGGGTTGTAATTTTCTCGACCGCGGTGGAATCTCAATATAAATTTCAGTCTGTTTACATTTTACCGAAATTGTTCGCGGGACCCATCTTCCGAGAATCGTAGGCGATTCACGAAATTCTCAAGAATAGGTCCTCGCAAAAATCAGATCGTTTACAGCAGTTAGTTTCACGGCCTAAATAGTGCCTATTGACAGAACAACGCGGAAAATATATTCTCAATTTAGCGGTTCAAACCGGTTCGAACCGGTTCGAACCGGTTTGAACCGTTATTTTTTGCTCCCCGGAACTGAACCGGAACTGAACCGAAAGCCGTGAACCCGAACCCGAACCGAACCGATAAAAATATCGGTTCGACACTCTGGTATAAACCAGACTTGTACATGTTACTGAAAAAAAGTAACTGATTACAATTACAATTACTACAGTCAAAAAAGTAACCGATTACCGTTACTGATTACTGCCTCCCAGAAGTAATTGAACAATTACGGCAAAGTAATTGATTACTTTTCAAGTTACTTTCACGTTACTTCTTATTGCGATGACAGAAATACACAAATACACAGTAAAATATTGCGTACACAATTTTGTTTGGTTATTGTTCCCTTTTTTGTTTTCAGACCCAGACCTTGTCGTGTAGCTGACGCGTCGACCTAAGGAACAAAGCCCACTAAAAAGTCAATAGCGAGTTCCCGCTTCCCGTCGACTTTATCAGCAATCTGCAACGAGATCCGGAACTCCCCAGCCAAGGCTGGTGGCGCGCTTGTAGAAGAGCGTGGCGCAAAAGAAAAAAGGATTTGCCGACTAATCCTAGTTTTATTTTTTTTAGATGTTAAAAAAATGTCAATCATTTTTGCTCCATGGCTGAGTGACTATGTTGATTTTTGTGAAAAAAAAATGTGGAATGAAAAATGTAATTGGTAATTGTGTAATTGATTTTGTAATTGATTACAGAAAAAAAGTAATTGAATTACTCCGAGCGTTACAGCTTGACAAATGTAATTGAAGCGTTACAAAATTACACTTAACTGTAATTGATTACAAGTAATCAATTACTTGTAACGCGTTACGTACAAGTCTGGTATAAACACACACACAACCCAATTTTTTTTTTCTTCTTAGCATGAAAGTCAGTGTCAAATTGGTCGTACAAACACTGCCACAGACATGTTTGAAGCCTACGTACGTATGAAAGGGCAACTCCGGTCAATATTTTCGAATTTTGGCTTACAACCGTTTTCAGCTCAGACAGTGTCCCTAAATTTCAAGGTTTTTTTTTTTTTTTTCGATATTGTGTGTAGTTTTACAAATATCACGGCTCAAAGTTTCGTTTCGGGCGTCTACGCCAAAAGCGAAACCATCTGCTAGAGTAGAGTGGCCACCTTCCTGCCGGTGGAATACGGGACACCCTGACCCTGGCGGGGGGGGGGGGGGGGGGGGGGGGGTGGAGTGGGAGTAAGTAGAGGACGGTATTTTCGCGACTCAAGAAATAACTATTAAGGGAAATTTACCAACGCGCTCACCCCGAAATTCTGCGCTGTTCGAAAGCGTATTATACTCCTGAAAATTTTACGCGGCAATTAAACTAAGATAAGTTTCACTCACAGTGATATACTTTTGCTTATTTGTAATGGTAAATATTTTATTAAACGTATCTAAGTTGAAAATATAGAGATCGATTGCACCAGACCCCAATCCATCAAGAGGAAATAAAAAAAAACAGTAAATATGTTTCGACTTATTGTTTCCTGTCGATACTTAATCTTATATTAACATGCTCCTACACAAAAATAAAACCTTATGTTGTTATCTTTTTGACCGTTGTGAGTTGCAGGTTTTGTTCTTCTCTGGCCGTCTTTACTAAAAAAAAAGCTTTCCACAACAAACCTTTCGTATGATGCAGTATGATTTGCAACTAATTACAATAGTTTATTTTTCAGCTTTTGGCGAGCAATTTTCGCTTGCAATATTTTGCCATCAAGGGGAGAGGCACAACGGCGCATGTGCGTCAGTCTCCTGCAAGAACGACAGTTCCTTCCCGTAGTGCTTGGCAAGAAAATGACATACCATCGAGATTCACATATTCTCCAGCGACCTCCGCGGTTCCCCGTTGCCCATTGTTCGGAAGCGCCATAATTTGAGCAGTGAATGTTACGACAATGTGAAATGCGGGACATTTTGAAGATTTGGGAATTTCTTGCGGGACGCGGGACACCAGCCCTCAATGCGGAACAGTCCCGCGAGTCGCGGGACGGGTGGTCACCCTATGCTAGAGAGTGATGGCAACACTGATATCAGCTGTATGGCCGCGACGTGACGTCACTGGGATGCTGCGGTACGCGTCGCGCAGTGTTGCTAGACTAAAAGCTAACCCGGTTGCCGCCCGCTAAAGAGCAGCTGGTCGCATCTTTAAAATCGGTTTTAGTGGAGTACGCGGCTTTACTTTGACGTAATATTTTGGCTGTGATCATATTTCGTGCCACTAATGCGATACCGGTCATTTATTTTAGTTTCGTTTTCGACCGGATAAATGAATCTCAGAAATGAGATTCGCATGCTACGACACTGTAATTTGCCACGAACGTGAATCTAGGTGGTGCATGTGTTTACTTGAAAATATCAAAGAACGAACTTGCCTCAATCAAAAGTAACAAAGAAAAAGTATAAATTTCTTCCGAACCAATATTGAGCTAAATCCCTTTCGTGTCAAGTTCAACAAAACGTTAATGTGGCCATTGGAACGCTTACTAAACTAGAACGGTGCGTTAAGAAAATTACTATGTCTCGGCCCTCACTTTCTGCTTTGTCCACTAAACTGCTCCAATGACCCGCAATAACGCTTTTTCACTTTGACTTTAAACAGTACGCAGTAAAATGAAAGCGCTGACTTTTATTTGTAACTTTTGAATGAGGCAGGTTTTGGCTTTATACTTTCACAAGCAAATGCGCCTCCTAATCATACCTTCGCGGTAAATTGCGGCGTTGTGATGTATGTTATAATTATGTATACAAGATATACTGTTGCGAAGATATATGAGCAACCGGCTGAAATAAAGAGAGACATATGTTCAGGTAATGAAGCCGAATGATTCTAATGGCAGCCGGGAAGTGCGTGTGTACCCATAGCACGCGACAATGTTGGGCACCGCAGCCGCAGCGTCGTTTTCATCGTTACAATGTACGTGCATACCGCGCATGTACAGGGAGTTTCCGAGAAACGGGGACCGTGTTTTTCGGCCCCGGTAAATAAACTGTGCATAGCAGGATGCTCAAACGCTGTGAGAATGTGACGCTGGCAATTGGGATAGAACTCGAAACGGTTTGAGAACATGACGTTACCTTGATCAAAGGATTATTGAGAAAAACGGAATTTTTCTATGAGCCAACGTCCACCTAGACCTAATATCGTTAAAACAGGTAACGACACTGTGGGAGGACGTAGCATCCATTTCAGTGAAAAAAAAAAGACTTTTCAGAAAGAAAGAGGACATAGTTTTCTTGTCCTCTTTCTTTACAAAAAAAAACTAAGTGTTTTTTTTGTGTTTTTTTTTTGTTTTTTGCTCAATTGGATATTACGGGCACCCACGGTGTCTTTTCTTGTTTTGACGATGTTAGGCTTAGCTTAACGTCGGCTCCATAGAGAAATATCGTTTTTCTCAATTATCTTGGGATACAGCTGTGACGTCATGTTCTCAAACTTCCTCGTCCTACCCCACCCGCTACAGTCACATTCTCAAGAAGTGTGAGCTTTCTACGATGCTTAGTTTGTTTACCCGAGCCGAAAAACAAGGTTCCGGTTTCTCGGAAACTCCCTGTATAAATAAACACATAGTATTTCATCGTGCACATTCATTATGAGCGCCAACAGCAGACGGGAACGTGTACTTTGTCGCGAAGTCCTCCTCGATTCGTTTCCGTTCTGATTAAGACAAAGAAACTACCAGCCTGTACGAAGAGGTGACCAGAGTAGAGCCAATACCTGCTAGAAGACAAAGCCCACGGATGATGTCATCATCCCCGACCCACCCCGCGTGCTATATAGTCGAACTCGTAGCGCGACACTGCGAGACGCGCTGGCGGCGATGTTGACGCAAACCAGCTGGGCGCTGCTGCGTGGGTCCACCTCTGATGACGTTTATGGGGAAAAGGCGCCGGCCTTGTCTTTTATAGGTGGTATTAGTACAGGACCCCCTCGTGGGCTGAGTGTGCGATTGATTGTATACGAGTGTCCGAAATGAACGCCGAAGCAGCGCTTGAACCCAAGTTGTGCGTCGCATTGCGTGTGCGAACTTTTAGATTGCACAAGCATCGTGTTATACGCTTCTATAGGCTTCCTTCGTTAGCCACCAGAGGCTTGTCATATTACAGGGGTGGCCAGGCTGACCCGGCCTAAGAGCCGCAAACAAAACCACGAAACTTCCAAGAGCCGCGGAGGCGAGGGGGGGAAGGAGGGACGGGGACTTTTGTTTGCAGCAGTAAAACGAAACTCGAATTACTTTCAATCTATCCGGGTCAAAAGCAGTGCAACTGTAGTTGCATAAGACTACCAAACCGCTACCTGTCGTTTGATTTAAAATGCGTTCCATTTCTCATTTTGGGGAAGTGCTCGTGTGACCGGGAGGGAGGCCGGGGGGGGGGGGGGGGGGGGGGGGGGGAGGGAAGGAGCTGCGAGCCGCACTTTAACACGCGAAGAGCCGCAGCTTGGCCACCCCTGTCATATTAGAATGCCGCAGATGATGATAGTGATCGAAGCGGCTGGACAGAATGTCGGAAGGGGTCTATTCAGTGTGCACACGCGCGTACGCACACCACCGACGAGGACATATCCGACTGACGACGTACAGTGTGCGATGTATATAATTTGCGTTCATTTTGCGAGGCTCCCGGAAACCCCGCAACCTCGAAAAGTCTGCGTAAGCGGTGCGTGTTGGTAGGCCTCGTACCGCAATGGTGTAATTTGCTCTTGGAGATTAAGTTGCGACTTCTATAGATATCCATGCGTTCGTTTGCCAAGTATTGTTGTCGTTCATCTCAAGTATACTCCAACAAAACGTGACCGCAGTATGGACTAGGTGAAAGAACAGAAGAGGAAAGCCCATGCAGGAATCACAGTTTAACTCAACGCATCACCAAGACACCTAGCCCTATATAAGCATAACTAGACTTTTAGCGAAACGTCGACTTTGGCTTTCAGGAGATTTTGCACGCAGAATGTATTTAAGGTCAGAAAGGTCATAAAAATATGGCCACGAAAAAGTGTACGCAAAAATTTAACGAGCCTTAAGAAAAACTTGAATTGGTCTACAAACTATTCCCCGATTTGATCTCCCCGCTAAGCTTAGAAGAGTAAATGCTTCGCGCCTAAATGTGACATTAAAGTTGATTACACACTAATTTGCCGCTTAACATTATGTGCATTTCAGCTTAATAACACAGATCAAGAGCCCCCGAATTATTTTTTTTCTCAATGTCCTTTCTATCAGAGTTCACCCCTACCTTGTTTAGACATTGTAATACGGTCTTGAACGCGGGCCCACAAGGGTGAGAGGAGGTGCCGGGACCACACACGTGCACAGGTACGCCTATTCCGATTCCGCGAACGGGAGAAGAGCCAAAGCGGAAGGGCCGCGATCCGTTCAGCAGGGGTGGGGGCAGTGATGACAAACACGGCCCCTGGAATGCACCGTTTCTCCTTGGGACTATTTCTTCGCTCCGCGACGGGTGTTTGTTCCGGTACAAGCGACGGGGGCGGGACCCCTGCCTCTCTGTCGGCGGTCCCGCCCTCAACGACGCCGAAGGACGCCGAGACTTCAAAGCTCGCTCGGGATGACGCGGTGGCTGGCACGCTGGAACCCGTGGACGCCCAGGAAGGGTTAAGTTACCACCTATACATCGTATCTCCGTAATTTAGCAAAGAGCGAAGGCTATGCTCCCAGTGAGCCAATCAGCGCGTCATAAGGACACACGTGACTATACGCCATCTCACTACACTTAGTTTCACCTTTCGTCCAGGCGCAGACGAAGCTACGAGTTCGTCATGTGTCTGTACATGTTACATCATCGCTGAGCTAATCATAAACAGAAAAGTCCAAGTGACTTGCCCTTTTCACACAGCTTGATTGGTACCATTCTCTTGTAGCAGTGCTGTCTAAGCCACGGGCGGGAGGGAGAAAAAAAGCCGCTTTTGTATAAATTTTGAGTGACGGGCTAACCTCCGAGGAGGACAGAAGCGACGCCTGGGACAATTAAAGAATGGTCCGGAATGGAAGTAGTGTTGTACGGAACGGCATTCCAAGGAACGACGTTCCTGGAACGTGTTCCTCGGAGGAGGAACGGAGGAACACCACCGTTCAATCTTGCATCGGCAGAACTGAAACAGGAATCCGTTACGTTTTAAAAGAAACTGCAAAAAAAACGGCATCACTTTTTTTTTTCTGAATATCTGCATTTTAACCGAATTTAGTAGGCACTTATTAACTTCATTGGCGACTATTTCAACCGTCGATTTCGGGGGATGAATAACTGTCCGAGAGACAGTCCAACTGACAAAAATGTGATTGTGACGCGCCGCGAAGTTTCATGTGGATATTTTCACTTCCTAGCTTAATTTTGTCTAAATATTATCGAGCGTAATATTTTTTATTAAAATGCGTGAGAATAACACGAATGCAAACACATATTTCAATCGTAGAAATATAACGGGAAGGAATTTCTTTTGAACCACTAGAAAGTGCAACGGGAACCTGCTCCAAGTTTGAGAGAAAGCGAGGAACGAGCTTTCGTTTCTGTTTTGGAGGAGCGTGCGTAACACTGGTTAGAGGGAATTAAGAAGTTCCCCTCTTCTCCAACTGCTCGAGACGCTCTCCACCATGCGCCCGTGGTTCGCCTCCGTCGCTCTGATTGGCTCGAAGGGCCCGTGGCATTCGCTCTTCGCCAGGTTACGGCGAAACGAAGTGTAGACATGAGCAGAGAACAGCTAAAACCCGAAAGGGTAGCATTGGGTAGATAGACTACGCTGCTACAGGCTAGGTGGCGCAAGCTGCCGCCCAATTAAAAGGGTACAGTGGTTAACATCTATTCATCCATCCGAACGATTGGGCACGAACTCTGCAGGCGCCAAAGTTCGGCAGGGCACTCGGACGTTTAAGCTCAGGATCGGGTTCAAGGATTGCGGCCGTGAGGCGTCTCAGAGTTGCAAAGATTGCGCGTAGCGTGGTGCTACCCGTCAAACCAGATTCTATTGGCCAGACAGTATGCTGCGAAAAGCTCTTGGTTCTTAAAAATGGGAGAGGGGAGTGTGGACTTTTTTTTTTTTTTATTTTTCTCCTCGTATCGAAAGATGAAGAAGTTGGAGACCACCGAAGAATTCAAAGATAAAAAAAAAAAAAAAACGGAGGGCCAGCTGTGATTTTAGCACCAGACGCTCGTAAAATGTCGCCGAGGGGGGTCGCTTTTTGCCACTTTGGTTGCGATTCCAAACCCAACATGGCCTCTCCGAGCTCCTTCCGACATCAGCTGAAGCCAACACACACCACTAGCATGCGAGACACAAATAAACGAAAATAGGAAGAAAAGAAAACTGTGAGACACGTTTTCCATCATTTCTCTGTCTAGAATGAAGGGATGAATGATGCTGGATACGTATACCCTTTGCAGCGTTTCGGTAGCTTGTGCCACCAGCCTAAAAACGTTATGCGACATGGTCGCCTTCTTGTATTTGTTGTGTCTTCAATCCTATTCTCACCAGTATATTTAGCGTCTCACTATTTTAGTTTCTGCATTTTTGTTTACACAAACAATTGTTTTAAATTTAAATTTAATTTAATTTTTTAATAAGAAACTTTTTCCTCATTTAGTCACATGGCACAGGGCCGACTGCTCCTTCGTCCAGAAAGCCCGCACCCTATATCGCCCTGTCAGATTATGTTGGAACGTAGTACAGCGCATTTTACATCCCTTTGACAGAACCTCGAACTTTGCATTGATCCTGTCCTTTGCATAAGGAATGTAAATTTGCCTAATGAAGAATTAAAAATAGCGCGAACAAGACGAAGGACAAGGGAAGACGTTGACAAACAGAGCGCTGTAGATAATGTCCTGATTTACCCACGGCGAACATGCAAAAGTGCCCCATGTAAAAGAAAGGTATTGAACATTAAAGTTGCACTTTAATGTTCATGCTGGTGTCCAAACTGACGACATTTTCATCGACTTCGCAAAGGCTTTCGATGCAGTACCACACAGTTGTCTACTCCTAAAGATATCGAACCTTCAGATAGATCCTCTTATTATGGAGTGAAATGCAATGAAACGTGCAATACGGAGGGGAAGAAAACCGGTAATGGTAACCTTCCTTTATTATGGTATGATTCATTGTTTCCCATCATCCTACCGAAGCGATAAACAATCATCATTACCGGCGTGTAAACGTTCGAACGGAGATGACACACATTCCAATGTGTGACGCCGAGCGGGAGAAGAGACGGGTTCAAGGTAGGACAGTTCAACACCGAACGCAGCTGTTCTTCTCAAGCAAAATAAACACTAGTGATAAAAGAATACTCGATGCATCACCACGGATGTCCCAGTGCGTCTTTGATTGCCTGTGAACGACCCCGCTCCTAATCCACTCGATGGACTAATGTCTTACTCTGAGCATTTTTAAATGACCGAGTACTGCCGACGACCTCCATTGTTGACCGTTTAAAGCGTTTCTTCTTTTTTTTCTTCTGTAGTGTTTTTGCGTTATCAGGTTGTTCCAAGCGTTCTATCCTTCTTTGAGACATCTTTATCTACAATCTTTTTTGCGATTTTAATTCTGGCTTAGTACCTTCGTTATGTGGTAATTCCAGACAACCCTCAATAAAGAGCGTACTCGTCCATAATAGCTGATAGATTAAGATTGAGGTTCTGGTCCGCCTCTGCCGTCTTTTTTATAACTGATCCTATCATTAACTTACAACCTTCTTGTTAGAACTAATCGCAATTTCAATACTTCACTGAGGTTGATTGTAGCCGAACCTGTGTTATGTATACATCCGGTATAATCACTGGTAGCTTTGGAGGCAAGGTGATTGACCATCCACGATCACATCCTGTTAGGACACTGCAGCCATTGACACTGCATGCATGTGTTCCTAAAATACGCATGGAGACTCAAGCATGGAGTAGTGAACGCGATCATTGTTTTTGATACCTTGTCGTGCTGAAGCTGGCAGTGTTCGGATTGCAACTAATTTGCTTCCCAGCACGCTTAACCGTTCTACAATCAAATATAGCTTGTCAGATTTCTTTGGTTTGTTATTGTTCTCTCAGATATTTAAAGGGAGTAACGGTTTGCCATGGGACTATCGGATACTTATCTTGATAAATAAAATTATTAAAACATGTCTTCTAGTTAGTGTCTCGGTATGTTCCTGAGTTTATAAGAAAGCACAAATTAAAAAAAAAAACGGTGGAGAGATTACGTCTATTGGAGTATTACAGACCTAGAACTTGAACAACCGAGGACGTTTCTATCACGACTTGAAGTCACCGAATAGATGCCACATCCTCATCATAACAGCCAAAGTTTTGCCTAGAAACTGCACATCCTCAGAGCGAGGGACGACGGATTGCTAGGAGAATTAGCTTGAAAGTGATGTCACCATAATTTCAATCTGCACCTGATGCCTCAGGAAACTCGACAATAAAAATAGATCCCTTAAATGTACTTCTTCAAATTAAATGTCTCTTACACCGAACCACAGTGTACTGCTTCCACTAGAAGAAATTAATTCAGATACGATCAAACATTAGCGGACATTTATGTCATGACTTCGAATTCACAAAGGAGCCTGACAACCTCAGGATATAAAAATTTTTCTCTTTTTGCTGAAATACTTATTTTTTAAAGAGGGAAACCTGCACATTCATTGAGGGGCACATCTTGAAAGTGACATCATTTTAATCTACTCCAGATACCTCAGGGAACTCAAGCCACAAAAACAGCTCCCTTAATGACTTCTTCAAAGTGATTACGTCTTATACCAAACACAGTGTTCTAATTTCACCATAAGAGGATCAGAAATTGAGGAGACCCGTGTCCCAACCTGTAATCGATATAGAGATGTATCGTAATCATTATAGAGATATATCTCACAGCCACACCTTTTCGCCGAGAGCCTTCGCTTCTTCGGAATGCGCCAGCCGGGCCAGAAGACACCGCATAAACTGACTTCATTTCAATCTACTAGCGATGCCTCAGGACACCCAAGACACAAAAATAGCCCGCTTAATAACTCCTTCTTGAAATTGAATCTCTCTTAATAGGAACCACAGTGTCCCACTTTCACTAAAGACTCCGACTCAGATATCATCAGACATTGAGAGCATTGATGTCACGACCTGGAATTCTCAAAAAGAACCTCAGACTAGCCTCAGTCCAAGTACGCATTTGTTTTTGCCGGGAGCCTTCACTTCTTGAGGACGCATGAGTACGATAGCACGAAATCGACTTAATTTCGAGCTATCGGCGATGCCCCGGGAAACTCGAGGCAATTAACAAAAATAGCACGCTTAATATCTTTCCTTCTTCAAATCGAATCTGTCTCGTGCTAAACCACACGTGTCCCACTTTTGCTAAATACACTCTCGTGACAACTTGGAAGCCTCGAAGGGATTTCACGGCCTCGGGGTAACAATTAACGTACCTTTTTGTCCTAATGCCACACAGTCACACCGCTCCAGACATTTGTACGGTACACTCGTTACAAGTAACCGAATTGCTCGTAATCTATGCCTTTTCTGAGTAATTTTGTAATCATTTTAATGCGTTTATTCGGAAGTAATCGCAAGAGTGATCTGATTATTTTTAGAACTACTAAGTTCACTTGTAGTCGTTACTATCTGCCCTCCCCTTCTCATTGGCGCCCTTTGCTTGTACAAGTTTCCTGCCCAGGAATCCTCGAATGAAGTCTCCGATAGAATGACGGGCTAGTTTCCCCATGATCGTCTCTGTCCTCAAATGACCTGATGACACAGAACTCTGGACAGCTACCGCCATCTATGAGAGACGGCGGCAACCAGACAATCGGCTTGCCGGTTGTCTGCTTGCCGCCGTCGCTCATAGATAGCACAACCCCTCCAGCCTTTCCGCTCTGGCTTGCCGACTTGCGACCGTCCATTACTTCCTTCCCACCATAGTACAGCTTCGCTGGTCTTCCTTCTTCACCAAAATGGAAAGGCTGAAAGTTTTTTTGTTTTTTTTCTGGTTAAGGAAAATTACTTTTTTCTCTCTCTCAGGTAATCAGTAATAAAATTGAATACTTTTTTCTAATCGAGACTAGTGTAATTGTAATCGATTTTTCTAATATAGCGCGCGATTAGCGCTTTTGCAGCGCCTTGTTAGCGCTGTAGTATCGCCTTGTTAGCGCTTCAATAGCGCCTTTATTGTTAGCGCTTCTTGTACCGCGGTTACTGCTGCGGATGAGCGCGTGCACTGCCGTTCCGGTTCCTGCGGTTGTGTGTGCATCAGCAACATCATGGCTGACATTTGGGACGCTGAAATAGAAACGCGACAAATGCTCTTACATACGCAATTAGTGCATATGTGTGTGGACGGCTGAACGCCCAGAAGAGTCTTCTGAGTGCGCGAGATCTTTCGCCACCGAGATACCGACGAGTATCCGGCGAACCTTGTTCCCAGGGTGAGGGACCGAGACGCAGAGCTCTTTCGAAGGTGATTATTTTTGGAATTGCGTGTCTTTGAGTCACGCATGTCGAATAGAAAGCGATGAGGTCGTACCCAATCAATTAGTCGCTCAACGTCCGTGACTCTGGATCGTCTGCCAGACCGTTTGCTTGGAGAGCGGCTCTTTTGCTTCCTCTTCGTTCACCAGCAAAGGAAAAAAACTACAACAACGGAATCGTCGTGCACGCGCTGTTCCACAGCAGCAAGCGTGGCACAAGGAGCGTGAGAGCGCTAAACGAGCGCTGCTGAAGCATTGCTGAAGCGATAACCGAGCGCTATATACGTCACGCAGCACTGCTTCCAGCGCTCATGAGGCGCTAACTTAGCGCTCCACTGTATCTGTGAATCGGCCTTTATATGCAAGAAGGAGACACGCCAGAGCCGTGTATTGAGAGAGTTTGGTCAATGGGAGGCGCGGGCAGAGTCGGGGCGTGCGGCAGAGTCGGAAAGAGGGCTTGGCATGCTCTCTTGACCAACCAGAAGCCGAAAAGAATCCCCTAGCGGTGGTAGCGGCAAACAGTTCTGATCAAAAGTCTATGTTCGTATATGGTTTTAATAAGCGTGTAAGAGTGAAGTGTAGTAACTCTTCGTGGTTGAAAATAGGGTGCACGTGTTGCTTTGATCATGATCATGCAGAAAGATGTAAGAAACGAATGCACCGCGCAACTCTGTTTTGCACGGACGTTCGGACGGCAGATTCCCGGCCCTGGGCGCTTGGCGTACGGATCATGTCGATCGTTCCGCTAGTCGCACTCTTCCACCATCATTTTGGATTAACGTCATTGAAACATCACGTGTACCATATTTTCAGCCATTGAGAGTTACTCCAATGCAGTTATCAGGTTTGCTTCTTGCGACCACCGCCAGGGTATTATTTCCGGCTTCTGGTTGGTCACATTCGAATTTCTGAAGACGCCCTGGAACACGCCCAGCCCGCTTTCGGCCAATGGCGCCTCCTCATTTGTCTCCTATACTTCCCAACGAATGGCCAAACTCTCTACATTTACGGCTCTGAGACACGCCTCAGGCAGTGTCTGCAGACTGGAATAATGAATGGATGTCAATGGCTATACCCTTTGTAACGGGCGGCAGCTTGCGCCACCTAGCCAAAGTCTAGAAAGACAAACATGATTCCTCCCGCCCTTCTAAGCCAATCTTCTCTCCCATCACCCGGCAGTCTGGGATATGAATACGGTTTCGGGTTTTCGGTACTTAGTTTTATTCAACTTCGGAGTTTATTTTACCGAAATTCGGTGTTTTCGGTGTCTATTTTTGATATCACAAATAGACACCGGCCCACACATCGGGGTTTTAACCATACGAGCCCCGATAAACCCACAAATTGGGGTTTGTCGGGCCTCTATGGTAAAAGCAAAAGGTATATCGGGCGCGCTCTAGACAACACGACGTTATATACGTTATTTATTATTAAATAAAGCACATAGAAACAATTTCCGAAGAAACAAGCAGCATTGCGGACAGTTCAGTGCGGTCGGTGCTTGAGTTGGAAACAAAGAAATTTATTTATAAAAGTTTCCTGCCGTGAAACTGTGGTTCTTCTTCTTCGAAGCAAGCTTCGATTCGGTGTTTTTTGGTTTTAGCGTTTTCGGGAAAAAAAAACCTTCGGGGGTTATTTTTCGGTAAATATTGGTATACGGTATATCGAAAACACGGAGCCCTAGATATAATGCACTAGCGAAAGTTTCTTCATTTCAATACGCCGGTTATGCCTCAAAAAATTCAATGCAAAAAAAAAAAAAAAAAAAAATGGACCGCTTAATAATTCGACTCCTTAAACAAAAAAAAAAAAAAAAAAATCTGGTTTGCTCTGTATGTTTATGCCTGAGCCTCAATGAGTAATCGGTCTCTTAGCTGTAGATGAGAAATTTAGCCAGTGCAGTACAACCGCTAGCCTGGGGTTTTTAACGTGCATCACGCAGTAGTCATCACACGAACGCGTGCCCGTACGAAACTCATCCAGACCGAAACGGGCGGGGGCGGCGGGGATCGAACCCAGGAGGTTCCCAGCGCAAGCTTTCGCTCCACGCTCCGAGCTGAGACGCGTTAGCCCACTCGGCCACTTCCTCCCCCAACTCGACTCCTTCAAATTGAATCTCTCTTATATCGAACCCTGCAGTGCGCCCTACTTTCACCCGCCCTTCGCCGAAACACCTACGGACACTCGTATCGCTCGCTTCGCGCTTGTCCCCCTGGCTGACCTCGCCGGATTCCTTCGTAGCGAATCTCCCAGCGCCGTAATTAGCCCGAGCTGCGCCCGCGGGGCATAAGTACTCCGCCCCGGTCTCACCCCGTGTGTGCCGTTCCGTAAGCCCCCGTGACCGCTTCCCTGACCAGCCGACCCAACCCGGTCATTCGGCAGGCCTCCTCGAACTACTGTCATCGTTAGCGCGGGCCGCTTAATGTGCGCCGAGGTTCGTTTAATGTGAACGCGGGTGCTCTTTCCTCCGTGAAGATTGCGAGAGCCTGATGTCACTTAATGCGGACTCGGGTTTGCTTTGTGTCAACGCGCGGGCTCTTTTCCTCGACACGAGCTGCGATGGAGTGTGGAGTCGGTGTGACGCTGCCGGTCAGGTACATGTATTATAGTGGCCCGTATACAACGTGTATGTGTCTGTGTGTCAAGTTTCGAGGAAGCGTTTCAAATAGGAACCTAAAATTACAATAGAAGGTGAAACGGTTGCACCGAAGGACGCGATGTGGGAAAACTTCCTGATCTTCTGACACAAAAATTGCATGTCTCTGTGTGTGTGCAGGGAATAAATAGAAAACCCTCAGTTATTTTTTACCTTGATACAGTACTCCGATTATACTTTTTTCCTATTTCTTTCGCTTATACGTTATAGACGTGACGGCTGCGTGACGTTTATAGACGGCGGCGTGACGTGGCATGACGTCACGGCTGCGTTTTGGTGTTAGATAGACCCATAATTTTTTTTTCCACCTAATATGAAACTGGCTTTCGAATAGACCGATATCACCAGCCCGTTTGGTCTGTATTGTCTTCTATGTCCCTCTATCGTTTTGTAATTCAGATAAGGTTCGCGAGATTGTCTCGAACCATGGCTGCCGACCTTGAAATAGTTGTATACCAACAATCCCTGCTGCAAAGATTATGTGTTCCTGTCTCTTCCGTTATACCACGGGCCTCCGCGCGGTCCTGCACGAAATCGCCCGCGGTCTCGCTTTGTATAACAGCCTGGTCGCACTAGGAGGGTGGAGTTCGGTTTGCAAGGTCACCTCCGGAGTGTATATCAAGGCGGAAGTGTGGAGGTGTTTCCCCGGGCAAGGTGAAGGGTTGCTCACACGGGGGTCATTCTTCGTGATTGAGAAATGATAACGGTGCGGACTGTAACAGAATGTGGTGCCAGAAGGTTAAGGCGGTGGGCCCCGGGAGCGTGCTGCTGGCTCCAAAGTTCAGTATACACTTGTAAGAAACGATCGCTGTTTGCGCCGTATACGGTGTATGCCTGCCTCTCTTATATCTCATACATGTAGTGTATACATTATATGTGCATGCACGAATAAAACTGCAAGGTGCAGCCACCGGAAGAACGCGATTATGTATTAATGCTGCTCTGCCGTTTGTATACTAATACGACCGTGATTGCTTGTAGTAAAAATAATGACACCAAGTCACATAAAAAAACTTATAAAAGCCTGGCCACCGGGTGAACTTTCTACATTGGAAAAATGCGAAATTTAGGCCGAAAACGCGTACTGCGTGAATTTTCCATGAGTTCATACAAGCTTACACCGTTAATCAACGACAACGGCTGGATGATGGACCAAATCGAACTCGGCCACCAAAGGAGGTTTAAACAAATAAGAAATGAAGTGCCCAACCTACTATCGCGGGCAATATAAGCTGAATCATTCCTTCCTGCTTCTCTGTCGTAAATGCCAGTATTCGAAAGAGCTGCGGCCCTTACTATAGGAATGCAACGCGACGGTTAGGTCCCACTCTTCGGATCGTTTGACAAACTGAGACATAATTCAGCTTTTGGGAACCGCAAAAACAGAAAAAAAAAAAGCCCACGTTTGTCATCGAGAAAAATGACCAGACTGAAAACGGGAGTCCGTGGCGCTCCTAATCATTCAATGTCTTTTTCGGTGACTTTCGACGCCAATATAGTTTATTCTTTGTTATCTGGACGTGCACTGAAAAAGGATCAAGTTATGGTGACAAGGACCGAAGCTTGAAGCTATGCGGTCACACTACTCGAATACATAATATATGTGTACATATGTGCGCTTCCAACATGTCTGAAGGCAGTGTTTGTACGACCAACGTGACCGTTACACACGGAACAAACACGCCCCGAACATTTTTTGCAGACTCTCTATTGTACGACGTATTAGCGAGTGTAACCGGGGGCTTTAGGTTTCTTCGCGACTTCACCGAAGCATTGCATCCCAACCGGCTTCAGGCCCACGACCCAGTGAAGCAAAACGTCAAAGCCGCGCCGACTCGAAAGTGGTTTCCCGGTTCGCGCAAATCGCAACCGAACACCGGCGCACGACTTCGTGTCCGACCTCGCCGCCGCATTGAAACTCCGCTGCGCTGCATGCAGCCGCGGCAAAGCCGTGTTCCCGACTGCCGTAATGGCAGATCTACGACACCGTCGGCTTTTGTCCGCGGTTGAACTGGGACAGGGCAGGAACTATGGCGGAATCGCCGAGAACGAGAAAGAAGAAACAAAGAAGTGTCAATCACCGTTGCCGCGCATTGAGATCGCTCGTTGTTGTTGTGTGTGTGTGTGGGGGGGGGGGGGGGGGGGGGGGGGGGAGGGAGGGAGGGGGGGGGGGGGGGCAGGCAGGGCATCGGTCGCAATCACTCGCTCGTAACCGATCTTTTCGACGCGGACGCGATCGAACGCCTCTGAAAGCTGATTGGTGCGAATTAAGGGGGACGCTGGAAGGGCCGGGCTGTCAGCGAAGCGTGCCTGCTCGCGACCCCATAACCTTTGTGTGCGAAAACTCACGCTTCGTGTGTCGCGTATCGTATGAGCTGTTTATTGCATACCGTGCGAATCAAATGGATCGCTGGCCCTTTTGAAGGAGACGGCATAGCGGTTCTTCAACGTATCGAGCTGAGCTGTCGGGGCAGAGGTGTCGCAGTTTCGATGAATGAGCATTTCTAAGGAACGGGTCGAAAATGAAAAGCCTGAATTCACCGCGGCCGTCTGCAAATGAAACACGTCTGGGTGACGCAACCGCCCAGAGATGGGAGCATGCTCTTGACCGAAACCGAAATTACCCGAAAAATTATATTTTTGTCGATTTTACATCAGTTGAGTGTTTCTCATTAGTAAGTGTAAGAAAACCCTGCACTGCACTGAAAAAGCCGGCGCCGCTTTTCACTTAAAAGCCGGCTGTCGCACATCAGGTTTTGCGGAGCGCAAATTTGTCTGCTTCTTTTGCAGGGGTTATGATGACGTCAGAACATCCGAGCTCTGATTGGTTCTGATTGGAGGATAGTGGTGAGACCTCAAAGCAAGCTGCCTTGAGGTTTACCCACTGTCCTTCAATCAGAGCCAATCAGAGCTCGGCGTTTTTCTGACGTCACCTCAACTCTTGCAAAAGAAGCAGACGAACTGGCGCTCCACATTTTTTGGCTGTTGCGCGACATCTTTTGCTAGCAGGCGGACGTTGTAGGTGGTGAAATCAGGTTCTTAATTTTCTTACTTGCACCAAGGCAAGTTCATTCTTTGACGTTTTTATGCACAAAATGGACCATCTTCGCGGCCACCTCTGCAAAATTTTAGCGCGAATCGTATATGGAATCGATTTTAGCGCTCATAATGAGACGACGATTCATTTGATTGGTTAGGTTGTAGAAATATGCAGTGTGGGCTTTCTCAGTGCAACTTACCCGCGAGCGAAAAATGCTGGGTCATTGGGCCGTGGACGCGAGGGCGGAATCTGATATCTCGCAGAATGGAGCTACTGCGCATTTTCAAAATGCGTCTCAGGGCCAAGCAGACAAATATGGCAGCACGCTGAAGCCAATTATAAGCGGGTTTTGTTTCATTTTGATTTGGATGCCCCACCACTTGTGCACGTGCGTCCGTGAAATATATTAGTTGTATTGATGTTTCTTTACCTATAGAAGCGAGTGTTCCTTCGCGTTCGATTACTTGTGTATAGTTGTGAAGAGGCGATGTGGCCAATGTAGAAAATTATGTTTTCTGTTGGCTTTTTTTCTTCTTTTTTTTGCTTTCACATTATACGCGTGTTTCTGAGGGTGGATGTTATTGTTAAATGAAAAGCAGTGCTGACATTTTTATTCTGTACCTTTCGCAACCCTGTAATGCCAATATCCCCTTTGTGAGGGGCCTTTCCCGGCAATACTTTATCGTTTTAAAAAATAAATTTCTTCAAATATTGAGTAAATATAGTAGGCATAAAAGTCAGAAAGCACGCACAATTTTTCCTAGGCAGGATATTTTTTTCTCTTGACATTGAATGGGTTTATTTATTCAGTTATCATTTATGCGTATATTTTTTTTTTCGGAGATTAGATTGCTGTTTTTTCCAGATGTTGGTATTTCTAGAACATTTATATATAAAAAAACGGTTGTAATGCCTCATACACACAATAAGCTTCACAGAATTATTTAAACTTACAGACGAGCTCCCTTTGATCACGAGGCTTCACATATCAGGGATCTCGTTCCGCTTCATTTCACTTCCTCATTTCTGTGCCTCTAAAGCAACGTTCTTTTAAAAAACGCGCACACGCAAGCGCAGTATGCCGCTTTTCGACTCACCTAATCCCAAAGTGCAGGGAGCCCCACGGTCCTGGTTTTTATCTGCTCGCTGTACCTACGCCTCCGTCCTATTAAAGCTTCCGTAAACTCCGCTCCTTCCATAGCATCTTATCCAACCCTCGCTAATCCCTTCCTTCAAGAGGAGAAGCGAAGCATTACACGTACCTTCTTTATTACAAGCTACCATCAAACCTGAAACAAAACATCTGCATTTTTTCCTACATTCTTTGTGATGGCATCAAGATTACGCCGACAAAGTCTAAACTCACACGCTAAGTAGCCTATATAGCGGAGTTGCGTAAAAGCCCGCACAACTTCCCTATTTGAAAGTAGCTTCTAAGAATTGTATGCTGTTGTTTCTCTTCTCTTTAATGCCGTACTTTTTTTTGGCTACGGCGAGCACTTGCACTTATGCGCCTGCTCGCTGAAACTCCGTATCACGTACGGCTAGGAACGGGCTTCATAGAGCCGCCGAAGAGAAATAACTCTTGCTTACATAACGCACTCTCCTCCTCCTCCTCTTTCCTCGCGTGTTGGGGAAAGGGAAACGTAAAAGAAAGGGCGAAAAACGTAAGCTTTTCCTCTCTCCCTCGACGCTGCCAAGTTGCCGTTGCGTTCGCCGGAGCCGCTACAGACTCACGTGCGTCGAGCCGAGGACGGCAGCTCGCGGAGTAGTCCGCGAAACTTCAAACGAGCCAACTCTAGATTTTATACCGTTTGAACTCCACGGGTGTTACGTTCGAAAACAAATACCGAAATCCCTTCCTGCGTCGAACCGAAACTGACAGTTTGGTTGCCCTGTTTTGTCGTCTGCAAACTTGCGCAAGTGACGTCTGCTTCATCAACTGCGACCCCCTCCCTGCTCCGTGATGTAGCTCGAAGCTTCGAAAACGGAACTGAAGGTTCCACCGTTGCTGTGTTTTATCGTCCGCTATTTATGTCTTCTGGCCGATTGCGTCGATGTCAATGTCACCTGCAACCTTCGTCTGCTTTTGATGTCTGAATCCTCTCTGGAGCCGCCTGCTAGATTCGTTCGGTAGTGACGTCGTCTGCTTCGTCGCTCCTGTCGTCTGCTTCGTCCGTTTTGTCGTCTGCTTCGCTATCGCGTCAAGCGTCGTCTCGGTGGATTGCTTACGCGAAGGATTTCGGCGAAGGAGTTTCTCATCGCTTCCGCTGCTGTCAATTTTGGCGCCTCGGATGTTTTCGCGGGCCTGACGGTCGGATTGCATCCGGATGTGACGCCGACGCCGCCGGAAGTGACGTACAGTTTGGCGCCACTTTTTGTCTGAACGTGTTGTCAGTGTCAGGTTGTGCTGTTAGATTAGTGACGGCAGTGTCGTGGTGATGGCGACCGTCGCACAGCGGAGGATCGTCCGAAGACCCACTGGTAAGTTTCGTGGAGTTTCCTATTCATAATCACTCGAATACTCATTTTCACAGACGTTGCCACTGAGTCTTTTTTATGCACAGTGTTCGCGGTAGCCTATTCACAATAAGGGGTGTCAGCCAGAAGTGGTATAACTGATACTCTAAGCAAAATGGTCTTTAGCTGTCATCGTGGCATTGTTCACCTTCGCCGTGTCTTGTTTCGTGATATTCAGGCATGATACGTATAGTACACTTTGGGGCATACACAAACTAGGGTGCACCCTTTATAGTGAGCCATCGTAGAAAGTCAAATCACTTTCATCTTCACAGATCTTGCCACCGCGCTCCTTGTTTACACTGCCCGTCGCGGTGAAATTTCTACGATTGCGGATCACATTTAGGAAACGTATATACACCTACGCGGCACTATGATGCCAATCCGCTGCGCATGCGAAGACATTTCACTTGTCGCAGTCCTTATTTCGGCGCATGCGTAGTGCCCACACCTGGTGTGGGAAAATGTAATGTGGTCATGTGTGTAAACAGCGTGTACTCCTATGGGTTGCCCACATTCTGAGAATCGTTGTCATCAACAGCTATCCGCCATTGCATGCCTCACTCTTATCGTAGATTGATTTCTAATTTTTCAGATCGGATAAAGTGTAGCATTGGGCTAACTTAAAATGCAGGAGAGTGCTTCAGAAACCTGACCTCGAAACGTACTGTCCTTATTTCTGCATATCAGAAATCATGGTCAGTGTTTTTTTTAATTGTATCTTTCGAGCCAATGAATACAAAATAATTATTGGCGCAGAAAGATCTTCTGTACATCCAAGTCCTGTACTCTTTAGATCAAGTGCAATACAAAATCGCCGTCGTCGACCAACCGATTTTTCTTTTTTCGTCCGCTTTGTTCTAGTGGGAGTTCAGACTTTCGGCATAAAACAGGTCCGCAGCGCACCTGTTCTTTCATGGCAGGTGCAAGCCAGCAAACTCTCATACGATTAAATATTTTGGGGCAGCACTAGTCCAAATATTTCCTCAGCTGAACCTGCGGCACCGGTCTCTATTCAGCCAGGGACAGGTGTTGTTGACTCGGCGGTTCCCCTTAAACCTTGCTTCGCTCCGAAGAAAAGAACACCTGCAAAACTCCGTGCGGAATACTTCTTAAAGTAGCATAAAGCGAATACATACAACATTCGACCTGTCAGTGACATACTGCGGGGATCCGGAAAAGGGGGAGAGGGTTGAGGTTTGTATGTCATGGCATGCACCTGCTTCCTGTATTACCGGGTTTTCACTAAACTTTCACAGTATCTGGGAACAGTGTCATCATCATCAATTATTTTTGTTGGATGGCCCGTTTCGTGCTGCCATAACACAAAGTGTCAACATAAAAAGATAAGAGCAATCAACGTACGAACATGAACGCAATGATAAACGCACTGTCAGCTAGTTTTATGGGTCTGAGAGGAAGAAGGTAGCAGTAGCTGTTTCAGGCCACATGTCGTGTCATGCCACCCGCTCCCCCGTGTTTGGACTAAAGCAGCTTCGAATAGTTCTCGTTCTCTACTGGGTCAGCCAGATGAGGCTTTATACTGTCATATTGCCGGTAGATCATTTACTAGTGTGATGCCAAAATCCACCGGCACGGCCATTTTGTACGACCTGGTTTCCTCAGCTGAGCCCCAGGTACATTGTCTGTCCGATGTGATCGAGCCGTTCCAGAGCCTGTAGTTTCAAGGGACGTAACATCGCACCGGTATCACCACCACCAGCCAATCCCGCTCCTTGTGTCGTGCGCCTTTTCCCCTATAAAATTTCCTATTCTGCTGGATTTAAAAAGAGCATCATTCCACAAACCGTCAGAATAATTTCTGCAACACCCGTCTTTGAACGAACAGCGCATCCCCCCCCCCCCCCCCCCAAAAAAAAAAAAAAAAAAAAAAAAAAACATTTGATTTGTTGTATTTTTTTTTTTTTTTTTTTCCGCAAAAATACACTACGCATTGCCTAACGCTCATTTTCCGCCCAAATGTAGTGCTTGAGGTCCGAACGAGATGCCAACTTTTTCTGAAGTAGCCGTTATTTCAATCAAAAGTTCTATGGGTAATTTTCTGAAAATTTCAACGGAAACATGGGGTCCGTTGTCACCCGTTTTCGGTACCTGGTGCCGTTTAGCTTCACGTATTCGAGAGCTACCTTTGAATGGCAAAACGGTTTGTTCTGGAACTTTGGCATTTGGTTTGAACCGCCATAGTGCTATATATCATCGCACGCTTTTCTCTTCGTGATTCGTTCCTTCGCGTTCTTATCACACTGATGCCTCGCTCTCATTGGCTGGAGCGATAATGAGCCCAAGAAAGAACCACGCTCCCTACTACTATACCCGTATTCGCCTCAAGAAAAAAAAAAGGGAGTTTTGCGCATTGTTCCTACGCCGCGCGAAATAGTTCTTACAAGATTTAATTGTCGAAGGAAGAAGCGATGCGGGTTTTCTGGCGTCTGAAACGTGTACCTCTCGATAAGATAACATATGTCTGATCTAAAACGCACGTACACATATCTCAATCATCTACATACAAATTCTAATTAGTATTGCTCCGAGGGGAGCCGGACTTTTTTTACTACGGTTCTTGACGTGAAAACGACACCCTTCCTTTCTCATGGTCTCAGAGACCTCTCGCATGTATTTCAAAACTCAAAGAAACTTGAGTGGATAAAACTTTTTTTATTATTATTTTAACCATGTACCTTCCGATACCTCCGATTGCTATAACCAATCAACGAAGGTTGATTGGTTATACTAATCCACCCTTCGTTGATTGGTATAACCTTGGCGTTGCTTTCCATCTGGAAGAGCAGCAAGTTCCCGGTCACCGCTTGTCGTGTGAGTAAGGGTCGGAAGCCGTTTTCCGTTGGCTTAGAGCGCAGGTCGGGATTGCTGGGCCACTGCCGGCGCGATGCCATCGGAGCGACCTCGAGGCGGCGTCATCCTTTTTCAGCCGTCTTAATATGCCTCCGCGAGATGCCGCGGTAACCTTCAACTTCCACAGCCGCTCTTTGTCACTCATGCGTCATCCTCGCCATGTTGCTATTTCTTCGCTTTTTTTTGTTTCGTTCACTCGACGGCACGAATGACCTTTAACGGTTGTTTCTTGTTGCATCAGAACGCGTAATTTTCTTCGCTCGTCGATCGTTCAGTTAGCTGAGCTTTTAAGATTCGGAGAGTGCCTTATTCTGGCGTTGATTGGTCAAAACGCTGATTGGTCGGTGAAATGCAGTTCTGTACACGTCACTCCAAAAAAAAACTAATCGATAACAATTATAATTATCCGAGGTTAAAAATTATTCAATTAGATTAAAATGTAAGGGGTCGGTGACTTGAACAAGTATTCGGTGCTTTTCCGGTTACTTCGGATGTTCAAAACGACAGATGTTTCTGCCGGTTTTAAGACTGGTATTTCCTATACTGTCCATTATTTAATTAGATTCACCGAATTATAAACTGTTTATCCTTTCTTAATCTTCTCATTTTCGTAAACCATCCTCCTGCCTGGTACTTTGTTCGAGGATTGTTGGTAGGACTTGTGCAAACAAGGAGAGTCATTAAAAAGGAGAGGGAAACCTAGTAGCGGTTACGACTAATTGTAATACTTCAAAAGTGATAAGATGACTATCGTGATTCCTTCCCAATAAAAGTAATCGAATGAGTACAAAGTTACTCCAAAAAGCAATCGATTACGAGTAATTTGATTACTCGTAATGAGTACTGGTACAAGCCTGGACTGACAGTGTAAGAGTTCAAAGGAAGCCCCCCCCCCCCCCCCCCCCTTCCCATTTCCACTTTACCAAAGCGAACGCTGGAAAGGAGGGGACGTCCTCTCCAGCTATTGCTCCGCTAAAGTGGGAAGAAATGGACACCCTTCAAGTCTTAGCCTTTCATCCACTAAAGTCACGGGCAGCTTTATGAATGCAAGGGGTGTTTGAAATTAAGAGCGAGGGTACGGAAGGCGTTCCCTCGCTTCTCTCATACTCACACACAAAAAAGGGTATATTCTGACACCCTTTGTCACGTGTGCGACACCCCAAAACTTCAGTTGGACGTACAGCGCAATGACGTTGAACCTGAATTTCACGAGCGGCTTGATAGCCGAGCTGTACAACTTATTAAAATAGCTAATGTAAGTGTGACTTACTACAAAACAAAGTTATCGGGGTTTCCTAGCCCTACTGCAAAACCTCTGTTTTTTTTTGTGTTTTTTTTTCTCTCTTTTTTTTTACTTTAATACGTACTTTAGTCGTTCAATATGTTAAATTGCACCGTCATCGACCCTATCGGAAAATTTGAGGCAGCCAGTCCGACGTCAGTGCGCTCTACTACGTCGAACAGAAGTTTTGGGGGTGTCGTATACGTGACAAAAGGTGTAATGCCCACACCCTTTTCATTTTTTTTTTTTTTAGAGTACAGAACGCGTTTCGGGTGTAACGCCGTTCCATCTTACGCAGATTCGCCGTCACCTCCAACGCAGCCTATAGTGTTGGGATCAGGCAGTGAAGGGGCACCCTCGGTATTTCATCAACGGGCGCCATTGTCACGAGCTGAGGAAACACTCGCCGAGTGCCGGCCGACCTAGAGCCATAAAAGAAAAACAACCGAACAAAACACGCAGCGAGTGCAGCACGAAAACACCGGGCAGAGACACGTTAGCAACGGACTGCCTCTATTTAGCCCTCTGATGCGTAATAATCTCGCACGCACTCACGCAGAGGCGCGCAGAAGATGTTTTAATTTGACCGCGCGGTGCCAGTGAGTCACGAAGTTGCACTTGAAAGAACGCCCCTAAAAGAAAGGATTAAAAAAAAAAAAAAAAAAAAAGACAAGCAGAAAAACAGTAATAAAGCAAAAACGGAAGACCCAGTAACGCGACCACAACGAACTTGTAGCCCCCTTCTCCCCCTTTTTTAAGTGTTAAGCCTGGTTTCTCTGCGGGACATCTTGCTGGGAAGCAGTGAGCCTAGAGTTGAGAGCGCTTCCAACTGCTCCGCCTCGGTCACGTGGTTCATGGAGCGCGTTTTGTAATGTACAGTTTGAGGAGGAACGCGCGGGTGTCTAAAAGCAGCGTTGAGCCCGTCACTCGAAATAAGTGTAGCGAAATAGCGCGGCACGTTAGTTCCCCCGAAATCTAACGCGTTACCGAGATTCGTTACCGTCCTGCAAATGGGGACGAAATTTCCTTATAGCCCTTGCTTCTTAACCCTAAAGAACGCTGCTTTCCCACTTGTTTTTGGGCTAACCTAAAATTTAGCTTTTTTTTTTTTTTTTGTCATTTGGCGCTGATAAGGCCCTGATAATTATTCTCACAGCAACTGAACAGTTCGAGAGCGATTTCGTTATATATATATATATATATATATATATATATATATATATATATATATATATATATATAATTTGTAGAATATAGCGAGGTCCCAATGACGCGCTTTAAAGATAACAAAAAGGATGCTATATTTTAATAAGAAATAACCCCAATTTTATTGACAATATGGTAAAAGTGTAAGTAAATTATTTTACTCCTTAGTCATTTTCATTTGGAACGAGGACTCTAGTTCCTATTGAAACAGAAAAAAAAAAAAAAAAAAAAAAAAAACACTAAAGCCGTACTTGTAACGCCCCCCCCCCCCCCCCCCCCCCCCCCCCCCCCCCCCCCCCATTCTACGATATACAGTCTGCAGAAACTGTGTCTGGGGCGTGCTTCTTCTCTGTATGACCGTCCTGTCAAAATGGTCGTACAAAGTCGGTCTGCAGACTTTTTCGAAGCACACGTACGCATGAGGCGAACACGCTTCGAAAATGCTCGAGGCGTCTGTCCGCAGGTTGTTCTCTCATCGCGTCTAGAGCAAAAACTGTATATTTTGTACGATGTGTGCACAGCGGCTGAACGCGGTGCCGGTGACGTCGCCACTCGTAAGGCCTTCTTTTAAACACTACGCAGGCGCAATTAAGTTCCGCGGGAGGTGTCCGCCATTAAATATCAAACGCTCTCCGTGGTTTCGAGTTGCACCCTCTCTTAAAGTCTAGGGAGGCTCTCTAGCTGGGAAGTAGCGACGAGGTTGCTGACATTGGCGCCGCCGACGAGACGTCGTGGTGGGTTCCGGTAATGACCTCTACGCGGCGCCACTTTTCAACTTCATTTGCAGTATTTTATTTGTTTTTTAGTTGTCGCTTAATAGCCGCGGCTGCCGCTGTTTCCCGTCGCCAGTGGGGTTGCGATTCCATAGAAACGTTTAAGGCAAGGAGACTTTGCACCTGCGTGGCATTGGGGTCCGAGTTGAAGGTGTGTGTTTGTTCGGGAGATGATGGAGAGGGTATCACGTGATTCTATCTTTTTGTCGTGATTCCGAACGGGCTAATTATTAAGAGGAAGTCTTTGGTCAATTGCGCTTGAACACGTAATCGCTAGTTAATTACGCTAGTTCTGGGGATTGTAATTTTATGGGGGTCTATCCTAATCAGACTTTCTTCCATTTCCCGGATAGATAACTATCTTGCGCTGGGGTGCAATTATATAGAAGACTGTATCCTGCATGTCTTAGGTCGTTGAGAAATGACCTTAAACTGTCCGTATTGTTTCAGATACTTGTTTCGCGGACATGTAGACGTTACTGACATAAAGTAACTGCATACCGTCACTCGCTACTCACTCGAATAGTAAGTACATTGCTAGTTACTGCGATTCAAGAGGAACACGTTATATTAGCTTAAAGGTAACGCTTTTTTTTGTCGTTACTTTGAATGGGTTGTTTTTACGTAGCTGTAGCCGCTACCAATATTTGTCGTCGCTAATAATTCCTCGCTTTTTACAGCGTCAATTCCGGCATCGCTTCGGCTATATTGATATACGTTGTGTAGATCGTTTTATGGTCTATTTTGCGTTTTTTCGTCGTGCGAATTACGGGCGCCAGCTGGGGCGAGAACTAGGTTGAATACTCGTGCCGTACACTTACCCCCAGAATTAACTAAATACCGTTAGTCGTTACTTCATCTAAAAGTGGCGAAAATAAATTACTCGTTCCTTCTCTCGAAAATTAACTAGTTCGGTTCTCCGTTGCCGGAAAAAAGTCACTAGGTACAAGTAGCGTGTTAGAATGAAGCCTGCGTCGATATATTTACTCAAATATTACAGCCCTAGTCAAAATACGACACAACAAAAAGGAAACTTACACTACGCTTTTCAACGCGGGAAGACCTATCGTGTGTGTTCCTGTCTTTCTTTTCTTTCTTTTTTTATTATTATTTTTAGACGTGTAAGTTTAACTAGCTCGACTGCCTTCCTGCTATATCGTCATCTGTTCCCAAACGCACATAATTCTCGTACACCAGAATTTGGGTTCTTCGAGTTTGGTGGCTCCGAAATGCGCGTTACAATTCTGCTATTCGCATTTCGATTCCATACACGTACGTTTGCAAGCTGGTGTTACCATCGTGGCGGGAAAAAAAGGGCTTTCTTGCGGCGATTGTCTGGCAACCGTTGCTACACTCTAAAAAAAAAAACCGTGCGTCTGCTTTCCCGCACAAAGCTGCAAACAGCCAATCACCGCAGCTTACGGAGACTGTAGACAGCTCATCGAATGACGATGCTGAAACATATATTTAGAACAAAAAACGCAGTCTGAGTTGTGACATTAAGCAATGCAAGCGTGACATTTTGCATTGCTTAATGTCACAACTCGGACTGCGTTTCTCGGTCTAAAAATACGTTTCGGCATCGTCATTCGCTGAGTCGCCTCCGTAAGTTGCAGTGATTGGCTCTCCGAGTGTAATGCGAGAAAGTAGACGCTCGGGCTTTAGACTGAAGTCCTATATGAGACGGGCACCTCAAATGCCCTTACGCCCAATTGGCATTCACTGTAACAACAGTTTAAGCAGTGCCACACGTCCAATCAAATTACATTATTGACAAATAAATGCCACTTAGCTCGTATGCCATTTTTAGTTGCGGTGTGGCACTGACTGAATGGAACTCACGCTGAATGTCATTTGGCGTATATTAGGTGCCCCTCGGATAGAGTTATAAGAAGATTTAACGAGATGCAGAATTTGGAGCAAACTTTAGAGGGAACAGGTGTACATGTTTCTCACGATAAGCGGCCCAGGCTATCGCCCAATTTAAAGGGCATGAGTATAACCAATAGCTTGACTATCGAACGGTCTGTACACTCACCAGCATCTAGGCCGGTCTTACAAAGATGTCTATACTCCGACTCTTGTATCTATCTGTACGCGTTAACCTATATGAGGATGGCTGTCCTCCTAATTATACCGACCTGGTTTGTTTACCCCAGAAGGGTCGTTGTTGTTTGCGGGTTTTGTGGCGCAAGAGCTCCCAAGAAGGGTCAATACAAAATTTTCCAAAACCGAGGTTTTTTTTTTTTTTTTCTTTTAGGCGCTGCAGATCTGATTTTATTTTTCAGAATTCTTTTTCTATGATACTTTTAAATTAACGTAGATAACGGCCTTGTTTTAACAGTGCCGGCTATTTCGTACAAAATATAACAAAAATAAATAGATATACACGCGGTTTAGTGTCCAACGTGCTCGTCGCATAGACTACTTGTAATGTTCTTCTATTTTTTTTTGTTTGTTTGTTTTGTGTGATCGCAACCAGTATAGTGTGCTCCCGTTGCGATGAGTGCACTGCACTCGCACTAACCGCTGAATCCTGCATCGCAATGGCGGAGCGCTTCACCGGCCCGGGGTCAAAGGCACCATTTGGCCAGGTCCTGCTCACGATGCTCAAGAGAGGTCGCGTGCTGCGGAGGTCCCGAAATTTTACGGCCTATGCCTGGACCACGACGAGACATGCCGCCGGTGACCGCGGCCATTGTCTTTTGCGATTATGGTAGTCGAAGCACGACCTTCCTTGTCGTCACTTCCGGTACGGGCCCGCGTATAGCATACGTCCCTGCTTCCGGTTTGGGCGTTCCTGCGTGAAAGTCATTAAAGACTGATCAACCGCGCTTTTGTTACGAGGCGCGAAACCATTTTGATAACGTGAACACCCCTCCATTGTTATTTATGTGTTGAGGCTACTGTGGGAAAATGTGTTGCTTGAGGTATGCATATTGATCGGTGGTGGCCGCCCCGGTTGTGCTGAAGACCTTTGACTCGTGGATACGTAATTAATGAGTCAATGAAATAAATAAATGGGCCGCTTGTGTGTGGCTTTCATGAACTTATTTAATTTTGATTTTATTTTGTGCTCGACTGCTAGGGACCTAGAATTGAAGATGCGAACATGCTCGGAACATACTTTTTTAATGGTCAGAACGGCCGGGTAGCTGACAGCAGGGTATGGTGACCTCCGAGCTTCTTAATTATTAGTGCTCGGCAGCCAATGAGCTTGCGGCATCAGCATGTAAGAAACGCTCTAGAACCAATCCCACTTCAAGAAGCGAGAACGTCATAAAATCACACCCTACGACTAAACAGGGGGCGAATAATCAAAGATATGGAGGAACCACGTGTTAAACGGCGACGAGACAAATTACAAATGCACTACTCGTTAACACACAAACATCATACCGATCACTTTTGGTATACGCAACGTTGTCAGCACGTGAACTCTTCCGCAGCATCAGACATAAACAGGGTCATTACGCTTACCACGGTCGTGGCGGTTAATTTATAGCGAACCATAACATCGGCAGTTCTTTTTCAACCTGTTTCTCTTTTTAATAACTAAGAATCGTCCCGCGCCTATTCACTGCAATCGGGTTTGGAGTAGCGGTCTCACTACTAATACATCGTACAAAAGGCAGTCTGCACGCACTGTCTGAGGTGTGTTTCTTCCCTGTATGACACGCCTCACGCATGTTTTAAGCAGGTTTGCTTCACGCATATATATGTATATACTTCGAACATGTCCGCACACAGCTTTTGCATGACCATTGTGAAAGCACCTTTCACAATGGTCATGAAAAAAATGTGCGCGGACATGTTCGAAATATACATATATACGCGTGAATCAGACCTGCTTAAAACATGCGTGAGGCGTTTCCGCCGATAATCCCGGCTTCATATCTGCGGCAAACACATTGTCTTTTAGCGTGATGTATGAGCAAGTGTGGCTGCGGCTGAAGACGGTATCTTTTGGTCCGCGTACGAGCCATTAAAATAAATATTTAATCAGGGTGGAAATGTCTCCCTATAGAACACAATTTGGCGAATCCATAAGCCAGAACCCATAGTAGGCAACCCAACCATTTTGAGAGAAACAATTGGGTTTACTACTTCTGCGTCCGCAAACCTTTCCTCGTATCGTACAGCAATATGCTTCTCCGCAAAAGGACTTCGAAAATCAATTAGGCAAGCTTCCAGCGGCCTCACCGCGTTAGAAGGCTCGGAGGAAGTACCGACGTACATCTATATCTACAACGACATATTACGGGGAAGGTCACGCCAGTTAACGTGCATACTCCATTCGCTCCTAAGCTGACCGTGCGGTCGAAGCCACTCGCTCGTCGGATCAGTCCTGTACGCGTACCATTTCCCACGTGACCAGGCTCCTACCATATACCCACTCACAGAGAGAGGGGTCAGGTGACGAAAGGGAGGCTGTTCATTGGTTCGGACGAGCGCGCAGCCTCTTATCGTGCTACTGCAGCAGCTGGGCGGTGAACGGTGTGCTGCGGTTGCGCAAACGACACCTGCGAACGTCGGAGTAATGTATGCGGTTCTCGACGCGCTCCCGGTGTACGAGGCTTACGCAACGGACGTTCCCATGCTGGTACTCGACAATGCCGAGAGTCTGGAAGCGACGGGGCTGATTTGCATGCAGAGCGAGTTTTCTTACGAGGAGGGACAGTGCGAGGAGGGAAAGCCTCGGCGGAGACGCATTCGTAACGCGTTCGCGGGTGCGTGACACAGTCAAGGTTCAGGGCGCGTCGAGCTTCCGTCCAGGGAGTCCGCCGACTTCGGGGAATTCCGAAGCCTGCAGCCTTTTATGCCCGGTGTTGCAGCGAGGACTTTCAAAAACTCCCAAAAACGGTGGTTGAGCGCGAACAAAAAAAAAATTATCTCTTTTCTGGAACAAACTGCCAGCCACGGCAGACATTATTGATTGCAACGAGACACTTATTAGCGAACTAATTAACTTTTTATTTAAATTAGTGCAAAGTTGGTGGCCAGTACCGATGGCACGTTTGTAGCTGTGGAAGAAACAATTTTATATTCGGCTTTAAAACGGAGAAAAGAATATTCTAAGCCATGCAGAATGAAAAAATCTAAAACTTTATCTGCACACAAAAAAAAAAAAAAAAAAAAGAACACGAAATGCAGCGATTTAGCAGCCCTTTCCTGCACTCCTCGTGCGCCCGGTGTGTTTCGGTTTTCTGCAGAAAAAGCTCGAGTTTGTCTCTCGCATTGAAGGGCCACTAAACTCGTCAGACACAAAGTTGGGGCCCAAGTTGACGGGGCGCGCCGATTGGTCCATCACGACGATGACTTTGCGCTTTTTTTCGCCGACGTCCAATCGGCGAGCTCCGCGAACTTTCGGCTCCAACTTTGTATTTGACGAGTTTAGGGTCCAACTTTGTATTTGACGAGTTTAGGGTCCAACTTTGTGCTTGACGGGTTTAGGGCCCCAGAGCTTTGGACAATGTATTTTTCTCCGCGCACACGCGTTTTTGCTTCCACCCGAACCTCAACCAAATGACGGCGCGTGCTTAGTCGCCTCGCCATCGCCCGTTCCCTGGGCGCTCGCAATGTTGTCCTTTGAATGGCGTTCTATGTTTCCCCTTGCCTTCCGACGCACCAATTACGCATTTCGGAACACTTCCTCGCCGCGTACACTCTCGAGAAAAAAAGGTGCAAAAGCGTGTATCGTTACACCCTTTTCTCGCATATAATGCACCCCAAAACTTCATTTTGACGTACACAGCCCTATAGTCGAACAGACGGCCCGAAATTTTACGAGGGGCTTGATAACGGTGTCATATAACTTATTAAATAACTAAAGTACGTATCAAAGACCAAAGAAAGAAAACACCAAGTTTTTACAGTAGGGCCGAGAAAAGCCCGATTATTATTATTATTTTGTTTTTTGCAAGTAAAACGTACATTAGCTATTTTAATAAGTTGTACCACACGGCTATCAAGCCCCTCGTAAAATTTCGGGCCGTCTGTTCGACTATGGGGTGCTGTACGTCGAATTGAAGTTTTGGGGTGTATTATATATCGGACAAAGGGTGTAACCGATACACCCTTTTACACCCTTTTTTCTTGAGAGTGTAGCTTCTTCGTCCGCTGGAAATACTACTGTTGTAGAACAGGCATATTATTCCAACAAAACAACACAAATCTTACAGGCTTTTTTGTTTTGTTTTGTTAAAGATTTTGTCCTTATATGAAGTGTGCATGGGCCTGGGCCTACCCAAAAGGCTGGGCCCGGTCCGCGGGTCGGGCCTGGCCGGGTAGCACGCACTGTCCTCAGGCCCGGGCCGGACCCGGGACCAAGACGTGTTTTATATCCCACTGTCGAGACACCTCCAACCGGGCCGGGCTCGGGCCTGGCCGGATCAGGTACGCGTCCCATCGCGCAGGGGCCGGGTCGGGTAAAACTGAGAGACACGACCGGGCCGGGTCTGGCATCTATAAAGGTAGGCCTGCGTGCAGTGTTCGACGATACAACACGTTCGAGATTTTTTTTGTTTTTCTTAGCCTATTTGCTAAACGTATATGCGTTCCCGTGATCTTCCTTTGGCACCAGCTGTGTAATTATAGCACCGAGTCCTTTTTTTACTTTGTTTTTACACGTTGGCACTTTCGAGATCCTTTGCCACCTTGTGTCCACTCCTCGCGGGGTGTTTATGTTACGTGCCTTAATTGCGTTTACGCTGCGTAGTCTGCAAAAGCGGGAACCTGCCCCGTATGGCACCTCGGGATTAGACTTTTCGTTGTTCTGTTTTGTCATTGTCTGTGGCTCGAAAAGGTGTTGACAGCCATGCTAACTTAAACTTTACCTTGAACATGTTGCTAAATTCTGAGACTGTGTAGACCGAAGATAAGACTTAAACCAGCATAAAATAAAAACAGTACTAAGGAGGAAAGGCAGAAAACAGAGGGCTCAGACAGCATCTTGGAACAGAAACTCTCACTCTCTATCTGTTTTACCTCCCTCTGGTACCCAAATTTCAGGCTTTACCATTATGTTCAATATGCATAAGCTCGCCTGCACTTTAAACATTTAATTTTTATTAAACTTTTCTTTATTAAATTATCATACCGTGCGGAAAAAGAAAGACTAAATATAAATAATACGTCTAATATTTTTAGTATGTCTTTCGGCGGTTTTCACGAGCGATACATAAAGAAAGTAAAATAGGAAAAATAACAAAAACAAACAGCGACGTTCTTGTCACCAGAAGGACTGCTACTTGAAAGAGTTTCAGTTCTGAAAGTAATATATAATATCTTTGTTGCCGTCAGTGGTGCATCTATTAAGCCTTACTTTTTGTACTATATAGGTCAAAACTAACGTCTGAATAGTTCTGATCCGAATGCATGTGCAGCATATTCATATCGAAGTTATCACTAAAGTAACCGACAGCTCGAAAAATGCAGGGCGTGACAATGGCACGCGTGATGGGTCGTACCATCAAACTAATTTCACATGATGTAATATCAATTTTATTTGCATGACATAATTTTGTAGCAAAACAAAAACAAAACAAAAAGTAATGTGGTCGGTATATGGTATTTGTGCTCGAAATGTTTATGCATCATAAACAGTTTAAGTCCTTTTTATTACGAATATAACCTAAACTAACGCGCCTAAAATCTCAGGAATCATCGTCGCGTATCGGTGATTCTTACGTATACTATTTTAGATAAAACAATTGTCTCCCGGTTCTCGTCTGAGCAATAAGATACATCTGTACACATTTTGTATGACTGTAATAATCGCCGTATTTTATATATATATATATATTTTTTTTTTATTCAAGCAACCACGAGCGTTTACGTTCTCATAGACTGGTCGTAACTCACTGCATGACATCGGTATCATCGTGCGCAGATTCAGTCCCAGCTGCTTTAGCCTGCCTATCGCGGCGCCGCGTGGGACCGGAGCCTACGCGAAGCAATATTCTTTTCATCCGACGTGTCGTACCCAGATGCCTTACGCTTTGTACCTGTTCAGTTTTTCTTCCTGCCTCTTATTACTTTTTTTTTATTATTATTATTGACTGACGCGAGAAAGTACGAGAGCCCGAATCCCACCTGTGTTCTACCACGAGGGGTGCGGCGTTGTCACGACGAAGCGAGGCGGAGCGCAGCTGCTAGCCTCAATAGGCTTCCGAGAACCACAGTAAAACTATAGTGTGCTTTGTCGTGCCGCTTTCACGACTCGTACGGCAAACGTAGATCGCAATCAATCGAACCTAACTGGCAGCCCTCGCCCCCCCCCCCCTTCCCCCCCCCCCTTCCCCACCACCCCAAAAAAAAAATGTTTAGGATTGTATTGTATTCATACCACCTTGAAAATAAGGCCTGCGGTTGACGTCATCGTTGGTGGACCCCCGACCTGCACCATGCGGTAAAGACACTGAAGTTCGACGAGTGACGCCGCAAAACGCCAGACGTGTCCGTCTTGGTGTCCGCCGCGTGAGACTCTGAAATACGCGCTGGCTGCGACGCTTACGTGCTACGTGGATCCACGAGTGATGACGTTCTCGAGGTAGAGGCTCAGGCCTTATCTTCTAGGTGGTATTGACTCGCAATTCTTCAATGTCTAACGCGCGCATAAGAAAATAAAAAAAAGGCCTTTAGATTTAATTAAAATAAAATGCTTCTTATACCACGCCTTGTGTCGTGTTAACCTCTACCACGCAAATTCAGTCGGCGTCCTTCAATACGGCCGGTGAATGAGTTAGCCGTTTTCAACGCCTGTCATTAATTGACAAGCTGGGAAACTATAGTACGTATTTTTTATCGATTTTTGATAATTAAATGACGCTGAAGCGCGTACGTCTTTTTACGATCTCATCAAAATGTACGCGAAGTCACACCTTTACACGGCCATAAAACGAAGGTGATTGTTTCAGCACTTCCGGTGTTCCCTGAAATCTGCTTTATTAACTGTGATCCCGCGCGATCCCACGAAAGATAATTGTCAGAAAATTGAGGATGTTCGAAACAGCCATATTTCTGCGAGTATTATTTCCACAGTTTTCAAATCCACGTGATGTCATCAAACCCGTCTTCGCAAGCTGGAGTCGCTGACAACTGAAGAAAGTGCGGGGCATGGCTTATCACATTCACGCTTCTCGCGTTGTGATTGGTTCTGCTGCGTTCTTATCGGCTAATGCCGCAACCTGATTGGCTGCCGACAGATAATGAGATGCGCGGTACTCGCCACGCCCCCCTGCGTTTCTATAAAAAAATAGTTTTTTTTTTTAAAGGGCATAGACGGGACTCGTTGTTTTTTGCCGTAATTTTCCCATGAGAAGAAAAGGCTTTCGCGCGATATTTACGCCGTTCGACGCAATTTAGGTGTAGGTCACGGCCCGCTCTAAGCCCCGCCCACAAATCATTTGCACCGCCCAGTACTACTGGATTCGCTTGGCTGCGCAGCCGAATACGCTAACGAGCCTGGTGTCTCCCTTTCCCAACATCCGGCGCGTCTAGTCTGGCGACTGAAGAAGCCTGCTAGTTGTGCGAGCAGACGAGCGGCAGCCCCCGGCGTCGTCTGCTATTTCACCACCGTCTATCGTCGTCTGCCATGCTCCAAGGACGCGGACAGGAACGCTGCCGGTCGGCGTTCGTTTTCGCCTTCGTCCGTCTGCTATTCCGCCCCCGTCTAGAAACTTTACAACGCTCGAAATACTCGACCATCGAAGCGGCGTTCCAGCGTTCCATCGTTCGCGAGCGACGGTCCAATACAGGCGTCTGTCAGCGTATGTCGATGTGCAATAAAAAGCGACCGAGAGGTAAAAAAAAGCAACAAAATGAATATGCAGTATTTTCAGCTTTTATGTTCCTTCTATTTTGTTTTTCCGCATGATATCCACTAGCAAGGTGATAGAGCATCATGACGAACAATTAAAAACGCGACCTAAAATTATTCGCTTTTTCAGACCAGGTGCACTGCGAAACTTGAGAGCTACTTGGCTTTCGAAGCGAAATGATGGGAACATACCCGGAGTAACTTGATACGAGCCGAACGCCCGACTGCCTCCACCCAAACGAATCGCAAATTCTTACCTGTGTGGGTATATCTTCTCGGTATTGAAACCATGGCCGCAATCACGACGGTTGCACAATTCGCAGAGCAGTAGGCCGCTTTTACGGGAACCAATATCTTCATTCAGCACCAACACGCTCAAAGAAAAAAATCAAGCCAGGTCTATGAAAATAGTTAATGTGGGACGCTATGGGGGGCTTAGTCCAGCCCCGCTGCGAAAGCAAGCATCCGTACAGCGCTTCGGAAGGCGCCTACGTGCGACATTTGTTTGTTGCAAACTATGTCGGCTGATAAGATCTTCCTCTAAACACCTCGATGAACTCAAAACGACCCGCACTCGTGAAAAGTGACGAGCGCCGACAGCCATGTTTGTTAACGTTTCAAGCCAAAGCAGGAGAAGCAATCTCAGAATACGTTTGAAAACAAGATTAACTCTATCTTGACTAGCTGCTTCTCAAACATAAAACAAAGTAGTCGATTAAAATACTCTTATGGCACGGACATACAAATTTACAAGCAACCTTTCACACGTCTATCATATGTTCAGCCAATGAGAAATGTAAGCACCTTACAACTCTAATTTTTTTTGAACAAAAGTTCTATTTTTTTTAAGCGTATGTTTATATTTGCCAAAGCCAGCGCACGAGCTGATCGTCACTCAAGCCGTGTCTCACTCTCAAGACGCTCGCGCGCCCCAGCCTTTGCAGTGCTTTCTTTCACTCTCAGCTGAGACGCTGTTCCAGCAAGCCGGCCCTGGTCTCCGGAAACATATTTACAAAACCAAATAATATTTGTTGCGCTAAGAACTTTATTGAGGAAAAACTAACCTTCTGTGTGGATATTTTGCTGCGCATATATCGGAAGAATGCTTCGGTTGTTCATTTCTGTTTAGGTCAAAAAATCCCCACTTTTTTAAAGCAGTGCAGCGCACATCCAGGAATATCATACATTCGTGCAGATCTCCTATTCCAAGCAGTGAGAGAGTGCAGGCGAGCTGCGTTTGAGATTTTGTTGTGTTCGTCCGTTTTTTTTTTATCGTTCCCCATCTCAGGGTTTACAAGATGTCTCCTATTCCCTTTTCCATAAAAGTGTATGAGGGCGCCTTCATTGGTATGTTTGGGTGTTTTGCACGCGCACTTTCTGGCTGGCCGGCATTGCGAGCGAGCGCTGGCTGAACTGTGATTTAGCACGTCTGGACTGTGATATTTTGTAAAGAATGGCAGCGTGCATAAATCGCGATTCGTATCGGATTATCAATATACGCTCGAGCCTTTCCGTTTATGAATACTGAAACGAGTGGGAGTGACGCTAATAGAGTCATTGACTTTTGAGTTACAGCGTTAGCAGATGTCTTCCTCGTGTGTAAAGCCAATCCTCGGATGCTTCGAAGAACGTTGTCTGCGGTTCGCCCGAATGAAGACGGCGCTTTGCTTGGTGCAGCCCTTCCTGCATTGCATGTCGTTCGCAGTTCAACGCCTCCGCTATCCAACATGTGGCCTCCGTGTTCGGAACGACGTCATGCGGGGCGCGCCGCGCTCACCCAAGCCAAAGCATCCTGGGGTTCAAAGTTCTCGCGACGCCTTCGTGGAAGAATGTTTGCGCTCTCTCAAATGTTTAACTAAAAATCGTGATTTTCCACAGAGCGGGTGCAAAAAAACTCTTAGAAAAACCAAATCTAGTAACCGTTTCGTTCTAAAGTAAAATATATTATTCTCACGTGCATCTCCCGAACTATAATACCCTGTTCACCCTTAAAGGAGCTGTGCAACGATATTCAATTGAAATGTTTTTCACTTGACACGAGCTTACGGCACACCTGGGACTCAAGGATACTCACACGCAACGCCACTGGCCAAGAAACTCCTTTGTTGCGGTGTAATTTCAAGGACAAAAGCGATCATTTTCATTCAATCTCTCCTTGGCAAAATTTCATGACGTAACGTGGGGATCGCAGTACACCCAAGTGACGATATTTGAATGCGGTTCATAGATTGGACCCGAGCATTGCCTGGGCACTCGACTTGGGCTCGTGATGATTGCTAGCTCGACAAGCATTCGGGTAGTGACCCGTGTCCAATCGCTGCAACGACGACAATAGCCGAGCCATAACAATGTCTGGAACTCGGCGCGTGTTCTGTGCTTTGCCAACCCCAGCGCGTGGCTATGATCAACACTGGCGGCATATAATCGGCTCCAGATCACGTGGCCGCTTGTTCTGTCTGCGAGTTGAGGGGGTGAACGCTGTTCGTTTTTCTTTAATTTTTTTTTCTGGGACTTCTATTGCGTGTGGTGAAAAACGAACGCGTGTTTCATAGGTCATTAACGTTAGGGATCCGTTTTAAGCGGTATTTGCGCAAAGTACAAAAATTGTTGCATCGCCCCTTTAAGCTGAGCCTAGAAGCTCCGCCTTCAGCGCGAGCTTTCTGCCCTTGCTAACACAAGTGTGAACGTGCAGGCATGCGCAACCAGAGCGCTGCGGAAGGCAGCGAGCTCGCGCTGGAGGTTGATCTTCTAGTCTCAACATAAGGGTGAACGGAGTATAGCAAAAACTTTTTTTCCCGTCTGCTAAAGGGGCATTGCTGGTTTACGGGAGAACAGTGTGTCTTTATACGGACCACAAGTTTGTCTCCTTCTTTTGCAAGGGTTGCGATGAGGTCAGAACGCCGAGCACTGATTGGGTTTGATTGAAGGATAGCTTGCTTTGATCTCTGCTCACTATCCTTCAATTACAGTCGATCGGGGCTCGTGATCGCAACCCTTGCAAAAGAAGCAGGCGACCTTGCGCTCCGCATTGCGTGGAATATACAAAAATAAAAAAGAACATGCACGTATTCTTTTCGAAACTGTTCTTATACTACCTTTTACCTTATGATGAACTGCAGGGCCGGCTTGCTAGAATCAGCGTCTTAGCTTATACTAACGTCGGCTTAGACTGTATTATCCATATACACCAAATCTATAACCATCGTTTAACGATGGCGTATAAATATCCGGTATTGTGACGCTCAAAAATAATTCTTCAACTGTCTGATTTAACAGAAAAAAAACACGATTATTATTCATCGAGAAATCACCAGCCCTGGCGAATTCCGAAATACAGGACCAACTATGGAAAAAAAATAGTTTTGCTTTACCGTCTATACTGAACGAATATTTTGTGAAAAACATAGATATTTTGCAATTGCCAAACAGCCAAATCATCAATTTGTTCGCTTGATTTTCGCTTTTTTTACCACAGTATTATATGCACTCCGTCGTAGCTGCTCAGTGGGAGGCGGGCGGGGGGGGGGGGGGGGGGGGGTAGAGCTTTTTCAAGCTGCATTTCTGCAGATTTTTCTCCGGCTTTCCATTCACCACGTGTATTTGCGGTGAAAGATAAAGTTCGTACCGTAGATCAAGCCTGCCAAGGCCTGGGGAGCGCCTGAAACTCGACTTCATGTGGCAATCCGCTCGTGCGCTAGCTTCGGCAGTGCTTTCTTTCACGGAGTCTCAGCTGAGAGGTGAAAGGAAACACTGCGATGGCTGCGGGGTGCGAGCGTCTTGAGAGTCCCGCTCAGCTCGTGCGCTCGCTTTGGCAGCGCTTTCCTCCCCCCAGTCTCAGCTGAGACGCGGTTTCTAGCAAGGCGGCTCAAAAGACGCTTCAAGTAAGGAAAGCAAATGTAATGGCGTGCAAGTGTTGCGCCTTCGTAAAAATTAAAAAAAAAAAAGGAACGCTACAACGCGCGAAACTTGAAGTCACGGGAAACGCCGGATTGAATGGAGTGACTTGTATCGTCCGCTGCAGTACACTTTGAGGTGAAACGAAGCATCGCGCTTGCGTCGCTGCTCTAGAAAGGGGCTCAGAGTACCAGGATAACCTAGCCGAAGTAAAAGCGTGTTCTTCCTTCATCGGATAATGGTCAGAGTTAAATTCGGGAAGATATTTATGTTCCGCTGTTTTTCGGGCTTTATCTTTCCGTAAGTAATGACTCTTCAAACTGGGGGCCAACATATTTGCAAGACTGATAGCAGTGATAACGTTCATAGCCACGCCTCTTTACAACGTCGAGTCCCAAGCCACGGAGCCACGTCCTGAAGTTCCAGCGTCCAGCTCGGAGGCATTGTTGCAGTTGCGCAACAGAGGAAACAAAACACAAGAAAAAGGAAACGGGAGATCGTTTGTTCGTCGGCACTGTGCCCCGCTCTGCACGCGCTGACAGACGTGACCGAGAAACAAAATCAGATCAGATTCTCGTATGAGCGCCTTTATGTCCTTGACTCGTTTTACCCCGCACAAGGCGACGCGAACCTGCCGAGGTTCAAGTTCGACCAAGTTCGACTTGCTCGAACTTCCAACGCGGTCTTCGACAGAAGTTCGGCTTAAGACTTTCGTGCGCATGCGCGAAAATTTGGAAACGAGCTGACACCACCTGGCGGGGGAAAAGGGCAATATTTGTTTGATGGATTGGTTCACTGGTTCGCGTTGCTAACGAAGGCATTAAAAGTGCAACAAGGTGTGTAGTTGGGCCAGTTGGTGGAAAAACAAGCGTAAAAGGCGGAAGAGAGTGTCTTGCTCAATAGCGTTTATGTGTATGTTTTGACCTTGAAGTGCCAGTTATTATGCATGGAATTTTCTCGTATTGTCTGTCCTTTCCCGTTAAAGTCTCTTTTGAGACTGACGGAATTTTCAAATAAATAAACAAGAGACAAGTGGAAGCAGTACACAAACGCAGCGCTGACTTACAACTGAAAGTCTACTTTTGCACGATACAGCGAGTAAACCTGCGAGCTGGACGCTTTATTTGCTGTATCGTGCAGAAGTGAAATTTCAGTTGTAAATCAGCGATGTGTTTGCGTACGCCTTCCACTTGCCTTTCATCTTTTGCGCTCTTTATCTTTCCTTTCCTTTTTTTTTTTTTTTTTTGTTCAACAATAAAAGTATTTTTTTTTTGTTTTTATATAGTGTAAACTTTGGTTACCATTATAATAATTATAAAATGAACTACTTTCTAATATTTTTGTTTCCCAAAATTCAAAATCTTTGTGTAGAAGTTGGGCAACACTGTCCACAAGTCGAACTTCGTCGAACTTTGCATAAAGGTCGAAGGTTCGCCGATCTAGTCGAACCTCGGATTCGACGAAAATTCGCGACATCCCCTACTTTTAACCAGACCGTACCACGAGGAGTCGTAATTCAAGACCTGGATACCTCCGCTTCTTTGTGAGTTTGCGCGTCGTGTGTCTTTCAGGGCAGGGACATGCACAGGTGCGTCCGACTCGTTTTGCAGCTAACCTCTGTTCGTCGAGGCAGACGAGCGCTTCGGATAAATAGCCCGGATGTGCAGAATCTAGTTACGACCTACTCACCCGTACACTCTAAAAAAAGAACGCCTTGAGTTCACTTTTCTGCACAACACGGAGACAGCCAATCACGGCAGAGAATACGAGGTTCCCCAGCGAATGATGAAGCTCAGAATAGGATGGAATCTGAAAAATGCGATCTGCGCAGGAAAGGGAACAAACGAGGGGTGACGTTCATAAATTGTTTGGTGAAAGGTCAGTTTGGTCTTACTGAAACGAGCCAAGAAAGTACAAAACAGAACAAAACATGTGCTAGCCGACTTACAACGTTGCTTTAGTACACTTCTTCTTCATATGCGTAATTGTCTTCTTCATCAGAGGCTGTTAAGACATATACCAAATAAGAAATAACTATTAGGAAGATTTATTGGAGGCAATTATTAAATTTAACTTTACCCGCCAAATTTCATCCTACGAGTTACATGCGTGTGTCAGTCCGCGGGCTTGTAGAAATCATTTTGGCGTTAGGTGTTAGTTTTAATAATTTCCAAATGTATTTTTTTTACTCCAATAGTTATTTTGCAAAGCATAGCCCTTCTGTTGTACGACGTGATTGGATGGATGTCTTTGTGTTCTGCAGGCAAGTTCATTCGCGTTTTTTTTTTTTTTCTGCGAGTGTATGTTGTTTCTTTTGAAAGTATAGCATGGTACATATAAATAAATTACTAAACTTCAGAATAAAGCTATTCGTGCGAAAAATATTTAAGAAGTTAGCTGCATAAAGATAAAGAGAACGCGCATAATATTCATCCACCTCGCAACAACGCTTAACTAAAAAGTCAATTTTTTTTTTTCATACGCGCTTTATTTATTTGGGGGGCGCAAGTTTTCCACAATTTCAGTGAAAAGCAATTTTTTTTAACCAACCCCTTTTTTCTTTTTTTTTTCTCTTCTTTTTAGGACTGTACTTTGGGGACTTTCAGACCATTAGCATCTAACAGAAAACAAGTCCGTTAGGAGGGCGCCACATTTTCGAAAGTAACGCAAGAAACCTCGCGGAACAATCGACGTTACGGTTGAAGAATCCGCGAGGTATAAGCCACGAAATCGAGATGTCACGCTTTTCTCCACCGCGGCATCGTTTACGGTTTACAAACCGCTTCCGCCATGGTATCCCCGCTAAAGTTTCCGAGCCGCCTGGTGAGCTTAAAGTCGGCCGAGCAAATCCGTGCGGTCATTGAGTGCGACCTTATCTCGTTGTCACGTCGCGATCATCGTCTCGGAAAAAGCGGGGAAGCCGCACACCGGGGCCCTAACGAGCGGCGGTCGTTGTAACGGATAAAAGACTGCCCGAACCCCAATCGGTTCGCGCGAACCCAGGAAGTGGAAAGAGTATGGATTGGGGTCGCTGTGTGTTGCAGGGTATGGCACTCCATCGGAGTTTCAGGGCCCGCGTAATCACCCCAGGCAATACTCACTTTGAGTCACGTGAACCGTAATGAACTTGTCAGGGTAATCTGGCGGACACATATCACTTTTAGAAAAGCATCTGTAAATTCACTTAATGTCTCTTGATACTTCTTTTTACGAGTAACGACAACCAATACAAAAGACAAAGCACGTTCTTCTGGAAAAAAATGGCGTTATTCAACTCAGTCCTCTGATGTGCGCCGCCGTTCGCTTCCTAAAACCTGCACCGTCACGCAGTCCGCGCTTCAACGAATGTCATCGCTACTTGTAGGAGGCTCCTATTTACGAACTTTAAGCTCACTTTCCCGTCAAAACACGGACATAGCTAAGCACGTTGACGAACAATAGAAGGATTCGAATTCCAGTGGAGGTTGAAGAACACGATTAGATGTGAAAAATACGGTGTCGGCAGTGGAAGAGAACAACCGAAACGTCATGCTTGCGTACATCGCGTCTTATCGTATTGTCATTCGTTGGGATTATCGCTGGAGCTTTTTCATTCCATGGGATCTTTCTATTTATTGCCGTGATTGGTTGTCTACTTGTCCCGCCGGAAAGTGAACTCACGTACCCTTTGTTTTAGAGTGCGGGAAATGCCAATGACGATCCTGACTCGTAACAAATACTTTCAACACTGCACGGTTTTGCCAAGTCACTCCCAATCGTTAAAAGGATGTTGAACCGGAATCTGGATTCCACAAAACACTGCAGCAAAAACGTGACACCATACGCTACTAACACCAAAACATCACTCATACAGCGATATCTCGAACGGATGACCGTATTTCTCAACAAAAGGAGGCGCATATGACAGATATGTTTACGTCATGTTTCTCCGAGAAAGAGAGGGAACGGCCTCGCGTCTTCTCCGCCTCGCCGCTTTGAGGCGGCGAAGCGAAGAGAGGAGGAAACGAGATATCTTGACGTCACGCGCCTCGTCGGCCTCGTTCAATTTCAACCTCTTTTTCCAAAAATACGGCCGTCCATTCAAGATATCGCCTTACGAGTAGTGTTGTAGGGATTGTAGCGTCTCGCCTAAATCTCCAGCATTGTTTTTTTTTTTTTTTTCATCCAATGTTTGGTTTGTTATTTTTTTAAAGGGACTCTACAACGACTTTTGTACTTTGCGCAGATACCGATTAGAATGAATCCCTGATGTTTCTAACCCATGAAAAGCTCGTTAGAATTTCTTTCCTTGCAACAATAATCGCAGGAGAAAAAAACGATCAGCGCTTGTTCTTTCAATTTGCAGCCAGAACAAGCGGCCACGTGATTTGGAGCCGATAGTATGCCTCCAACGTTTCTCATAGCCACACGCTAGAGTTGGCAAAGCGCAGAACACGCGCTGAGTTCTAGATAGTTATGGTTCGGCTATTTTTGTCATTGCAGCGATTGGGCAGGGCCACCACCCGAATGCTTGTGGAGCTATTGATTATCGCGAGCCCAAATCGCGTGCTCACGCAGTGCTCGGGTCCAATCTACGAGCCGCATTCAAATATCGTCACTGCGGGACTATGCCGACAATGCATGCGACCTCCAGGCTACGTCATCATGGTTATTGAAAAAGAACGCTCGCTTTTCTCCTTGAAAGCACCCCGCAACATACAGGTTTCTCGGTCAATGGCGTTGCGTGCGAACTTGGGTCCCACTGGTGGCAGTAAGTTCACGTAAAGTGAAAAAAACATTCCAACTGAATATCGTTAAAGTGAACTAGAGGAAGGGTAGTCAGCTCAGCAAGCGCTCACAGCTGCCGCACTTTGTGTTGACGGCACGAGAGGGCGCCACTAAAGCATGGGCTGTAATGGGCTGTAGCGCATGCATGCATCGGATAGCGTTTACTGCGCTACTCTCGTCGTCGTCGTTTTTGCCGTCGTATAGTCAATTCGGTATTACACTTCAATCGGCATAAGCGACAGAAAACAATGGGGAAAGATCTGAACGGGGGCCAGTTCGCGCTGCCAAATCGCCAAGCCCAACCTGCTCGCCGTAGGCCCTCAGAACGCACGGATCCTCCAGCCCATGCTACCACAGCGCCACTGCGTACATCCGGGACCTTTCCAAGCTCGCCGCTTCACAGCAATGCGTGGCGCGCGTCGGCGCCTGATCTCACCCCTCCTCTAGTTCGCTGTAATATCGTTGCAAAGCCCCTTGAACAAGATAGCATACTCGATTGGTGAAACAGCATCGGCAGCCTAGAGGTAGCTGTGACCGATAGATCTTATGGTGTTTACATGACAAAAAAAAAAATGGCGCTAAGAGGAATTGTGAGCGCGCCTCTTGACTGCTAACACCAGTTCCATTTTCAGAGGTGCTTGGACAATCTGTAGGTTGATATCTTCTTATCTAAGAGAGCATACAAATATACGACCTGCCGCTAATTGCAAAACGCTTCTTTTATTTTTTTAAGGGCAAAGGTTTATTTTATTAAAGGTACCATTGTAATTTTTGTTTATCTCAAGTTCACTTTCATGTAAAAATTACGTAGTAAAGATGAATGTAATATATATGGCATCTTATAACAATATAATGCATCAGCACAGCTGACCACAGTGGTGGCTGAGTTGCTGAATCCACGAGAAACTCTACGCTTAGGGCGAGCTAAGAGGGATCTCTTTATTAGCACGTGCAACCAGATTTAATATCCTGCATCTTGATGCAGACCATTTATAAAAGAAAAACATAAACTTTTCCGTTATAGACGAGCTGTACAACGTTGAACGTTACAAAAACTGTATGTACCGTCTTTTCTTTTCATTCGTGGACACTGCGAACTATTTCTTTTATTCCCAAACTTGGCATCTTGTATGTACTTTCTAAAATGACTCTAAAACAAATTTGCATAAACGGCTCCTCGAACCCCCTTTTATGCCAGCGTGGACAAATTGATTTATTCTCTTTAGAACGTATTTCTGGTTCGTCAAGATCGATAAACTATCCTACCGAAAGGGTTAAAAATACGTCTTTCTTCTTTCTTTTTTACTCAGGCATAAAACAAATAAACGAAAATCTTAAAAAAAGGCGTGAATATTCTTTATCTTGTGGCGACAGCCACTGAGAAAAGAAGAAGAAGATCGCGTGCAAATAAAAACGAAAAGATCAGTTCGATTTTGGAATGCGTCAGACGTAGCTTTTCGTCTGTCTTTCTCTACATTGGTGACCCGGCGCTACTAGCTGGTCGGTCGACGGCAAGGCCGTGGTGATCGACTACGCCAACTTCCAGTCCAGCTACATGTACGAACAGCAAGAGATCTTCAAGACGAGCAATATGAGGAGCTTCATCAGGCAGCTGAACTTGTACGGATTCCGCAAAGTGAGCCCCCACGACAGGGTGATGGCGCAGTACAGCAGCTCAACGCGGGGTAACACTACGAGCAGCGGCATCCACGCATTCCGAAACGAGTCCTTTGTGAGGGGACCGTCCGGACCTACTACGGAGGGTAACTCGCAAGGCCGGGCCGCCCAGAGCCAAGAGACCTCGGAAGGTAGCGTCTGGCTACCAGTCGTCGGGCTCCTCCACGAGCTCGCTCTCCGACGAGGCCAGGAGAACGCAACGTCAGGTGCCTCACTCTATCGTGGATTGCGAGGCTGACGACACCCCGAGCGACATGATTGCCCTCCTAGACCCTAACGAACCCCCGGCGGCGGTCTTCACGCACTTCAGCCCCTCTCCGAGCGGCTGGGAGCACGCGCCGCGGCTCGAAGACTGCCTCCTGCTAAGCCCTGTCCTCAGCTGCCTCGGCCAAACGCCCAGTGACGAGCTCTCCCGCCTCCTCATGACCGGTGATGACGAGGATCAGGATGGGACCAGCGGCGCCGATCAAGACCAAGTCTTGCCGGCTGCTGACGCAGTCAGTGCCGATCCTACCTTTCGTTTTCGCCTACGTCGATGACGTTCTTGTCGCCAGCTCGTCGCCGGAGGAACATCTACGCCACCTGCGCCTAGTATTCGAGCGTTTCGCTGAACATGGCCTGATCATCAACGCAGAAAAATGTGCGTTCGGCGTCCCGTCCTTGGAATTCCTGGGCCACGTGGTAGACTCCAATGGCATCCGACCTCTTCCCGACAAAGTGAAAGCGATCACCGATTTCCCACGTCCAGAATCGCTCCGCCAGCTCCGCCGTTTTCTGGGCCTGGTGAATTACTACGGGCGGTTCATCCCAGGTTGCGCGGCAATATTGCGTCCCCTAGAAGCGCTCCTTCAAACTACGAAGGGTACAACAGCCACTGTTGACTGGCCTGACGCTGCAGACAACGCTTTCACTACCATCAAGGAGCGTCTCGCTTCTGCTACCCTCTTAGTTCATCCAGAGCACGATGCCCCCACGAGCGTGATGGTTGATGCCTCTGGATACGCAGTAGGAGGGGTGCTGCAACAACGCATCAACAGCGAGTGGCTCCCGCTTGGTTTCTTCTCCAAGAAACTTACACCAACCGAGCAACGATATAGTGCCTTCGGCCGTGAACTCCTCGCGGCTTACCTTACCATCAAGCACTTCAGATTCTTCCTGGAAGGACGATCGTTTGTGATCTTCACAGATCACAAGCCACTAACCAATGCCTTCAGATCATCTAAGGCCACATACTCTCCGAGAGAGACGCGACACTTGGCATTCCTAGCTGAATTTTCTACCGACATTCAGCATATCAAGGGCGTCCACAACATCCCCGCCGACACCCTCAGCCGCGTCTCCGCAGTTCAGTACCGCGGGTGTGACCTTAGACAACTCCCTGCTCTACAGGAGAGTGACGAAGAGCTCCGCAACCTTCGCTCTTCCCCAACCTCCTCTCTCCATCTTGAGGACGTTTACTTCTCCGACTTGGGCACAGACATCGTTTGCGACGTCGACCCGGCGACCGGACGGAAACTGCCTTATCTGCCCTTGCCACTTCGGCGTCAGATGTTCAACAACCTTCATGCACTCTCACACCCAGGCATCCGCGCTTCTCAATCGCGGAACGCTTTGTCTGGCCTGGGATGAACACTGATGTCCTCGCGTGGGCACGAGCGTGCATTGCTTGTCAGCAGAGTAAGGTGTCCCGGCACACCATCACGCCTCTGGCAAAGTTTGCACTCCCCGACACGCGCTTTGCCAGCATTCACGTGGACCTCATCGGACCCCTACCGTCATCGCAGGGCTACCGGTACCTCCTAACCGTCATCGACAGGTTCACGCGCTGGCCGGAGGCTTGTCCCATCAAAGACACCACTGCCGAGACTGTCGCCTCTGCGCTTCTGTCCACCTGGATCTCCCGCTTTGGGGTTCCCGCCGAAATCGTGACCGATCGCGGACGCCAATTCGAATCGGCCCTTTTCCGAAGCTTGACAACTCTTCTTGGCATCGCTCACTTGAAGACCACAGCCTACCACCCGCAGGCAAATGGTTTGGTTGAGCGGTTCCATCGCCATCTCAAGGCCTCCCTCATGGCCCACGCCACACCAGATAAGTGGGCCACGTCTCTACCCATCGTCCTCCTAGGGTTGCGCACCACAGCCATAAAGGAAGACCTCGGATGTGCCGCATCACATCTAGTTTATGGAACATCGCTGCGCCTCCCAGCTGAATTGGTCAGCCCTACCACTCCGACCCACGGCGGCCCTACGATGACTGCAGGATTGCCTTACGCGGAAGACTTAGCCCGTCTGTTCGGTGACGTGCGCGCTACACCGACGCGGACACGCCAGAGCAAGCCTCCTTTCTTCCATCGCGACCTGCACAACAGTGGCTACGTGTTTTTGCGCGTCGACAGCGTCCGCCGTTCGCTCCAGCAACCTTACACTGGTCCCCACCTCGTCGTGGCACGTGGCGAAAAAACATTCACGCTGCGAGTTAATGTCCGCGACACGGTCGTGTCCGTTGACCGCCTCAAGCCAGCATTTGTTGAGAGCGATACGATCGCTCAGCCGACCGATCTTCCCAGCGTGCAAGCCACCTCGAGCTCAACAGTAGCACACGTGACCCGCATCAAACACTCCAGGACAGTTCACTGGGACGACTCCGTCTCCAAAGGGGGGCTATGTGGCGATAGCCACTGAGAAAAGAAGAAGATGATCGCGTGCAAATAAAAACGAGAAGATCAGTTCGATTTTGGAATGCGTCAGACGTAGCTTTTCGTCTGTCTTTCTCTACAATCTTTTTATTTTTGTTGTACATATAACGATCTTTGTTTCCAAAAGGAGTGCATTAACTTTACAACCTTCTTGCCAATCGTGCCCTTCGCAACCCCCCCCCCCCCCCCCTTTTTCTCCACCATTTTTTTTTTTTTTTTTGTGAGGTGTGAGAACATTAGAGGGTAGACTTCCTCTACTGTGATCTCACGCTCGTTACAACTTTTCGAGCACGTCGCCTCTTCCCAATGCTCCCTCTCTTTCTGCCATGCCCTGTATCTCTCAACGCATGCAGTGTGGGTGGGCGCCACGGTCCCCCACTCGACCGAAATTTCCCGCCTTATACTTATACCCCGCCTTATACTTATACCCATGCTCGAACAGCAAGGGCAAGTGCCTTCGTCAAAACCACCACGGACAAAGAAAAACAAAATATAGAACAAATTTTATAAAAACGCGCAGTGCGAAAGTGTTCGAACCGCGTCATAATTCACGCACACGTCAACCGCCAACGACCACTTGAGTGTCGCCTCCGCTTATTGTCACATCGCTGGTCGGCGCGCCACTTATAGTGGCTGGCAATTTGGATCACGAACCGTAGAACTTTTTGCACGCGTAATTTGCTTCTTCAGTTTGCGTCGCAGCCTGCTGCGTTCAATCATCTATTTTTGTTATTTCATTTTTAACTTGAGAGTTACTATGGCTCGTTGCGGCTGTCACGTCTTAGTTACTCTAATTGAATAGGTTATAGTAACTATGACCCGACGGCTGATTTATATCAAGTTGGCGTCTAATTCCTTCTCTCTTTCTTAATGAAACTGCAAAAACAAATTATACACCCCCCCCCCCCTCAAAAAAAAAAATGTTTTTTTTCGTCTTATTTTGTTTGCTTTACGTTGCTTGCTTTCAGACGAAAAAGAAATGTCGGCCTGAAATTAGGACAGCAAATTTTGTTGTGGAATCGATCCCTCGACTTTTCCAAGATTGCTAACCATAGTTTTAAACGCGTTTCATCTCGTGTGATGTCTTCTGTCTGCGTGTGCGTGTGTTTGTGCGCAAATTGCGGCGCACACAGCATAATCGTGGAGTGCCGATACTCTAAAGCCACGAACACACAGATCACACAAAAGACAGCCTGCAGAGCAGACATGTTCGAAACATGCATATACATGCTCGAGGCCTGACCGCACATACTTCTCTCATCATGTCTCCAACAAACATCGTGTTGTTGTTGTTGTTGTTGTTTTTAGCATGTACGAGAGTTTATCCGTAGTGCAGTGCCGCAGCTCTTTGCTATGTGGCCCTGGCGGCGCGCTGATAACCGAAGTTGACACTAACCGGAGGCACTCCGGGAATCCCTCGTCGCCAGGCGTTCTCCGCATGGGCGCGGCCATGTTGCCGCAAGCACGATGTGTCGCGCGCCACCACCGTGACGAACGACGTCGAGCTCCGCGTCTGATTAAGCCGGTCCCAAAAAAGCATATCGTCCCGACGCTGCCGACTTTTGATGCGTCGTCTGGGCGACCGTGTGTCAACGCCAGCCCGACTCCAAGGACAACTGAAGGTCCCGACGCCTCGAATTCCCCGCATGTCTAATGCAGTGGCAGTCCCTTTCTATTTCTTTTTTTCTTGTCTACCGTGCGTAATATTGAGCAGCCACGATCGAGTGTTCAAGTTCCATGATTCAATTACACTACCGGGTTGAACGAATCTGCTATGCATATCGGTTACGCTAAATTAACGTTTCGCACCAAGTGTCTTAAGTGATTCATTTATTTCATAATACTACATCAGTCCTACAGCTAAGACTGCGATGGAGGTGATCAGGACGCAACTGTGACCAATAACAGATGCTCAGAAAACCATGAATATGTTCGCCGAACACGCCGTAAACATATAAATATCACTCTCAACAGTAATGTCGTAATGGGCAAGAAAAGACAAAAACATCTAAAAGACACTTGATGAGGTAAATTATAGCGCAGTATCAGTGCTCAGAAAACAGATTTTGTTTCCTCATTGTTCGGGCGAAATAAGAACCCCTAACATCGTTCTTTAATGTCAAAATTCCTTTCGCTATTTCGTTTTCTTTTTTTTTTTTTGGTGCGCAGGAGTTTAGTTTTGTAAAATGTGATATTTTTAGAACCGTTAAGACTCTGAGCTCACACAGGACATGTGACCTCTTATTATGTAATCTTGAACCTGAGCGTCTTCACGTTTTCGTCAATTGTCGCTTGGATGCAACGGTTTCTGCTTAGGGTTCACATCCCCGATGCGTCTTTGTCTACGTGTAGACAGCCCAGGATGTGCTCAAGGCAACGGATGAGTCGTTAGTCACCTCGTCGCTTAGTCATTACTTCGTCACGTGACTTGAAAACAAGTCCGCATACGTGTGTCATCAGCCCCAGATGTGTCACATCTCATCTCCGCTGATGGGGTTTCCGAGCCGCCCCGTTCCTGACGAACTCGGCACGAAACGAACTACAGCCAAATTTCTGAAACTCTGTGGCTGCGGAAACTCCATTTGGTCTCGTTGGAGAGAGCCACTCCGAAACATTCATGTTCCTATATATAGGGCTGGGCGATTGATCGATTAACCTTCCGATGAATCGATTAATGCTTTAATTGCGATACATTTCTTCAACCGGTTATTTGATTGAATTGTGACAAACCAAAACGAAACAAGAAAAAACATTATATGCTTTCCTCATCTAGCAAACTTAGATAAAAAAAAAAAAAACTCGAGGTACACTTAAGCACTTTTTATGAGTTGTGAATGCGAAAGCATGCAAGCCGCTCGTCCGCTCCCTGTTTCGTCTGCTGCGTACTTTTCGTCGCCGGTCAGCGTGCGTGCTCCCCTGGTGAGCTTGGACGCTCCGTGTTAACGGCGCACTGATGGACACACAGCACCATCGGGTGAGTGGCCCATGGAAACTGACGAGCGCAGCGGCCAATGGGAGCCCCGTCGACGCGCGCCAGCCAATGGAACCGAAGGAAACTATCTGCCGTTTTCGCGCTTCAAACTGATGACGCCAGCTCGCTCCATGGGACAATTAATGCTTTCGCATAAAAAAAAAAAAAAAAAAAAAAAGAAATGACCAGAGATTTTATTCGAGTCTTGGGGTGGCCAAGTGAGTTTGGTCATGCATTTTTTGTGTATGTCTAAAGTCACCAAGATTGATGCCAGCGACGTTCTCTTTCCTCCCAAAGCCGACGAACGAGCCGCGCGCGACGTGTTTGACAATTGACCCGATATTCACGGGGCCAATTTCGGACACTCCCCCGACTGAGCTTCCCTTCAAACTAGCGAGAACACAAAGAGGGAGGACGACGCGTCTACATCGCGAGCGGGGTTGAGCCGTTGAGCGGGGGGACCTGTCGGCAGCCGCAGGGCCCGGTGTGGCCTTTCCTCGGCTCACGCCGAATGCCGTCTATATTCCCTCGAATAAAATCGCCGGGCACCCCCCGAAAATTGCGGAGACCACAGTAGTCGAAAGCACAAAATAGATTTTACTTTTTGTTTTCTTTTACTCGGGAACTTGGGGTAAACAATTATTGCCGTCTTCTACGTGTCCTCACCTACAGTTGGTTTTGGTCGGGGACACATGAGCAACGCTAAATTTAAACGGATAAGTTCTTCGAGAGGGAAGAGTCGTGCCGTATCCTTCGCCACTTTTACCCGTTTCAGTATTAGACACCTTACAGACGTGGAGGAGTACACCAATATGAAGGGTAAACTTCAGATGAATTCTAAGTGTAATGTAAGCTGCAGGGGCGATGTTTGCAACCCACAGCAAGGCGAGAAGATTGTGCCTCACACGATCACTTCAACTTCGAGCGAATGTCTGTTTAGCGCAGCAGTGACTATCGTGGACGAGCAAAACAGCTCGTTCCTGCCGGAGTATATCAAAGAACTTATCTGCATTCCCAAGTGGAAAAAGTGGCTGAAATTCTCTCTGGACTGTTCTCAAAAAGACATCAAAGTTGAACTCTAATTGAAAATAATACTTTGCGCTGTTCATCACAATAGCAGAAAAATAAGCAAAGGCAAGACGTGTCATTTTGTCCTCATTAATATATTATGCGTGTAAATATGCGAAACCGATGAATCGAATAATTAATCGATTAAGGGGTACCGAATATTCGGGTTAGAACTTTTAATCAACGCCCAGACCTCATAAACACGTTTTGAGGCCCCCAATTGACAGCTTCGTGCCCTGGCTACCAGGCAGTGCAAGAAGTTGAAACACCTGAAAACACTGGCTATAGGTGTCGTGAGTAGTCGTCCGATTCAGAGGGTTCATCCGTAGTCATTCATCCATCCATGCATGCTGAAAAGTGGGAGCAGACGTTTTGGCTACTCAGTTTTCCACAAGGAGGTTAGAAGTACTAGGAGGGGGCACGTTGCAATATTGGTGAAGCCTATTCATAAAAAGTTTAAACGATTTTGTGCCCAGCGTGACCGCAGATCTCTCGGGCGATTGGTGCGCGTGACATGTCACGTGTGAGATTGATGGTTGATTGTAGAAGGACTCCTTGCAGGCTTGCGCGCGCTCCGTCCGGTAGGTTTTATCAGGTCGAGGTCTAGACTGTGGTGTATTCTAGTACCCCACAGCAAGACGAAGTCTAGCTACGGTCATGTGATGTGGTCACGTTGGCATGGTAAGTGAGGAGAGTGAGGAGGAAAATGAGAAAGAGGCGAGGCGTCAAGGGAGCATGGCTTGTGGAGGCTACGCGGTCGACGTCATGCCCTCTCCTACCCTTCTATTCTTCATGGTTTTCCAGCTGGCACGTCTGATGCCACCTACCGGGCTGGAGTTGCGTTCTTTGTATTTGCATTTTTCTTTGTTTTTCTCCTTGTTTTGTCTTTTGGTGCTTGCTTATTCGCCATCGGATATTGAAGAAGGAACCTCCTGACGCTCTGACTATGGAGTAGACGTTTTGTTAAGCTTACTCTAAATCAATCGGAGAAACATCGTGGCCCCACACTATTTGTTTTACAACGGCTGCTATCAATAATATGTTTTGTTTGTTGCATCAGCTTATAAACTGTTACGAAACAACTTAGAAGCGGCATCCCTAACAGTTGAATGTATACCTGATCTGTGCTACTGGAGGCGCCACCTATACTAAAACGATCGGACACGCTTTTCAAAACCTAATAGTGCCTCTTTTTTTCTTTTCTTGGGTGGGGGGGAGGGGGGGGGGGGGGTGGGGGGGGGGGGGGCGGGGGAGGGGCGGGAGGTGGTTTACAACGAGTATTTGCCCAAATATTTGAAATTCTCGTATCCGGCGGGAGGGCCGCTCCAGCGTCCCGAACCCTATACAGCGTCTGGTCTTCTGTGTACGCTGATCACGCAGAAAGCCGTGCTTGTGTACACAGCGGCGAGAGTGTACACACTCTAGCTGCAGCCTCGGGCAAGCATGCACGCATGCCATGCCCGTTTTCTCCAGGAGCCTTCCGTCCGTTTATGGCTCCAAGTCGACGCGCTGTTCCTTCAACACCTCGGACGGGTGGTGCTCTGCGATGGTGCTCTGCGAGTTTGCGCGGTGAATCATGCCATGTGTTTCTTTTCACCGGTCGAGAGGAACTTTAGCAATCGAGCGTTCGCGCTAACCGACCCATCTAAAAGCTGGGATTAGATTCGAGATTAGATTGGGCATTGATTAGGCTCGAATGAATTGGATTTTATTAGAGACGGTTGCATGGAATTGCATTCGTTGGATTGGATCGGTCTATGGCGGCTTAATCCTTCGTGTCGTGCGATCGCCATGTAAGAAGGCTGGAAATGTGTGCACTGACAACTTAAGAAAACGCAAGTCATCCCGCTCCTCAGCCGATCAGAATGCGTGATTAGCTGATAAGAACGCAAAGGGACCAATCACGAAGACAAAAGCGTGAACATAAACATCACCGTTAAAGTCGGTACCTTGTTCTTTTCTAGCTTACTTTGGCAGGAAGACAACGGAATTGTGCATTGCATCAGAAGAAACAAAGTCGACGAGTGCTCGAGCAACTTCAACTCGACGCGACAAAACGAACACAAAGAAAGCAGACCTTTCGTCTGCTTTCTTTCTCCGCTCTTCTGTCGCTCTCTTTCTCGTTCTTTCTCTGGAAACATCCGACATCAGGGCTCAGGATTTGCCGCGTTCTGTTTCCGTCTTTACCCCGCTGCTCTAGCCCCCCCCCCCCCCCCCTTTCCCCTCCAAAAAAAAAAAAGAAAGGAGAAAAAAAAAACAGGGTGGATTTTTAATGTTGTCAGCTCGAACCGTTAAAATAACCCTGCTAGTCTTTTAATGTTATAAATAAAGAAATATGAAGAAAAAAAAATGCACGAGCAAATCCCCAGATGACGCTCACCGACTAACGCTTTCGAAAGAGCTAAGTTTCGGTTTCGACTCCACAGTGAAGTCTGCAATGAGAGCGAGGTGAACGTGACAATCGCAATGCTCACTGTCCCATCGCAGGCTTCAATGTTGTTGTTTTCATGTTCCTCCGTAAATCTTTGCGATTAGCTCTCTGACTACTGTGCAGGAAAGCGGACGCGCTGACACTACAATTTCTTGTTCACAGTTGAAATACTTCTATTGCTTTCCTGTCGGTCAAGTTGCCACATCTGTACGGTCGGAGAACAATTGTCAAGCTGCTCTATTGAAGTCTGCAACCAAAGTCATTGACAGAGTGAAAACACGCCAGATTTCGTATAGGGTGTACGATAAAGAACGAAAAGCATGCATGTCGGCGTTTCGTCGAAGGTATATGCATCGGAACGCTAAGTTGTTCGTGCAGTGCTGTTCCCTGTCACGCGAGCCCGAGGGCCTCCTGAATTATCGGTCGTGCTGCGGCGTCGCACACATTGAGGGGACAGGGTAGTTTCAGCGCCGTCCTTCGTCCTCGTGCTCAATCCACCCGTCGGCGACCTTCCCAGTTATGACGCTGGGTGACGCACCGCACGCTCCCCGAGAACAACTCGACAACACGCAACACTGTGTCACCTACAAATAGCGGAGAATTCTTAGTGCATGTACTCTAAGTAATACGGAGAGCCTCCTTTTCCGCACAGCATTTGGGAGAGCCAATCGCTGCAATCTACGGAGGGCGTTCGGTGAAGGACGGAACTAAAAATATGTTTAGACCTTAAAAAAAAGAACACAAGAAAGGTCTGCACTTTGACATTGAGCATGGTGAAACGCCGTGCCCAATGTCACCGCGCAAAGATATTTTTTTTTTGTAAATTTTTGTTGTTGTTGTTGTTGTTGTTGTTGTTATTATTATTATTGTTGTTGTTGTTGTTGTCGTTGTTGTTTTTGTTCTTATTGTTGTTGTTTTTGTTGTTATTGTTCTTGTTGTTGTTGTTGTTTATTTCCACCATTCGTTGTGGTTGTGGCTATTGGCTCGCCCAAGTGCTCCGCTGGAAAACAGACGCTCCAGACTCCTAAGAGTGTGGGAACCACGCAGGAAAGGGGGCCGCATGGTTTTAGTACAGTACATAAGACAAGTAGTCTATAGACCGCGCTTCCAAAGTGGGTAGAGCCTCCCTCTCGCCGCTACACCGAAAATAAACAGCGCTAAACAAGGTCTGAAAAGAGCTCATTGTACAATTCATAAGATCCCGCGATTAAGTTATCCTGCGACTTGGCCCTAAGTACCTTCCAGATACAATAGCGCGCCTCAAATGTAATCCACTTCGGTGCCTTTACTGCACACTGCAACTCTGCTACATCATGCCGCGATAATGGCGCTTCGGGCGCACTTCCAGTCTTGTAGGTGTCGGCGGAAGTCGGCATGCGGGACGTGCATTCGTGTGTTGTTTTGAAAGAAACCAAGCTAAAACCTGCCTTCCCGTCAAAACGCCGCGACTGGGGCCGTACCAAAGGAGCCGGGAAAGGTGCGAAGATCAGTTTTTACGTGTTTTCTGCCTGCTCATTAAATCCGAGAACGTGGGTGCCGGGGAAAGGAAAAACCAGATACTGTCGGACAACGATTGTTTGTGCGGGAAGCACTCTTGGTTGAATTCATGGATACTTGTGGTCGTCAGATTTATTTGTTTTGTTCCAACATGAACGCGGGAAAACCGTCAAGTTGTTCGGACAACCTGCAGACTACGTTCAGTGCGTGTTCAAGCTCAAACGGCCACCTGATCGTTCAAACTGTCGTCTGCTCTTTCAAACTCGTTCAAACTTTCGTCTGCTCATTAAAAAAAACATCGGCCAGTAGACCAAACGTTGCGATAAGAAGTAAGTGCAGGCCTCGAAAAAACTTATAAGTTTGAAAGTTGTTAAGTAGGCTCGGTGTAGACAGTATGATACAAGATATTCATCCTTGCCATCACCGATTTGTTTTGCCTGATTAACTTGGACCGATTCCGCTTGCGACTTTCAGTATCAACGTCGGGCATCGCAGCTACCGTCCACGCTTTGGCAGCCCCAGCGGCTTCACGACTGTAAATAGCGAGCAGAATCTCACCCGAATCAGGCTTTAGCGATCGTTCTGCAACGTTCACGCGGAAGGAATGGCCGCACGTCCCATCATTGACGCCAAGTTTTGCCGTGTAATGAGCCTCGTTAATTTCGCCCAGACCACTAAAGTACCAATGCTTTGCTAGGTAAACGTAGAATCAACAATTTAAACGTGAAAAAGAGCCCTAAAACTAACATCGACGCCGACAACATCACATACCAATGGTTTGCGGACGCGAGACGCGACGCTTGCCCACAACCCATTGCGCATGCGCGGCGCCGGTGGCGTGCCGCTAGAGGCGCTCCGGTTTGTTTGTAAGCATGAGTTGGTGTATAAGTATCCCTCTTTGCGGTTATTTATGAGTGATACTGTGGTACACTAACTATACTTTGCCGACCATTACACCAAAGCGACACTCCCCCACCACCCCCCACCACTCACGCGCAACGAAAAAAATAAATAAAATAAACACTCTAAGAAACGCCGACCACCTTGAAAGCACGTCACGGTTATAGATAAGACGGAAAACATAATTCCGCGAACCTTCCTTCCCTCCCTTACTTTAACACCACCAGAATGTGTTCGCCGGTAAAAGCCCTAAGCATGACCGACGCCACCTGCATTTCGCCCGGCACTAAGTTGACAGTGCGGTGAAGGCTACGCGCTCGCTCGACTAATGAGCCGCGGTCCCTTGTACCACGTGACCCCACTTTGTGCGCTTGGGTAAAAGCTGGAGCGTCGTCATCACGTGGCAAAAAAATGAACGTTTGACTGGTCCAACGGGCACGATACTTCCACCGCACTGTCAACTCATTCGATGAACGGAGTGTTGTAAAAAAAAAAAAAAAAAGGAAAAAAAAAGTAAGAGAGCCGAGAACAGGTCTTTAATCGACGGTGCCTCATGTCATGTTGGAACGCGCGAAAGCCGAGAAGGGGTGACTTGGGTTCCGCGAAGGTCTCCCCGACCCGTTCATTGTACGCGGCCTCGGAGGGGGCGTTTTGTCGGCGATGTCTAAGTTAGCCGGTTTTTTTTTTGTGATTGCTGTGTTTTTTTTTTTCTTTTCTGTCTTGCGTTGCTTACATACGGTCGCCCAGAACCCATTTCTTTTGCGGCCTTTCTTTAGACAAAACAAGGATAAAATATGTTGCGATCATTAAACCAGTTGCTGGAGTGCCGAGCCATGAAACAGGCAGTAAGCTTACAAAGAAAAACGACAGAACTATATCAGCGTTTGTGGCAATTACTTATCCTCGTTACGTTAATTTTATTGGGTGTTTTATGCGTTTCCGTTTTGATGTAGGCGTATGCATACGTGCGGCATAGCGCTCCAAACCAAGAGTTTCAAGCGCTCGGCGCACTTAGGCCAATTTTATGTCGATAAAGCTCGGTTCTATCAATTCACGGTAGGGTAATTTTCTTAATGATGTTACGCGAGTTGCGTTAATCTTGTAGTCATATGTATATCACATGTCTTGTATACGTTGGCATACGTTGGGGGAGGAGAGAGAAAATAAATAGCGGATTGACCTGGACGAAACCGCACTCGGGGATTAGCAGAATTGCACATCTTGCGGTACTATCCTTTACGTTTTCTGTGTAGTCGGTAAGAGGCTAAGAGAAAAGTGGAAGCTCCGCCCACCTCTTTCCACTTTAACAGAGTGAACGCTGGAGAGGGGGCGACCTCCTCTCCAGAATTCGCTCTGCTAAAGGGGGAACAGGTGGGAGGAGCGTTTTCTAAACTCTTAAAGAGGCACTGAAGTCGATTCTGAGATTGTCCTTTTGGGGTAACAACTCAATCTAGACACTCTAAACATCCCAACAAACCCGAAATTATAATCGTGCGTAGCTTATTTCCTCGTTAAAAGCGTGTTCAAAGATCGCGACATGCCCTTTTTGGGAAGAATTTTCTTCCGAGTGAAGTGGTCGACGAGGGGCGCTTGTCGGCGAGTTGCAAGCGATGGCTTAGCCCGCGGAGAAAAAGAGGAGTCTTATCCGAATGTCTACCTATCAGACTCTCTCCGAACCGAACTGTAACAAAATCATTCGGAATCTGCGCGTATTTTAGGGCTTTCATTGGTCCACACAATGTAGTCCGCAAGAAAAAAAGAGTCCACATGCCTTTCTTTTGCCCTGAGATGAACGGGGGGGTTTTGTAATATAGGACTTGATAAATGTGAGAACTAACATATTTTTAAACAATATAAGATTAAAAACGACCTTTTCCAAATATGACTTCACTGCCCCTTTAGCCTGTCACCAACTATAGTTTGATTCAGCTTCTGATATTTTTATCTGAATGTTTCCCAACAAAATGTTTCGGGGTTTTTGTTGACCCGACTGTCCTGCTTCTGCTCTTTGCACATGAAGCGATCCTCTCAATCTCGATGACATGCCCCTAGCCCTTTTATCTCGTGTCCTTGTCTGTTCCAATATAAAAACTGAACAGCTGCCGAGGCTCTGCTTCTGAATCCACAAAGAGAAATGGCATTACGGTGATTCACTGAGTAACAACGCACAATTAACACAGAATGTATTTTATCAGACGTTTTCTATGAAAAAATCGTCATGAGCGAGAGTCATGAACAAGAGTCGTGAACGAGCGTCGTGAGCGAGAGACACGCTGGGAGTTAACATTACACAATCCAGTTTCCATGCTAAATTTAGCGGAGGAATAAACGTCACGTGACGTCATGTGACGTGGCCAATAAGATGATCCTGTTTCCCCGCAATATTTAGGGGAGAAAATCGACGTCACATAACTTCATGTCATGTACTACCAATAATATCATACAGTTTCTCCGCAAAACTTTACGAAAAAAAAAATATATAAAATGAACGTAAAAAATTAAAATAAGGGAACCAATAAAAGCAATAAAATCGAAACAAAATTATTACATGTGTGTTTTGTGCGGGACACATTATGTACTCCCTGGTCTTTGTCAACATAATCAAGCTCCCGTATTTATTTTTTGACGTCAACAAAAATAAAACCGTCAGATCCCTCTTCCTTTTTTTTTTTTTTTGCTTTCTTTTAACCTTGGCAACCTCAAAAATAAATCCCCACCCAATGACCAACGCTCCTCAACACTCAAGGACAATAAGCAAAGGGAAAAGAGTCAATATTACAGTATTTCCGCACTTTGCATTTTTGTTTTCTAACCAACCTGATCGTATTCTGAGTGTTGTCATTTGCTACGATCCTTCCGTTATTCTCCTGCGTGTGATCGTTAAAAAAACGAACACTTTTGTTACAGGTCATATTGCTACTCTAAGCCAGTGATATTAAACGTCATAGTTCAAGGTAGGTAGACGTTACAGAGTAAATACATACGTACAGAGCGCGACACTGTCAACACGAACAAGCGATGGCCGGTTTTTCCAGTGTTTCTCTTTAAAACCAAGAAATGTCATTAAAAAAAAAAAAAAAAAGAAACGAGACGTTCTTTTTTCCTGTTTTCTACTTCGACCAAGTTTCCCTGCTTTTACCACAGTCTCGGGTTTTCTACATCATGTCATTCAAGTTATTATTTGCTATGAAAAGAACTCATTTAGTTCTATAATGTGAGCAATAAAATTTTGTGCTCGCTATTACTATTTAGGAGTCAAATGCGAAAATGCGCCGATGTCATGTTCGCGCTAACAGTGTCGCCGTGTGTACAACAAACAAAAAATAGGTCTTTTCACGTAGCTATTAACCTATACAGGTGTGGCCCATTAAACCACGTGTGAGTTTCATAATACCGTCTCTGCTCGGCGTTTAGGGCAAAAACATCGTTTTTAGGGCAAAAACGATGTTTTTTCCCTAAAATTGCGAACGTACGAGCGTCTCGCTCGACGCGCGAACTCGGACGTTTTACGCCATTGCGGTTAAACCCTGTCCGCTAATATGCTGGTCCCTTTGTTTCGTTTCTCCGTGCCGCAGGGATCTCCGGCCTTGCAGCGCCCAAGAGCTCGGCCAACAGCTCGAGGTCGGGTTCGCCGCACACCGGGTCCTTCATCCCTCAGCCCAAGGCGACCGTGATCACCCGGGACCGGAACACCTCGGACAGGTCGAGGTACGTCACGCCGGGGTGTGCCAAGCCACCCGAAATGCTGATTCACACATTTGCGTCCGTCACACTTTCGCAAAGATAATATAAGTTGATGGCCCAGTGTATTAAACATCACATAAACAATTAACTCAAAATCCCAAAAAAAAATTTTATTACTTGTTTTTTTTGCTAATTTTTATTAATTCTTCATTTTAATAATTATATTTTTAACAACTTAAAAAAATTCCAACTATATATCTTCTTCTCTTTCCAAATCATCCGTCGTTTTCTTGTGTTTTTTGTTTTGTTTTTGTTTTTGTTTTTTCCAGGTTTACTTTTTATCATTGTACTTATCTTTTCATCAAACGACCGTTGAAAGTACCGCTTGTCCTGTCCAGGTTCAGTCCCCACCCTGCCCGTTTCGATCTGGGTGATCACATCGTACCATCGTGAGTTTTTGCGTAACCACTACTGCGCGGTACCCGCTGAAGATCCCAGGGAGTAGCGGTCGTACTGCACCGGCTAGATCTCTTATCTACAGTGGGTAACGACGTCGCCATACTTGGGCAGACTAAACTCGCACTGTATAAAGAAATACCGACTCGTATGTTTGTCCTGTCCTGTCTTCTACTTGTCCTGTGTATCTCGCGTTAATCCTTTTTGCCACACATTTGCGTTCGAGTGTGATGGAGGTCGTTGCGGTAAACTTGCAGCCGCTTAACAGCCTGTATTACAGAGAGTCTCCAACTCCTCGGTCGGGGGTCACGTGGTTTGTGAGCCGCGTCTGCAAGGTGCGAGGAGGTGACGAACGCGCGGATCGTCTGCAAACGCCCCCGCCTTTCCTCCTGCTTTCCTGTTTTCCTCCTCGCCACGTGACAATGCAGCGCCTGCGCACCGGCGACCAGTCGCAGCAGGAGGTGTCCGCCATTTTAAAGGGATACTTCAACGAAATTTGAAATATATCCGTTGTGTCGAAAAATAGGCGGAATATGATCCACAATATCCGTAAATCACAATCGCACGTTTGTATTTCGAGCCTGGTAGGCTGTATTTTTTGTTATAAACGACCCACTCTAGCAAGCGCTCGGACAAAACCCAGCTTAGAGCACGTGACATCCGACGCAATTGTGACGTAGTTCGTCTCGGGACGAGCAAAGCTACGGCGAGGCTGACGTCGAGGAGATGGTTTAGTCATTCCAGCCACCGAAGCGGCTGCGTTTGTACGAATATTGAGTGAGGGGTTAATCTTTTATAATCTGGTAGGGGGACAATGGCTACTTCTGGAACACACAAAAGGGACTTTTCTCGTCGTGGCCGGAGGCGCGACACTCACCGTCACTAGCTCTCAAGGTTCCTAGACGGGCATTACAAACGAGGCGTTAGCGACATCCACCAGGTGCTCTTTGCTAATCGTTTATTTCGTTTTAAAATTCCTTTTCGTGACTTTTTTAACAAGATATTGGTATGTTCGATGTGATACTGCTCCTTTGAACACATATGGACCATAAAATAGGCGCCGAAATTTCGTTGTAGTATCCCTTTAAATTGCGAACGCTCCCCATGGTTTGAGATGAATTCTCTTTTCAATCTAGGCTCTCTACTTAACACACTGGCACACAGGCGCCATCTATCGGCTAGCCCTGGCTGAAACCATTTCCATCAGCGTATATATTTCCATCATCTTTACGCATCATTCTTTCACAATGGACTTGCTGGTATAATTCGGACAAAGTCACCAGAGACCATTTCTCATAAATGTCGCAGATTTGATATTGCAAATACCGCAAAATCCCCAATCTACACTCTAAAAAAAAAAAAAAAAATCTTGTTGTAAAATTACTCTTAGGATTGATGAATTCAAACGTTATTTAAGAAGCAGGCGCAACTGAAAAATGCGATGTCCTTAAAAATACAATTGACCCTCTTCTTTCTTGAATCAAATATTAATTATATTGATAACGTGAACAAAAATTATGAAGTAGCCGGCGCCATTTTTAAGGTTGCCAATCTTTCCAAAACAACCAGTTACTCTTTCTCTCTCCCCATTCACTTTCTCTCTCTCTCGGTCTTTATTTATATCTCTCTCATTCACAACGCGTGTTAGCAATCATCTTTGAACTTAACAGGCCAGACCCAGAGGACAGCGGTATAGTAACTATTTGGTGTTCCTCTCCACGTCCCAGACCATCGTCTACGGCCTCCGCCTCGTCCATCTCCCACCTTCCTGTCAAGAGTGCCGTCGGCGTCCCCGTCAGGCAGCAACAGCCCGCAAGCGCCGCCAACGGCCACGCCGGGCACAAGGCAGCCGGCGCAAACAACGCCGCCAACGTCAGCCTCAACAACAACTCTATGCTCGACAAGTTCAAGTTCTTCAACTCCAAGGACAAGGGGGCCCACGACAAGTCCAAAGGTAGGTTTCGAGAACAAGCCTGAATGCGCATCTTAGCCTAACGTATGAAGTTCGAATGTCTTATAGTTCGTTTTTGCTAAAATTATTGTTTAATGTTGTGGTTGATCTTGTTGTTGTTTCGCATTTGGGTGGGAGGCAGAGGCAAAAGACTGCAAGCCCTGACGAGGGTCTGCCCCCTTACGAAGTTCTTGGCGCATGTCAGCGAGCACACAAAATCAACAGAACTTGATCTTGTTCGTTTGTTTGATTTTCCGTGGTGCATGTTTTTACCCTCACTCGCCATCAAAAATTTTTTAATGTCTTTCTTGAAATCGTGAAAGCAACAATTGAAGTTCATTTGTTCTTCCATGTTATTTCACAAATTAGGAATCTGGAGAGTAATTTTTTGTTTCTCATAATTAGTTCTGATTGTAGGGGTTTTCCAAATACTTTTCCTTCGTGCATACTCTGTATTACAACTTTTTGGAGTTAGGAATAAATGTTTTTGATGTGCTAGCTGAAGCATCGTATTATATATGTGTGTATGTGCAAACGAACAACCTAAGGCAAGACTAACAAGTATACATAATATTTTACGCTAAATTTAGCTGCTGTTTAGCTCTTTTTTTTAAAGATAAGGCTCAAAAGGCCAAGACAAGCCCTTATATAACAGATTCCCCGTTAAACAAAACACTCAAGCGTGTCTTTGCCTACTTGTACGTGATAATGAGGTGCAGCCAGGATATAATAATAGGTCACTTATGAAGTGGAGGTGTCCGTTCTAGTTGTTTACAGGGTTTGCTCTTCCTACCAGTTGGGTTTTAAACAAGCTGAAGCAGCCAGGGATTCGGTCACGGTGACCCAACATTATGTCCTAATACCCATTTTATCAGCACAGAAGACTGTAATGTATGCCCTGGTTGTTTCCTTTAGTAATCATCCCTAGAACAAATGACTCAAGAAATTTGTTCAGATGTTTTCCTCCACCTCAAAAATGGACTCTTCTAGTACGTAACCACACGTATATTCTAAATATAGTTGTATTGTTGTTGTAATCGTTGTTGTTTTGGCTGTAGACACAAATTTCTTCTTGCTAGTTTTCGACGCATTCTCGGTAGCTAAAAGTGACATCCACCGTCTTGTGTATCCTATCTACTGATATCGGAACATTCGCACGTTGGTATCATGAGGGAGCGGCAATTAGTACTATTGCATTGTTGCCAGACAGCCTTGCCATTGTTAGTTCATTGTCTGAATTGGCAGAACGCCGTCAATATGTGTGTGAAAAATACTGGTGCTAACCACACGCACCGGGGCTCAGAGTATTCAAACAGGGGCGGCAGTAACAGATCACGTGCAACGGCAATGCGCCAGCTGTGCCGACGACAAATGAACATTGTGATCAAGTCTGCAAGCCAGCAGAAATCACAAGAAGTATACTATAAAACTGGTGGGAGAAAACTGGGAAGAGGGGGGGGGGGGGGGGTTTACATCAATAATTCTTAAAACTCTTAATGTTCTTTCTTTTAGTTTTTTTTTTAGGTTGTGAACTCCCGATACAAAGGGTTCAGCCTTCTTAATGCGATTCAATCCAATCCAATCCACTTTCCGTCCGAAACCGCAGGCACAGCCTCAAGACGACCCAGCAGCAGCAGCGGACTCAGCTCTGCCAGGAGTGAGAAGAGCGACTCCTCCGTGAGCCTGTGCGGTGATCCACCTGGTTCCCCTTCCCCTGGTACAAGTCCAGCACCGGCAGTGGCTGATGCCTTCCAGGCCAAGTTCCACTCGACCGCTGCACCTGCTTCACACTGCAATGGCGGCGTGCCCAACTCTGCGCTGGTCGCGGAAGGAACTGAAGCCTCTGTGAACAGCCCTGCCGCGGGGGTGAAGAGTCTGTCCAAGAAAAATTTCGGCAGGTCCATAGGAAAGCATCCAGCGGCGACGACTACGAAAACTACGCCTGTGGCTAACGCTGGTGAGGCGATCTTATTAATAGAACATACCTTGCAAGTAAGAGATAAGCAAATGTTGATTGCATCGTAATTTTCTCAAAGCACGAATGTGGCTGGAGCTAGCAAGAACTTGTAAAGAAGATTTCTGGAACGTCAGACCTACGAGCATGTTGCTTAGAAAGTGTGACTCACTGTCGCTATTTGGAAAAAAAATATTTCGTAATTGTGAAAGGACTTGAGGTGGTAAAAGGTTCCTGGTAATATTGTCATAAGCGAGTGTGTGCTAGCCTTTTTGAAACTTCAGGGATCTCGAACGGTTTTAGCGTTTATGTGGAACCTGATCTCTTGAGAGCGGGAAAATATCGTCTTCGGTTTCACTGAAAGCTAGATTAATTTCAGACACGTAACAGACACCCAAACATTTATGTGATAGGTCTGTTTGTTAGTGGGTTACATAAGTGTCAGCTAAAACGTTCTCCTCGGAATATTTGGGAATATTTAAGGCGCCAACTTTAGTAATGTATTAAGACCTCTATATCATGAACATATGTCTGTGTACGTTTTAAATTAGACCGTCTGGTTTTGTCAAGCTCCTTGAGCCAGAAAAATTTACCATTAATATTCTAATACTTGTTAATATTTGCAGGATTTTAAGTTAATGATGCTTACGATTAGTTTATCTCCAATTTGTTATTACAGCGATAGCTGTTAGTGGGACACTTCGCGCCACCGACCGCGCTTCATATCGACGCGGGCCTTTTTCAGCACTCATCCAACACATTCTACGGGCCGCTGATGACAAGATAACAAGCAGGCAAAATAACATGCATGGCCATGCATTGTAGCAAGATAACATGCATGGTCAGTAAAACAGTCCCGGCAGGGAAATCCGACAGTGCACTGGCCCAGGTCAAATTTCAAATTTGGGGGTTTTACGTGCCAAACCTACGACGGGCATCTGGCACGCCCCAGCGGAGGACTGAGGATTAATTTCGACCACCTGGGGATCTTTTGACGTGCAATCGAAAGCTTAGTTACACGGCGCCTTCTCCGCAATAAGCCTCCGTCATATTGCGGGCACGTGGCCCAGAATTAGCACAAACAACAATTCTCGGGAGATGCGCAGATAAAACTGCCTTAGAATTTTACGATGCATTCTGTATAAGAAAGTAAGAAAAAAGCAGATGTGTTAGTGCCGTGTCAATACACCTGACAGATACAGTTTGATGTTCTAAACGAATAGCCAGAAAGATGGCGTTAATAGTATATGTTTGTTTCAATAAACCTTCATTTGAGGGTGCGCTCCGTCTTCTCCAGTTTCGTGTCCTTGGTTTTTCGAAGATTTTCGCTTATCACATGTGACTATTTGTACAAAAGTAACATACGAAAACCCGCTCCCTTCTCACGCAGACAGCTGAAATTCTCTCTACTTAATACACCCTCGCTGGTTCCAAAACGCTATGGAATTTTTGTACGGTATGTTCCTCAGTTTAACACGAAACATCTATGCGGGACTCTATGGTGCGCGCTCGCACATTTACCGTTCATTCAGTTCATCTGCTCCGAAATGACACGTTAGCCGCTCCGACGTCACACCTCAGCTGTCGCTGTGTTTCATCTCACAGGTTGCGTAAGTGTTTACAATTTTTGTTAGCTTATTTGGAACCTTTTTCGCGCTACGAACGATTCTTTATTTCCCAATTTTATTCGCCCACTGTTGCGGGGAACCTGAAAGTACTATCAGATTTTGTGGACGTTGGGAAAAGGGCTATGTCAAAAGGATATAAAAATATGTCTTTTTGATTTGCTTCCAGCACCAAACTCCAGTGATGTAGTAAGGTCCGGTCTCCCAAGGTCTTCCCCATCGACGGATACCTTAAGCAGAAACGCTTCCAAGTCTACAAATGGTGGAGGTTCGCGCCCAACGAGCACTGGCCACGAACTGAGTGGCCAGGTCGCCGTGGGAAAAAGTAGCAGCTTTCAAGACAGCAACATCCACAGCTCAGCCACGGACGACAAACAGTCTGATATGAATAATGGCACACCCAACCCGGGCAGCGGAATACCAAAGCCTACGGCAGCCGTCAAGGGTACATCGAAGCATTCGCGAGAAGATCTCAGCGTCTTATCGACGCTTCCGCCCGAAAAACCGGAGAAGCCGGACAAGGCCAGAGAAGACGCCAACCCAATGACAACGATAGCGACGTCCGAGTCCATGGCATCACTAAAATCACCGGGCTCCAAGGAACATGTCCATGCCCAACAAGACCAAGTGACTAGCCAATCCACTGGCAAGCCAGAGACGCAACACAAGAACGACCGTTCCAAGAAGAACTCGCAACAGAACGTCAGCATCGCCATGGTCTCGCCGATCATGAGCACGCAGCATTCGCTAAGCAAGGATTCCATCACGTCTTCCACTGAGTCCTCAACCGCGACGTCCATCATCTCCAAGAAGGAACCGCAGGACAACAAGGACACCAAGGGTTCCCTCGTCGGCGGCATGGAGTCGACCATCAAGTCCGTCTCAGCCGAAACGAAGCCGGTCCCCAAGTCGAACGCATCCGAAGCCAAGGACGGAGATGAGGTCGAAGACGCCCTGGCCAACATCCAGCCGATGCAGCCGCTGAACAGGGCGTCACCTTACGGCGGCTACGCGAGGAGTCTGAGCGGTCATCGGGCGGCCCGTCTGCCGGCCTGCCTGCGTCTCCAGGCGGACGTGCATCGCGTGGCAAGGCACATGATGGCAGCCTCGCAGGACATTGCCCGGTTGTACGGCGCCCAGAGGGTAGGCACGGCCTCAGACTACGCCGAGCTCACGGCGGGCTACGTGAGCGACGGTGACGTGCTCAGGGCTCCGACCGCCGAGGAAGTGGCTAGCGGCTACATGAGTGAGGGTGGGGCATCTCTGTACGCCCGTCGACCCGTCAGGTGTCCCGTCAAGGATCCCAAGCTGGTCAACGTGCTTCAGGACGACAGGTGAGGACTCCCCGATTTACCTTTGTTCTTCTGACTGCTAGCTGCTTCAACCATAACGTTGAATCGTTAGCTTGCAATATTGGTCAGACCTTTATGTGTGAGTAAATAAACTAGAAACGTCAAAGCTGTTGAGAAAATGAAATTCATTAAATGAAGTGAGTCTTGAAAGAAATTATAAGGCTTTTAAAAAACGCCGACCTTAGAGTTTTTTGTGAGACAAGTTATTTTATTCGATTCACTCAAATGGTCTCATTATGCTGAGTCATTGGTTTGTTCTTATTGTATGAGACACCTTAACTTTGAAAAATGTATCTCCTGTATGACGCATTATGGTGCTTTTGGATGTACGACAGGTTTAAAGAAAAGTAAATTCCTCTAACGAGCATTTATTTTCTAAATGTGATTTTGAGACAATGAATCTATAATGGGACCTAGCGTGCGTTACATCCTGACGTGTCGCTTAAGATAGCTAACTTTTTGTTTAAATTACATGTTTACTTTTAAGTTTTCATTATCCCGTGCAGTTGAACTATTATTCATTTTACGTCACACTTGTCCTGCCCTAAATATATATCATCTTAGAAAGACTCTAGGTCTTATTGCACAAAGAATTTCACACATTAATCATTTACAAGATGCACTTATAATGTAGTTCTTGTGTACTGCCTTTATTATATCTAGACCTCAGTTCTTTCATAAATATATTGCACGGTCGTGCTTGTATAAAAGAAAAGTTTCGCATGTGTCCTCAAGCAATGCATCGCCGCTCCGCACATTGTACGTGTACCAGAGTTTGACATTCACGAGAAGTTGTGAACCATACAACGAACAGTGTGTAAAGGGTAAAAAGCAAACAGACTTTACCCGCATTCTTCGAACTGCAACGTAATGCTCGGGTTGCTTTAACGGGCACTATACGTGGGAAAGCAGCGACACTATCCGACGTGGAGTGCCCTAGAAAGTCTGCGATGAATTACTTTTGCTTGGAGATGAATTTCATAAAAATGGTGGGCTGTCATGCTATTTTGAAAGCAAAGTTCCAATTGTATTTTCGACATCGCCACTGCGCGCATGGTATGTCTACTAAAACTAGACATCTACAAGAAGTTAGGAATCACAGAACGCACAATGTTTAAAAACAAACCAAACCAGCCTACAATCTCCGAGCTGCATTGCAAGCCTCGGGTTGTTTTGACAATGAAAATAAGAGGGAAAATGGCGACACTATCCGATATGAAGTGCACTCGAACATCTACGATGCCTTCCGCTTAAAGATGGATATCATAAAAATATTACTCTGTCATGCAATTATAAAAGCAAACGTTCTCAGCCACTGCGTGCATGGTACATCTACCAGAGTAAGACATCTACGAGAAGATAGGACCCACACAGCAAAGAACGTTTAAAAACAAGCCAAACCAGTCCACATTCCCCGAACTGCATTTCAAGGCTCGGGTTCTTTTGACAGTGACAATAAGCGGTAAAAGGACGACACTATCCGACGTGGAGTGCCCTCGAACGTCTACGGTGCTTTTGGCCGGAAGATGGATCGGCGACCCCTTGGCGAAACTCGATCCGGAACCCCTTCGCCTCGCTGTCCGTGGAATGGGCGTTGGGTTCCCGCCATTTATCACGTGCCAAGGATGGCTGTCACGTGACCCTCGCCCTCAATCTTCGCCAACTTATTCCTCCGAGCCTCCCAAGATTTGAGGGAAATCTTCCAGGAACGTGTAAAAGTACTATTCCAACGGTCGAGTCTGAGCAGTGACAGTGTTTGTGGCAGTTCCTTTTAAGTACTTTCTGTTTCTCTCAAATTCAGCTTCTCGTTTCGCCTATGAGTTGCTTAGGGGGCATGTTTATTTATTTATTCATTTATCTATGTACATACACTCAGGTCATCGGCATTTTAGAGGGTAGCGGAAACAACAGATACAGTTCTGGTCTTGTTAATATGGACCGCGTCAATATGAATACCCCGCTATATCTACACCCTTTTTGGGGACAAACGGAATTTTTTTGTCTCGTTATTATGAACACCTCTCATTATGAACAATTTTTGAGGGGAGGGGGGGGGGGGGGCAGAGGTGTCCCTGTCAACGAGACATTACTGTATCGATGAAAAAACAAGGCAGTAATTTTACACTTATTTCACGTAGGTTGAAAACAGTGAGGAGTGTTAACGTTTTTAAACAATTGATCATTAACAATATGTGCAATTAGAAGCCGGAACGTGGATCCATTATTAGGGGGAAAAAGACGCTGATAGGTAGAATGGTATTTTAGAGCTCCTAAATGCGCTTCTTCACAGTATCGACATTTGAGCCATCTTACTGCTTCTAAACTTATTGTGGCTGGTTGTCTGAACCTTTACCTGAAATCACAGGAAGCGCTTTTCCGTCCTCCAGGAATACTAATACAGTCCTCGAGAGAGCAAAACGTCATCGCCTGAGCTTCCTGACGCCGCATCTAAAGTTTCTGGATCTCGTATTTTTGGATCGCGACTATCGCCAATTGCATCCACTCTGCACATAAGGCAACAAAATGGCGGCGCACGCAAGACAGTCGGGGAATGGAGTGTCCTTACTCTGGAACGTATAGCTTATGTAGTGGCTCTAGCATTACCCTGTACCCATCAGAACAAGTCGCACGGTGTGCTTATTATAAGAGAAGGTTTAGTACATCATTTGACAACCTTCTTGTTATTACACCCTTTACAAATTTGATAACTAGACATTATCAATCAATCAATCACTTTTAGTCAAAATAAACCTATAATAAACATTGCACAAACGCATCTGGGTCCGTAGCCTTCTTGGCTAGTGTTGGATTCTTTCAAAATGTACACAAATAAATAATGCGGCGACTAGCTGGCATTCATGCATGTGCCATACAACAAATATTTCTTGCTCGAACATTTTTTTAATATATATATAAAGCTTTTTCAGTGTACTTTTGAACGTTCTACCATTCTTTGGCCACGCACATTATGAGACAATGGAATGTTACAATTGTTTACGTGAACATTTCTAGTTACTCTACCTCAGTGAGAAATTATACTGCATGGTAATGGTGTATCCGTTGGTTTTGAAATAATGTGGCAGAATGAGCATTAATTGGTGTATTGGCTAATATTCTCATCGCTCGCTTTTGTAAGGAATTATTACATAAGTTCATTCTCCAGCAGCGCTATGTTTACGACTTGAGTAGATTGTAAATGGAGCTCCAACCTCCTCGAGTAAAACAAGGAACAGTTTTACATACGCTACGAAATAGACTATTTTGGTTCTGACCGGTTTGTACTACTTCTTAAACTCACTGACTCTATTGTCTTCCTAACTTTCCTTGTACTAAGAAAACACACCTCTAAAAGCGAGGCCACGAGAGTCGAACGTTTCTCCCCTGATGAGGAACTGTGGATGTGCAAGTGAAGCAGGTCAAGCATTTCTTTACGGATTTACGTTTTACGCACAAAAGCGCTCTGTCGCTTCCCCCTTGCACGGATGAGTGCGCGTGCGCGAAGGTAATGCACTTGAGGATAGATAAATGAACGCACTTCCTGCATCCATGGTTCTGTATAGTGCGCGAAATGTCTCTCTTAAAACTCTTATTCTTCTCAACCTATATCCGTGTTGTGGGAGACGTGCGCGCGGGAGTTTTATGTTTCTTGTTCAAAAGGTGTATGAGGTCTTTTTATTTATTTACTTCGGTTCTCAAGGTATCTAACGTGCACCATTCACTTAAGATTTGTATTTCCGCCCGGTGCAATTGCACGTTTATATCATAGGTAAGTGTCAAAGACATCGAATATAGCACTGGTTGTACCTCACTTTGAAATCTCTCAAAGTAACAGCTGTTCACGGGGAACCCGTGAGAACGCAAGCAAGCTGGAGCAGCTCTGGCTTAATGAGGTTTGGAACGCCTATCACGAGAAAAGAAATCACAAATCACTTTCAATCAAGCAGTTTCATATTCGTGACATACTATGTATCTTCGCTAAGGAGTATATTTTTCGTTCGATTTGCATCGTGAAATCGGTCAGTGATACTGGGGATAAGATGTCTATTTAATTAGTCACTTATCTACACAAAAGTGGTCTGCTGTTTCGGTAAGCTTTGTGAGAGTATGACATTAAGCAAACAGAACGTCAAACAATAGGGTCCAGAGTAGCAAAGAAACAAAAAGCATCAGTCGGTTTAAACATCACAGTGAAAAAAAAACCTTTAAGGAACGAGTTATTTTACGTATTCACGTGCGAAATTACAAGAGTCAACTCGTGTACTAATTACAGAATTGTTGCTAATTTATTTATGTAACTACATATTTATTTAGAATACAGTGCAGGCTTTTTTCAATGGAACCAGGCAGGTGTTGAGAACAAAAAGCAAAGCTAAGAGGAATACATAAAACAAGAATAAATTTTATTCACCAGTTCATGTTCATATAAACATGCGTATTAAAAAAATAAATACAAACAAAGGAGTAGTTACAGTGTCAGCGTAACCAACAATCAGTCAGTTGATACAGTTCGATACAGTTCAGTTAGGACAGTTCGACACCACTATTTCCTCCAGTCTCCAGAACAAACTCTTTCAAGCTGATTTGCAGTGGCGCGTTCTCTGCCCTACAATCTATTATCTTCTTATATGGCTATTCTTTGATTCGTTTGGGTTACAATGCGAAACACTCGACTTGAATGAGGCCCCGTGTGTAGAGGCAGACCATCGCGTCGGGCAACACAAAACAAACGCTTTTGTTGGCCCGGAGCCCAGCGAAATTTCCGGCATTCTGTCTGCTCTGAAAGCGCTTTCCTTCCATCGTACTATTAGATTCGGGGATTTTTTTGTTGCAGTTGTTGTTTTACCGCAGAAGCGGTAAAGAAAATAAAGTTTGAGTCACTCAGAGAAGCGGAATGGTCGTGAAAAATAAACAAGAAAGAAATATATACACGAATCGAATGTCTTTTTTATGGCCAAGAAACATTTCGGATCTACGTATATAATGGAGTCCCCCTCTACGTCAAGGATACTGACTTTTCATTGTGAAAATGGTACGCGATAAATGTATGTATACAAAAACAAGATCATGATGTCGGCGAACCGCTTCTTTCATCGCCTACTAGCATTGACCGGTCCAGAAGCTGAATTATACGCCGAAACTGCGATAAAATGCCGAAAAGGTTTGACATATTCGTGGCTTTCAAGCTTTGCTTAGCTTGTGGAGACTGAAGAAAAGACAGCCGCTTCACTGGTGTCTACGCCCGTTCTACCCCGCGCTCGTCCTGAGCGCGAGCTAGTTCGGTCTGCCTCACGAGGCATCTTTATACTTCTTCTTTTCGATCCCCACATCATCCCCCTCTTGGCAGGGGGGGGGGGGGGGGCAGGGAGTTTCCTAATCAGTTGGTTACATTTCGTCGTCGCTGAGTCTGATGTTCGCCAGTTCTGGTGGTAAGGGTAGTGTTCGGCGCAGGCGTTCGGGGCAGGCACGGCCAACAATAAGGAGGGCGGCCTCGATGTCGGCAGGTGTAAGGGCCCGTGATTCAGCTCGCACCAGCGCCCGCTGGCGGTCTTCTCGGTCGTGGTGAAGTGCTCCTTGATGATGTTGTTCGCATGAAATGAGTGGGACGCGGCAAAGTTCACAGATGTCGGCATATTCTTCCTCGTCGTAGGCGGCGGGTAGATCTGCAGCACAGCGCTCCGTCAGTGTCCGTCGCCGGAAGGGATGGGGAACGTCTTCTGGTGCAGTCCCTTGTGGCACTTGAGGTTGGGGAACCATCTTAAAGTCCCAGTGCGTTTCCGGAGGGGTACTTACATTGCTCATTCTTGAGATGAAGTTTGATTAATGCAATAACATATTAAAGAAATTTAAAAAAAAAAAAATCAAACGCGAAGATGTGTCCATGTGAATTATGTCCTTCAATGGGTGAAATATCCATTCATGCCATGGTGTGGAGTTTGCAGCTTTGGTGTTATTCTGTTTATCTGACTTCATCTTGGAGGTTTTAATCTAACACGCTTTTCTATTTCAGTCAATGTTAAATAGCGCTCGCTCCGACGATACAGGCCAAGCGTACAGTTCAGATGTTTGAGTCGCAAAGACCGCCGAGAAGTCTAGCCGACCCTTCTTTCCAGACTCGCTAACTTGAACATTGTGCGACACAATTAATGCGAACTACGTTTATAAACCTGTCACGATCTTAGCCGATATCGCATGTATGGGCAGATCTGAGTCGCTTATCCTCTCTTGAACCTTCTGTCACACAAAATAGCAGCTTGAATGTCAACGGAAGTCTTTCAGCCGAAATTCATTTATTTCTTTGACATAGCTTAGCTTTTCAGATCTCCAAAATCATAAACTTCCTTTGTGTTCTTTTTTTTTTTTTTTTTGGTTATGAATAATGACATTCCACGTGCTTCAAATATCTTCTGACAAACAGAGTCGGGAGCACACGGTTAGGCTATGTAAAAATAACTGTTGGGTGTGGTGGAAACCATATTTCGGCCCGAGGAGGCCAGAAATATGACAGCAACAAGCTCATAAAAAGCGCCATCAAAAAGGGACACACCCTTCTCTAGTCAACGTATGTGTAAGTATAGAAAAAATATGTAAATATTTTATTCTGGTTTTGTTTTCCTATAATCCCTGTTGTGTTTCTTTGCTTTTTTTTTTCTGGTGTTCTACTTTTGATTGCTATCTTTTTTTCTTCTTTTTTTTTTCATTATGGTGGCATGATTACATTACAAGGCTCTAACACATTGTGTTTCAAGAACACCTCTGTTCTACCTTGCTGTTGCTCTGTTTTGTTTAGCTGTCCGTTTGTGTTTAGAAGTTCTTAATTTTTGCACTATTTTAATTTGTGTTTTGTGTTCGCTCCCTTTCACTTTTTCCTTGTTCGCCTCTCTTCTCTATATCTCATTCTCTTTCTCGTCTGTGCTTTTCTATTTTATTTGCTTCCTCTTTCTGTTTTCTTCTATCGGTCCTTCATCATCTTCCTATTTCTCTGTCTTTTTCTACCTTTCTTTCTCGCACCGTTCATCTTTTCTTTATTTTACTCATCTTTATATTTTTATCCCTCTTTTCCTATAATTATCTCACTCTCTCGTTCTTTCCTGATCTTTTTCTTTTTCCTCTCTCTCGTTCTATCTTTCTTCACGTCTTTCTTTCTTTTCCCCTTTCTCTTTTTCTTTTCCCTTTTTCCCCCCTTCTCTTTTTGGTTCCCAAACACGTTGAACGGGATTCACGGATGGATCGCCACTTCCGTTCACGCAGCCACTGCAGCGCCACCTTGATGCACCCCAGTGTCCGCCATCTGTGTGCACCTCGTAAAGGGTGAGTGCCGCACAATGACCGCTACAAGTAGCACCTAGAAGGCAAGGCCTGCGCGTGACGTCGTCATTAGTGGACCCCCGACACGTCCCCAAGCTGCAAACGCAGACGAGTGCGTGTTGGAGTGTCGCCGTCTGCTAGCATCCCGCTCGTTGTAAGACGCTGCAAACCATGCTGGCGGTGACGGTGACGCCAACTAGGCGACGTTGTCTGGATCCACTAGTGATGACGTCAGAGCAGGAAAGGTTCAGGCCTTGTCTTTTAAGTAGTGCTGCCGATACGAGCAACATCGCAGCTGTCCATCAGCGCTGATGCAACGGATATGTTTCTTCCTTGAGACTAACCCATCCAAGCGCCGAACCAAACATTTACTGTAAAGTGAATGAATAATGAATGCTTTGAAGCTCGAAGCGGATACGTCGTGAACAAGCTTGAACCGAGGCTCGAGCCCCTGTCGCAAGGGTCAATATAGAAGGCTTCGTAACCCTGACTACTGCTTTAGGTCTATCGGGTTGTTTACGGTCAATCTAATTAATACGGAAGAGCTGAAGTTGGACGCAGAAACTCTTTCAGGTTTGCAACGTCGTTGATCGCCTTGATGGTGTCAGGATCGCAAATGTTTCCTTGGGTTTTGTACATACCGGATGTCTCTGTGAAGACTTTGAAAACATGCAAAAATACTCCAAAAGCCGGGAGACGTCATAATTAAAATAAGAACGCCGACTTGACATAACCGAAAGCTTCTAGAATCGTGGTTTCTTCGCAGGGACACATCCGTGTGCAACAAAAACCGCGGCCCTCTCCACGAAGCTTACACGGACATTCGTGATAAATAGCGTGGAGTTTAGGTTGAACCCTGCATTTGCTGTGTAACTACTGATGATGCCTCCCGCACGGGAGGCGAAACGTCTAATGAAGTTGATTTTTCAGTTATGTCAAGTCGGCGTTCTTATTTTAATTATGACTTTGAAAACGCTCATGATTCCCGTTTTCGCATCGCTGGCCTCGCGTTTCTGACCTGCTTCAACGCGTCCTAAAATTCACCGATTTATGGATGTCTGCCGCGACACTCAGCAAATTTCTAATTAGGACCATTCGTTTATTTTTTACTAATTAAAAAGTTAATTAGTAAATTTAAGGAAATTATTTCGCTGATTAGTTGTCATCTTCGTCTGCTGGGATGTGGAACGCGTTCTGAGCATGCGCAGAACCTCTTTTCTGCACTATACCAGACGTCGCGCGGTCGTCCACAGCTCATTCAAACTTTTCGCTGGGGTGATATGCACAGGGAAGATGAAAACGCTTCAATTGAAGCATCTTATGCGTTTCGTTTACCTATTGCCTCGGTTAACAACCCCCGAAACGGCAAGGCCCCCCCCCCCCCCCCCCCCCCCGCCGTTTCGAGTGAAGCAAACTCAGTCGCCACGTTGAAATATGGCGTCACTCGTAATTGGGTTAGGCGGGAAAGCCTAAACGAAATAGTTTCAGCATAACTGCAATAAAAAAAAGTATAGTCAAGAAAGAAGAACACTATTGGCTCGAACCTCTTGAGTTCTAGTGATTTGCTATTTTGCCCCAACTCAGCCTACGTCAGAATTCACCATAACGACCACCACGGAAAAAAAAAAAAAAGCGGTCTGTATTCTTTCGTTTGTTGCGTTCCTTATCAAGATAGACAAAATGTCCTCTTTTCAATACTCGGCAACGCGACAAACTTACAGTACTGCTAAATAGGCCATACGCTTCAGAGTAACACCATTTGAACCATCTTGGTGTTAAAATCGTTGGTGGCAGTTATCCGATGCTTCATTTGAAATCGCGAGAAAACGGTTTTCTGTCCTCCAATGATTGCAAAACAGTCCGCGACAGCGAAAAACAAAATCGTGTGAGTTTCCTTGCACCACATATGTAAATCTCTGGAAGGTCGCATTTTAAAAATCGTAACGATCGGCTACCGCACCCGCACTGCACCAGTCACAAAAATGGCGGCGCCGTGAAGACAGTCGGAAAATGGAGTATCCGTACTCTAAGCTTATTCAGGGTCTCTGGGTAAACTCGCACGCTGCCACGGTCTCGATAACGATATGAAATTTCCCAACATTGTCCTGCTCCGCCTCGAAACGATGACGAAACGACGGATCAGAAAGCGGTATTTTTCGAAGGCGGACATTTGCATAACCCTATCAGCGGCTCCAAGGCGCGGGCACTTCGATTGATTCGGTGTTTAAGATGCACTCAACGGTAGTCGCTAAGGACTAGAAGATTAATTAGCTCATTTGGGAAACTGCCTGATAATTTACCCGGAGGGGTGGCTCGCTAATTAAAGCAACTCCGATGCTTTTTAATTGGACTGTCTGCCTAACTGTTATTAATAGCTCGCGTTGATTTTATCGGTCGAATACTTTTTCTCGATGAATGTGTAAGAGGCGTGATAAGAGCTTAGCTCGAGTTCTGTAAGTTCTGTAATTGAAAGCATTCCTCTTTTCTCTTCGCCACAATTATTATTCCCTCCTCGATTCTTTGAGATGCTTGTGGGTTGGAGTTTTGGCACTAGTCTTTGTTCAGGGACGAAGAGGCAAGTTCACTGGAAGAGTTCGGTCGCTGTCAAAGTGCTTGGAGGCTCAAAAGCCATGTAGTGTCAGTTCACAAAACTTTACAAGACAGTAGCAACTTCGTGAGGCTAAGCCTTCAGGAAGTTGCTAAAGGATAATGTTTAAAAAATGAAACACTCCCAAGATATTTTTGCGATCTTTTCAGTTCTTGGCACTTTTGCGAAGAAACATGCAGCCTACCTTAGTGAACAATTGACAACTAATTAGATAATTCCCAACATATGCAGCATGGTGCAGTAGGTCTATCAATGAACTCGAAAATGATCCTCTTTGGAACGCAACTTTCAGGATCTTGAAAAGTCATAGTTGTCTATGTTATGCTAAGTTTGTTGGTTTTTCATTTTCATTTTGCTTACTTTCCAGTACTGCATTTTAGTTCCTAAATTACGGTCTCTTAGCCACTGAAGTCTAATGTACGATACATGTATAATCTTATCACAGTGTCCTTATCAATTAAGGTAATATTGTCACACAAATTATAAGCCTAGTAATTTTATCATGCCGAAATCTAATTACAGCGACCTTATCATGCAGCAATCTAGTCACAATAATTAATTCTGTAGCAACCTAATCTCTCTAATCTTGTCATGCAGCAACCTAATCTCTGTAATCTTGTCATGCAGCAATCTAGTCACATTATTATCGCTGCAATTCAACAAGATTAATCTCGCCACTAGTCTTGGATTTGTGCGAAACGAACTATCTAGCTGGCTTACGTCTGGCCTGCTAAGCTCAGTCGGAAGGAGGCCATTATATGTTTTCATTGTAAAATTAAGAGATTGTAGAGTTTGATATTGTGCTGTTATTGCAATACCTAACGTTTTCATACTTTAGTATTTTTTAGGCTTCCCAACATTGTCCTCATCCGCCTTGTTGTTGATGTTTTTTTGCATTACATCACATTACATACCTATTTTCTTGAAAATCCAGCGGCCACTGAAACATAGTTACCATCGTTAGCGAAGAACCAGTAACGAGTAACTGGTAACACTTACGGAGTAAAGATAACAAATAACGGGTACTAAGTGGTAGGGGACAAGTAATGGGTGGCAACTAGTGAGTAATCGAGTAATGAGTAATGAGGTGACAATTAACCAGGTTCCAAGGAAGTAGTCAATTAATAATCAGCTGTATAGCGACACGGTAATGAGGCTAAAGCTTGATTATATCAACTGACTCCTGCTGTGGATTTGTTGTTTTCATCTGGCCTGCTAGCTCAGTCGGTTAGAGCGTCGTGCTAATAACGCGAAGGTCACAGGTTCTATCCCTGTGCAGGCCAAAGCCTTTTTATTACATCATTCTTAAGAGATGACTCTGCAGAATTTAATATTGTGCTATCGGTGCTTGGCTTTTTCATACTTTTGGTATTTTTGTGAGGGTTATAAACTCCATGACATACTATTAATGAAAAAACAGTTAGGGCGCGGGCGAGCTGGTGTAAGTTTACCATTTTTTAGACCACCTGAGACTGGGTTGGAGAAACACGACGACGTCTCGTCTTTTTGAGACGTCATCGTGTTTCTTCCACCCAGTCTCAGGTGGTCTAAAAAATGGATGACATACTAGTTTTTCGTGGGTTTTTTTTATGAGCCAGCAGCCATTGAAATGTAGTTAATATCTTTACCGAAGAACCAGTGACGAGTAACGGGTAACGATTGCGGAGTAACGGGCACAAGTAACGTGGGCACTAAGGTGGTGGGTGGCAGCTAGCTAGTGAACGGGTAACAAGTAATGAGGCGCCAATTAACCGGGTATCAAAGAAGTAGCCAACTAGTATTCAGCTAAATAGTAACTAGATAACGAGGTTAAAGCTCGACGAAATTGCTAGAAACGAAAATATGCATGCGAGGTTGTTTTTGCTTCTTTTTTAGATTATAATGCTCGATTGAATTAATTGACTTCAGCTCGCCTTGCCCATGTCATCTGGCCTGCTAGCTCAGTCGGTTAGAGCGTCGTGCTAATAACGCGAAGGTCACAGGTTCGATCCCTGTGCAGGCCAGTTTTTTTTTTTCTTTTTATCTGTTTTTTTTTTTTTTTTAAGTTTACCGGCACCTCATTCTTTTACTACACTGAAATGGCGGTTCCCTTTTCAGTTATCTGGTAGTCATGATATTATTAATAACATTAGGGAGTTTTAGCGAGTCGTTTTTCGAGCACACAGTTCCGAAATCACGAACGATGCAGCTGGTCCGTTCCGTGAAATTGTACGTGAAATTTGACATGTTTTAGCGAATCGTGAAACTGGCGCAACCGTGTAAACGATGATAATAATAGTGTTTGACGGTGCCGCCATCTTCTAGTAAACATGTGAAACATTCTGCAACGGTGGCGGCTCGTGTTTCCTGCGTACGACTGATGTAAACAAGACGGCCGATGTAACATTTGCTGGTCGGAATTTCAAGAACTGCGAAGCTAGGCAGAGTAAAAAGTATCTGAATGACCGTAAAGGTATGTCTCCGTCATCTTCAACTTTCTACGATCGTTCGCGTTGTGTGCCGTCGAACCAAATCTTTTCGTCTGCTCGCGGTCGCCACGGCAGTGCCAGCTAGTCTGCCCGGAGACTGCAAAAATTTACCAGCACGCGCAGTTTACAGCATTCACGATCGCTTACCATTGTGAGCAGTTCTCGATATGATTTGGTTCAGACTCTCGAATGAAGCTGAGTAACATGGACGGCAACTCGCCTCCCGCTATACTAAGCCTAACGATCGGCTGGGTCGGCGAAATCAGTCGCCGAACCGACCGCCATCTTTTTTTTTTACTCGAGTCGAGAACGGTGCTGGCTGCGTTGCGGTGGCGACTCCAGCGGCCGGAACGGGAGAAACGAACGAGAGGAGCCTCACGACGCCCCGAACGACTCGCGTGCGCATGCGCAGTGGCGTCGCCGATGCATTCCAGGGCTAAATGTTCGCGTGGAAACGACCTGCTAAAACTCCCTATTGTCTCTCTACACACTTTCCCTTTCCCAGTCAGCAGCGCGCGAGGCTGGACCGAAATGGTAGGACGGTTCCAAAAGTGCGCCGCCAGCCCGCCACTCCAACTACACTTGAGAGCATCATGCTGATCGAGCATTATGCTGCAATGCGAAGGTCCGTTTCACGTATAGACACCAGCGGGCTGTTTACAAACAGAACCAGCGTTTGGCCCGGTGTGGGCGCTGGTGCGCATGCGCAGGAACCAGATGCGCCTGAAGCGTCTGCGTATTTCAATGTGACGTCAGAGAATTTAGTCGGTGTATTTTATTTCATTTGTTTGATCTTGAGGGCCCTCTTTCTAGGGCATTACGAAAAAAAAAAAAAGGGGGGGGGGGGGCAATACATTAAAACCTAGAGCTAAAAAAACAAACAAAAAACGCACTTTTCTGATATAATTGAGAGTTATGAATAACAGAAAGCATTGGTAGTCTAACTATACATAGCAAAAAGAACAACAACAGTTTGGTGCAGCGCTGTGCAAGCATCGGGCTGAAGACAAAAAAGAAAACGCTTTGTAGGAATTTTGAGTGACAACCCACGATGAGCAAAATGGCGACGTTTCAGGCACGCAAGATAGCCTGTGTAGGAAAGGGAATTCATCTTTCCCCTTCTTTCCAGCGGCTTGCACCACGCTCTCAACCCTGTAGCTTTGATAACACTGCGCAAACTGAGGCGATCCCATAGTTGGACAGGGACGAAGTTGAATGTATTGAGAAATGCGGCAAATTTGTTTAAATGTGCTTGGGCGCGTTTTGACAGGTCTTAGCGGATTGATTCTTTCTTTCTTTTCTCTTCGGCTTCTTTCGTGCGTATTTTCCTGTCACGTGCAGAAATAAACTTGAGTTGTCAGTCAGCGCTGTGCTTGTTTACACTTGTACCTCGTTTATCCTTTGCTGTTTTTCCCACTCGTACTAGGCAATCTATGAATCTCAAAAACTATTCAGAAAATGGTTAGCGCCAAGAAACGACGAATCTGCACTCCTTGATTGTTCGGTGGTTTTGAACATATACCGAAAATCATAAAATGTCAAAACGAACTGTTTTTTTCTTTTTCTTTTTTCTTTTTTTTTTTTGTTTGTTTGTAGTACATCATTGTTGCCGCAAAGCAGCTGAGATTAACTTTCTAACTTCCAAATTCGCCGACGGATCGCGTCTTGTCCGGCCTGCTAGCTCAGTCGGTTAGAGCGTCGTGCTAATAACGCGAAGGTCACAGGTTTGATCCCTGTGCAGGCCAGGTTTTTTTTTATTTATTTTTTATTAAACGTTTTGGCGTTTAACGTTATTCTTTTAACGTTCAGCGTTATTCAGCATTTTATTACAATAATCAACCGCACCTAATATCACAAATTGTCTGCGTGCGTTGTTTGCATCGCCTCGACTAGAGCTGCGTTAGAGACGTTTCCTCGACTGTTCATTTTTCTTCTACTTTGAAACTTTCCTCTTTTCCTGCCTCAGTCTCGGGCTAAGAACAAAATGGTTAACATCCACCAGCTCGCCTGCGCAATCACTACATTATCACATTATATTAATTGGTTCGTTCTACTGAAAGTGAAACCCCGTTTTTATTTATTTCATAAGTTGCACTAAAATAACCCTTGACTTTCCCCCTCTCTCACCAACTTAAATGCGGTAAATCGTCATTACCGTAAAAAACTTAATTTTCGGAAGGACCTCATTTTTGCGGAGTACCCGACTTCGAAAACAAAAATCGCGAAAAATGTATTACGTGACATACCAGCCCATGATAACCAATAGTTCATATCACTCTAAATCACAATATTTTATGGTCGCCAAATATTCATGAAACCCGCACCGCAAAATTCTCGAAATATTGAGACAGCGAAAATAAACTTGTTTACGGTGTATGCCTAGCGGATACACATTTCTTGGCCATTGAACTGTAAATGTTTAAAAAAAAATGTGCTAACAGAAAAATCTCTTATTATTTTCTTGATACCCGCTATTCCCTAAATATATTGATCATATAATAAACGTAATGTATGCAACAATTCATTACTCGTGTTAGTCACAAGGTTTTTCCCTCGGCATGTACATGGTCATGAAACATTACATTACATCAAAACATATCACCCATCGACTGTTTATGTTTATATATATATATATATATATATATATATATATATATATATATATATATATATAATTGTAAGCTGATTTGTAGCGGCAGAAACACTACAAAATTGGCAAGAAATCTGAGGAGCTTCGCTGTAAAAAATTTATCAGTATAAAAAAAAGTTCTTTATATGAAAATAAGTTTACTAACAAAACATGTTTGACACAAAATCAGCAGAGGACTGTCCCACTAAGTTCTCGAACTTTCCTTTCCCCTTCCATTTGCTTCTCCGATCGTCCCAAACTTCTGTCCCAATTTTTCATTATGTTGGAATGTGCCTTTATTAATCGAATGATATTTTCACAAGTTAGCGAGTAAAGCCAAACAAGAAAAAATGTTTCTAATTTTTATTTATTTCTATTCGCAGTTAACCTTGACGGAAATTCCGTCCCTGTTTCGTTTTGTTAAATCTTAAGTTATTTATCACATATTTGGTTTCACAATTAGAGCGATTACAAAACAATACTCCTCTGTCTTTCGAAAGCCAGATAATTTTCCCGTTAAAGTTATAATGGGTTGCGCAAACCGGGTGCGCTAATGACTTTCCTTTACTCTAATTTTCAAAACGCATTTCAATCACTCATTAGTACTCCGAAAAAGAAGTGATTAGAACTTATAAGTTATACGTGATTTTAATTTGTTCATTAAAGTGTTTTCTTTCTTTTTTTTTGTAGTGAATTTGAATTTTTATAGTTATATTTTGATGATTGTGTTTATTGCTGCGGTATTTATTCTGTCAATATTTCAACAGCAAACGCCTGTAAAGCTAAATGACATTGAATATTTTATTTAAGAACGTCTAGCAGTTTTCCGATGCCCTTTTGACCGTCTAAGTTATGTAATGCTTCCTTTGAAGTGGACTTTCATTATCGTCATGCGATTCGTATAAAGCCTTCTGAAACGCTTGCATACAATGCACACTTTTTTTCGCTTCTATTCCTCCAAGAATTTATCGATGGTTGATTTAGCGAGAGCACAAAAGATCTGCTGTTCTGGCTTCAAATTTTCTTGCGCAGCTCACTCGGGTTCAAATTTCAGAGATTCAGACGAAACAAAATCACACTAACCAAATACCAGCAGGAATATTTCCAGTCTGCACTTTAAAAGTTTGTATAAATAGCAATTATTAAACGCATAGCAGCTTCGTAAGCTAAGACAAAAACAGCGGTCGCTTATTGAAGTCGATTGAAATCCCAGAAAATTATTTAAATAAAAACGACCATCATTTCATTTTCACTCTATGCATATTTTCCGCCCTGAAACATTTAATGCGCCGAGAACAAAGAATGACACGCGACATATTATTCTAGTGTTGAAGAGGAAAAAGCATGCCATGCACGCCAGATTCAAAACATTCAGCTTAATTCCAAGACTTTCTCTGAGTTAGCTTAGAATCATCTTACACTTGTCCAATAAGCAAATGATGCTCAGTGTTTTTCTTGAACATACAAAATTATACAAGGAGGTTTTGTATCAGACGAAACCTAGTCGTGACTTGCATGGTTTCAAAGCCCCCTGCTGCGTTACCGGTTAAACACCCGAACGAACAAGGCACGCTGTTTCCCCACGCTGCAGATCTTGGCTAAACCCCGTCAAAGTCGGTTAGCTAGAAGCAGCGTATCCGCTTTATGAGTCCGCGTTACAGCCGACGACGATATGGACCCCCGGCGACGAAAACTTCCCGCCTCATGCTAACGAGCGACCGGCTGTTTGCTATCGGATCCCCCGGGACCGTATAAAAGGGCTTCCCCCTCCCGAGTCTCCCCCCATCACTCCTCCCTCCCTCCCCTCCGACTCCGAAGTGGAACCGCCCGATCCCGTCCAATCGATACAGCGCCGCTTGGGCCTCTCCCTATGCACACCACTCGCGTCCCGAGTCCTTGGTGCAAAACGCCGTGTAGGAAGTGGTCGCACGTTGCGCGGAACCACATGCACCCGGAGCCATGCGCAGGGGACGTGGACACGTCATGGTGAACATCTGTCGACGGTCGTCCTCAACGTCGCTGTGGGCCGTGCCGCTTATTTCCGCTTTGAACAGGCGCGTCATGATCTCCGGTGTTGTCTGGTGAATGTTCCTTCGGGTGCGTTCAGTCCCCTTCTTGTTCTTGAAGACGTGTCTACCATCATCGGCCCTCGTGTGTGACGGTCTCAGTGTCCCTGTCGCTGTTGCGGGGAGTTCTCTACGGTCGGTCGTCTTCATCGGTGTTGTCTGATGAGCGTTCTTTAGGGTCTGCTCACTCCGCTTCTCCTCGTTCTTGAAGACACGTCTACCGTCATCGGTCTTCAAGCTCGACGTCCTCGGTGTCCTGGTAGGCACCAGGTCTCGCCGTCTTCCTCCAGTGGCGTGTGTGTGTGGGATCGCGGTGTCAGGTCTAATTCAGATGTAATTCAACCTTCATCTCTTACTTGTGAAGTGAGTTGTTCAAGTGGAAAAGGTGAGCCGCCTTGTAGAGGAGGACATCTGAACGAGTGCTCGCCGAGTGCCATCGTGTTCACTACACTGTTTCGCTCCGGCGGTTTCCTTGCTATTTTGCGATCATATTGTAAGCTATGGGTGTGTGTACCGGTTGTTCAGTGTTACAACCTTTTATGAACTGGCTTCAGTTTAGGGCTTTAGTTGCCCGCTCTGACGTTATCGGATGTCCGGAAGGACTCGCATCTTCCAAAGCTCCCTAACTTTCTCGAGGATGCCTTGAAGATCCTGGCTTCTTCGGTAGCTTTTAGCCGTGGTGACTTTCGGTAGTTGTCCCTGACAGTCTTTCCCCTCTTTGTATTCCATTCTGGTTCTTAGTCTCCGTGTGTTGATTTGGAAATCGTAGGTGTCTGTTATGAAGTGGTCTCTCATGTAACGAAATGTAACTGTGGCCTACAGCGTTAATTTGAGACGACGTGAAGACTTCTGTGTGACTGAGCTGTTTATGGTACAGTTCGGCGTTTAGGTACCTTACCTGTCCTCATAGCTAACTGTTGAGCGTGTTTCGAACTAGTGATTTTGAGTACTACAGTCGCTGGCAAGACTTTCCCGTCGTCATTAACCTTCTCCTTCTTGAGATAGGCTGCCTTGGAAGGAACGGCTGCAGTTGAAGAAGACTTTATTGTTTTGTTTGTTTGCTCAATGTGATATATTTGTAATTTCCCATTGTGCCTGAGGACGGGCACAAAGATTCTGTGAAGCAAGTCGCCTGGAAGTTGCATTTTTTCTCACGCGTCTGCTCAACGCCTCTTCGTCGAGGGACATATGCCTAGGAACCACAGTATGAACAAACTAGATTAACAGCTTCCATTGCTCGGAGTACAAAGATGCATCGCTCAAGAAGGTACGATCACTACAAGTAAGTGCGACGTTTCACTTGTTATCGTGCCCCCACAAAATAACAAAATAATGCGCACAAATATCCAGTGCTTCCAAGTACCTAAAGTACTACTTCAAGTAGGTTTAGAAAACTTATACTTTTAGTTGAAGTACATTATCTGAGTATGTACTTGTACTTAAAGTATTTTTTTCTGTTGCTTTTCGAGGAGAGTACAACGCCCGACTTCAAAGTACATTCCCCATATTTGGTCCTGTTGGATTAGTTTCACAAAATACCTAATGCTTTGTCAGCTTTGAAGAAATACTTGGAGGGATACGCTACTCTCACTAGAAACGTGGGCAAACGGCGCATCACTCATTTCTCTGAATGAAGTAATGGCGGCTATAAGACCGGTACAAATAAGCGCGTAATAAGCTGACTGTGTGAAATAGTTCGCCGGCGAGAATAAAACAACTACTCTCTGGACATTTGACATTATCGGATATTCGCCGCCGTGTCCGAAAATAACTCATGCACCCCGAAAAATAACTGATGCACCCTTGAAACCAATGCATACCAGTTATTAAAAAAAAAATGTGTAGGGGAAGATATATTGTTTAAAAATTCTTGTACTGTACTTTGGAAGTACGTTGTATTTATAGTACTTTACTTGAAGTACGTCGACAGGTGTACTTTACTTGAAGTACATAAACTTTCATTAACTCTGTACTTTACTTAAAGTACTTTTTAGCTGTACTTTTTCCCAGCACTGCAGATATCGCACCCACAACTGTTCTGTCGCTTCTACGCTGCTTCTGATCACAGCAAACAGCCTGTCTCTTGGTTTCTCCGGATAGTTACGATGAATGCCAGCAACGCTGAGATGCATAGTGTTGGCGAGTTGGACAAAATATTAAGGCGTGTGTAACAGGCACGTAGCCAGGATTTTGTTTCGGGGGGGGGGGGGGGCGGGGGGGGGGGGGGGGGGGGGGGCGTCCGCCCATGATTAAATGCAGTATGAGGGGGAGGGGGGGAGAGGAGGTCCCAGCAAAATGGAAGAATTCGGGGGGGCCCGGGCCCCATGGGCACCCCCCCCCCCTTTCTGGCTACGTGCCTGGTGTGTAACAATCTCAGAAATGAATGGGAACAATTGCGAGCCAAATAAACTGTCTTATTCTAGCGTTATGTTCAGGTAACCACCGCATCTGGTCTGTCAAAGCAATAAGGCGCCATTTTAGTGGCTCTCGGCTAAACCAGCTGTATTTTGCAGGGGTGCTACTGTATGTTCTGAGACGAGTGGTGAACTTTTGCAAGAAGCCTCAACTAACGGTTACATCGTCATCCCTAAGATCAGACAATTCCGAAAACCATTTGCCTCCTTCCCGTGTTTTAAGCGAAAATTTTAAACCTGCTCGAATATTTTTTTTGTGCTTTTTTTTTTTTTTGTAGTAAAGCTCGTTACCATGGTGTTGAAATGCCCTTTCACAAAGTGAGGCTTATGACCCCGGGCGATGAGATAAAGGCGCGAGATTTTCGCGCCGTTTCGCAAGCTGCGTCTGTCCCCAAGAGATTTCCCCAAACTCCGGAAACATTTTGGTGTCCCCAAAATGTCTTTCTCCCCCTCCTTTCTCTCTCTCTCTCTCTCTCAACAAAGACACAATCCCCTCTTGGCGTTTCCGCTTGAAGGAGTCAACAGCACACTTCTCCAAGGTCGACTAGCTGGTTGGATGTGCCCTCCTGCCTCATGGGGTGGAGGATTTTATTTGGCTATATTATTTTTTATAGCGAGGGTATTATATTCTTCCCCCAAAAAAAAAAATAATGTTTAAAAAAAAAGTCCAACAATCCATTTTATAGTTGGGAAGTAGCCCGCAGTAATTCCGAACGCTGAAGCGAGTGGCCCGTTGACAGATGTTTTACCTTGGGAAGAAAAAAAAACATGAACGTGGGGATGTAAAAAGACGGGTGGCGTACTCAAGGTATAAAATACCATCACGATGTTTTCGGCATGATCTGATCAAAAGTTATAAAAATAAAAAAAATGGTTTGTATTGCAGTTACATTTTTTTTTTTTGCATGAAAATAACACCTATCTACTACTTTTTTTTTTTTTTTTTTTCGATGGTAAGTCGGTTGGAGATTTAACTAGGTCTAGGAGGCGTAATCTCAACCTCCCAGGTGTCATTGAAATTGATCAGGGATATTTAGCGTCTTCGTGCTGAAAATATCCGACACACGAAAGGTAGTAACTTTAGCTATATGTTACACTGTAGCCTGTCACTCGCGTAACGCCGTCAAATACAGCCAACACCGATTCCGGTCCCGAATGCAATCTCGCGCGTGGGCTGTTCTAACCGCTGCACCGCAGTCTTAAAAATGGAGGTACGTGTACTTTCCCGCAGGGCGTCCGGGGCGCTAATGACAGCGGTGAACGAAGGAGCCTGGTCGAATGACGTGACCCAAGATATCTATAGATGTTAAAATTAGGTCTTCAACACGTGCATACGTTCACGTTCACGTCAAGCTCCGTGTCATATATTACCGAATTGATTTTAACGACTCTTAGGCAGGCTGGAGATTAAAAATCAAGATGATTTAAATCACGGTTTAAATCGTGATTTAAAGAACCGGTTTTTCAATGATGATTTAACAAAGCTTTCCCAAACAAATGTGCCCGACAATATCGTTTTATGTACTGCTTTCCTATCATCCGATGCTTTCTATGTTCATTTGATTTATATATTATATAATCACCAAAGAATAAATATAGCAGGACGAAGACAAGTAAAAAGCGGTGCTCTTTTGGCAAAGCGTAGTTCGTCAGTTACGTTATATCCTATGGCAAGAAAATGGGAAAGCGAAAGGAAGAACTAAATACGAGGAAAATAATATATTGCACACAAATCAAGAACGCAAAAAAAAAAAAGGAACCTTTAAAAAAAAAAGAAAAAAAAGGTGAATTTGTTCTACGGCGTGTAAACTAACGCTTCTAAGGCACTTTAGACGACCCGTAAAAATCGGTTTCTCAACGTATCGCGCTGAGATTGATTACAGAGAAGCAACCACGTGGTGGAAGCACGGGGCGAAAATATCGAAGGGTCCTTAAAAATATCAACGGATGAGCTTACCTTGTTCAAACAAGAAATATCTGTTTTGGGCTATCGGCGGCGGCATTCGCAGACGACGTCATGACTGGGCTCGCCTAGTTTAATCTTCCGCCGACAGATGTCGGAAGCGTCGAGTGCGCCGGCAGTTTCCGAAGATCATCTGCTGAGCTCGGCGGCTCGGCGGCGGCGCGCTCGACGCTTCCGACATCTGTTGGCGGAAGATTTAACTTGGCGGGCCCGGCCATACGTCGTCTGCGAATGCCGCGGCAGATAACCCAAAACAAGTATTCTTTCTTCTTTTTTTTTAACGAGGTAAGCTTATTTGTTGATATCTTCACACAAAGGTTTCACCACGTGGTTGCACCTCTGTAGTAAATCTCAGCGCAATACGTTGAGAACCCGATTTTGCCGGGCCGTCTAAAGTGCCTTAAAAGCGTTAACTCACATGTTGTAAAAAAGTATAGCGGGGTTTACATCAATGAAAACCAGTTAATTTTATTACTTTCAATTTACAGCAATTGATGATAATGTAGTGATTGCGCAGGCGAGCTGGTGGATGTTAACCATTTTGTTCTTAGCCCGAGACTGAGGCAGGAAAAGAGGAAAGTTTCGAAGTAGAAGAAAAATGAACAGTCGAGGACACTAGAGACGTGTCCTCGACTGTTCATTTTTCTTCTACTTCGAAACTTTCCTCTTTTCCTGCCTCAGTATCGGGCTAAGAACAAAATGGTACAGCAATTGTTTCGTTCGCATTGTTTTCAGTGGCCGGACGGATTGACCAGCCAATCTGACATGTTTAAAAATGCATCTGAGTAACAAATAATTACTTTTTCTCTAGGTACAGTGATTTAAATCAAATTAATCTTATTTAAACCAGATAAATCTTATTTATTTAATTGTTTTTATCGTAATTTTTTTTTTTTTTTTTACTTTGCCTATAATGCCTATTATGTTCGCGTTTCTCGCTTTGCGATTCGTTTTTTCCCGTTCTTGATCGGCCAATGCCGCAATAATGATTGACTGCGAAGCAATGGTAAGGAAGAAACGCACTGCATTTCTTCCGTTATCAGCGACGCACATACATTTCGTAGGTTTCCTTATTCGCCGAGCTCGATCTCTTCGCGCACCGCAGTAGTTGGCTCATCGGGTGCTCCGCAAAAAAGCAGACGTACGGGCGTTTATCTTAAAACGTCCCTCCCCATTCCTTCCCCCACCACCAAAAAAAAGAAATGTTGCAGTCGTCGTCTTATCACCGGCTCCAACATTCACCGCCTACCGAAAAATCCGCTCAAGACATCAGCGTGTTTAGGCTCCTTCATTTTAACTTTCGCTCGCTCTCTCATCATTCGCGACACACTTCGTCCAGACAGGCATCGACGTGTGCACTCTGCAGAGAGTCGGATAACGGCACCTCTTCCTCTGCCCGATGCCGGTCCTCCAAGGAGAGAACTCGGAGGGGTCGTCATCAGCGCCCGTCGGCCGCTACACTTTGTCTGCCCACAACGTGGCAAACCGCGAACGGCCCCCCTAAAGCAAATCGGACCGACAAAACGGAGCAACTGACAGCTCTCCGCAGGACGATCCGTTGTCACGTGACTTCTTCCGACGTTCTGATTGGCTCACGGGGAACCGTAGCCTTTGCCGTTTGCCAGGTTACGGTGGAACCAAGCGTATCACTCCCGTTTCTCGACTTTGTTTCCTTTCGAAGCCACCCTGACGGCAAACCGCGAACGCTACGTCCCTCGTAGAGCCAATCAGAGCCTCGAAACGAAGCACGTGACGGTTCTATGCGGGAGAACTGCATTTCGAGGATCCGTTATCACGTGACTTGTTCCGACTGTTCTGATTGGCCCGCTGGGGGCCGTAGCCTTCACCGTTTACCGAGTCACGTCCAAAAAGAGTGCGTCGCTCCCGTCTCTCGGCTTCGTTCCTTTCGAAGCCACGCGGCGCCGCGCGCTTCCGAGATCGCGCTCCATTGCACCTTAACATGGACCGCTGCGGACGCTGCGAACCAATCCTGGAGCCAATCTAGAACTGTGAACTTACCACGTGACTACCCACTCCGTGCCCTTCCCAAAGGTCACGCGACACCAGTGTCGTATACGCGTTACCGAAAAAAAAATAGTAACGAAATCGTGTTACTTGCAAATAAAAGGAACGCGTTATCGACCTACGTAACCTCCAAATAGAGAGTTTTAGGGAACCGTTTTGGCGCATCGGAGACGGTACGATAGGCCCTCCGGTGCGAACTGCGCATGCGCGACTCTTCTGTAATGGCGCATGCGCAGTTTGTGCCGGTGGGCCCATGGAACCGTACCGGATGTGCAAAAACGGTTCCCTAAAACCCACTAATAGAAGAAAACCTTTACCGTTATATTTGCCGATAAAACGCACGATTCTTTCGCGTTATTTTACGCAAGTACAAAGTCGTTTTACTAATTTTTACATTACGGGTGTGCAGAAGCGCCATATTGCGAGCAGCATCATGACCACGCAGAAATTTAACAGAATTATTTTATCATTTTTTTTCCTTCTTATATGAAAGGTAGGTAGGATTCCTGCAAGAATTCGTATCACTTGACGCCTAAAAACACGAAAAAAAACTTGAAGCGTAATTTGTCTTTACAGTTTTGGTAAGAAGATGTAACTAGTAACCTACCTACGCTACCCCTTGTTCGAAATAAGTAACGCAAGTACGTTATCCGTTACTGGTGTCAAAAAGTAACGACCACTTCACTTACTACGTTACTGAAAAAAAAAAAAACTTGGGCGTTAGGGGAGACGCCGTTACTTGTAAAGCGTTACCGCCAACACGGCGCGACACTCGCACATCATGGGAGTGGCTTGGGACGGCATCGTAGCGTTTTCTGGGATCCCTTGCTAAGTGAAACGGAGCGTTACCGTGGCCGAGGCGGCCGGCGGCGCTGGCCGTCGTCCCTCGAGATCGATACGGAAGCACTTCCCGGCTTCGGGACTCCGTCTATCTTTATATCGGGTGTTTGGGGATTTTCGGGAGCCCCACGTCGCCGTCGTGTCATCTTTGGGCTTCGGGGCCGGGAGCTTGGCTCTATAGTCACGTGATCCCGGGTTATAGTATAAAAAAAAAAGGCGCGGTTTGTGTCTGGTTGCTTCATTCAACTGTTTACAATACGGGAACGTCAACTTTGAACTTGTGTCGTTCACTCTTTCCGATCAGATTGGTAAATTCGGAGATTGTAATGTCACCGAGATATATCTCCAGAGTGGAAACAAACGTTACGCTAAAAATTAAAACAAAAATAAATAAAAATATCATCACCTTTTTGAGTTGAATTTTTTTAGCGAAACGTTGGTTGCGACTTCTTTATTCTTGTAGTAAAGAAACCTCGTAACTTTTTTTTTTTTTCTTCGAGGGGGGAGGCCCGGGAGGGGGGGGGGGGGGGGGGGGGGGGGGGGACCTGTGCACAGTTTCTGCGGAAGCCCTTACACAAATCATGAGTGCGACTGCACAAACACGTATTGTTCCGTGACTTCTTGGGCGTTACGAGCTGTACGTGGAAGCCCCATCTAATACGCGATATATTTCGCAGGTTTCATTCCCACCAGCGTCTCCGATTACGTTGCAAGTGGCACGATACTGCGGACAAAGAACATTGCAAAAGTGTCGATACAAAAATATTGCTCGCGATGCCATTTTTCCAAGTATGTATGTTAAAACGAAAACAAATGCGGGATACTTGATGCACGTGTAAACGTTGGCACCTATGTTGCTTTTGTCTTTTGGAAATGAAATATTCGAGTAACCTTGGAGAGGCGAATAAATACTGGAAATGATCGGTATCATTCCTTTCCGTGTTAAATATGTGATGTATCTTATGGGATACATATGTTCTGACTTCGTGATAAGCAGACTAACATTTGCGAGATGATGAAACGTGTAGGGAATCAGGTGCAACAACTGATTCTTGCAAAACAGTTGCTCGTTCTCCTCTGACTCGCGACCGAAGCCGAATTTATTGTCCAAACAAGAAATGAAGCGATATTATCTCACTTATTATTCTATCAGCGTAATGTAAACAACATTATTTCTCCGAGGTCAAACAGCAGGTTGGACTTCGCAATAGTTCCGCGGTTTTCTGTTTAGGCAAAATGTCACGTTATGGAGCGACAGGATCTTGATTTATGTTTATGCAGTGCTTATGATTTAGCGAACACCTCCATAGTCTTTCGATGTGCCCTAAGAATGAGACGAGGTTCAAGACCATCTAGGCTCGAGGAAAGGACTTCAGATATCCGGTCAATGATAAATTACCTTCTATCTTATATAGAGTCCAATTCGTGCCCTTTAGGGCCGCTGAAAAAAAATTGCCTGGTGAAGGTATCGAACCCAGGACCTTTTTAAGACTAGCGGAGCGCTCAGTTTTCATAACGCTCCGCTAGTCTTGGAAGGACAAGGAGTGATTATATACAGTTACTCTAGTTTTGGAGACGTCTCGGGTACGATACACGGACCAGGCGGATTTGCTCAGCGGCACATCAGCCACAAGGGCGCGAATTGCGCTCAATTCTAGGTGGAAGTAAAGGGATTTTTGAGCCCATAGTCTACATCTTGGGGATTTTGTTTAAAAACCATTAGAGATAACTAGTCCAAAAACAAAGGCATTATCAACGTTTCCTTCTTCCTTAATTTTTTTTTTTAGTCATGCATATAAAAAACTGTACAAAAATACGTACAGTTATTCTTTACCGAGAACATAAGCTCTAACCTTCAGAATACGAGACGGTAAAAAAGAAAAGCTGACCCTGCCTTATTTGTTTACGCGAAGATACACCTTAAAGCACCCTTTGCAAAGCCCCTTGTCTCAGGGCGACAATAACCCTAACCGAAATGTAGCTCCCGGACACTCAAAGAGCGCCTCTTCTCGTGCCCCGTAAGGACCATCAAAGAAAAGCCGCTTCTCCACCGCCGCATTTTCGTAGACTCTACACGACGTTCCGGGGCGTCCATAAAAGATAACGGCTTTCTTGTCCACGCGAAAGCTTTAAAAAGCGAAGGTGGGAGCTGCACGCAAAAATCCTCCTCCTTTTTTAGTGTTATTATTTCTTTTCAGAGAACCCCGGGAGTGTGCGTTCCTCTCCAGGCTTGCTCGGGAACGAGGAGGTTCATCTCTGTTGCCATGGCGACGGCTCGGACGCTGTTGCTAGGCCAATCTGATTGATTTCCGCGGCGCGTCACGTGACGCGGCGGTCAATCTCTTCCAATAACAACTGGGATTAGGGGAGATTAGAGCTAACAAGACGGACTTTTGTTCTTGTTGTTGTTCTAGTCTCGCGTTTGGAAATTGTGTTGCGTGTTTGTTTAGAGAGCGAAAAGTAAGGAAGGCAGCCCCAATGGACGTCGGTTGTCTTCGCTGTAGACGAGAAATCAAACCAGTGCAGTGCGACCGCTAGCCTGGACACGCGGCGAAAAAGTCGGCGACAAATCCGGCGGTTGTAATTGGCCAACGCCGCATTTGACCTTGGCGCCAGCCGATCATATTTATTTATTTACTTATTTATTTATTACCTACATCGCCCCGAAGGGCATTACAGTAGGGGGAGTCAGAATATCAAAAAATGGATTTCTTAATACACCATAGGTTGTCGAGACACACAAGCAGGCAAAGCAATATACAGAACTCGCACACGCATATAAACGTACATAGAAAAGAAACAACCTTAGTCCGCATGAAAAAAAAAACACACACACAAATGCGTTAATAATATATTTACACTCAAATATATTGATCAGAGACAGTGCTGGAGTTGCGAAAAAGAAAACGAATCGCAACTAGCTTGGCAAGCTGCTCCATTCTTTTATCGTTCGTGGGAAGAAAGAGTTACGAAACAAATCCGACTTTGACGTGTACTCCCGAACTTTTTCGTCATGATCTACTCTGCGCAATACATAAAATGACTCGAACAGGTAATGTGATCTTTCAATTTTAGATAAACCATAAAAAAAAAAAAAAAAATACTGTGAATACATCGATTTCCATTGTAAATCCTTTTTTATTGCGGAGACACTGCTACGAAAGTTGTAATTATTTCTCACAAATCTAGCGGCACGGTTTTGAATTCTTTCGATTTTATCAATAAGACACTGTTGAGATGGATCCCATACAACGCAAGCATACTCGAGAATGGACTTCACGCAAGAGCAAAAGAGAGTCTGTTTGAGGGATGGCGGAGCGCGCGAGAAGTTTCTCCTTAGAAAACCCAGCGTTCTACTAGCTTTCCCTGATACGTACTTCACATGTGAAAGCCATCTCAAATCATAAAAAAAAAAGGTACCCCCAGATATTTAGCTTCTTTTTTAACGAGTAAAGTTTCTCCGTGTAAAGTGTACGTTGACTGGAGAACGTTGTGTTTTCTTGTGAACCTTACATGACAGCACTCTGAGATACTCAAAGTCATTTTCCATCGTGAACACCAAACAAATTCTGTCTAGATTGCCTTGAAGAGCCGATACATCAGAGTCTGAATTAATTTCACAATACAACATGCAGTCGTCAGCGTACAGTCTTATTTGCGAGGCAATTCCCTGGGTTATGTCATTTACAAAAATTAAAAAGAGGAGCGGCCCAAGCACGGAGCCCTGTGGTACTTCGGAAGTTACATCAACTGGTAGAGACTTTATCCCATATACAACTACACATTGTTTACGATCGCTCAAATAGTTAGCAATCCAATAGTACGCGTTCCTATCAATATTTAGACGCCTAAGTTTTTCTAAAATAAAACAGTGCGCAACCGTATAGAAGGCTTTTCGGAAGTCCAAAAAAATGCAATCGACTCGCTTGCTACTATCCACCGATTGAGCTATGTGGTGGGTATAATTCAGTTAATTGGGCGTCGCATGAGAACCCGGCCCGAAAACCGTGTTGCGAGGGAGTAAAAATTATTATTATTATCAGATTACTATAAATGATGTGCTCCATTATCTTGCATGAAACACTCGTTAGCGATATTGGTCTTTAGTTCTCAACACCGCTCCTGGCTCTAGATTTATGTACTGGTACAACAATCGCATGTTTCCAGTCGTGAGGCAACGAATCACACTGCAATGATCGGGTAAAAATAATCAAAAGATAGCAACTAATTATGTGAGCAGATGATTTGAGAACATGGTTCGGGACACCGTCGGGTCCGATCGCCTTTTCAACTTTAATGTTATTTAGTAAATTAAGAATTCCATTGTGACCTATCCCAATCTCTGGCATTTGTTAAAAACTACCATCATTTGCATGCAAAGGTTTCGCATTTAAATCCAGAGAAAAAATAGATCGGATGTAACGATTAAAGCAGGAAGCTTTAGCGCGTTCGTCGGTAGTTAACGAACCGTCTACCCCGCCGCCGGACTTCTCGCCGACTTTTTCCCCAAGTTTCCAGATTAGGGCCCCAGGTGTGACAGCTAGACGACCGCACGCCGGTAAGATGCTCATTCATATCGCAATGTGCAGGCAAGAGTGTGGATTGGAGCCCAGTAGTATGCCCGAGTTCTGCAGCGCGAGCTTTCGCCGCCCGTGCCGTGCTCCGAGCTGCTATGCGCTAACACTCTCGGGCACCGATTCCCCCCTCTCACGTTTGATGCGTGAAATTTCGACAGAAAGTGCGTTTTAGGTGCTCGTGGCTATATAGGCCTCCCGAGTCACTGAACTTTCAACGGCTGTGCCGACGCTCCTAAATCGTGTGCTGCCCAAAGTCTAATGATGACTTCTCGCCAGTTGGTGTCCTCAATGAACTCTAACGCAGTTAAATGTTGACCTGGCAAATACCGACTTAAACATTCCCGGCTTATTTTTTTTTTTTATTATTTCTTTCGTCTACGCGGCTCAGAAGGAAACGTTTTTAGTCGCGTTCCTTTCGGCATATCCGGCAGATTATAGAAATAACTGATTTAGACAAAATATTTTTCCACCCCACGTTGCTTTGCTGTAGTATTTAACAAGAGGTCAGAACATATTGCCTGAAGCGTTCTCTCCACTTGCATGTTTACAACGCGGTATGTTTGTCTACAGTCACTTTAAGGAAAGGGATACTTCGACGAAATTTGAGATGTACCCGTCGTGTTCAGAAATAGGCTGAATATGATCCACAATATCCGTAAATGACAATCGCACGTTCGTATTTTGAGCCTGGTGGCTGTATTTTTTGTTATAAACGGCCCACTCTGGTAAGCGCGCGGAGAGCAGCCAACAGAGACCACGTGACATCCGACGCAATCGTGACGTAATTTGTCTCGGCACGAGCAAAGCTGCGGCGAGGCTGACGTTAAGAGGGTGGCCTAGTCGTCCCAGCCACCGAAGCGGCTGCTTTTGTACGAATTTCGAGTGACGGGTTAATTTTCTATAATCTTGTAGAGGGGCAATAGCGACTTCTGGGACACACAAAAGGAAGTCTCGGGAAGAGGGGAGTTCCTCCTGCCCCTCTTCTCTCGTCGTGGCCGGAGGCGCGACACTCACCGTCACTAGCTCTCAAAATTCCTAGACGGGCATCACAAGCGAGGCGTTAGCGACATCCACCAGGTGCTCTTTGCTAATCGTTTAGTTTGTTTTAAAATTCCTTTTCGTGCCTTTCTTACCGAGATGTGGGTGTGTCCGATGTGATGCTGCTCCTTTGAACGCATACAGATGAAGTCTTACCGGTTGTGGAGTTGTAATCCGATGCTCGGCACTGCGTTTCTTAAAGAGTGGCAATAGGCCCCCTACCGAGCCTTCCCTAGTTAACGAAACAAACGATTCCTGCCTCTGCGAAACACGTAAGCTCACCTCAGCGAAACAGGAGGACATGCAATCAAACAAATTACGGGAGGTTCGACACCTCACTGCGGATCACGTGGTTTAGCCGGTTAACCAATCAGCAAACACAGGCGTTCCCCCAGCCACAGGGAACCGATATCCCGTTCAGACAGTCGGCCATCCTACGACGGCGGCGAGAGCGCCTTCCCCGCATTGCAGACGACATCACGGAGCCTCCCCGTTTTCTTTCTCTCGTTCTTTTTAAAAACCACCCCTGCACAAATATGTTTTTGCCGGAACGAACCCCGGAACAAAAGACCGGTGATCCATTCCCCATATGATATGCCCCGTGGCGTGATTTAATTTCGCGAAATTGGATTTGATAATTTTCCTTTCCACAGTGGTTCTTTTTAATGTATTTTTATCGAGGGTCGGAGGCCGTAGCCGAGAGGGGGTGGGGATATAATCGTGTGTGCGTTTGCTCACGCCTGTATGGTTTCGGGGATTGTCGAACCGGCAGCGCGCCCTCTTTTTCTCCTCTTCGGATGTATACCGCAGGATGCATGCGCTCGCGTATGTTACCGATCTGGTTTTCGAAAGGTTTCGGCGCCCGCAAAATCGAATCATCTCTTATCCGATCCTTGTTTACCTCGGCTGGAGAGAATTGAACGCGGCAGTTTTCGGGTTCTGGAACCGGTTGCGAACGCCGCGCCCACACTCCGTTTAACCCTACTGTGGACCACGGGAGATGTTATGAGCCATCGCGGAACCAATCCGATGCCGCGTTATTGTCACGTGAGCTTCGAGCTACGCACGGGACGCACAATCACGTGATAGTTTCGCAGCTCTGGATTGGCTGGGATGGCCCGTAGCGTCCGCTGCGGTCCAACGGAAGGGGAAACGGAGTATTGTTTTGGGGATGGCAGAGATTTCTAGTTCGCTTCCCGACCACTTCCTTTTGTTTCTGCGATATGGGCCGCCTTCAACGGGTTGTGCAGCTGGTGCTGGGGAGCGCAATTATTTTCAGGAGAATAGTTCCGCGCTGGTTTGGCGAGTTCAATTGAGAACCACTGACAAGAGGCGCACGTACAATTGGATTACTAGGATAAATTACGGACGAATATATCTATTCGCGTGGAGTTGATTCTAAATATTTCACCACTGTCAAATTAATATCGTTATTTCTGTTAGTTGAATGCGAGCTAGCACTATAAATTATTATGAATAAATAAGATCGTCCTGACCACAAAATAATTATATTCATTATCAGCTCAATGAATACGAGATGCTTACATCGTGAAGCAAAAAAAAAATCTGAAAGCAAATTAGAGGTAAATCTTTTTGGGGCAAAGGGCCAAAAGATCAAAATAATATGATTTGTTTATATTCTTCTGAATTTAGGCGTTTAATATAAAATTCCCCGCGGTAATGACATAAAAATTGTATTACGATCTATAAAAACTTACCACATTCATTCAATGTCTATGCATGAAATGATAATGCTTTTTTTTTTCCTGCGCAGTTTCGACGACAGCAGTTCCATCAGCAGCGGGCTGAGCGACACCTTCGCCGAGATCAGCACCAACGACCTGACCGACTCATCCTTGAGCTCGGACCCGTACGGCTGCCTGAAGCGGCACCACTACCCGGTCATGACCGCACCCTGCAACAAGTACTCGTCCACCACTGACAAGTCTTCCTCCCGCAAGGCCGACCAGCAGGCTTCCACCAGCGCATCCGCCACCATCGGAGTACCGCTGTTGCCCACCACCTCCGTGCGGAGCAGGAACGCCAACGTCAAGAAGACTGACAGTTCCATGCAGACCGACTCCAGCGCCCTCCAGCAGAACCTCACGTCCGCCAACTGGAAGAGGTACGTCCAGCAGCAGGAGCAGTCCAAGACCAACTCCACGGAGTCGCTCAAATCCAAGGAGAGCAAGCGGAGCGCACAGTCCTCTAAGACCAGCAAGTCCCTGGACAGTAACAAGCACGAGGTCCATAAGAGCAAGTCCAAGACGACCTCTGGCAAAGGGGACGATTCCTCCAAGTTGAGGTCGTACTCCGCCGAGCTTGCGGGGGCAGCCGGCGATGGGCCACTCGACAAGGGCCGCTCTGGAGCGCCGAAGAGCGGGACAGAGTACGTGGTCAACTCTAGGAAGCTGGTCAATCGAGCCCCCAACGCGGTCTGCGTCGCGGGCAAGCGACCTTCTAGCACGGCGTCAACGGGAAGTGGTAGAAGCGGAAGCTCCCAGCAGAGCAAGAGGGAAGGTTCAGACCTGGAGCACAGGACGTCGAGCCTTACCAGAACCGGAGAAATGACCCGGGGGAGCAGGTCCTCGCTGGAGCGCAAGGCCAAGGTCTCTGGAAGCACGCAGACGGTGGTCAACGACATGTTCATCTCGGCCCATTCGGACTCCGAGTACAGTTCCTTGGGGAGGTCGGCCGGCAAGCACGCGAAGCAGTACCTGCAGGCTTCCTTCGCGTCGCCTACGCTCGGAAGCATGCGTGAGCGCATCTACGGAACGAGGACCCTGCTGAATGGGTCGCCACCGTCGTACGCCTCCAACGCGGACTACGCCTTGCTTTCGGGCTTCCAGCATGGTCCGGTGAAGGACAGACCTCGGCTGTCGGTGCCGTCGGCGAAGGGTTCTGAAAGTGACAACTACATGACCTTGGATCATGGTAGTCCGTACGCCTGGCTGAGGCACAGTCCAACGTCCGGATCAGCTTCTGTGGCTTCGGCGCCAGTAGGAAGGTCGTTCGGAGGACCAGGAATCGCCGAGGCGGATAGCATGGAGTCACTGTCTTCAACGGCGTCCAGCGCACACGGACAGGTAAGCAACCGTAATTGGTTTTCTTCCTTCGTTTATTTTGCTTTTCTAAGTCCTAGAAGCATCACGCTAATCGTAAACGGAGTGCTATCGCCCTCAGAGTAGCTTGAACTACAAAACCACTCGATCAAGATAACTTTTTGTTATACGAGACTGTGAATAAAAAAATAAAAAAAATCTTGTTCGAATGCAACCTTGAACGGTAAATGTATGGAACGACAGTGTAGCTGACCTCAACGACAGCAGCCTATCATAAATAGGATCAGTCATAGACTCATAAAACGATGAACGACAGCCTCCTATGTGAGGCTATAGTGAACACGCGACTTGATCAGCAATAATTGCGGGACCACAGCCGATGACCTGTAAATCAATCGCAAGCAGTTAAAGAAAAAGGTTTTGATCATCCACTTCTTCCGGTATACACGTTTTGGTTATAATATACAAACCAACCAGAAACCGCTTGAGACCGTCGCATGTTTGTCGCACTGTGGCATGGTCTGCCAGTCGTGAGGTTTTGTTTCTTATCGCCTGTCTCGATCATTAGAGCATGCTTTCTTCTTAAGATTAATCGCAAGTTCTAGAGCAATTTTGAAGGCGTCACCAGTTACAAGCCTTGCCTCCTTTAAATTTTACGGCAACATCTCGGTCAAGTGCCGTACGAACCATGACTGGTCGACTTTCGAAAGATGTTGAGGTAACATGCGGACGTTCCTCTACAAGACGTCGCCATCCTTCCCAACCATGACCTCCCCATTCCCACCTCTCCTCCCTTCCCTTCGCCCAAAGTGGGCCGAGCCCTTCCTTTCCGGTCCCCTGCTGACGTCCCAGCGTGACATCACTTCCGGTACGGCAACCTGCCCCGGAAGAATATCACGGTCCAGGTCTCTGCGGCCCGCACAGTCCGAGAGACTAGCCCTCCCCCTCGTCGGACCACGCCCTCCCTCCTGCCCCCCGTCGCCCACGGGGCGACAGGTAGACCCTTTGGCCTTTGTCCCCTACCCATCCTAGCCCTCCGCCGCAAGGGGCTGAGGTCTTGCGGATTCCGGAAGCATGCCAGCATGTTAGTTATTCTGTTGCGCACATGACGATATCATAACCCCCAAATACACTATACCCGAGACCGAGGAACAGAAGGTTGTGAAGTAACTCACACTCAAGTCACGAGATTTGTGTTCAGATTAAATTCTTTTCCTGAGATTCTGAGACTTCATTAGTATCACTAAACCAAAGAAACTTTGTACGCCTGTTGGAAAACAAAGCAAGGATCCTGACTCTCAACCTTGCTTTGACGTTTGTGTTTTGACACTTGAGGTAGGAGAGCAATTAGAACTCAAGACTTTTCTTTAAAAAATGTAAGCATTTAAGCTAGAAGCAATTCTTGAAAGACCCCCAAAAAATTACACTCCAAACGCGCAAGACAAGAAAGTGCTTTTGACTTGAGAGTAGTCGTTGGGCAAGATCAGCTTTGTACGACAGTGACAAAACTTTCTTAAAATAGCACTTAAAAAAGATATATATACTTTCTTTTAACTTGAGTTTCTTAAAACTTTTTTTTGCCTTAGTTTTTTGGTGTCGTAGATCTTTATGTACAATTTGCACCATCTTACCTGTTTTCTGATAATTAAGTTATGTGCCTCTGCTCGAGCAGAAATTTTCATAAGACTATGGATCACCAACGGGTAATGAGTTAGCCTACTTCGTCTTCGACTAATTTATAGAATCATTCGATACGACATGAAACATGAATAGTTTTGGCTGCCTTTGCCTACTAGTACTTGTTGCTTAATTGAAGTTGAGTAGATTGTTGCACTCCTAGTAAAATGTTCTGTTGTGCATTGAAGGCATGTTCATGGAATGGCATGTTGCGATGTTTGCATGCATGGCCACCAATCAAGCCATCAATATGAGTATCGTGGAAACAATTGAAACCAACCACAATTAAACCGCTTAGCGGTATAAACAGCGTTGAAAACATAACATACGGTTATCGGTTAAATTGAAGATATGAACAATATGTATTAAGTGTGTTTCGACTAATCATTCTCTAACTTAGACAACATATCAAAACATATCATTGCCGGTGAACTACACATGAAGAACTGTAGCCGTAGCAAGCGGCAAATCCGTATCTATTTCAGCAAGAGGCAGAGGGAACATTGTGTGTGGCACTATTTTTCATGTTGTCATGTTTTATTTACAGGGTGGCTCACGCTACATGTACATCTCTTCTCCACTACACACGGCGAGCCATGCCCCGAGGAACTCGATGACTGTGTCACATTACATGGGAGGATTGCTGTCCAAAATGGCGACCAAGGATGACGATGGTGCGTACCCTTCCATGCAGATTGATACCGAACATTAAAGTGTAGCAGGCATCGTACTTTAGTACTTCAATGCAATGCACAAGCATATAATATTGTACCTCGCAAAATGGGCCACGGGTTTCCTGTATTTGCAGCGTATAAAATGTAGAAGGCAGCAAGCAGAACCGAACACCAAGAAAGATGACAGTATTAATATGTCATGTTTGACCAGTCGTAGAAACCCTGCGCGACATATCTGGACAAATTTCAAGAGAAATGTTAACATTTTGTTTCAGCTCATGGATCCTCCTTGTCACTGGTCTCCACAAACTCTTCGCTCTACTCTACGGTGAGCACGTTGTGCATTGTAATCGTTGTTTCATTGTAAACATATTACGCACCATTATAAAGACATATCCGTTCGCGTGAGTAACAGCTGCGAGTGTTTTAGTCGTGTGGGATTTCAGAATCACAGCACATGTATTGAAGTCCCAAGTAGCCCGAGACTCTTAAGCTTAGGTGCAAACAATCTGTAGAGCTGAAAGTGAATAAAAATATGCGTATTTCGAAACTAATATTGACCTTTTTAAATGGATTGGCAGTAGTACTTTACAAGAGAGCATAGGATATAATGGCACTTGTATAGCGCCGGGTACTTCTCTCTTTTAAAATATATCTTCTAACAACCCTGTACCTACAAGTGTGCGAGGATATATAAGTAATCCAAAAACATCTCAGTCACATGAAATGAAAGCCAGTGGTCTCAAGCTGATTGAAGTTAAAGCTCTCAACCATGTACTTTATTTCGTAAACTGTGCAGAACTTGACAGTTTTCTAGCTTATAGATAACATTATTTTTACTCTTAAACTATCGGGTTAGGATGGGATAGGTTTGAGCGTTTTCGTTTTCGTTTCAAATCGTTTTTGATAGCGTCCCTTTGTTCTGATAATAATCGAGTGTTCTCTGGTCTGTGCAGACCGAGGAGAAGCAAGCCCACGAGATTCGCAAGTTGCGAAAGGAACTGGATCAAGCGAATGAAAAAGTTGCCACACTGACGTCACAACTCACCACAAACGTGAGCGTTCGTTTACTTTATAAAACGCGATGTTTTTACGACCATTTTATCGCAGCATACCTGTCACGCAATCACAACATAGACCTAGGTTTTCGGTGCCGTATTTCGATGCCTCCGATTGCTCTAGCTTATGCTCTAGCGCCATCCTGTATCCAACATATTCAACAAAAAGGCTGGAGGAAAAAAAAAAAAAAAAAAAAAAAAAGCTGAGAAAGAGAATAAATAAACAAAGCAAGAAATAAAAAAAAAAAAAAAAGAAACCCGGGATATTGTGTCGCCATCTAGTGGCGCCGTTAAAAGCATCAACCGCGAGACTCCGCGTTACTCCGATAGATGGCGGTGAGGCTGCGTCGGCTGCGTCGGCTGCTCGAAACGACCTGGGCGACCTGGAACGCCCGCTCAGTTTACGTTACGACATATTTAATTCCTATACACATTTATTCCAGCCCTTCATAGAATTCGTAAAATTAGTCGTAGAAATTGTTTTATTAACTTTCCGTTGACAATGTTTTTTTTGTTGTTGTTGTTGTTTTTTTTCTATTAGTCCTCGAGCTTCGTGTTTTAGTTCTTCGATCGCTACATGACCGATATGGAATATTAAGAAACGTCGTACCTTTCATCCAATTCCGTCTATCGTTCACAAATGAGAAAAGATGACAATTGTGTTTTGCAAACAGAGGGAATTGTATAACCAAATGTAGTACCCACTTCTCAAATTTATCGTGGCAAATTTATTAGTGGCCCATTTTTATATTTGGAGAAGTAGAAGTAAAAATGAAATTGTACAACTATGGTTAGGTTAGAGCACAGTCGAAGGCTCGAACGCATACAACCACGAACACAGATACTAAAAGCGCGAGTCATGGGACACTCGTTGCACTAGATCGGTTTAACCTATGAAGGAACACGTACAGGGAGATGAGGAATGCCACGATGTCGCACTCTGATGCTGTTTGATTGGTCTCATTGACCCGTAGCGTCGGCTGTAGCGTCAACTTAAGGTGAAAATAACTGTAGAGATTGCTCATCTACCGTTCTGGCCGGTTGATGCGCCGACCGGTTGATCGCCATCGCCGACATCGTCTAAATTTCGAGACGATATCGGCGATTTCAGGAACTACCAAGTCGCGGGAAATCTTTGCAAGATATCAGTATGGCGGCTAGTGTGATAGGAGAGATCCGAAGTCTTGTACTCAGAAAATCACTCGACTGTCGTGTCTACCACATTCCTCCTTGCCATGGCTACTACAGTGTACCGTGCCACTTGTGCCGATCGCATCACCTTTACCGCCTCACACCAGCGCGCGCGCGTCGGGCTTCACCGCTTTGCACCGGAGTGCTAGGAGAAGCGGCTGGCCCGGGGGAGCGGCTGGCCTGGCGCGATATATGCACGCAAATTATGCTCATGATTATTACAAGTCGACCTTCCTTGTCCAGATTGTAGGTTTATCTCAAATTAAAAAGAAACTCAGCCAAGAAAAAGATGAGAAAAAAAAAACGCGAGTCTACATTTGAATGTAATACGTGCAGCTGTCGATCGAAAGATCAGCGAACTTTGACTTAACACTGGTTCCAATACCGCTAAAGAGGAGCGTCACCTTTAAAGAATCTTTTATTATCTTTGTTGATGAGTGTTTTTGCAGTTTAATTAGAGTCTAGAGTTTGGTAGATACACAGAACTTGGAAGGGGGGGGGGGGGGGGGGCGGGGGGGGAGGGGGGTGGCGTGGGGTTTTATTTATAGACGTGTTAGCGGATGCTGGTTCTTGCTGACATTTTACAGTAATTGTATTTACGGGCTAAATAAACTACAGTGCGTAAAATGGGGAGAGAAGAGAGGCTTTATCCCGATTGACATGTTGCGCTTCGATTCATTTCTCGACCATTTTGAATACCCACGTAAATGGAACCTACTCTGACCAGGCCTTATTTCTAAAAATACAACTGTGTGTTCCTTCTGCTCCCTGTCTATTCTTATACAATATGTAATAAGTAATTTGTTCCCTTATTAACGAGGAACCTTCAATCATTATCAAAGATGAACTAAGTTAGAGGAGCATCACTTTTTTTTTTTTTTTTTCAATTGATGCGCTAACAGATTTTGGCATCTGCTCCAAAAGAGTCAATGACTGCTTCAAACCAATATTTTGACTGCTGCAGAACGTGCTACAAAAGGTAAAATGCCGCTTCCATCACTGGGAATTAACCATGAAATTAGCAATTATTTTGTTGGACACACATTTTATTATACATTATGCCTATAATTGGGGACAATTGTTTCCTGCAATCAAGCCCATGCGCTCGCACACTTCTGAAATGTCATCTGATCAAATACCTTTTCTTTTTTACTAGAGTTATTTACAATTAAAATAATTTACTTTTTTCTCGTTTTATAGCGTATTAGAAGCTCATGCAAAGGATACCCACGCGAAGTCAAGAATTGTTTTTGTGCCGGTTCCGTCTGAAGCAGAGCCCACTTTTTCGAGCCTTGTCTAAAGGCCCGCTCACACACTTCCGCTTGTTTACATTACACCGTGCTTAGGGCCAAATTCTTGCGATCTCTTACGACGAGACAACACACTGAAACGCTGGCGCCATCTATGTAGTTACCCTGGAAGTAAATTTCACTAGAGCGAATGTTTCGCGGTATTTTCCAGATCCATTGCACGTATTATCTATAAGCAATAATCGTTTACAAAACTGTCAAAACTTTTCAAGCAAACTAAAAATAAATGATGTGAAAAGAAAAAGGAAATATGCGGACACTTTAAGTGTTCCGCGGCTGCCCGATAGGTGGCGCCAGTATGATCTCTCGTCGTAAAATGTGCACGTCCCTGAGTAGCACATTTTCTTCAATCGTTTCCTTCTGAAATACCAGCTGGAACACCTTTCACCTCACGTCGAATAGACACGAAAAAAAAAAAAAAAAAGAATGCATCCTGTTCATTTCCGCAAGGTCGCTTTCCCAGCGAAGCACCGATCTGCGTCCCGCTTAGCCAACACGAAATTTTACCATCGCCCGCCCTGATTTCAAAAGACCCTGTTTTGCGGATTGACTTCGCCTCTGTTCACACTGGATGCAGTCAAAGAACTGGGGAGAACTAGTGTCACTCACCTAGGAACTTGTATATACGCATAAAGAACAGTATTGTAGCTCTTCGAGTCGGACTTCGTACCAAGGGAAGCATACAGATTCATAACAATATGGTAAAACTTCTAACTGTGCCGTAAAATTGTATATCGTCTGGCCTTTCTTTGCAAGCCATCTTCATATGCAATGCTGTTAGAGTTGTCTCTACCTTTTGAAGTCTATACCGGTCTTTTGAATCTAGAAAGGCTTCCTCGCTATACCTAAGGTCACGACCCCCCCCCCCCCCCCCCCCTTTCCCCCTTTTTACGCATATGACGACAAGTGTTTTGCTAGCCTAAAATATGTCCACTGAAACTTGCGTCATTCATTCGTTGTTCCAAAAGACCTATGCTGCATGCGATATTGTTTCCTCGGGTGAAGTGCGATTATTTAATTTGAATATACCGTTTGTTTGCTCAATTGCCACCGATCGCATTTACGGCATGTTAGTTTCTAGATAGTTTAGTTGTTAGAATCGAATGAGTACTTGTTACATCAAAGAGACAGTGGCTGATATCAGCCTCGGGGCAGTAACTCTACTAGTTAACACGTTCCCGGTAACTATACTTGCTTTTTTTCACTAACTCGTAACTGCAGCGCGCTACTGTTTGGTGGAAATAACTTGTAACTGTAACAGGGTTACTATTATTGAAAGTAACTGTAAAGAGTAACGTCGCTACAGTTACTTTTCATATTTCGGCGCAAAAGCTATTCTAAGCACGACCATCAAATCTTCTTACAACTCGTGAGAGAGGGCGTCGCAAGAAACTGCTGCAGGAACTCTCTGAAACGAGAAAGTAAAAAAAAAAAAAAGATTAGAAAGAAAATAAATGATAACTGAATTCTGAGTGGCCCAGAAAATGAGTAATAACTAAATTTTGAGCGAGCCTGCTCGTTTGGCCAAGCTGGTGCCACCAACTGGGGGATGGGGACAATGGTGTATATGGTATTTCGCCCACCGCGCGTGTAAATGAAAGAAAGCGCGGCATCTTTAAAGCGTTTCTTTTTTCTTCGTCCGACGGAGGTAGCAAGTGCCTTTCGCGGAGAGGAGATTTTCTTTGGGATTGTCGCCGAAACGCCCTTGACTTACGGCAGAACTGATCTTCCAAACCTCGTATTTTTGCCACAAGCGTACGTTTTCCTCTAATTTAAATCGTCCAACTCCCAGATGGGCTCCCGTAGGTTTCTACTTCCGGTCCCATTGCTTCACACCACCCGCCTTCTTTTTTTTTTTTTTTTTTTTTTCACAATTTAATTACCGGCGAAGCCTCTTCTCCCGTATGTCCCCCACTTAGTGTTGACCATTTATCTGCTTTCCTAGTCCCGTCACTAGGGAAAGAGCAAACGCTCTTGCCAACTACCTTGCACCACCTAAAGATGAATCTAGCTGTAAGCTTTATTACTTTGCAAAAAGTAAGTTAAAGCTCACCCGCGTGCGTGAAAAATGTACTTCCTTTCTACGCTGAAAGCACAAAACTTCCCGAAGCAAAATCGTCATATAAGTTCGCAACCCCGAGAGACAACGCCACCTCGCGGGAAACACGCGAGGCGGGGAGCCGCATGCGAGTGTGCATCAAAAACCGACACGGACTGGCGGTCAAAATGCGAAACAGAAAAAAAGGGATTAAATACACGTTGTTAAAATAACGAATAACGAATAACGAAAATAACGAACGAAAACAAGAAGCTATCACGAAGTCAGTCTGGGATTTCACCGCAGCGGCACAGTCTGGGCGAATTAGACGAATGAAAGAACGAATCGCAGCGGAGTCACCGGTGCCTGTCGTCGCGCTATCTATCGGCGACATCAGGAAGTGGCCGCACTTTCCACGCGCGATTCCTTCGAGAGATGTCCAATTCCGACGAGAGAAGTTATCGGACCCTAACCTCCGCTTGCCGTAAACGAACGAGAGGCTACGAGATGACCCCCTCATTTGTAGTCGTCTGCGTGTCGTCTGCTAGTTTCCTCGTTGACGGCGAGAGAAGGCCAACTCTGAAAAATAAAGAGCGAGGCTGGTGAGAGACTAGGCAGGTTGATTTATTAGTTCCACGTTAAACCGTTTTTTTTTTTAGTTGAAGTTGTTTCTAGATTTCTTGGCGATGTATAAGGTCACCGTCGATGTAGGGTAATAAAACCCCAGATTATTATCTTCTCCCTCATCATCATCATCGAAGTTGGCGTTGTTAGCACCATCATATGGCGTGCAAGACCGTCTCCTCTTTGTGCACCATGTGCGTTTGTTAACCCCCAAATGCGCCTACGTGCTTTTGTTTACCCCCTCGGCCCCAACCAATCACATTGCGCGCTTGTCTGCCTCGTCACTGCGCCTTTCCTCTGCCTTCTCTATGTTGCACTTTGATTGGCGAACTCCTTCTTGCATTCCGATGCAGACGCATCTTGTAACACTTGCTCGCCGTATAGTCGCCGTAGTTACGCGTTTGTGTACCGAATGATCAAACTGTCGTATAGTTTAGGCATGAAGTCTCATATATGGTTACGTAACAACAACAAAACACCCGAAGACGAAGAAAAAAAAAAGGCAAGTTTATATATATAAAACAAATAAAAATCCACTATTTAGACCGGATATCAGGAGCGTGAATGAAGAGACCTCTTCCCAACGTGGGCTCCGTTTTGGAGCTAGAACCAACTATGCTTTTCCAAACACTTGTCAGTTCCTAAAGTAAGTGATATTTGATTAAAGCACAGCTGATATATTTCGTTGTTCAGTGCTGGCGCTTTGGGTGCCCCGAGGAGTGTTTCAAGTGAACCACTAAATGCCTACTGGCGGAAGCATACCAGCTGGGAGAATTCCCTCGTACTCTATCCAAGGAAGGTTCGACAGTTTGAGCAACTTACGAACATGTTCAGCCACGTGCGTGTATCTCACGCACCAACACCAACAACACACCTTACGCAGTGGTCACCGTATTGCAGGCAGGCTTCATTCTTTCGGTTCCAACGCAGATATGCATCTCAGCGCTGTGATTGCCGAAGCGCAAGAGCCCGTCAGGTGCCCCTAATTAGCTTACACCCTCTCAAAGGTTTGCTTTTTATCAGTCCTATACGCCTGCTGCATGATGAGAGTTTTCAGTTTCTTTTCATGCGATTTTGGCAATATTTTATTGTCTTTATTCATTGCTGTGGTGATAACTATGTACCTCCCACGTCGACGTCGTGCAGCTGTAAAAACAGATAATCCGTATCTGTCCTTATCTTCCACTGCCGTTTTGTCCGTTATGTCATCGACGTTAGGTTTTTCCTAATCTCGGATGTTATCGTCACGCAAAGTCGAATTCCCTCGAACCTAAAATCTCGGAGAAGGTCGATGACCGACCGTTGGCGGATTTGTCGGTTCTGGATGGCGCTTAATCGAAGTACTTTAAGCTATCTTCCGATGTTAAAACTGAATGCACCGATTGATGCAGCAACATCCCTTCCAGATTCGTGATTGACCGCAATTTGTGCTATTTCTGAATCACCCAACAAAAAGGAAGCCCCCGGAAGCCTTTTATAGGTTGGCAGCCGACGTTTCTAAAACCGCGTAACCTCAGGGCTAATTTATCACCAGAGAAGCTGTCCTTTATCAAAGGTATAAGATAACGAGGCATCCTGAATTTTTCTGAAAAGGCTCCTTTTCAAATTATTTTTGTCATGTACGACTTCCCTCGTGATGTGTTTGGATGGTGGCCAAGGTTTTGTGATGGGATCATCTACGTGCAGTTTAGCCTAACCTAGACATTTTCTTCCTGACATTCCAAAGCGAATACAGCCCATGCAACCACCCACAGTCACAAGATCTGCACCAACCAACCTCCACGGTGCTTCAAGATGTCCGACCCTCACGCTTCTTGATTCTTTACTCTTTCTTGGACCTTGTTATCGTCTAATGCCGCCATTGGCTTCGAAGCAATAATAAGATGCTCCTTTCGTCAGTTTAAAACCCTGCCAAAAACCAGCAGACGAGAATGTGCTTTCTGCAGCACCACACGAAGCTCCGGTCCTACCATACGGACAGGGTGGACCAGAGAACGACGGTTGATCCTTCTTCCCGCGGTTGATCTCGCGCTTTCTCGCGTGACCACGAGGCAGGGTCACGTGTCTTTCTCGTTTCACTCGGTTTTACTTATTCAGCAACCCCGTAAGCTCTCCTGCGCATCCGGAAGAACAGGGTACCGAAGCTCCGTGGCTGCTCATTAATTAAAAGAACAGCTGGGCTGGAACACGAAACCCCCTCCCCCAGCACGACCCCCCCTTCCCCCTGTGGCGCTCACACTTGCAGACCAACCAGTCTCCCGTTTTCTTTTTTGTTTTCTTCGTTTATTATTTTGTTTCTGCTCATATCCTTCTAACAGTTCTCATATGTGTGCGTTCCTACGGGGGCATGCCCCTTCCCGTTTCCCTCGTTTCCACGCACGTGCCTTCTTCGTACTCTTCTGCTTCTCTTCTGTACATCCGTCCACGCAGATTATGCTCAATCTCTCCCCTGTTTCTCCCTCGCTATCTTTCTTTCTTTTACTTTCTTATTCACTGTGTTATCTTCTTTTTTCTTCAGTTATCCTCACTCTGTATTCCTACACATGCGTTTGTTTTTGTGCTCGTATGTGCGGGTCGTCGGTCGGTTTGTGTGTGCTTCCCTTAGCTTCGCGTCTGTATGTCCATCCGTCTATAGACCAACACGCTCTAAACCAACAAATACGTCCGCGTTTGCCCAGATTAGGTTTTGAGCAATGCGCGTGCGGCGTCTGCGCAACTTCACTCGGAGACGCAGCTTGTCTGAATACATGTTCTTGCGAGTTATTCGTGTGGTTATGGGTACCAGTATGCCTTGCACGGTCGACAGTGTTCGTGGCTACCTATGAGATCTTCGTCATATGTTCCTGCGTAGTTTCTTTCTTTTCCGTTTGGTTGGTTGTGCACATCGGTGTGGCGATGGGGAAGGTGCACTTTCCCTCGTCACCTGTTTGGCGTCCCTCGCGTTTTGGTGGGGGAGCATCGTCGTGATGACGATGATCATCACGAGAGGAAATGGGATTTCTGAGTCAGCAGGACCGACCGACATAAATGATGTACGCGGGGCGATGGCCTCTCGTTCTGGGGGCCTTCGTTTAATGGAGGAAACAAAAAGAGCCTTGGGTTTTTTTTGTTTTTTTTTTTCATTTTGAGACTGACCGTTTTAGCACGTCGAGACGATGATGAAGTACGCGGATCTTAATGAGATTTTGCTAGCGGATCGCGTTCGTTTAGGCTAAACAAGGAGAAGTTTTGGGTCGACGTATTAGCTGGTTGAGTGCGTACTTTTAAAACGGTGTAAAAGGAAAGGGGCGCTCATCCCGGGTTGTGAAAATCTCATGGGAACACGAGTAAAAAAGCATTGCCCAAACTCATTAAAAAAAAAAGCGTTTGTGAATGATTTTAGGTTTTGGATATACTATGGGGAAATTACGGCGGAGGTTCATTTGGAAGATAGAGCTCGAAGAGTTCTTAATTCCAGAAACTATCTAGTTGTTTCATTTCTTTTATGCGACCTCACATTTTTTCCAGTCATTTGACGTCATACTCATAAAACTCCCAAGACACCATGACACATCGTGAGACATGGCTCACGCTAGACGTCGTTACGCGGCACCTATGACCCACTTGTTTAGTTTCGTCCAGCTGGCTTCAGATTTACGTCATAACACTCATGAGACGTCGTGACACTCACGAAACGTTACATCACTCGTATGCCGTCACAATACGCGCAGAGCATCTATGTGATGTCACAGCGTTGAAAAAGGGCGGTGCCTCACCAACAGTAAAACAAACAGAAGGGTTTCTCTAGAAGATGAAAGACTGAAACAAACACCTGCAAGAAACGGTACGTCATCCTGACGATCTACCAATCGCAATTCGCGTTCGGTGTACAATGTGACGTCACGAATTTCAGCGGAGAAGCGTTCGAGGGTGCGTTTTAATGGAACAACAGCCACCCAACGCTGTCGTAACTGAGACCACATTATACGTGGGGACGACTATATTGGTATGCGAAGCATGTACTACTCCAGCGCGTGACCTCGAGTTATTTCCGGAAAACGGGGGAAAAAAAAGAAAAACAGGAAGCAAGTAAAATTCATGGTATTCCAATACCACCTGGTAGACATGACCAAGGCATGACGTCATCATTAGTGGATGAGGGGAAAGGAGCCAGGCCTCACAGGAAGCAAGTAAAATGCATGGTATGACGTCATCATTAGTGGATGAGGGGAAAAGAACCAGGCCTCGATCGTCTTTTACGTGGTATAGGGTGTACGCTGACCTCCTGGGTGGTCAGGTTCTCCGATCCACGCTGCAATAACTTCCCTTCCGAGCTATCTTCCAAGGGCCATTTGTCTCACACTATACACTCGTTTGAGAACGAACGTAAGCCGAATTGTTTGCGCAACTTTGTGATTTACGTCCTCCTAAACAAGGAGACAAGTTGTGTCCGTTATCGCCGACGCGGACTTATTACAAGATTGATTCTACCCCAATCATACTTATCCGCCTTGTATATGTGTGTGGCTCGACCAGCAAACCCGTTTTGCTCCCCGCGTCCGTAACCTATTGAATACGTGTCTCTGTGTCCGTTTGTTTCTTGTTTTCTGAACTCGTCTGCGCGTGCGCGATGGCTGTATAATGTTAAAGACATGTCTGTCTTCATGCGCGCGTATCTATGACTCATGATGAAGGAAACTGTTTTGTGTTCCGTGCATTTGTTCTTATCGGAGATGCGTCTGTGTGTTTGGGTCTTCTGGTATGTTTGTAAACTCGTCTGCGCTGCAAAGTTTTAAGCCGCAGCCTCCTCACCTGCTCATATATTGGCAGTCTAACCGCAGCATCATATGTATTTTTTTAGATTTTTATGTGCGCAAATCTTGACCACTGGCGCTACACCACGCATAGCTTTCTTGACACGGATCTTAGTAGGCGATCACGTCTCGCAGAGTAGACTCAATTTTGGGGTTCAACTACGGGTCGGGGGTTGGGTGACCTTGGCAGGCGGACGCCACGCTTCCAAAGGGTTCAGTGTCCCTACTATTTCACGCGCACAAGGACGGGCTGTGTGACGCGCAGGAATATATCTCGATGGCTTCTCGGTTTCATGCGATAAACACGGCCCGCTTGGGCGTAGAGATGCAGTGCAATCGTGGCAGGCACTTTGAGTACAAAGCCTCCCTTGTAAGCAAATAGGTTTTCCTGGCGATCGAGCTCAGCTACAAAATGATCTCTTTTTACGACGCCGATTCGGCGAGTTTTGTTTGCTTACACAGGAAAGGGAAGGGGGGGGGGGGGAGGGGTTAAGGTCTGCTGAACTCGTTAAGGGGTGAAGTGTTCAAAGGACAAAGAAAACAGAACGGCCACAAACACAGGTTTCTGAAAATGGCAGCCGGTGCATGCGAGCAGACGACCAAGAAAGCAACAGCCCCAGCAGACGACACATCTGTGTACGACTCGCAGGCCGCCGCAGCACGACCCAAAACGTTTTCTCCGAGATCCCCACCCCCAAAATCCGCGGGGCTCCGCAAGATTGGAGGGCAGAAACTTCCTTTCTCGTCGAGAGGGGTTCGACGACGGGCGACAAGCAATAAACCGAAACAGATCCAAGTAGAAAGTCGGTAAAAAACCTCCCCCCAACGCCGCAAGGGGGAGAAAGCGGCACCATTCGAAGAATAGTACGCTTCCCTCCCAAAAGAGGGCCCCCCTTTCCACTCGCGCCCCACAGCGCATGCGCGACTCGGAACGGCGCATGCGTAGAATGGCGAATCGTGCGCGAGCAGACGACGGGCCGGTGCTTTCTCGTTTCTCGAGCGCGCCTGATTTTCTCCCGTTCTCCAGAGCGTGTTTGAGAGGCCTTGAGCGGCGCGTGTGTCTTTGGATGAGCGAGAACCGAAGAGCGTCTTTGTTTTGGTCCGAGTGTTTGGCGGCGTGGGGGCTCTGTGGACATCGGCGGCCTTCTCCAAGCCCGTGTTCGTACATCCTGTCGCCGTCGTCTGCTACAAGCCAGAAGACAGTGGCCACTCTCGACCTTCGGATGTGAGGGCCGGTTCTTGGCCGCCGTGGATGTTCGTTGACACCGCGCGCTCTTGGTTACTTGCTCGGAGGAGAGGAACAACCCCAGTGACAAGGAGCGGGGCGTCTTTTGTGTGACATGGATTTCCTGCTGGGCTGCTCGCCGGGGAGAAGCATCAAGTGCTTGCGAATTTTCGGGGGTGCCCAATCACAAAAGGCGACCTTGGGAAACTGACAACCCTGCTCTCCCCTTCCAGCTTACCCCCCCCCCCCCCCCCCCCCCTCAAGACCCCCTCCACTCCCCTCCCCTGAAGAAGGCTTCTTTCTCCTTCCTTGTTATCGTCTGGAGTTCGTCGCCAATGTGGCCCCAACGTCACTATGAGACCGACTTGAAGACCAGCGTCGTGGCGATGGCATCCTATCTGAGACACAGTTTTACTCTTCCGAACCGCAAGAAAGCGAAGTACCGTTCCGATCTGTTCGACACCAGACCGGATCACTCGACGCTCTCCAAATCTGAGGTGACGCTGTTCACGGGGGAGAACACTGAAGGCGCCCAGTACTACGCCGTCGACCGTCTTGAGGACGCCTACTCGCCCACGACCAAGTTTCCAGACTTTTACGGCGGCTACCCGCTGGAGGAAGTCGACAGTCTACCCCGAAGCAGACTCAACTCCACGTCTGATTATGGCAGCGAACAAGAGTCGTCTGCTACGAGCTGGAGCATCGCGTCGTCTGCTAACGCTGGATCAGCCCTGAACTCGGAAAGAGTTGCGGCACTGGATTCGACTAGGGTTTCGACTCTGGACAGAGCCACGGCTTCGATATACGCTACCTTGAGGATGACCCGAAAGAAGCAGCCCCCGGTGTCGTCGTCGGCGTCGTCTGATAGCTGTACGATGCAGACGACGACTCCGGAAGATGTTGTCAAAGAGATGCCGCCGCGACCGTCGTCTGCTGAAGAGTTTCACTGCTGTTGTCGGAACAGTTGTCATACTGGCGGCGGGAACGGTGGGTACAGGATGAACATGCACTGCTGCAAGGTGATGGAACCTCTCTGGGAGTCTGAAACGGTTGTGCCTCTAAGGACGAAGACGAAGAACGGCAGCGGGATGGAATGGTACGACCGGAGAAAGAGGCATCAGTCGTGTCCGTCCTTCCAGGTAAGGTCCACTATTTTAGCATTGGTTTTAAACAAACAAAACACTTTTTTTTCTGCTTAATTGTTTAGACAACATGCCCAACTATGACAAAGAAAAAAGAACAGTTCTGGTATATGATCAGGGCAATGAAATGAGTTAATCATCAACATTTACAAAGTTGACAACAGATCATCAACATTTACAAGTTGGCTACAGAAGTATTTTAATGGGATGCCTTTCTGCCACGCTTTGAGGCTAATTGGTTGCCAATCAAGCGTTTCTGACACATATCACAATGACGCTGAAGTTCTACCTTTGTACTGTCGAGTTGGACAGACGTCCAGTTCGTACATTGGCTTAATTAAATATACTTTAGAAGATGGGCTTTTGTGGGGTGAAGAACTTCCTGGTCAGTGACCCGACATAATAAATGAAAAGTACGGAGTGCTTAGCAGTCAATTTTCGAAGCAGGAAAGAGACATCAGTTGCGGATGGTGAATCTCAACAAAAGAAAGCAACAACTGCAACAAAATAGCGTACGCTAGCGAAATCACTGTTCGACAGCCGTGACGTTCCGTAACAACCGGAAGTGTTCTTTGTTGGTTCGTGGAGGACATCGTGGAATCGAGACAGCGCTAATTAATCAGACGTACTCGTTTTGTTTTCCTCTCTTTTTTATTATTATTGTGATTATTATTCATTCGTTTCATTCGGAGCGTGACCGTCACGGTTAATTGAAAGCCGCAAGCATTGTGCGTTACCGAAATCGGCCTTGATTCTGTCTGACTGGCCATGTGCTCAAATAAAAACGGAACGCAGCGGAAATTGTTTTTGTTTTTTTCTCCTTGTCTGTCATGTATTCATGACGCGCTGAAAGAACGCGTTGTGTTTTGTTGCGTGGGAAAAAGTGCTACCGCGTTGGAAGTTTGTTTTCTAAATGAAAACACTGATCATGATCTTTTTTCTTTTTTTTTTTGTCCTTTCTCATTTAGTTTTTATTAAATTCTCACAGCTATTCTAATTTTGTGCTAAGCACATACGTAAGCTCATTGCATTCCTATATATTAAAGCTTTCAAGAAAACCTCAACTTTATCACGCACGTTTCTGTCCAACATTTCTTCATACCCTCGTCACAAACTACGGAAGAAATAATGTCCGCATATGCTGCAAACAGTAGAGACTGCAACAAGACCCTTCTTATCGTTTTATTTTCACTCTAGAAAACGAAAAACTCTAGAAATTAGTCACTGAATTCTTTGCCGATTTAGAAAATTTTTCTAGTCGACATTTTTCAGAAATATTAGTTTCGTCGCACTCTCCGATTTGTGAAGTATCCAACCCTATAAAATGAGTATTCATATCCAATTTATGACCCAAAGATACCGTGGGCAAAACTTTGGGTCCTGACATAAAAAAAAAGTAAAAGAAAACTTTGAGAAAACAGAAGAAAAAAAAAAAGCTTTTAAAAACATGCTTCCAACTACTGTCGGAATTTTTCGTTTGGCATATTTTTAAATTTTTGTTTGAGATTAAATTAAGGTTTTAGTTCGAGGTTTTGACGCCGTAAATTTGTTGGTGCTTCGCGACCGTCCGCGTGCTTTTAAAGTTACACTTTACTGTCATGCCACAATTTGTTCCAAGTACGCAATTCCAATCTGGGAACTCAGTGCCTCTGAAGTTCGGGAAATCCTTGACATTCAGGTCCAGTGCCGCAGTACTCTTGTTCATTTTTAGCATTTTTCGACTCGGACATCACTAATTGACTTACTGGCGTTTTTTCGGTTACGCTATACCTGATTCCACAGCAGTGTAAAAATATTTTAATTTTTTTCGGATATTTTACTCATTTCCATACTTTCATTTCACAGAATAATTTAACGGGACACCGCTTTTCTTCGGCGCCTACTTGTCATGAAAACGTGTGTCTTATTTCCTGCCACATACTTCGCGTAACCTTTTAAATGTATCTTCCCGTGTGAAGTCCTTTGTGTTGTGGACAAGCGAATCTCTATTCGGGATTCCATCCCACGCAACGTAAAGATGGGGTCATAAACTGCTTCTACACGGAAGAAAGTTTATTCAGGCCTCCGTACACACACTCTGACTGAAGGTTACAAGGTCTCCTAGCATCCATCATTATTTGTCAACCTGTCAAACCTTGAGTGCAACGTTTGTCCTTGATGTTTGAGCGAAACGGGTGCAGTCTTTTTTTTCTTTAGACACATTCCTGTCATATTTCCCGTAATGTACTGCGGTTCTCTTCTCACACATGTCAACATTGAGGCGGGAGAGACAATTAACCCCGACCATGAGGTAACATGTTTTTAGATTTCTACATGCTGCGATCATCGCATGGGTCGTTAGGTGTATGCTACTAAATTTACTTTCATATTTCAAAACAATATGGGAATGATTTTGTTTATATCCGAGATCTGCGAATTAGACCACATACATTTCATACAAAAGTTTGCCTGCTCCATTTATAGTATGGCTCTTACATTCTCTTACATTCACACAATTCAATCGTAGACCGTGAATGTCGCTCATTTGCACTTTTTTTTTCTGCTTCTGATATTAGATTAACTTAAAAACACGTTTGAAGTGTACAAATAATTTTCTAAATTGAAGCCTCTACCTCTGAGTTCAGCCTGTTATATTGATGTAACCAACGTAGTAAGCAACATTTCTGCGCATACCTAGGAATGCTTTGATTTTTTTTTTTTCATGAACACTAACAAATTGATTTTACTTATGCTTTCTAAGCTCTAACGAACGCTGTGCAGAGGTGCTGTCATGCAGCATATTTCTTTCTCTTCCCCCTCTGAAAATGAGGTCATCGGAAAAAAAAAGGAAAAGAATCACTTTTTGACATCCTGTCGATTCCCTGAAATTAACAGCATTCGTAGTCGGCTTGGGCTTACTCTCCAAGCCTTGAAAATGCATATTTTCGTGCTACAGGTGCTGAAACTATAGCAGTCGCACAATGTACTCGCTCCTCAATACTTCAAACGTACCAACAACAAATTCCACAAAAACATATTCCATATTTCACATAGTATCCAAGACCGCAACACACCAATCAACGCGTTTCTCCTCCTAATTCTTGCTGCATCCCAGTTCTCCCCCGACCGGCGAAAGAGCGTTCGCAATCCGTTTGCAGCGTGCCATATCAGCATGCAGCACAGGCTACTATTGCGTACTGCCCTCCTCTCTTCCCCGAGATAATAAACCGGGTTCCGATAGGCCTGCGCGTAGCCTCCACAAGGCTGAAACGAGAGACCCCTTTGATAAAGGCGCCGCTCGCCACGGCCGGGTCGGTATAGGACTTTGACGGCTGGCGAGATACACCTTGTCAAGGACACGTTGCAGCTAAAGCTGTTTTCCGGGTTTCCTTTTATTCTGCTTTATTTCGTACCAAGTATTTTTTTTTTTTTTTTAGGTGTTTGATGAAGATGGCGAAATCGAAATTCGCTTGAGCGCGCGGATTTGGTTTTCTCGCTTTAGAGGTTGCCGCGATGTCTTTTCCACTTCATTTATTTTTTTCCTTAGGGGTCGCAGAAGAAACATTGCGTAAGGAATCCTGCTGGTGGATTGTGTACAATAAAGTAACAGGTGTGGAACAGGTGAGCGGCGTGCGGAAACAAACATACACACACGAAAGGGGTTGCCGCCAAGGAGGATAGAAGGGTACGAGAGGGCATGACGCCAGCCGCGTAGCCTCCACAAGCCATGCTCCCTTGACGCCTCGCCTCTTTCTCATTTTCCTCCTTACCCTCCTCACTTATCAGCCCGACGGGACCACATCACGTGACCGTAGCTAGCCTTGGTCTTGCTATGGGGTACTAGAATACACCGCAGTCTAGCCTTCGATCTGATAAAACCTACCGGACGGAGCGCGCGCAAGCCTGCAAGGAGTCCTTCTACAATCAACCATCCATCTCACACGTGACATGTCACGCGCACCAGTAGCCAGAGAGATCTACGGTCACGTTGGCCACAACATCGTTTAGACTTTTTTATGACTAGGCTTCACCAATATTGCAACGTGCCCTCTCCTAATATTTCTAACGTCCTTGGTTGCCGCGAACCTGTCCAGGGTTCGAGGTAGGCTAGTTTCGACGTTTTCGAATTTTAACGTGAAGTTCGACGAGGGTTCGACTAGTATGCTACCCAGGGGGGGGAAGGAGGGAAAGGGAACGCGGCGCAAAGCGGAGGCTGCCATATTAAAACCGCTTACGTTGCCAGCATAGGTTTTGCAGCGAAGAAGTTGCTGCCATATATGGCGGACTGAGTTTTACTTTCTTTTTCGTTTTGGAAAGAGAATGTATTGTTGTGTTACATAAGTCCTCCTGCATACAGACAACGAAGTTTAATTATATTTGTCTTGTTTACTTGTTTTGAAACCCTAAAAACGGGTTTTTGACGACTTATTGCTTCCATCATTGTGGAGTACGCAAGGCAGATATCTCGCTGTTCTCGTTTCGGTTACGAAAGCAAGGCAAATCGCTCGTAGTTCCCGCCCTCAGTACACGTTGGGGACCTTCCACACTTTGACACCGGATAACTGGATGAACAAGGATTTACATTTACTTCAGAGGTCACTTTCGCCGCTTCCTCACCGCCGAGATCAACAGCCTAGAGCCACTACAACAGCCCAAGTGCACTCAGTGCCGATGCGGGCAACGCGGGCTTCTGTCAACCCAGGGGTGGACCCAAGGGGGGGGGGGGGGGGGGGGGGGGGCCGCTTTCCTCGAAACATTTGACACCCCCCCCCCCCCCCCCCCCCCCTTCTCGGAGAGCGATTTGACATGGGTTGGTCCCCCGAAATAAAACCGACTACGACTAGAAGGCTCGATCACCTCGATACTCAAGGACGAGGGTTCGAAATAGGGCAGGTCGCACCCGAGCAGGCACAGGTGTACTCTGAACTTGGAGAACCACCCCGTCACTTCAACCGAGAATGAAGTCCGCGGCGGAGGTTTCAAAGCACGGCTTAGAACCAAAAGTCGGCGCAGCGGCGCACATCTATAGGGGGCCGTCGGCGCAATGTGGTTCTACGGCGGTTCAAACAAAAGGCGCAACCGGAGTCCTGTTTATCTTGCTTTAGATTTTCTCTCCCCTCCTCCCCCCCGCCCCACACACACACACACACAAAAGGAGGAGTTCTGGATTTGCCTTTAGGTCAACCGGTAGTCCATCACAGACCGTGAACGTTCCAGCTCTTCGTCATGACACGGTGTTGCAGAGAGCAGGGTAAAATACAACTATACTTTGTTTCACCTTATGATGTACCGCAGTTAAAGGTACTACAAGCTCGAGCTCCTTGCTCTAGGGCACATCTCGGCGGCACAAGCTCCCGTGCGTTAAGAGCAGCTCCCAACGCTATGAGCTCGCGCTTCTAGCCTTCTCTGCGGTACAACATAAGGTGAAACGGAGTATATACGGACCACCGAATCAAATGCACTGTTATCGTAAATCTTGGCATGTGATTGCGCCTTTGTAGATCATCTTAATCGTTTTGCTGGAGACGCAACCGACGGGCATAACAAAATCGTTTGTGTATTCCGCATACCTCGCAAAAGCACTTACCCATTCACCTTGCGAAAAGCGCGAAACACGGAGTCCGCACCGCCCTGACTTACCAGTCTTTTACCTGCTTTAGAGCAGTTTGTACCTGCTAGTATAGGTATGTCTACTGAAACTGCAACTTGAAACTAGGGGCAATGCCAGAGAGAAAATAGACAAAGTTGGGAAAGCATGCTCGCTCTCCCCAATTTCTGAACTCTCAAGTGATTGTAGCATAATAAATTCACCAACACCTCTTTCCAAAATGAAGAAAAAACGCTATGTTTACTACGTAAAAGATGGTCTCAGTTCATGCATCCGTAGGCAGGTAGGAAACGTTGCCTCACACCGCATGATAAGCGCAACAAACTCACACGAGATTTACGAGAAAATATCGGTAGTGACTTAAGTTTCCCTGAAATTCTGTATGACCGGTCGTTTGCAGGACCGAATCATCTGCTCGGGCGGGGTGCGTCGCTGTGCAAACGCCAACAACACGAAGCATAAAAACAGCAGGTCTAGGACAATAATCCGGAGTCCACTGTTCAATTAAAACGACGCAATGTTGTTGAAAACGACCGCAGCGTTTTACTCACGGTATGCGTCGAGAATCTCCCACATTTTGAAACGGAACGAAGAAAGATTTACTTTTAAAAGCGCTCGCTGTGTCCTCCCGGACCAGCTGGACCGGATCAGCTGACGACGACGGGGCTGAACCCGTTGAATTTCAACCCCACAATAACCAATTTGCGCTTCGTGTTAGTATGGGCTTTTACCTCCAAGCACCGCAACACACACCACGAACGTTTCAACTCTTTGATGCATCGCCGTGTTCCACCACACCTATCTCTATGCACAAAACAGAACGAGATCGTCGAAGTCAACGGAGCGCTGTCGTAAACCTTGGCTTGTGGTTGCGCACTCGTGGACCCTGTGACTCCCTTCGCTTTCAAAGCACACACGACGATTACGAATGATACTCTTTGTCTTCCGGGACCATCACAGGGGCACTTCTCCGGTCACGTCTTCGCTACATGTGCTCGCAAACCGCGTCGCTACATGTGCTCGCAAACCGCGTCAAACCAAAACAATACCGCCGCCGCCGCCGCCTTGTTGAAAGTGCGTTGTTGCTAGATTTTCTCCGACCAAACAAAAACAACGAAAGCAAACCGGCTCTAGCTTCCAGCGTACATCGGCGCTGCGCCGTGGCCAGATTTTCTCCGTCAGCTCTAACTTAAAGATGACCTACAGATGCAGCAACACTGGTATCAAGTTTTAACATGGCGGCCCCCACGGAGCGCCGTAAATTCTGAGGAGGGTGCATTGGAAGCGGCGGCACCTTTCCCCCCCTGATGCTACCCATGCGAGGAAATTGTGAACGATCTGACGACGCCTAGCGGGAGGGGTTAACAAACCATCTAAACCAGTTTAGCGATTAAAACAATTTTGGGGAAATTAAAATAATAATAATAATAATTCTACATAAAATGTTTTTCACCCCAAAAATTTGAATTCTTGTGCAGAAGTCGGGCAACGCCGTTTAAAAGTCGAATTTCGTCGAATTGCGTTAAAAGATTGAAGGTGACAAAAATGTTCTCGCCAACCTTGCACACACTATTCTGATACGAAAGAAAAAAAAAATTAAACGCGTGACTCAAGTAGTAGGGGCCAATGACTTGTGTAACCCAAACTTCGTTCATTAATTCGCTTTCTGCCCCATTCGATTGCTTAAAAGAAACATTCCGTATTCGATCATTTATTCTATACAGCCGGAAAGCCATTTATGTCAATGTGGGCGGGCAATGATTTATGTTTTAAGAATCTACAGATTATCGGGGCACTGTTTTATATCGATGTGACAAGTGACGCGTATCTGCTTTGTTTTGTTTCTCTTGGACGTGGTCGAAATCTACATCTGTCGATAGTATCTCCTTGCCCGTGCTGAACTACTCCACCGCCGACTTTCCGCTTAGTGTGACAAGGGCACTGCTTAATTAACACTAAAAAGTAATTTACGGACGCCTACGAAAACGCCTACAAAAATGTGAGTGGCATTTTACAACTCGACAACGTGAGGACAGAGGAAAAAAAAACTAATTTTCACTTGAGTTTTTTTGGTAATATGGTCTCGTTACATTCAACACATTTTGAAGAGGGAACGCTTGTGTGTTTCTTTTTTTCTGCTAAAGTCCAAAGATATAAATACAATGCGGGGTTGTTTCGTTTTCCCGAGTTGCGGCGCCATTAAGTGAGGGCGGTAACTTGTAGAATGAACTCAATCAGAATTTAAAGCACCGTAGTAAGGTAAGCTGCCACCAACGCATAAAGCTTGTTACGTTCGAGACGCCCTGTTGAGTGCAGTGTCGCATAACTTACATCAGCGTGGAAAAATCGAGAACGTGTCAATGTTCTCGATTGTGTTAGACAAGTGTTTTTGCCAAAGACATTTTGGCAAAAACACTCGTCTAACACATTTTTTAAAAAGTAGAAGAGTTACATCATTGCCTGTTTTTTTTCAACCGGTCGACTCTGCCTACCCCGACACAACTTTTTTTTTTTTTTTGTCCAACGCGTTGCACCAAAATATTGCGTTCAGGTACGCAGAGTATTTTACGCAAAAGAGTTATCTTTGGGTGTGCAGAGCCGCGACTTGTCGCACAAAGTAGGCAATAATGCAAGCTTTCTACTGTTTCTAAATTTTTGGTGAATCTTATTAGTGTTTTATTTGCCATATCACGCAGCCAAGAATAATACAAATTCGAGTAGAGACTACATACGCAAAACTATATTTATTTTCGTATTCACGGAACATTTTTACGGGTCGTCTTCGTCGTTATTGAAGTTTGCGGGAGTATAGCTTCTCCCAAATAGTTCAGGTGCGTTCAATGTCCCGTAAGAGCCTGAAAACGTAAGAGGAAGCTAAATGGAATGTCTGGTAGACGTCCTCATTTAAACGGAATGAGCTCTTCGGGTTGCGTCCTTGTATGCGTACACATGTTCGCTGTTGCACATCGCGACTTAGTTTTGCCGCAATTAGCCGCCAAGGACACTTCTCTGACTATATTTTTTTTCTTTGTCTTATCCCGGTTTTTGCTACTAGCTTATTTCCTCGCTTTTTTTTTTTTTATGTCGCATTCGCGTGGTCATCATTCAATCGACCCTCGTCATCCAGAAAAAAAATAAGCCGTCATAAAACTTCAAATAAAAGCGTCGTTTTGTAATTGGATAAGTGTCTACAGTGGGACGCTTTGTCGTCGCAGGTCAGGTCATCATATTCGTGCCTAGAAGACACTGACAGTTTAACAAACGCAGAGTACGACTTACTAGGGAGTTTTCGTAGATCGTTTTCGCCGTCCCGCAAGGCCCTCCGCAACCCGCTACGATACGGGGAATGCCACAGTCAAGGCTATCGGCGCGCAGGCGCAGTATCAACTTCTTCATTGCGGGACGCTTAGCGGAGGGGGCAACGCGGTCTACGAAAACTGCTACTATCTTCCAGCGTTGTACGCGTTACCGAAAGAAACAAAAGTAACGAAATACGTTATTGTTACGTGCATATAAGAGAGACGCGTTATCCTTACCGTTACCGATAAAAAGTAAGGCACATTATTTTTGTTCTACTTTTTATTTGTGAATAAAAGCGTTTTACTGTTTTTGACGTTACAGGTACGCATAAGCGCAATATATTAAGAAACGTTATTCCCACGCACCGAAACCTAACATAAATAATTACCTTATCTTTTCTTTTTTTACAGTTCTGATTTTGAAGTTACGTTGGACGAGTGAATGGCGCCTAAAGAAAAAAAGAAAAGATTGAAGCATAATCTTTTTTTTTTTTTAAGTATTGGGAAGAAGGTGAACGAGTAACGTAACTGACTATATTACCCGTTCCTAAAAAAAAAAAAAAGTAACCTAGCTATGGGAAAGTGGGGCCCATTTTCGGCCGTTACGGTGACTGGCGCCATAGAGCCCCATGTATTTGAGAGTTCTGTCGGCCGCCATTTTCCCATTTCAAATTTAAAAAAAAAAATCACTGGTAACTTTATAATAAGTGAACGGGTAGTACTGAAAATTTGGCATGTTTGGACGTCTAGGGCTACGTTTGGGCGGAGAACCAGCGTTCGGCAATGCGTGATTTAATTTTGCAATAAAAAGATAACTATATTTTTTGTTGTTTTTGTGAGGGGGGGGGGGGGGGCATTCTGTACGTGGTGAGCTCGGCGAATGATGAGGCAATAAATAGGCTTAGGCCTAAACGAAAGCATTCTGCGCTGTGAGACTGCGCACCGTGACCCTGCCGAGAACTTTGCGGAAGGGGAGACGGACTGGACTTTCTAAAATGTAAAACTGTTGTAAAAAAAAAAAAAAGAAAATTTGCTTTTCTTTTTTTAATTTTTAGCGAAATATGCGGGTTCTCAGGTATCTCCTCTAAAAGGGCTATCTCACTGAAACTGGCAGAGAACTGCTGAAAGAAGTGAAACTCGAATGCCTAGTTTGTCGCAAGTCTGAGGAATCAGCAGCCTTGGGGTGTCCACTTTCGGGAACGATGTCACTTGGACGATGCTCAAAATGTTCTCCAAGTTATTTTTTTATTATTACTATTGTTGCTTACACAAGAGAGGTCGTGTAAACTAAAAAAAAAATGCTGCAAATATTTTAAAAAAAAATAATAGTATGTCCACATTAAAATATTCGAATAAAAAAATGCTAATTGTTAAGTGTCACAGATCCGACTTTGCGATAGAAAAGTGGAGCTGCGTTTTGCGCACATGTTATCGATAGAAAACCTGAGACATTGCCAGATGTAGCTAGGAAGTAGTAATATTTTTATATTTACACCTGAGAACGTTACAGCAGCCTCGGGAATGACGGAGCAAGATTCGTTCTTTTGTTTTCTGGGGAACGAAATACTTTCAGCCCGACTTTTGTTTCTACTTCATGAACACTCGCAATGATCAGATGAGGGTTTTTCTTGATTATGGTGGGCAGGAAATCAAGATAGTTCAGAAGTCACCTATAAAGTATCATGCAACCAAAAAAAAATTAGTTCGTGCTCAGGAATAAGAAAAAGGCATGCGCTCCTGAGGTTCTATTACTTAGTACGAATTAAAATTTTGTATAATTGCCCTCTATATTTCTTCCGGGGAATTCCGCGATGTCTGATGTTGCTCGGCACCGAATCATTTGGTCCTTACGTATTTCTGATAGGCACGCAAAAGACACAAAATGTCAGTCGCCAGAATCTTGGGGATCGACACCTTTAACCCTTAGCGACTGCGTAAACATCGGAGCGAACTGACAAAACTCGAGCATTTACCACCTCAGCCTCTTAAACAAATGACATTGTCGGCCATACTAGAAGGCTAGACGGCAAATCGGGGAACTTGCACATTACACACCCACACAAAACAAATACAAAGAAAAAACGGTGTACAGTCTTTGTGTCGTATGTTGTTATGTTTGCTTTCAAACTAGCTAGAAAAAAAAAAAAAAGCACTGAATGGCGTTGCGGAGCAAGACGCTCAAGACTTTGCATGTCCTCCGTTTCCAAACCTTTCGATGATTGTATATACTATATACCATATAGCGTCTTTTATACAGGGTGTCAGAAAAGAAAATTTACAGGGTTTTTATTTCCGCAAAAATAAACTAGGCATCGCCGAATGCTCATTCTCCGCCCAAAGATAGCGCTAGAGGTCACAACCGGATGCCAAAGTTTCAGCCCGATCCGATAACTTAATCAAAAGTTATAAGTGATTTTCTGAAAATTTCAATGGGAAAATGGCGGCCGACGGAGTTTTCGAATACACGGGGCTCTATGGGCACCAGAAACCGAAAACGGGCAAAAATGAGTTCCATTGTCCCATTGAAATTTTCAGAAAATCACTTATAACTTTTGATTAAGTTATCGGATTGGGCTGAAACTTTGGCATCTGGTTGTGACCTCTTGAGCTACCTTCGAGCGGAGAATGAGCGTTCGGCGATGCCTAGTTTATTTTTGCAGTAAAAAAACCCTGTAAATCTTTTTCTGTGACATGCACCCTGTACTTACATTCCTAAAGTTTCCAAAAATTTCCGTGTAACTCAACTTTTTTTCCCCCCTATATTGTCTAATGAGCATTTGGAGCGCTGCAATTGGGGATCCAATCTTCGTGTCTACGCGTTCTGCTTCAGCGAATTGGAACCGCCGCCAATTTGATGGCTGGCGGCGCAAATCGGGCATTGCCTTATTCTACCTTAAAACGAAGGTGCGTTCCGCGAGTTTAATCATGCGCAAGAAACGCCGCAGATCACGATTCTGTTTTCAGCCCACACGTCAGCGCGTGGCCTACAATCCATTACTTCCTGACTTTCAATTATTTCGGGACGCATTATTAGCGTCACATTAAGCATAGCGGGAGAGAGAGAGAAGTAGATATATAAACTCCGGATTACATACCGCTAAAGGTATACGCCGTATTTACCAGTTTATTTTTTCCCGAGCTGCCCCACCCCTTCCATTACAACGCCCCGTTAAGTAGTTTGCATTTTTGTTTCTCGTCTTAAGATTGTGACGATATTAAGCGGAAAACCTGCGTACAATAACCGAACCGCGTCAAGGAAGAAGCTCGGCCTTGGTTTAGAAGGTTTGGGAGCACGACATCTAAAGCCGTCATTATTAGAAGCAACATTTAGTCCTCCTGGTAACAACTTTGTTTTAAACCGTCGTAAAGTTTATGTATTATGGCAGTTTTTTGAGATAATAAATACTTCTGCGTCGCAAATTTTATGAGAAATTCGACATCCCGGCCAGCCCATCGACCTGATCTCTATACTTTCTTTAATTAATATTTTGATACCCCGTGTTGAATCTTTATGAAAAATAATCTGCGGTTTGAACTTTCGTCTATACTGCTATTTCTCTTGCGTGGTTGTCCAGACGCATATGTCTAATATCAATTCTAAAATTACACGCAAAATTCCGGAGCTTAGGTCTTTGCGAAAAAGTAGGTAATCGTGGCCCTACGTAGCCAGTAACATCGCGTATGTATCTCGAACGAATCGCGTGCAACGTAGTATACTAGCGCACGTACAGTGTATACTGTCCTACAAACCGACGAACACGCAGGTCGACTTTCGGCGTACATTTCTATGCCGTCTGCGGCACTCGGCACCACTCCTTCTTCTCTAGCTCTAATGACTGACCCGTAATTTGCGATAATCTAAGCGAAACACGTCACACTTGGCGATTCAGTCAGCGCTTCTTACTCAACTATAGCATCTGGTCTGACGACTGCCTCTGCGTGATTAGCCTCCAAACGCCGTTTTCTCTTTTCTGTTTTTTTTTTGTGTGTGTGTGTATGTGACGTGTATGTGTGTGTGTATGTGTTTTGCCTCGTTTACGTTGTCTAAGACGACGGGTAGCCTATAATAATTTGACTGGGCAATTGAAAAAAAAAATTGTTCTGGTGTTAATAACCTTTTTCATTTTTTTTTTCCCCAATTACGGGGATAATCGGTGAAACCAAGTGTGTTAAAACACACCGCATGCTCGGAGCATGTGGAGTAAAAACTCACGCTGCAGAACCCAGAAATCCCCCTCCTGTTTCGATTTGGATGAGCATCGTGCCGTCGGCGTGCGGTCGTGTATCTCTACTGCTCGATGCGCGTTTTTATCTCAAGATGTCGAATCACCAAATATCCCCCGAACAAACCTTTTCGCAGACTGAACATATCGATTTTTTAAATGAATTTTAGGAAACTCAATTATAATTTATATTTGAAGCTGGACATCGAAGAAGAGTCGAGAAAGGCGCCGATTTATCACAACCTCGTTACGAATCATGTTGTTTTTTTTATCATTAGGGGTTTTTGTTTGCTCAGGTCACTCAAAGCTTTTAAGAAATTCTTGGGGCGTTGCTTTGTTCCTCTGTTTGTGAAGTTTGTCCACCATTACTCAACGTAGGCCTCGTGGGCCTGTATCGGCCGTTCTCTCGATTCAAAGTAAAATCAGCAACCGCTAAACTGCTGAGCCTAAAGATCCTTTCCAGTGTATGACATATCCGATCAACGAGGTGATTACCCGATAATGCGAGGTAGACCGTCGGTGTGGTCTCCCGAACGCCGCTAATCGGTCACTTGGAGCTGGATCGAAAATTGATCTCGTGTCGTCTCGCAAATATATAGATTTAATCAGGTTACACGTTCAAAAAGGT